>NC_137741.1:0-625000 GCF_963264785.1 Psittacula echo
AGGCTCTATCCAAAATGGCCTTGAACACTGCCAGGGATGGAGCATTCACGACTTCCCTGGGCAACCTCTTCCAGTGCCTCACCACCCTTACAGTCAAGAACTTCTTCCTTATATCCAATCTAAACTTCCTCTGTTTATGTTTGAGCATGTTACCCCTTGTCCTATCTCTACAGTCCCTAGTGAAGAGGCCCTCTCCAGCATATTAATAGGCCTCCTTTAGATACTGGAAGGCTGCTATGAGGTCTCCACGCAGCCTTCTCTTCTCCAGGCTGAACAGCCCCAACTTTCTCCGCCTGTCTTCATATGGGAGGTGCTCCAGTCCCCTGATCATCCTTGTGGCCCTCCTCTGGACTTGCTCCAACAGTTCCATGTCCTTTTGATGTTGAGGACACCAGAACTGCACACAATACCCCAAGCGACTGCACACAGTTGGCTCATGTTCATTTTCTCATCAAAAATCATTTTGTCTGGGTTCTTTATTTCCTAGTATAACACTGCTGACATTTTTCCTTTGGCGTATAAAGTATTCTACGGATGACTGAAAATGGGAAGAGTATTTATACAGTTGGAAGTTCTCAGCTCTTTCTAGCTTAGTCCAGAGCCACTAAGAGTCCTTTCCCGTTTGACCACTGCTTCCACTTGCAGTGCTTTTAAGTTGCCTTCAACCACAGATTGATCTTAATAACAACCAAGCATCCTGTGCTGAGAGCAGGGGAGCAATGATTCAAAGAGCAGATCACGGAGGTCTCATGGGGAGAAGCAAAGGACTGTGCTCAGCAGAGCATGGCCAGCAGCCACCTCCAGTGCCAGACACCAAGAGAGCTGCCTGAACGCACCCTCCCCAGGCCTGGGCTGCACTTTCCCCCCACTCCCTGCCCATGTCTCTGCCGCCTGGAGCTGTCCCTGCCAGGAGCTGCTGCTCTGGGCCCAGCTCTGCTCCCTCTCAGCGCTCCCAGAGCCCATCCCATGGGCTGTGTGCTCAGCTCTGCCCTGCACACCCCTCCCGGCAGCAGGGCTCTGCCCAGGAGCATCTCTGCCCGTGCAGGGTCTCAGGAGAAGCTCACACAAGTCCTGACAAGACTCTCGGTGCCTTCTCCAAAGCAGAGAAGTAAATTCCCAGCTCCCACTGCCCAACCTGCCCACCAAGAGTGGAAAACATCAGAGCTCAGAATCCTTCCTTTGAAGGCAAATGCTGCCTCAGTGTCTTTCAGAAGGACCCTCTGAACTCAGAGTCATGTGGAGCTCTGAGCAGCCCTGACTCACACAGCACCTTCTCCAGTGCACAAGAACGCTTTTCCTTTCCTTTCCTGCCAGGTGTTGTTCCTTCCCCCCGAGCTTCTCCCCCAGCACTGTGGGGAGCTCCCGGGCAGGCTGAGTGTGGGGGTTGGAATGCATCGAAACTGTCAGAGACCATGGGAAGGAGGAACTACAGCAGGCAATGAGGAGTGACCCGTCCCTGACTGGTACTCGGAAGATGTTGGAACTGGCAAGGAACAAGGACGTCAGAACTGGAAAGAAGATGTTGATAGACCTTTCGCCTCATGTAATTGCAAGGCAAACACAGATGTGCTTGGCAAATACCTCTGGGTCCGTGCCTTTCATCCTCATAGCTGAGTGCTGACCCTGGCAGCAGGCAGAGCTCCTGCCCCTGCACACAGCCCCTAGGCTGCAGCGACCCTGCTCGCAAGGACAGAGATGGGCACCCCTCGCTGCACACCCACAGTCACAGCCTGCAGCCAGCCTCGGGACAAAGGCCTGCCTTACACTGGCCATCGCACAGTGCATAGTGAAGCCCTGCTCTGCAGAACATCATCATCCTCCTTATCTACACAGAGAAACCAAGGGAGTCCCCCTGACAGATCCCATGGACTGTCCGAGGCAGCAGGCTCTGACTGGGAGGTAGAAGTTCTCCTGCCCTGACACCTTCTCAGCACCTCTGACACCAGCAGCTCCTGCACACAGAAGGCTCCTGCTTTGCCCCCAGCACCTCTGCAGGCAGAGCTCAGCTCCAAGCACAGGAACAAGCCCAGCGCCTCCTCCTCACCCAGCCCCTGCTCCTACAGCTGCGATGGCACCAGCACATCTCCTGACAGCTTCTCCTCCCTTTAGAGCACGCACCCACAATGTGTTTCAAGGCAACACTAAAACAGGATTGCAAAGTCAAAGAACATGTACCTGGATGCGTAGGGCAGCCACGGGAAATGCAGCCTCCCGAGGGAGGGGTCTCCTCTGCACTGGTTACTGCAGGGCTCTGGCTCCTTCAATAGCCCACGCTCAGCGTGGGGGCCCCGTCACAATGGGTGTCTCCACAGCCACCGCCAGGGCTTTGTGATGGCTTCAGAGCATGCAACTCTGTCTGAGGACAGGTGAGCAGTCAACAGAGAGTTTATGGGTCAGGTTTAAAGGGAGAACAGCCACGGGAGACATTACTGTGGGCATCTGCTACAGACCACCTGATCAAGAGGACTCTGTGGATGAAGCACTCTACAGACAGATAGGAAGAGCCTCACGCTCGCAGGCCCTTGTTCTCATGGGGGACTTCAACCACCCTGACATCTGTTGGAGCAATGGTACGGCCCAGCACAAGCAATCCAGGAGGTTCCTCGATTGTGTGGAAGATAACTTCCTTCTGCAAGTAATAGAGGAGCCGACAAGGAGGGGTGCCATGCCAGACCTCATGCTCACCAACAGGGAAGGGCTCATTGGAAATGTGACACTCCAGAGCAGCCTTGGTTGCAGCGATCATGAGATGGTCGAATTTGAGATCCTCAGCACAGTGAGAAGAGCGTGCAGCGAGCTCACTGCCCTGGACTTCAAGAGAGCAGACTTTGGCCTCTTCAGGAACCTGCTTAGTAAGGTTCCATGGGATATAGCCCTAGAGGGCAGGGGAGCCCAAGGTTGTTGGTTGCTATTCAAGGATCTCCTACTACAAGCTCAAGAGTATTGCATCGCAACTAGAAGGAAGTGCAGCAGGACGGCCAGGAGACCTGACTGGATGGATAAGGAGCTGCTGAGGAAACTTGGAAGGAAAAAAAAGGCTTATAAAAGGTGGAAGCAAGGACAGGCAGTCTGGGAAGAATACAGGCATGTTGTCTGAGAAGCTATGGACCAGGTTAGGAAAGCTAAGGCCCAGTTAGAATTAAACTTGGCTAGGGGTGTGAAAGACAACAGGAAGAGATTCTATAGTTACATTGCAAATGAAAGATAGGCTAGGGACAACGTAGGCCCCCTCCAGAAACTATCAAGAGAACTGGCTACCCTAGATTTGCAGACGGCTGAGGTTCTTAATGACTTCTTTGCCTCTGTCTTCACTGGCAAAGGCTCTGACCGCACCACCCAAGTCTTGGAATGCAGACACAGGGAATGTGAGAATAAAGACCCTAGGCCCACTGTAGCAGAGGATCTGGTTTGAGACCATCTTAAAAACCTAAACGTACACAAGTCCATGGGACCTGGACATCCATCTGCGGGTCCTGAAGGAGCTGGCAAATGAAGTTGCTAAGACACTGGCCATCATATTTGAAAAATCATGGCACTCAGGTGAAGTTCCTGATGACTGGAGAAAGGGAAATATGACCCCATTTTTCAAGAAGGGGAAAATGGATGAGCCAGGGAATTACAGACCAGTCAGTCTCACCTTTCCTCAGTCCTCAGTCTCCTCTCAGCACCTGAGCTTCGTGGACTCAATCCAAATACACCATGGGGCTCATGAAAACCTTTGGGATTTGTCAAGCCTTGCAGATTGCACAGCACATTTTAGGATTCTGAGTGCAGGAAGATTGCAAAGGGCAACGGATAAAAGTTATTTTGAATTTTTTTTCTTACTTTTCAGTTTAGAAATTTCTGTGACTTCTGGAATGCCTGGCACAGGGACCACTAGAACCTGCCATCAGCCCTCCTGCCTTCCGCAGTGCCCAGTGGGCTTGCGTGGGCCTTGACTGTCCCCTTGTGCTGAGCTCCCAGTGACAGATTTACAGGAGGGTGAAAATTTCTGAAACCGTTCTAGCAGTGATTATATTTGAAAAGTTTGTAGTTTGCAAAGAAAGCCTTTGTACATATGTTAAAATTTTGTAACATTGCTGTTCTGTATTTTAGGTACTGTTCCAGTAGGTGATTGTGTTTAGAAATCATAAATCAATAGAGAAGCTTCATATGCTGAATACTGCAGTTGTGTTGGTTTGTATCTTAGGTACTTTATAACTAAATGCTACAATGGTGACTTCAGGAATAGAGACAAATATAACCTAACCCTAACCCTAACCCTAACCCTAACCCTAACCCTAACCCTAATGGTGACTTTAGGAATAGAGACAAATATAACCTAAACCTAACCCTAAACCTATCCCTAACCCTAACCCTAACCCTAACCCCAACCCCTAACCTTAACCCCTAACCCTAACCCTAACCCCTAACCCCTAACCACTAAAAACCTAAAACCCTAAAACCCTAAAACTCTAAAACCCTAAAACTCTGAAACCCTAACCCCATAAAACCCTAACCCCATAAAACCCTAACCCCATAAAACCCTAACCCTAACCCCCTAACCCCCTAACCCCCTAACACCCTAACCCCCTAACGCCCTAACCCCCTAAAACCCTAACCCTAACCCTAAGCCTAACCCAGCAGAGAACCCTAACCAGCAGAGAAGCTGTGGCTGCCCCATCCTTCGCAGTGTTCAAGGCCAGGTTGGATGGGAGTCAGGTTTGCTCTGAAGCAGTGCTTTGTCCAGCTCTGATAATCACAAGGGATATCAGATAAATTCCAACTTGATTGTAAAGTTCACTATTTGTACTTCTGACTCGGATGAGTCTGGGCTGCACAAGAGAGGCTCGGCATGGCCTTAGAATTGTAGAATCATAGACTAGTTAGGGTTGAAAAGGACCTTAAGACCATCTAGTTCCAACCCCCCTGCTATGGGCAGGGACAGCTCACACTAAACCATGTCACCCAAGGCTCTATCCAAAATGGCCTTGAACACTGCCAGGGATGGAGCATTCACGACTTCCCTGGGCAACCTCTTCCAGTGCCTCACCACCCTTACAGTCAAGAACTTCTTCCTTATATCCAATCTAAACTTCCTCTGTTTATGTTTGAGCATGTTACCCCTTGTCCTATCTCTACAGTCCCTAGTGAAGAGGCCCTCTCCAGCATATTAATAGGCCTCCTTTAGATACTGGAAGGCTGCTATGAGGTCTCCACGCAGCCTTCTCTTCTCCAGGCTGAACAGCCCCAACTTTCTCGGCCTGTCTTCATATGGGAGGTGCTCCAGTCCCCTGATCATCCTTGTGGCCCTCCTCTGGACTTGCTCCAACAGTTCCAGGTCCTTTTGATGTTGAGGACACCAGAACTGCACACAATACCCCAAGCGACTGCACACAGCTGGCTCATGTTCATTTTCTCATCAAAAATCATTTTGTCTGTGTTCTTTATTTCCTAGTATAACATTGCTGACATTTTTCCTTTGGCGTATAAAGTATTCTACAGATGACTGAAAATGGGAAGAGTATTTATACAGTTGGAAGTTCTCAGCTCTTTCTAGCTTAGTCCAGAGCCACTAAGAGTCCTTTCCCATTTGACCACTGCTTACACTTGCAGTGCTTTTAAGTTGCCTTCAACCACAGATTGATCTTAATAACAACCAAGCATCCTGTGCTGAGAGCAGGGGAGCAATGATTCAAAGAGCAGATGACGGAGGTCTCATGGGGAGAAGCAAAGGACTGTGCCCAGCAGAGCATGGCCAGCAGCCACCTCCAGTGCCAGACACCAAGAGAGCTGCCTGAACGCACCCTCCCCAGGCCTGGGCTGCACTTTCCCCCCACTCCCTGCCCATGTCTCTGCCGCCTGGAGCTGTCCCTGCCAGGAGCTGCTGCTCTGGGCCCAGCTCTGCTCCCTCTCAGTGCTCCCAGAGCCCATCCCATGGGCTGTGTGCTCAGCTCTGCCCTGCACACCCCTCCCGGCAGCAGGGCTCTGCCCAGGAGCATCTCTGCCCGTGCAGGGTCTCAGGAGAAGCTCACACAAGTCCTGACAAGACTCTCGGTGCCTTCTCCAAAGCAGAGAAGTAAATTCCCAGCTCCCACTGCCCAACCTGCCCACCAAGAGTGGAAAACATCAGAGCTCAGAATCCTTCCTTTGAAGGCAAATGCTGCCTCAGTGTCTTTCAGAAGGACCCTCTGAACTCAGAGTCATGTGGAGCTCTGAGCAGCCCTGACTCACACAGCACCTTCTCCAGTGCACAAGAACGCTTTTCCTTTCCTTTCCTTTCCTGCCAGGTGTTGTTCCTTCCCCCCGAGCTTCTCCCCCAGCACTGTGGGGAGCTCCCGGGCAGGCTGAGTGTGGGGGTTGGAATGCATCGAAACTGTCAGAGACCATGGGAAGGAGGAACTACAGCAGGCAATGAGGAGTGACCCGTCCCTGACTGGTACTCGGAAGATGTTGGAACTGGCAAGGAACAAGGACGTCGGAACTGGAAAGAGGATGTTGATAGACCTTTCGCCTCATGTAATTGCAAGGCAAACACAGATGTGCTTGGCAAATACCTCTGGGTCCGTGCCTTTCATCCTCATAGCTGAGTGCTGACCCTGGCAGGAGGCAGAGACCCTGTCCCTGCACACAGCCCCTAGGCTGCAGCGACCCTGCTCGCAAGGACAGAGATGGGCACCCCTCAGCACAGTGAGAAGAGCGCGCAGCGAGCTCACTGCCCTGGACTTCAAGAGAGCAGACTTTGGCCTCTTCAGGAACCTGCTTAGCAAGGTTCCATGGGATATAGCCCTAGAGGGCAGGGGAGCCCAAGGTTGTTGGTTGCTATTCAAGGATCTCCTACTACAAGCTCAAGAGTATTGCATCGCAACTAGAAGGAAGTGCAGCAGGACGGCCAGGAGACCTGACTGGATGGATAAGGAGCTGCTGAGGAAACTTGGAAGGAAAAAAAAGGCTTATAAAAGGTGGAAGCAAGGACAGGCAGTCTGGGAAGAATACAGCCATGTTGTCTGAGAAGCTATGGACCAGGTTAGGAAAGCTAAGGCCCAGTTAGAATTAAACTTGGCTAGGGGTGTGAAAGATAACAGGAAGGGATTCTATAGTTACATTGCAAATGAAAGATAGGCTAGGGACAACGTAGGCCCCCTCCAGAAACTATCAAGAGAACTGGCTACCCTAGATTTGCAGACGGCTGAGGTTCTTAATGACTTCTTTGCCTCTGTCTTCACTGGCAAAGGCTCTGACCGCACCACCCAAGTCTTGGAATGCTGACACAGGGAATGTGAGAATAAAGACCCTAGGCCCACTGTAGCAGAGGATCTGGTTTGAGACCATCTTAAAAACCTAAACGTACACAAGTCCATGGGACCTGGACATCCATCTGCGGGTCCTGAAGGAGCTGGCAAATGAAGTTGCTAAGACACTGGCCATCATATTTGAAAAATCATGGCACTCAGGTGAAGTTCCTGATGACTGGAGAAAGGGAAATATGACCCCATTTTTCAAGAAGGGGAAAATGGATGAGCCAGGGAATTACAGACCAGTCAGTCTCACCTTTCCTCAGTCCTCAGTCTCCTCTCAGCACCTGAGCTTCGTGGACTCAATCCAAATACACCATGGGGCTCATGAAAACCTTTGGGATTTGTCAAGCCTTGCAGATTGCACAGCACATTTTAGGATTCCGAGTGCAGGAAGATTGCAAAGGGCAACGGATAAAAGTTATTTTGAATTTTTTTTCTTACTTTTCAGTTTAGAAATTTCTGTGACTTCTGGAATGCCTGGCACAGGGATCACTAGAACCTGCCATCAGCCCTCCTGCCTTCCGCAGTGCCCAGTGGGCTTGCGTGGGCCTTGACTGTCCCCTTGTGCTGAGCTCCCAGTGACAGATTTACAGGAGGGTGAAAATTTCTGAAACCGTTCTAGCAGTGATTATATTTGAAAAGTTTGTAGTTTGCAAAGAAAGCCTTTGTATATATGTTAAAATTTTGTAACTTTGCTGTTCTGTATTT
This sequence comes from Psittacula echo, assembly GCF_963264785.1. Lineage (NCBI taxonomy): Eukaryota > Metazoa > Chordata > Aves > Psittaciformes > Psittacidae > Psittacula > Psittacula echo. The sequence continues at coordinate 7,986 of NC_137741.1, forward strand.
TAGGTACTGTTCCAGCAGGTGATTGTGTTTAGAAATCAAAAATCAATAGAGAAGCTTCATACGCTGAATACTGCAGTTGTGTTGGTTTGTATCTTAGGCACTTTATAACTAAACGCTACAATGGTGACATTAGGAATAGAGACAAATATAACCTAACCCTAACCCTAACCCTAACCCTAACCCTAAGCCTAACCCTAACCCTAACCCCTAACCCTAACCCCAACCCTAACCCTAAACCTAACAGTAACCCTAACCCCAACCACTAACCGTAACCCCTAACCCTAACACTAACCCTAACACTAATCCTAACCCCAACCCCTAACCCTAACCCCTAACCCTAACCCTAACCCTAACCCCTAACCCCTAACCACTAAAACCCTAAAACCCTAAAACCCTAAAACCCTAACCCCATAAAACCCTAACCCCATAAAACCCTAACCCCCTAACCCCATAAAACCCTAACCCCATAAAACCCTAACCCTAACCCTAACCCCCTAACCCCCTAACACCCTAACACCCTAACCCCCTAACGCCCTAACCCCCTAAAACCCTAACCCTAACCCTAAGCCTAACCCAGCAGAGAACCCTAACCAGCAGAGAAGCTGTGGCTGCCCCATCCTTCGCAGTGTTCAAGGCCAGGTTGGATGGGAGTCAGGTTTGCTCTGAAGCAGTGCTTTGTCCAGCTCTGATAATCACAAGGGATATCAGATAAATTCCAACTTGATTGTAAAGTTCACTATTTGTACTTATGACTCGGATGAGTCTGGGCTGCACAAGAGAGGCTCGGCATGGCCTTAGAATTGTAGAATCATAGACTAGTTAGGGTTGAAAAGGACCTTAAGACCATCTAGTTCCAACCCCCCTGCTATGGGCAGGGACAGCTCACACTAAACCATGTCACCCAAGGCTCTATCCAAAACGGCCTTGAACACTGCCAGGGATGGAGCATTCACGACTTCCCTGGGCAACCTCTTCCAGTGCCTCACCACCCTTACAGTCAAGAACTTCTTCCTTATATCCAATCTAAACTTCCTCTGTTTATGTTTGAGCATGTTACCCCTTGTCCTATCTCTACAGTCCCTAGTGAAGAGGCCCTCTCCAGCATATTAATAGGCCTCCTTTAGATACTGGAAGGCTGCTATGAGGTCTCCACGCAGCCTTCTCTTCTCCAGGCTGAACAGCCCCAACTTTCTCCGCCTGTCTTCATATGGGAGGTGCTCCAGTCCCCTGATCATCCTTGTGGCCCTCCTCTGGACTTGCTCCAACAGTTCCATGTCCTTTTGATGTTGAGGACACCAGAACTGCACACAATACCCCAAGCGACTGCACACAGCTGGCTCATGTTCATTTTCTCATCAAAAATCATTTTGTCTGTGTTCTTTATTTCCTAGTATAACACTGCTGACATTTTTCCTTTGGCGTATAAAGTATTCTACGGATGACTGAAAATGGGAAGAGTATTTATACAGTTGGAAGTTCTCAGCTCTTTCTAGCTTAGTCCAGAGCCACTAAGAGTCCTTTCCCGTTTGACCACTGCTTCCACTTGCAGTGCTTTTAAGTTGCCTTCAACCACAGATTGATCTTAATAACAACCAAGCATCCTGTGCTGAGAGCAGGGGAGCAATGATTCAAAGAGCAGATGACGGAGGTCTCATGGGGAGAAGCAAAAGACTGTGCCCAGCAGAGCATGGCCAGCAGCCACCTCCAGTGCCAGACACCAAGAGAGCTGCCTGAACGCACCCTCCCCAGGCCTGGGCTGCACTTTCCCCCCACTCCCTGCCCATGTCTCTGCCGCCTGGAGCTGTCCCTGCCAGGAGCTGCTGCTCTGGGCCCAGCTCTGCTCCCTCTCAGTGCTCCCAGAGCCCATCCCATGGGCTGTGTGCTCAGCTCTGCCCTGCACACCCCTCCCGGCAGCAGGGCTCTGCCCAGGAGCATCTCTGCCCGTGCAGGGTCTCAGGAGAAGCTCACACAAGTCCTGACAAGACTCTCGGTGCCTTCTCCAAAGCAGAGAAGGAAATTCCCAGCTCCCACTGCCCAACCTGCCCACCAAGAGTGGAAAACATCAGAGCTCAGAATCCTTCCTTTGAAGGCAAATGCTGCCTCAGTGTCTTTCAGAAGGACCCTCTGAACTCAGAGTCATGTGGAGCTCTGAGCAGCCCTGACTCACACAGCACCTTCTCCAGTGCACAAGAACGCTTTTCCTTTCCTTTCCTTTCCTTTCCTGCCAGGTGTTGTTCCTTCCCCCCGAGCTTCTCCCCCAGCACTGTGGGGAGCTCCCGGGCAGGCTGAGTGTGGGGGTTGGAATGCATCGAAACTGTCAGAGACCATGGGAAGGAGGAACTACAGCAGGCAATGAGGAGTGACCCGTCCCTGACTGGTACTCGGAAGATGTTGGAACTGGCAAGGAACAAGGACGTCGGAACTGGAAAGAGGATGTTGATAGACCTTTCGCCTCATGTAATTGCAAGGCAAACACAGATGTGCTTGGCAAATACCTCTGGGTCCGTGCCTTTCATCCTCATAGCTGAGTGCTGACCCTGGCAGGAGGCAGAGACCCTGTCCCTGCACACAGCCCCTAGGCTGCAGCGACCCTGCTCGCAAGGACAGAGATGGGCACCCCTCAGCACAGTGAGAAGAGCGCGCAGCGAGCTCACTGCCCTGGACTTCAAGAGAGCAGACTTTGGCCTCTTCAGGAACCTGCTTAGCAAGGTTCCATGGGATATAGCCCTAGAGGGCAGGGGAGCCCAAGGTTGTTGGTTGCTATTCAAGGATCTCCTACTACAAGCTCAAGAGTATTGCATCGCAACTAGAAGGAAGTGCAGCAGGACGGCCAGGAGACCTGACTGGATGGATAAGGAGCTGCTGAGGAAACTTGGAAGGAAAAAAAAGGCTTATAAAAGGTGGAAGCAAGGACAGGCAGTCTGGGAAGAATACAGCCATGTTGTCTGAGAAGCTATGGACCAGGTTAGGAAAGCTAAGGCCCAGTTAGAATTAAACTTGGCTAGGGGTGTGAAAGATAACAGGAAGGGATTCTATAGTTACATTGCAAATGAAAGATAGGCTAGGGACAACGTAGGCCCCCTCCAGAAACTATCAAGAGAACTGGCTACCCTAGATTTGCAGACGGCTGAGGTTCTTAATGACTTCTTTGCCTCTGTCTTCACTGGCAAAGGCTCTGACCGCACCACCCAAGTCTTGGAATGCTGACACAGGGAATGTGAGAATAAAGACCCTAGGCCCACTGTAGCAGAGGATCTGGTTTGAGACCATCTTAAAAACCTAAACGTACACAAGTCCATGGGACCTGGACATCCATCTGCGGGTCCTGAAGGAGCTGGCAAATGAAGTTGCTAAGACACTGGCCATCATATTTGAAAAATCATGGCACTCAGGTGAAGTTCCTGATGACTGGAGAAAGGGAAATATGACCCCATTTTTCAAGAAGGGGAAAATGGATGAGCCAGGGAATTACAGACCAGTCAGTCTCACCTTTCCTCAGTCCTCAGTCTCCTCTCAGCACCTGAGCTTCGTGGACTCAATCCAAATACACCATGGGGCTCATGAAAACCTTTGGGATTTGTCAAGCCTTGCAGATTGCACAGCACATTTTAGGATTCCGAGTGCAGGAAGATTGCAAAGGGCAACGGATAAAAGTTATTTTGAATTTTTTTTTCTTACTTTTCAGTTTAGAAATTTCTGTGACTTCTGGAATGCCTGGCACAGGGATCACTAGAACCTGCCATCAGCCCTCCTGCCTTCCGCAGTGCCCAGTGGGCTTGCGTGGGCCTTGACTGTCCCCTTGTGCTGAGCTCCCAGTGACAGATTTACAGGAGGGTGAAAATTTCTGAAACCGTTCTAGCAGTGATTATATTTGAAAAGTTTGTAGTTTGCAAAGAAAGCCTTTGTACATATGTTAAAATTTTGTAACTTTGCTGTTCTGTATTTTAGGTACTGTTCCAGCAGGTGATTGTGTTTAGAAATCATAAATCAATAGAGAAGCTTCATACGCTGAATACTGCAGTTGTGTTGGTTTGTATCTTAGGCACTTTATAACTAAACGCTACAATGGTGACATTAGGAATAGAGACAAATATAACCTAACCCTAACCCTAACCCTAACCCTAACCCTAAGCCTAACCCTAACCCTAACCCCTAACCCTAACCCCAACCCTAACCCTAAACCTAACAGTAACCCTAACCCCAACCACTAACCGTAACCCCTAACCCTAACACTAACCCTAACACTAATCCTAACCCCAACCCCTAACCCTAACCCCTAACCCTAACCCTAACCCTAACCCCTAACCCCTAACCACTAAAACCCTAAAACCCTAAAACCCTAAAACCCTAACCCCATAAAACCCTAACCCCATAAAACCCTAACCCCCTAACCCCATAAAACCCTAACCCCATAAAACCCTAATCCTAACCCTAACCCCCTAACCCCCTAACACCCTAACCCCCTAACGCCCTAACGCCCTAACCCCCTAAAACCCTAACCCTAACCCTAAGCCTAACCCAGCAGAGAACCCTAACCAGCAGAGAAGCTGTGGCTGCCCCATCCTTCGCAGTGTTCAAGGCCAGGTTGGATGGGAGTCAGGTTTGCTCTGAAGCAGTGCTTTGTCCAGCTCTGATAATCACAAGGGATATCAGATAAATTCCAACTTGATTGTAAAGTTCACTATTTGTACTTATGACTCGGATGAGTCTGGGCTGCACAAGAGAGGCTCGGCATGGCCTTAGAATTGTAGAATCATAGACTAGTTAGGGTTGAAAAGGACCTTAAGACCATCTAGTTCCAACCCCCCTGCTATGGGCAGGGACAGCTCACACTAAACCATGTCACCCAAGGCTCTATCCAAAACGGCCTTGAACACTGCCAGGGATGGAGCATTCACGACTTCCCTGGGCAACCTCTTCCAGTGCCTCACCACCCTTACAGTCAAGAACTTCTTCCTTATATCCAATCTAAACTTCCTCTGTTTATGTTTGAGCATGTTACCCCTTGTCCTATCTCTACAGTCCCTAGTGAAGAGGCCCTCTCCAGCATATTAATAGGCCTCCTTTAGATACTGGAAGGCTGCTATGAGGTCTCCACGCAGCCTTCTCTTCTCCAGGCTGAACAGCCCCAACTTTCTCCGCCTGTCTTCATATGGGAGGTGCTCCAGTCCCCTGATCATCCTTGTGGCCCTCCTCTGGACTTGCTCCAACAGTTCCATGTCCTTTTGATGTTGAGGACACCAGAACTGCACACAATACCCCAAGCGACTGCACACAGCTGGCTCATGTTCATTTTCTCATCAAAAATCATTTTGTCTGTGTTCTTTATTTCCTAGTATAACACTGCTGACATTTTTCCTTTGGCGTATAAAGTATTCTACGGATGACTGAAAATGGGAAGAGTATTGATACAGTTGGAAGTTCTCAGCTCTTTCTAGCTTAGTCCAGAGCCACTAAGAGTCCTTTCCCATTTGACCACTGCTTCCACTTGCAGTGCTTTTAAGTTGCCTTCAACCACAGATTGATCTTAATAACAACCAAGCATCCTGTGCTGAGAGCAGGGGAGCAATGATTCAAAGAGCAGATGACGGAGGTCTCATGGGGAGAAGCAAAGGACTGTGCCCAGCAGAGCATGGCCAGCAGCCACCTCCAGTGCCAGACACCAAGAGAGCTGCCTGAACGCACCCTCCCCAGGCCTGGGCTGCACTTTCCCCCCACTCCCTGCCCATGTCTCTGCCGCCTGGAGCTGTCCCTGCCAGGAGCTGCTGCTCTGGGCCCAGCTCTGCTCCCTCTCAGTGCTCCCAGAGCCCATCCCATGGGCTGTGTGCTCAGCTCTGCCCTGCACACCCCTCCCGGCAGCAGGGCTCTGCCCAGGAGCATCTCTGCCCGTGCAGGGTCTCAGGAGAAGCTCACACAAGTCCTGACAAGACTCTCGGTGCCTTCTCCAAAGCAGAGAAGTAAATTCCCAGCTCCCACTGCCCAACCTGCCCACCAAGAGTGGAAAACATCAGAGCTCAGAATCCTTCCTTTGAAGGCAAATGCTGCCTCAGTGTCTTTCAGAAGGACCCTCTGAACTCAGAGTCATGTGGAGCTCTGAGCAGCCCTGACTCACACAGCACCTTCTCCAGTGCACAAGAACGCTTTTCCTTTCCTTTCCTTTCCTTTCCTGCCAGGTGTTGTTCCTTCCCCCCGAGCTTCTCCCCCAGCACTGTGGGGAGCTCCCGGGCAGGCTGAGTGTGGGGGTTGGAATGCATCGAAACTGTCAGAGACCATGGGAAGGAGGAACTACAGCAGGCAATGAGGAGTGACCCGTCCCTGACTGGTACTCGGAAGATGTTGGAACTGGCAAGGAACAAGGACGTCGGAACTGGAAAGAGGATGTTGATAGACCTTTCGCCTCATGTAATTGCAAGGCAAACACAGATGTGCTTGGCAAATACCTCTGGGTCCGTGCCTTTCATCCTCATAGCTGAGTGCTGACCCTGGCAGGAGGCAGAGCTCCTGCCCCTGCACACAGCCCCTAGGCTGCAGCGACCCTGCTCGCAAGGACAGAGATGGGCACCCCTCGCTGCACACCCACAGTCACAGCCTGCAGCCAGCCCCGGGACAAAGGCCTGCCTTACACTGGCCATCGCACAGTGCATAGTGAAGCCCTGCTCTGCAGAACATCATCCTCCTCCTTATCTACACAGAGAAACCAAGGGAGTCCCCCTGACAGATCCCATGGACTGTCCGAGGCAGCAGGCTCTGACTGGGAGGTAGAAGTTCTCCTGCCCTGACACCTTCTCAGCACCTCTGACACCAGCAGCTCCTGCACACAGAAGGCTCCTGCTTCGCCCCCAGCACCTCTGCAGGCAGAGCTCAGCTCCAAGCACAGGAACAAGCCCAACGCCTCCTCCTCACCCAGCCCCTGCTCCTACAGCTGGGATGGCACCAGCACATCTCCTGACAGCTTCTCCTCCCTTTAGAGCACGCACCCACAATGTGTTTCAAGGCAACACTAAAACAGGATTGCAAAGTCAAAGAACATGTACCTGGATGCGCAGGGCAGCCACGGGAAATGCAGCCTCCCGAGGGAGGGGTCTCCTCTGCACTGGTTACTGCAGGGCTCTGGCTCCTTCAATAGCCCACGCTCAGCGTGGGGGCCCCGTCACAATGGGTGTCTCCACAGCCACCGCCAGGGCTTTGTGATGGCTTCAGAGCATGCAACTCTGTCTGAGGACAGGTGAGCAGTCAACAGAGAGTTGATGGGTCAGGTTTAAAGGGAGAACAGCCATGGGAGACATTACTGTGGGCATCTGCTACAGACCACCTGATCAAGAGGACTCTGTGGATGAAGCACTCTACAGACAGATAGGAAGAGCCTCACGCTCGCAGGCCCTTGTTCTCATGGGGGACTTCAACCACCCTGACATCTGTTGGAGCAATGGTACGGCCCAGCACAAGCAATCCAGGAGGTTCCTCGATTGTGTGGAAGATAACTTCCTTCTGCAAGTAATAGAGGAGCCGACAAGGAGGGGTGCCATGCCAGACCTCATGCTCACCAACAGGGAAGGGCTCATTGGAAATGTGACACTCCAGAGCAGCCTTGGTTGCAGCCATCATGAGATGGTCGAATTTGAGATCCTCAGCACAGTGAGAAGAGCGTGCAGCGAGCTCACTGCCCTGGACTTCAAGAGAGCAGACTTTGGCCTCTTCAGGAACCTGCTTAGTAAGGTTCCATGGGATATAGCCCTAGAGGGCAGGGGAGCCCAAGGTTGTTGGTTGCTATTCAAGGATCTCCTACTACAAGCTCAAGAGTATTGCATCGCAACTAGAAGGAAGTGCAGCAGGACGGCCAGGAGACCTGACTGGATGGATAAGGAGCTGCTGAGGAAACTTGGAAGGAAAAAAAAGGCTTATAAAAGGTGGAAGCAAGGACAGGCAGTCTGGGAAGAATACAGCCATGTTGTCTGAGAAGCTATGGACCAGGTTAGGAAAGCTAAGGCCCAGTTAGAATTAAACTTGGCTAGAGGTGTGAAAGATAACAGGAAGGGATTCTATAGTTACATTGCAAATGAAAGATAGGCTAGGGACAACGTAGGCCCCCTCCAGAAACTATCAAGAGAACTGGCTACCCTAGATTTGCAGACGGCTGAGGTTCTTAATGACTTCTTTGCCTCTGTCTTCACTGGCAAAGGCTCTGACCGCACCACCCAAGTCTTGGAATGCTGACACAGGGAATGTGAGAATAAAGACCCTAGGCCCACTGTAGGAGAGGATCTGGTTTGAGACCATCTTAAAAACCTAAACGTACACAAGTCCATGGGACCTGGACATCCATCTGCGGGTCCTGAAGGAGCTGGCAAATGAAGTTGCTAAGACACTGGCCATCATATTTGAAAAATCATGGCACTCAGGTGAAGTTCCTGATGACTGGAGAAAGGGAAATATGACCCCATTTTTCAAGAAGGGGAAAATGGATGAGCCAGGGAATTACAGACCAGTCAGTCTCACCTTTCCTCAGTCCTCAGTCTCCTCTCAGCACCTGAGGTTCACGGACTCAATCCAAATACACCATGGGGCTCATGAAAACCTTTGGGATTTGTCAAGCCTTGCAGATTGCACAGCACATTTTAGTATTCTGAGTGCAGGAAGATTGCAAAGGGCAACGGATAAAAGTTATTTTGAATTTTTTTTTCTTACTTTTCAGTTTAGAAATTTCTGTGACTTCTGGAATGCCTGGCACAGGGATCACTAGAACCTGCCATCAGCCCTCCTGCCTTCCGCAGTGCCCAGTGGGCTTGCGTGGGCCTTGACTGTCCCCTTGTGCTGAGCTCCCAGTGACAGATTTACAGGAGGGTGAAAATTTCTGAAACCTTTCTAGCAGTGATTATTTTTGAAAAGTTTGTAGTTTGCAAAGAAAGCCTTTGTACATATGTTAAAATTTTGTAACATTGCTGTTCTGTATTTTAGGTACTGTTCCAGTAGGTGATTGTGTTTAGAAATCATAAATCAATAGAGAAGCTTCATACGCTGAATACTGCAGTTGTGTTGGTTTGTATCTTAGGTACTTTATAACTAAACGCTACAATGGTGACTTTAGGAATAGAGACAAATATAACCTAACCCTAACCCTAACCCTAAGCCTAACCCTAACCCTAACCCTAACCCTAACCCTAACCCTAACCCTAACCCTAACCCCAACCATAACCCTAAACATAACACTAACCCTAACCCCAACCCCTAACCCTAACCCCTAACCCTAACACTAACCCTAACACTAATACTAACCCCAACCCCTAACCCTAACCCCTAACCCTAACCCTAACCCTAACCCCTAAACCCTAAACACTAAAACCCTAAAACCCTAAAACCCTAAAACCCTAACCCCATAAAACCCTAACCCCATAAAACCCTAACCCCCTAACCCCATAAAACCCTAACCCCATAAAACCCTAACCCTAACCCTAACCCCCTAACCCCCTAACACCCTAACACCCTAACCCCCTAACGCCCTAACCCCCTAAAACCCTAACCCTAACCCTAAGCCTAACCCAGCAGAGAACCCTAACCAGCAGAGAAGCTGTGGCTGCCCCATCCTTCGCAGTGTTCAAGGCCAGGTTGGATGGGAGTCAGGTTTGCTCTGAAGCAGTGCTTTGTCCAGCTCTGATAATCACAAGGGATATCAGATAAATTCCAACTTGATTGTAAAGTTCACTATTTGTACTTATGACTCGGATGAGTCTGGGCTGCACAAGAGAGGCTCGGCATGGCCTTAGAATTGTAGAATCATAGACTAGTTAGGGTTGAAAAGGACCTTAAGACCATCTAGTTCCAACCCCCCTGCTATGGGCAGGGACAGCTCACACTAAACCATGTCACCCAAGGCTCTATCCAAAATGGCCTTGAACACTGCCAGGGATGGAGCATTCACGACTTCCCTGGGCAACCTCTTCCAGTGCCTCACCACCCTTACAGTCAAGAACTTCTTCCTTATATCCAATCTAAACTTCCTCTGTTTATGTTTGAGCATGTTACCCCTTGTCCTATCTCTACAGTCCCTAGTGAAGAGGCCCTCTCCAGCATATTAATAGGCCTCCTTTAGATACTGGAAGGCTGCTATGAGGTCTCCACGCAGCCTTCTCTTCTCCAGGCTGAACAGCCCCAACTTTCTCCGCCTGTCTTCATATGGGAGGTGCTCCAGTCCCCTGATCATCCTTGTGGCCCTCCTCTGGACTTGCTCCAACAGTTCCATGTCCTTTTGATGTTGAGGACACCAGAACTGCACACAATACCCCAAGCGACTGCACACAGCTGGCTCATGTTCATTTTCTCATCAAAAATCATTTTGTCTGGGTTCTTTATTTCCTAGTATAACACTGCTGACATTTTTCCTTTGGCGTATAAAGTATTCTACGGATGACTGAAAATGGGAAGAGTATTGATACAGTTGGAAGTTCTCAGCTCTTTCTAGCTTAGTCCAGAGCCACTAAGAGTCCTTTCCCATTTGACCACTGCTTCCACTTGCAGTGATTTTAAGTTGCCTTCAACCACAGATTGATCTTAATAACAACCAAGCATCCTGTGCTGAGAGCAGGGGAGCAATGATTCAAAGAGCAGATGACGGAGGTCTCATGGGGAGAAGCAAAGGACTGTGCCCAGCAGAGCATGGCCAGCAGCCACCTCCAGTGCCAGACACCAAGAGAGCTGCCTGAACGCACCCTCCCCAGGCCTGGGCTGCACTTTCCCCCCACTCCCTGCCCATGTCTCTGCCGCCTGGAGCTGTCCCTGCCAGGAGCTGCTGCTCTGGGCCCAGCTCTGCTCCCTCTCAGTGCTCCCAGAGCCCATCCCATGGGCTGTGTGCTCAGCTCTGCCCTGCACACCCCTCCCGGCAGCAGGGCTCTGCCCAGGAGCATCTCTGCCCGTGCAGGGTCTCAGGAGAAGCTCACACAAGTCCTGACAAGACTCTCGGTGCCTTCTCCAAAGCAGAGAAGTAAATTCCCAGCTCCCACTGCCCAACCTGCCCACCAAGAGTGGAAAACATCAGAGCTCAGAATCCTTCCTTTGAAGGCAAATGCTGCCTCAGTGTCTTTCAGAAGGACCCTCTGAACTCAGAGTCATGTGGAGCTCTGAGCAGCCCTGACTCACACAGCACCTTCTCCAGTGCACAAGAACGCTTTTCCTTTCCTTTCCTTTCCTGCCAGGTGTTGTTCCTTCCCCCCGAGCTTCTCCCCCAGCACTGTGGGGAGCTCCCGGGCAGGCTGAGTGTGGGGGTTGGAATGCATCGAAACTGTCAGAGACCATGGGAAGGAGGAACTACAGCAGGCAATGAGGAGTGACCCGTCCCTGACTGGTACTCGGAAGATGTTGGAACTGGCAAGGAACAAGGACGTCGGAACTGGAAAGAGGATGTTGATAGACCTTTCGCCTCATGTAATTGCAAGGCAAACACAGATGTGCTTGGCAAATACCTCTGGGTCCGTGCCTTTCATCCTCATAGCTGAGTGCTGACCCTGGCAGGAGGCAGAGCTCCTGCCCCTGCACACAGCCCCTAGGCTGCAGCGACCCTGCTCGCAAGGACAGAGATGGGCACCCCTCGCTGCACACCCACAGTCACAGCCTGCAGCCAGCCCCGGGACAAAGGCCTGCCTTACACTGGCCATCGCACAGTGCATAGTGAAGCCCTGCTCTGCAGAACATCATCCTCCTCCTTATCTACACAGAGAAACCAAGGGAGTCCCCCTGACAGATCCCATGGACTGTCCGAGGCAGCAGGCTCTGACTGGGAGGTAGAAGTTCTCCTGCCCTGACACCTTCTCAGCACCTCTGACACCAGCAGCTCCTGCACACAGAAGGCTCCTGCTTCGCCCCCAGCACCTCTGCAGGCAGAGCTCAGCTCCAAGCACAGGAACAAGCCCAGCGCCTCCTCCTCACCCAGCCCCTGCTCCTACAGCTGCGATGGCACCAGCACATCTCCTGACAGCTTCTCCTCCCTTTAGAGCACGCACCCACAATGTGTTTCAAGGCAACACTAAAACAGGATTGCAAAGTCAAAGAACATGTACCTGGATGCGCAGGGCAGCCACGGGAAATGCAGCCTCCCGAGGGAGGGGTCTCCTCTGCACTGGTTACTGCAGGGCTCTGGCTCCTTCAATAGCCCACGCTCAGCGTGGGGGCCCCGTCACAATGGGTGTCTCCACAGCCACCGCCAGGGCTTTGTGATGGCTTCAGAGCATGCAACTCTGTCTGAGGACAGGTGAGCAGTCAACAGAGAGTTGATGGGTCAGGTTTAAAGGGAGAACAGCCATGGGAGACATTACTGTGGGCATCTGCTACAGACCACCTGATCAAGAGGACTCTGTGGATGAAGCACTCTACAGACAGATAGGAAGAGCCTCACGCTCGCAGGCCCTTGTTCTCATGGGGGACTTCAACCACCCTGACATCTGTTGGAGCAATGGTACGGCCCAGCACAAGCAATCCAGGAGGTTCCTCGATTGTGTGGAAGATAACTTCCTTCTGCAAGTAATAGAGGAGCCGACAAGGAGGGGTGCCATGCCAGACCTCATGCTCACCAACAGGGAAGGGCTCATTGGAAATGTGACACTCCAGAGCAGCCTTGGTTGCAGCCATCATGAGATGGTCGAATTTGAGATCCTCAGCACAGTGAGAAGAGCGTGCAGCGAGCTCACTGCCCTGGACTTGAAGAGAGCAGACTTTGGCCTCTTCAGGAACCTGCTTAGTAAGGTTCCATGGGATATAGCCCTAGAGGGCAGGGGAGCCCAAGGTTGTTGGTTGCTATTCAAGGATCTCCTACTACAAGCTCAAGAGTATTGCATCGCAACTAGAAGGAAGTGCAGCAGGACGGCCAGGAGACCTGACTGGATGGATAAGGAGCTGCTGAGGAAACTTGGAAGGAAAAAAAAGGCTTATAAAAGGTGGAAGCAAGGACAGGCAGTCTGGGAAGAATACAGGCATGTTGTCTGAGAAGCTATGGACCAGGTTAGGAAAGCTAAGGCCCAGTTAGAATTAAACTTGGCTAGGGGTGTGAAAGATAACAGGAAGGGATTCTATAGTTACATTGCAAATGAAAGATAGGGTAGGGACAACGTAGGCCCCCTCCAGAAACTATCAAGAGAACTGGCTACCCTAGATTTGCAGACGGCTGAGGTTCTTAATGACTTCTTTGCCTCTGTCTTCACTGGCAAAGGCTCTGACTGCACCACCCAAGTCTTGGAATGCAGACACAGGGAATGTGAGAATAAAGACCCTAGGCCCACTGTAGGAGAGGATCTGGTTTGAGACCATCTTAAAAACCTAAACGTACACAAGTCCATGGGACCTGGACATCCATCTGCGGGTCCTGAAGGAGCTGGCAAATGAAGTTGCTAAGACACTGGCCATCATATTTGAAAAATCATGGCACTCAGGTGAAGTTCCTGATGACTGGAGAAAGGGAAATATGACCCCATTTTTCAAGAAGGGGAAAATGGATGAGCCAGGGAATTACAGACCAGTCAGTCTCACCTTTCCTCAGTCCTCAGTCTCCTCTCAGCACCTGAGCTTCGTGGACTCAATCCAAATACACCATGGGGCTCATGAAAACCTTTGGGATTTGTCAAGCCTTGCAGATTGCACAGCACGTTTTAGGATTCCGAGTGCAGGAAGATTGCAAAGGGCAACGGATAAAAGTTATTTTGAATTTTTTTTCTTACTTTTCAGTTTAGAAATTTCTGTGACTTCTGGAATGCCTGGCACAGGGACCACTAGAACCTGCCATCAGCCCTCCTGCCTTCCGCAGTGCCCAGTGGGCTTGCGTGGGCCTTGACTGTCCCCTTGTGCTGAGCTCCCAGTGACAGATTTACAGGAGGGTGAAAATTTCTGAAACCGTTCTAGCAGTGATTATATTTGAAAAGTTTGTAGTTTGCAAAGAAAGCCTTTGTACATATGTTAAAATTTTGTAACATTGCTGTTCTGTATTTTAGGTACTGTTCCAGTAGGTGATTGTGTTTAGAAATCATAAATCAATAGAGAAGCTTCATATGCTGAATACTGCAGTTGTGTTGGTTTGTATCTTAGGTACTTTATAACTAAACGCTACAATGGTGACTTCAGGAATAGAGACAAATATAACCTAACCCTAACCCTAACCCTAACCCTAACCCTAACCCTAACCCTAATGGTGACTTTAGGAATAGAGACAAATATAACCTAAACCTAACCCTAAACCTATCCCTAACCCTAACCCTAACCCTAACCCCAACCCCTAACCTTAACCCCTAACCCTAACCCTAACCCCTAACCCCTAACCACTAAAACCCTAAAACCCTAAAACTCTAAAACCCTAAAACTCTGAAACCCTAACCCCATAAAACCCTAACCCCATAAAACCCTAACCCCATAAAACCCTAACCCTAACCCTAACCCCCTAACCCCCTAACACCCTAACGCCCTAACCCCCTAACGCCCTAACGCCCTAACCCCCTAAAACCCTAACCCTAACCCTAAGCCTAACCCAGCAGAGAACCCTAACCAGCGGAGAAGCTGTGGCTGCCCCATCCTTCGCAGTGTTCAAGGCCAGGTTGGATGGGAGTCAGGTTTGCTCTGAAGCAGTGCTTTGTCCAGCTCTGATAATCACAAGGGATATCAGATAAATTCCAACTTGATTGTAAAGTTCACTATTTGTACTTCTGACTCGGATGAGTCTGGGCTGCACAAGAGAGGCTCGGCATGGCCTTAGAATTGTAGAATCATAGACTAGTTAGGGTTGAAAAGGACCTTAAGACCATCTAGTTCCAACCCCCCTGCTATGGGCAGGGACAGCTCACACTAAACCATGTCACCCAAGGCTCTATCCAAAATGGCCTTGAACACTGCCAGGGATGGAGCATTCACGACTTCCCTGGGCAACCTCTTCCAGTGCCTCACCACCCTTACAGTCAAGAACTTCTTCCTTATATCCAATCTAAACTTCCTCTGTTTATGTTTGAGCATGTTACCCCTTGTCCTATCTCTACAGTCCCTAGTGAAGAGGCCCTCTCCAGCATATTAATAGGCCTCCTTTAGATACTGGAAGGCTGCTATGAGGTCTCCACGCAGCCTTCTCTTCTCCAGGCTGAACAGCCCCAACTTTCTCCGCCTGTCTTCATATGGGAGGTGCTCCAGTCCCCTGATCATCCTTGTGGCCCTCCTCTGGACTTGCTCCAACAGTTCCATGTCCTTTTGATGTTGAGGACACCAGAACTGCACACAATACCCCAAGCGACTGCACACAGCTGGCTCATGTTCATTTTCTCATCAAAAATCATTTTGTCTGTGTTCTTTATTTCCTAGTATAACATTGCTGACATTTTTCCTTTGGCGTATAAAGTATTCTACAGATGACTGAAAATGGGAAGAGTATTTATACAGTTGGAAGTTCTCAGCTCTTTCTAGCTTAGTCCAGAGCCACTAAGAGTCCTTTCCCATTTGACCACTGCTTACACTTGCAGTGCTTTTAAGTTGCCTTCAACCACAGATTGATCTTAATAACAACCAAGCATCCTGTGCTGAGAGCAGGGGAGCAATGATTCAAAGAGCAGATGACGGAGGTCTCATGGGGAGAAGCAAAGGACTGTGCCCAGCAGAGCATGGCCAGCAGCCACCTCCAGTGCCAGACACCAAGAGAGCTGCCTGAACGCACCCTCCCCAGGCCTGGGCTGCACTTTCCCCCCACTCCCTGCCCATGTCTCTGCCGCCTGGAGCTGTCCCTGCCAGGAGCTGCTGCTCTGGGCCCAGCTCTGCTCCCTCTCAGTGCTCCCAGAGCCCATCCCATGGGCTGTGTGCTCAGCTCTGCCCTGCACACCCCTCCCGGCAGCAGGGCTCTGCCCAGGAGCATCTCTGCCCGTGCAGGGTCTCAGGAGAAGCTCACACAAGTCCTGACAAGACTCTCGGTGCCTTCTCCAAAGCAGAGAAGTAAATTCCCAGCTCCCACTGCCCAACCTGCCCACCAAGAGTGGAAAACATCAGAGCTCAGAATCCTTCCTTTGAAGGCAAATGCTGCCTCAGTGTCTTTCAGAAGGACCCTCTGAACTCAGAGTCATGTGGAGCTCTGAGCAGCCCTGACTCACACAGCACCTTCTCCAGTGCACAAGAACGCTTTTCCTTTCCTTTCCTTTCCTTTCCTGCCAGGTGTTGTTCCTTCCCCCCGAGCTTCTCCCCCAGCACTGTGGGGAGCTCCCGGGCAGGCTGAGTGTGGGGGTTGGAATGCATCAAAACTGTCAGAGACCATGGGAAGGAGGAACTACAGCAGGCAATGAGGAGTGACCCGTCCCTGACAGGTACTCGGAAGATGTTGGAACTGGCAAGGAACAAGGACGTCGGAACTGGAAAGAGGATGTTGATAGACCTTTCGCCTCATGTAATTGCAAGGCAAACACAGATGTGCTTGGCAAATACCTCTGGGTCCGTGCCTTTCATCCTCATAGCTGAGTGCTGACCCTGGCAGGAGGCAGAGATCCTGTCCCTGCACACAGCCCCTAGGCTGCAGCGACCCTGCTCGCAAGGACAGAGATGGGCACCCCTCAGCACAGTGAGAAGAGCGTGCAGCGAGCTCACTGCCCTGGACTTCAAGA
Organism: Psittacula echo; assembly: GCF_963264785.1. Classification (NCBI taxonomy): domain Eukaryota; kingdom Metazoa; phylum Chordata; class Aves; order Psittaciformes; family Psittacidae; genus Psittacula; species Psittacula echo. The sequence goes on from NC_137741.1 coordinate 24,581, forward strand.
GAGCAGACTTTGGCCTCTTCAGGAACCTGCTTAGCAAGGTTCCATGGGATATAGCCCTAGAGGGCAGGGGAGCCCAAGGTTGTTGGTTGCTATTCAAGGATCTCCTACTACAAGCTCAAGAGTATTGCATCGCAACTAGAAGGAAGTGCAGCAGGACGGCCAGGAGACCTGACTGGATGGATAAGGAGCTGCTGAGGAAACTTGGAAGGAAAAAAAAGGCTTATAAAAGGTGGAAGCAAGGACAGGCAGTCTGGGAAGAATACAGCCATGTTGTCTGAGAAGCTATGGACCAGGTTAGGAAAGCTAAGGCCCAGTTAGAATTAAACTTGGCTAGGGGTGTGAAAGATAACAGGAAGGGATTCTATAGTTACATTGCAAATGAAAGATAGGCTAGGGACAACGTAGGCCCCCTCCAGAAACTATCAAGAGAACTGGCTACCCTAGATTTGCAGACGGCTGAGGTTCTTAATGACTTCTTTGCCTCTGTCTTCACTGGCAAAGGCTCTGACCGCACCACCCAAGTCTTGGAATGCTGACACAGGGAATGTGAGAATAAAGACCCTAGGCCCACTGTAGCAGAGGATCTGGTTTGAGACCATCTTAAAAACCTAAACGTACACAAGTCCATGGGACCTGGACATCCATCTGCGGGTCCTGAAGGAGCTGGCAAATGAAGTTGCTAAGACACTGGCCATCATATTTGAAAAATCATGGCACTCAGGTGAAGTTCCTGATGACTGGAGAAAGGGAAATATGACCCCATTTTTCAAGAAGGGGAAAATGGATGAGCCAGGGAATTACAGACCAGTCAGTCTCACCTTTCCTCAGTCCTCAGTCTCCTCTCAGCACCTGAGCTTCGTGGACTCAATCCAAATACACCATGGGGCTCATGAAAACCTTTGGGATTTGTCAAGCCTTGCAGATTGCACAGCACATTTTAGGATTCCGAGTGCAGGAAGATTGCAAAGGGCAACGGATAAAAGTTATTTTGAATTTTTTTTCTTACTTTTCAGTTTAGAAATTTCTGTGACTTCTGGAATGCCTGGCACAGGGATCACTAGAACCTGCCATCAGCCCTCCTGCCTTCCGCAGTGCCCAGTGGGCTTGCGTGGGCCTTGACTGTCCCCTTGTGCTGAGCTCCTAGTGAAAGATTTACAGGAGGGTGAAAATTTCTGAAACCGTTCTAGCAGTGATTATATTTGAAAAGTTTGTAGTTTGCAAAGAAAGCCTTTGTATATATGTTAAAATTTTGTAACTTTGCTGTTCTGTATTTTAGGTACTGTTCCAGCAGGTGATTGTGTTTAGAAATCATAAATCAATAGAGAAGCTTCATACGCTGAATACTGCAGTTGTGTTGGTTTGTATCTTAGGCACTTTATAACTAAACGCTACAATGGTGACATTAGGAATAGAGACAAATATAACCTAACCCTAACCCTAACCCTAACCCTAACCCTAAGCCTAACCCTAACCCTAACCCCTAACCCTAACCCCAACCCTAACCCTAAACCTAACAGTAACCCTAACCCCAACCACTAACCGTAACCCCTAACCCTAACACTAACCCTAACACTAATCCTAACCCCAACCCCTAACCCTAACCCCTAACCCTAACCCTAACCCTAACCCCTAACCCCTAACCACTAAAACCCTAAAACCCTAAAACCCTAAAACCCTAACCCCATAAAACCCTAACCCCATAAAACCCTAACCCCCTAACCCCATAAAACCCTAACCCCATAAAACCCTAATCCTAACCCTAACCCCCTAACCCCCTAACACCCTAACCCCCTAACGCCCTAACGCCCTAACCCCCTAAAACCCTAACCCTAACCCTAAGCCTAACCCAGCAGAGAACCCTAACCAGCAGAGAAGCTGTGGCTGCCCCATCCTTCGCAGTGTTCAAGGCCAGGTTGGATGGGAGTCAGGTTTGCTCTGAAGCAGTGCTTTGTCCAGCTCTGATAATCACAAGGGATATCAGATAAATTCCAACTTGATTGTAAAGTTCACTATTTGTACTTATGACTCGGATGAGTCTGGGCTGCACAAGAGAGGCTCGGCATGGCCTTAGAATTGTAGAATCATAGACTAGTTAGGGTTGAAAAGGACCTTAAGACCATCTAGTTCCAACCCCCCTGCTATGGGCAGGGACAGCTCACACTAAACCATGTCACCCAAGGCTCTATCCAAAACGGCCTTGAACACTGCCAGGGATGGAGCATTCACGACTTCCCTGGGCAACCTCTTCCAGTGCCTCACCACCCTTACAGTCAAGAACTTCTTCCTTATATCCAATCTAAACTTCCTCTGTTTATGTTTGAGCATGTTACCCCTTGTCCTATCTCTACAGTCCCTAGTGAAGAGGCCCTCTCCAGCATATTAATAGGCCTCCTTTAGATACTGGAAGGCTGCTATGAGGTCTCCACGCAGCCTTCTCTTCTCCAGGCTGAACAGCCCCAACTTTCTCCGCCTGTCTTCATATGGGAGGTGCTCCAGTCCCCTGATCATCCTTGTGGCCCTCCTCTGGACTTGCTCCAACAGTTCCATGTCCTTTTGATGTTGAGGACACCAGAACTGCACACAATACCCCAAGCGACTGCACACAGCTGGCTCATGTTCATTTTCTCATCAAAAATCATTTTGTCTGTGTTCTTTATTTCCTAGTATAACACTGCTGACATTTTTCCTTTGGCGTATAAAGTATTCTACGGATGACTGAAAATGGGAAGAGTATTGATACAGTTGGAAGTTCTCAGCTCTTTCTAGCTTAGTCCAGAGCCACTAAGAGTCCTTTCCCATTTGACCACTGCTTACACTTGCAGTGCTTTTAAGTTGCCTTCAAACACAGATTGATCTTAAGAACAACCAAGCATCCTGTGCTGAGAGCAGGGGAGCAATGATTCAAAGAGCAGATGACGGAGGTCTCATGGGGAGAAGCAAAGGACTGTGCCCAGCAGAGCATGGCCAGCAGCCACCTCCAGTGCCAGACACCAAGAGAGCTGCCTGAACGCACCCTCCCCAGGCCTGGGCTGCACTTTCCCCCCACTCCCTGCCCATGTCTCTGCCGCCTGGAGCTGTCCCTGCCAGGAGCTGCTGCTCTGGGCCCAGCTCTGCTCCCTCTCAGTGCTCCCAGAGCCCATCCCATGGGCTGTGTGCTCAGCTCTGCCCTGCACACCCCTCCCGGCAGCAGGGCTCTGCCCAGGAGCATCTCTGCCCGTGCAGGGTCTCAGGAGAAGCTCACACAAGTCCTGACAAGACTCTCGGTGCCTTCTCCAAAGCAGAGAAGTAAATTCCCAGCTCCCACTGCCCAACCTGCCCACCAAGAGTGGAAAACATCAGAGCTCAGAATCCTTCCTTTGAAGGCAAATGCTGCCTCAGTGTCTTTCAGAAGGACCCTCTGAACTCAGAGTGATGTGGAGCTCTGAGCAGCCCTGACTCACACAGCACCTTCTCCAGTGCACAAGAACGCTTTTCCTTTCCTTTCCTTTCCTGCCAGGTGTTGTTCCTTCCCCCCGAGCTTCTCCCCCAGCACTGTGGGGAGCTCCCGGGCAGGCTGAGTGTGGGGGTTGGAATGCATCGAAACTGTCAGAGACCATGGGAAGGAGGAACTACAGCAGGCAATGAGGAGTGACCCGTCCCTGACTGGTACTCGGAAGATGTTGGAACTGGCAAGGAACAAGGACGTGGGAACTGGAAAGAGGATGTTGATAGACCTTTCGCCTCATGTAATTGCAAGGCAAACACAGATGTGCTTGGCAAATACCTCTGGGTCCGTGCCTTTCATCCTCATAGCTGAGTGCTGACCCTGGCAGGAGGCAGAGCTCCTGCCCCTGCACACAGCCCCTAGGCTGCAGCGACCCTGCTCGCAAGGACAGAGATGGGCACCCCTCGCTGCACACCCACAGTCACAGCCTGCAGCCAGCCCCGGGACAAAGGCCTGCCTTACACTGGCCATCGCACAGTGCATAGTGAAGCCCTGCTCTGCAGAACATCATCCTCCTCCTTATCTACACAGAGAAACCAAGGGAGTCCCCCTGACAGATCCCATGGACTGTCCGAGGCAGCAGGCTCTGACTGGGAGGTAGAAGTTCTCCTGCCCTGACACCTTCTCAGCACCTCTGACACCAGCAGCTCCTGCACACAGAAGGCTCCTGCTTCACCCCCAGCACCTCTGCAGGCAGAGCTCAGCTCCAAGCACAGGAACAAGCCCAACGCCTCCTCCTCACCCATCCCCTGCTCCTACAGCTGGGATGGCACCAGCACATCTCCTGACAGCTTCTCCTCCCTTTAGAGCACGCACCCACAATGTGTTTCAAGGCAACACTAAAACAGGATTGCAAAGTCAAAGAACATGTACCTGGATGCGCAGGGCAGCCACGGGAAATGCAGCCTCCCGAGGGAGGGGTCTCCTCTGCACTGGTTACTGCAGGGCTCTGGCTCCTTCAATAGCCCACGCTCAGCGTGGGGGCCCCGTCACAATGGGTGTCTCCACAGCCACCGCCAGGGCTTTGTGATGGCTTCAGAGCATGCAACTCTGTCTGAGGACAGGTGAGCAGTCAACAGAGAGTTTATGGGTCAGGTTTAAAGGGAGAACAGCCATGGGAGACATTACTGTGGGCATCTGCTACAGACCACCTGATCAAGAGGACTCTGTGGATGAAGCACTCTACAGACAGATAGGAAGAGCCTCACGCTCGCAGGCCCTTGTTCTCATGGGGGACTTCAACCACCCTGACATCTGTTGGAGCAATGGTACGGCCCAGCACAAGCAATCCAGGAGGTTCCTCGATTGTGTGGAAGATAACTTCCTTCTGCAAGTAATAGAGGAGCCGACAAGGAGGGGTGCCATGCCAGACCTCATGCTCACCAACAGGGAAGGGCTCATTGGAAATGTGACACTCCAGAGCAGCCTTGGTTGCAGCGATCATGAGATGGTCGAATTTGAGATCCTCAGCACAGTGAGAAGAGCGTGCAGCGAGCTCACTGCCCTGGACTTCAAGAGAGCAGACTTTGGCCTCTTCAGGAACCTGCTTAGTAAGGTTCCATGGGATATAGCCCTAGAGGGCAGGGGAGCCCAAGGTTGTTGGTTGCTATTCAAGGATCTCCTACTACAAGCTCAAGAGTATTGCATCGCAACTAGAAGGAAGTGCAGCAGGACGGCCAGGAGACCTGACTGGATGGATAAGGAGCTGCTGAGGAAACTTGGAAGGAAAAAAAAGGCTTATAAAAGGTGGAAGCAAGGACAGGCAGTCTGGGAAGAATACAGCCATGTTGTCTGAGAAGCTATGGACCAGGTTAGGAAAGCTAAGGCCCAGTTAGAATTAAACTTGGCTAGAGGTGTGAAAGATAACAGGAAGGGATTCTATAGTTACATTGCAAATGAAAGATAGGCTAGGGACAACGTAGGCCCCCTCCAGAAACTATCAAGAGAACTGGCTACCCTAGATTTGCAGACGGCTGAGGTTCTTAATGACTTCTTTGCCTCTGTCTTCACTGGCAAAGGCTCTGACCGCACCACCCAAGTCTTGGAATGCTGACACAGGGAATGTGAGAATAAAGACCCTAGGCCCACTGTAGGAGAGGATCTGGTTTGAGACCATCTTAAAAACCTAAACGTACACAAGTCCATGGGACCTGGACATCCATCTGCGGGTCCTGAAGGAGCTGGCAAATGAAGTTGCTAAGACACTGGCCATCATATTTGAAAAATCATGGCACTCAGGTGAAGTTCCTGATGACTGGAGAAAGGGAAATATGACCCCATTTTTCAAGAAGGGGAAAATGGATGAGCCAGGGAATTACAGACCAGTCAGTCTCACCTTTCCTCAGTCCTCAGTCTCCTCTCAGCACCTGAGGTTCACGGACTCAATCCAAATACACCATGGGGCTCATGAAAACCTTTGGGATTTGTCAAGCCTTGCAGATTGCACAGCACATTTTAGTATTCTGAGTGCAGGAAGATTGCAAAGGGCAACGGATAAAAGTTATTTTGAATTTTTTTTTCTTACTTTTCAGTTTAGAAATTTCTGTGACTTCTGGAATGCCTGGCACAGGGATCACTAGAACCTGCCATCAGCCCTCCTGCCTTCCGCAGTGCCCAGTGGGCTTGCGTGGGCCTTGACTGTCCCCTTGTGCTGAGCTCCCAGTGACAGATTTACAGGAGGGTGAAAATTTCTGAAACCTTTCTAGCAGTGATTATTTTTGAAAAGTTTGTAGTTTGCAAAGAAAGCCTTTGTACATATGTTAAAATTTTGTAACTTTGCTGTTCTGTATTTTAGGTACTGTTCCAGTAGGTGATTGTGTTTAGAAATCATAAATCAATAGAGAAGCTTCATACGCTGAATACTGCAGTTGTGTTGGTTTGTATCTTAGGTACTTTATAACTAAACGCTACAATGGTGACTTTAGGAATAGAGACAAATATAACCTAACCCTAACCCTAACCCTAAGCCTAACCCTAACCCTAACCCTAACCCTAACCCTAACCCTAACCCTAACCCCAACCATAACCCTAAACATAACACTAACCCTAACCCCAACCCCTAACCCTAACCCCTAACCCTAACACTAACCCTAACACTAATACTAACCCCAACCCCTAACCCTAACCCCTAACCCTAACCCTAACCCTAACCCCTAAACCCTAAACACTAAAACCCTAAAACCCTAAAACCCTAACCCCATAAAACCCTAACCCCATAAAACCCTAACCCCCTAACCCCATAAAACCCTAACCCCATAAAACCCTAACCCTAACCCTAACCCCCTAACCCCCTAACACCCTAACACCCTAACCCCCTAACGCCCTAACCCCCTAAAACCCTAACCCTAACCCTAAGCCTAACCCAGCAGAGAACCCTAACCAGCAGAGAAGCTGTGGCTGCCCCATCCTTCGCAGTGTTCAAGGCCAGGTTGGATGGGAGTCAGGTTTGCTCTGAAGCAGTGCTTTGTCCAGCTCTGATAATCACAAGGGATATCAGATAAATTCCAACTTGATTGTAAAGTTCACTATTTGTACTTATGACTCGGATGAGTCTGGGCTGCACAAGAGAGGCTCGGCATGGCCTTAGAATTGTAGAATCATAGACTAGTTAGGGTTGAAAAGGACCTTAAGACCATCTAGTTCCAACCCCCCTGCTATGGGCAGGGACAGCTCACACTAAACCATGTCACCCAAGGCTCTATCCAAAATGGCCTTGAACACTGCCAGGGATGGAGCATTCACGACTTCCCTGGGCAACCTCTTCCAGTGCCTCACCACCCTTACAGTCAAGAACTTCTTCCTTATATCCAATCTAAACTTCCTCTGTTTATGTTTGAGCATGTTACCCCTTGTCCTATCTCTACAGTCCCTAGTGAAGAGGCCCTCTCCAGCATATTAATAGGCCTCCTTTAGATACTGGAAGGCTGCTATGAGGTCTCCACGCAGCCTTCTCTTCTCCAGGCTGAACAGCCCCAACTTTCTCCGCCTGTCTTCATATGGGAGGTGCTCCAGTCCCCTGATCATCCTTGTGGCCCTCCTCTGGACTTGCTCCAACAGTTCCATGTCCTTTTGATGTTGAGGACACCAGAACTGCACACAATACCCCAAGCGACTGCACACAGCTGGCTCATGTTCATTTTCTCATCAAAAATCATTTTGTCTGTGTTCTTTATTTCCTAGTATAACACTGCTGACATTTTTCCTTTGGCGTATAAAGTATTCTATGGATGACTGAAAATGGGAAGAGTATTGATACAGTTGGAAGTTCTCAGCTCTTTCTAGCTTAGTCCAGAGCCACTAAGAGTCCTTTCCCATTTGACCACTGCTTCCACTTGCAGTGCTTTTAAGTTGCCTTCAACCACAGATTGATCTTAAGAACAACCAAGCATCCTGTGCTGAGAGCAGGGGAGCAATGATTCAAAGAGCAGATGACGGAGGTCTCATGGGGAGAAGCAAAGGACTGTGCCCAGCAGAGCATGGCCAGCAGCCACCTCCAGTGCCAGACACCAAGAGAGCTGCCTGAACGCACCCTCCCCAGGCCTGGGCTGCACTTTCCCCCCACTCCCTGCCCATGTCTCTGCCGCCTGGAGCTGTCCCTGCCAGGAGCTGCTGCTCTGGGCCCAGCTCTGCTCCCTCTCAGTGCTCCCAGAGCCCATCCCATGGGCTGTGTGCTCAGCTCTGCCCTGCACACCCCTCCCGGCAGCAGGGCTCTGCCCAGGAGCATCTCTGCCCGTGCAGGGTCTCAGGAGAAGCTCACACAAGTCCTGACAAGACTCTCGGTGCCTTCTCCAAAGCAGAGAAGTAAATTCCCAGCTCCCACTGCCCAACCTGCCCACCAAGAGTGGAAAACATCAGAGCTCAGAATCCTTCCTTTGAAGGCAAATGCTGCCTCAGTGTCTTTCAGAAGGACCCTCTGAACTCAGAGTGATGTGGAGCTCTGAGCAGCCCTGACTCACACAGCACCTTCTCCAGTGCACAAGAACGCTTTTCCTTTCCTTTCCTTTCCTGCCAGGTGTTGTTCCTTCCCCCCGAGCTTCTCCCCCAGCACTGTGGGGAGCTCCCGGGCAGGCTGAGTGTGGGGGTTGGAATGCATCGAAACTGTCAGAGACCATGGGAAGGAGGAACTACAGCAGGCAATGAGGAGTGACCCGTCCCTGACTGGTACTCGGAAGATGTTGGAACTGGCAAGGAACAAGGACGTGGGAACTGGAAAGAGGATGTTGATAGACCTTTCGCCTCATGTAATTGCAAGGCAAACACAGATGTGCTTGGCAAATACCTCTGGGTCCGTGCCTTTCATCCTCATAGCTGAGTGCTGACCCTGGCAGGAGGCAGAGCTCCTGCCCCTGCACACAGCCCCTAGGCTGCAGCGACCCTGCTCGCAAGGACAGAGATGGGCACCCCTCGCTGCACACCCACAGTCACAGCCTGCAGCCAGCCCCGGGACAAAGGCCTGCCTTACACTGGCCATCGCACAGTGCATAGTGAAGCCCTGCTCTGCAGAACATCATCCTCCTCCTTATCTACACAGAGAAACCAAGGGAGTCCCCCTGACAGATCCCATGGACTGTCCGAGGCAGCAGGCTCTGACTGGGAGGTAGAAGTTCTCCTGCCCTGACACCTTCTCAGCACCTCTGACACCAGCAGCTCCTGCACACAGAAGGCTCCTGCTTCACCCCCAGCACCTCTGCAGGCAGAGCTCAGCTCCAAGCACAGGAACAAGCCCAACGCCTCCTCCTCACCCATCCCCTGCTCCTACAGCTGGGATGGCACCAGCACATCTCCTGACAGCTTCTCCTCCCTTTAGAGCACGCACCCACAATGTGTTTCAAGGCAACACTAAAACAGGATTGCAAAGTCAAAGAACATGTACCTGGATGCGCAGGGCAGCCACGGGAAATGCAGCCTCCCGAGGGAGGGGTCTCCTCTGCACTGGTTACTGCAGGGCTCTGGCTCCTTCAATAGCCCACGCTCAGCGTGGGGGCCCCGTCACAATGGGTGTCTCCACAGCCACCGCCAGGGCTTTGTGATGGCTTCAGAGCATGCAACTCTGTCTGAGGACAGGTGAGCAGTCAACAGAGAGTTTATGGGTCAGGTTTAAAGGGAGAACAGCCATGGGAGACATTACTGTGGGCATCTGCTACAGACCACCTGATCAAGAGGACTCTGTGGATGAAGCACTCTACAGACAGATAGGAAGAGCCTCACGCTCGCAGGCCCTTGTTCTCATGGGGGACTTCAACCACCCTGACATCTGTTGGAGCAATGGTACGGCCCAGCACAAGCAATCCAGGAGGTTCCTCGATTGTGTGGAAGATAACTTCCTTCTGCAAGTAATAGAGGAGCCGACAAGGAGGGGTGCCATGCCAGACCTCATGCTCACCAACAGGGAAGGGCTCATTGGAAATGTGACACTCCAGAGCAGCCTTGGTTGCAGCGATCATGAGATGGTCGAATTTGAGATCCTCAGCACAGTGAGAAGAGCGTGCAGCGAGCTCACTGCCCTGGACTTCAAGAGAGCAGACTTTGGCCTCTTCAGGAACCTGCTTAGTAAGGTTCCATGGGATATAGCCCTAGAGGGCAGGGGAGCCCAAGGTTGTTGGTTGCTATTCAAGGATCTCCTACTACAAGCTCAAGAGTATTGCATCGCAACTAGAAGGAAGTGCAGCAGGACGGCCAGGAGACCTGACTGGATGGATAAGGAGCTGCTGAGGAAACTTGGAAGGAAAAAAAAGGCTTATAAAAGGTGGAAGCAAGGACAGGCAGTCTGGGAAGAATACAGCCATGTTGTCTGAGAAGCTATGGACCAGGTTAGGAAAGCTAAGGCCCAGTTAGAATTAAACTTGGCTAGAGGTGTGAAAGATAACAGGAAGGGATTCTATAGTTACATTGCAAATGAAAGATAGGCTAGGGACAACGTAGGCCCCCTCCAGAAACTATCAAGAGAACTGGCTACCCTAGATTTGCAGACGGCTGAGGTTCTTAATGACTTCTTTGCCTCTGTCTTCACTGGCAAAGGCTCTGACCGCACCACCCAAGTCTTGGAATGCTGACACAGGGAATGTGAGAATAAAGACCCTAGGCCCACTGTAGGAGAGGATCTGGTTTGAGACCATCTTAAAAACCTAAACGTACACAAGTCCATGGGACCTGGACATCCATCTGCGGGTCCTGAAGGAGCTGGCAAATGAAGTTGCTAAGACACTGGCCATCATATTTGAAAAATCATGGCACTCAGGTGAAGTTCCTGATGACTGGAGAAAGGGAAATATGACCCCATTTTTCAAGAAGGGGAAAATGGATGAGCCAGGGAATTACAGACCAGTCAGTCTCACCTTTCCTCAGTCCTCAGTCTCCTCTCAGCACCTGAGGTTCACGGACTCAATCCAAATACACCATGGGGCTCATGAAAACCTTTGGGATTTGTCAAGCCTTGCAGATTGCACAGCACATTTTAGTATTCTGAGTGCAGGAAGATTGCAAAGGGCAACGGATAAAAGTTATTTTGAATTTTTTTTTCTTACTTTTCAGTTTAGAAATTTCTGTGACTTCTGGAATGCCTGGCACAGGGATCACTAGAACCTGCCATCAGCCCTCCTGCCTTCCGCAGTGCCCAGTGGGCTTGCGTGGGCCTTGACTGTCCCCTTGTGCTGAGCTCCCAGTGACAGATTTACAGGAGGGTGAAAATTTCTGAAACCTTTCTAGCAGTGATTATTTTTGAAAAGTTTGTAGTTTGCAAAGAAAGCCTTTGTACATATGTTAAAATTTTGTAACTTTGCTGTTCTGTATTTTAGGTACTGTTCCAGTAGGTGATTGTGTTTAGAAATCATAAATCAATAGAGAAGCTTCATACGCTGAATACTGCAGTTGTGTTGGTTTGTATCTTAGGTACTTTATAACTAAACGCTACAATGGTGACTTTAGGAATAGAGACAAATATAACCTAACCCTAACCCTAACCCTAAGCCTAACCCTAACCCTAACCCTAACCCTAACCCTAACCCTAACCCTAACCCCAACCATAACCCTAAACATAACACTAACCCTAACCCCAACCCCTAACCCTAACCCCTAACCCTAACACTAACCCTAACACTAATACTAACCCCAACCCCTAACCCTAACCCCTAACCCTAACCCTAACCCTAACCCCTAAACCCTAAACACTAAAACCCTAAAACCCTAAAACCCTAAAACCCTAACCCCATAAAACCCTAACCCCATAAAACCCTAACCCCCTAACCCCATAAAACCCTAACCCCATAAAACCCTAACCCTAACCCTAACCCCCTAACCCCCTAACACCCTAACACCCTAACCCCCTAACGCCCTAACCCCCTAAAACCCTAACCCTAACCCTAAGCCTAACCCAGCAGAGAACCCTAACCAGCAGAGAAGCTGTGGCTGCCCCATCCTTCGCAGTGTTCAAGGCCAGGTTGGATGGGAGTCAGGTTTGCTCTGAAGCAGTGCTTTGTCCAGCTCTGATAATCACAAGGGATATCAGATAAATTCCAACTTGATTGTAAAGTTCACTATTTGTACTTATGACTCGGATGAGTCTGGGCTGCACAAGAGAGGCTCGGCATGGCCTTAGAATTGTAGAATCATAGACTAGTTAGGGTTGAAAAGGACCTTAAGACCATCTAGTTCCAACCCCCCTGCTATGGGCAGGGACAGCTCACACTAAACCATGTCACCCAAGGCTCTATCCAAAATGGCCTTGAACACTGCCAGGGATGGAGCATTCACGACTTCCCTGGGCAACCTCTTCCAGTGCCTCACCACCCTTACAGTCAAGAACTTCTTCCTTATATCCAATCTAAACTTCCTCTGTTTATGTTTGAGCATGTTACCCCTTGTCCTATCTCTACAGTCCCTAGTGAAGAGGCCCTCTCCAGCATATTAATAGGCCTCCTTTAGATACTGGAAGGCTGCTATGAGGTCTCCACGCAGCCTTCTCTTCTCCAGGCTGAACAGCCCCAACTTTCTCCGCCTGTCTTCATATGGGAGGTGCTCCAGTCCCCTGATCATCCTTGTGGCCCTCCTCTGGACTTGCTCCAACAGTTCCATGTCCTTTTGATGTTGAGGACACCAGAACTGCACACAATACCCCAAGCGACTGCACACAGCTGGCTCATGTTCATTTTCTCATCAAAAATCATTTTGTCTGTGTTCTTTATTTCCTAGTATAACACTGCTGACATTTTTCCTTTGGCGTATAAAGTATTCTATGGATGACTGAAAATGGGAAGAGTATTGATACAGTTGGAAGTTCTCAGCTCTTTCTAGCTTAGTCCAGAGCCACTAAGAGTCCTTTCCCATTTGACCACTGCTTACACTTGCAGTGCTTTTAAGTTGCCTTCAAACACAGATTGATCTTAAGAACAACCAAGCATCCTGTGCTGAGAGCAGGGGAGCAATGATTCAAAGAGCAGATGACGGAGGTCTCATGGGGAGAAGCAAAGGACTGTGCCCAGCAGAGCATGGCCAGCAGCCACCTCCAGTGCCAGACACCAAGAGAGCTGCCTGAACGCACCCTCCCCAGGCCTGGGCTGCACTTTCCCCCCACTCCCTGCCCATGTCTCTGCCGCCTGGAGCTGTCCCTGCCAGGAGCTGCTGCTCTGGGCCCAGCTCTGCTCCCTCTCAGTGCTCCCAGAGCCCATCCCATGGGCTGTGTGCTCAGCTCTGCCCTGCACACCCCTCCCGGCAGCAGGGCTCTGCCCAGGAGCATCTCTGCCCGTGCAGGGTCTCAGGAGAAGCTCACACAAGTCCTGACAAGACTCTCGGTGCCTTCTCCAAAGCAGAGAAGTAAATTCCCAGCTCCCACTGCCCAACCTGCCCACCAAGAGTGGAAAACATCAGAGCTCAGAATCCTTCCTTTGAAGGCAAATGCTGCCTCAGTGTCTTTCAGAAGGACCCTCTGAACTCAGAGTCATGTGGAGCTCTGAGCAGCCCTGACTCACACAGCACCTTCTCCAGTGCACAAGAACGCTTTTCCTTTCCTTTCCTTTCCTGCCAGGTGTTGTTCCTTCCCCCCGAGCTTCTCCCCCAGCACTGTGGGGAGCTCCCGGGCAGGCTGAGTGTGGGGGTTGGAATGCATCGAAACTGTCAGAGACCATGGGAAGGAGGAACTACAGCAGGCAATGAGGAGTGACCCGTCCCTGACTGGTACTCGGAAGATGTTGGAACTGGCAAGGAACAAGGACGTGGGAACTGGAAAGAGGATGTTGATAGACCTTTCGCCTCATGTAATTGCAAGGCAAACACAGATGTGCTTGGCAAATACCTCTGGGTCCGTGCCTTTCATCCTCATAGCTGAGTGCTGACCCTGGCAGGAGGCAGAGCTCCTGCCCCTGCACACAGCCCCTAGGCTGCAGCGACCCTGCTCGCAAGGACAGAGATGGGCACCCCTCGCTGCACACCCACAGTCACAGCCTGCAGCCAGCCCCGGGACAAAGGCCTGCCTTACACTGGCCATCGCACAGTGCATAGTGAAGCCCTGCTCTGCAGAACATCATCCTCCTCCTTATCTACACAGAGAAACCAAGGGAGTCCCCCTGACAGATCCCATGGACTGTCCGAGGCGGCAGGCTCTGACTGGGAGGTAGAAGTTCTCCTGCCCTGACACCTTCTCAGCACCTCTGACACCGGCAGCTCCTGCACACAGAAGGCTCCTGCTTCGCCCCCAGCACCTCTGCAGGCAGAGCTCAGCTCCAAGCACAGGAACAAGCCCAGCGCCTCCTCCTCACCCAGCCCCTGCTCCTACAGCTGGGATGGCACCAGCACATCTCCTGACAGCTTCTCCTCCCTTTAGAGCACGCACCCACAATGTGTTTCAAGGCAACACTAAAACAGGATTGCAAAGTCAAAGAACATGTACCTGGATGCGCAGGGCAGCCACGGGAAATGCAGCCTCCCGAGGGAGGGGTCTCCTCTGCACTGGTTACTGCAGGGCTCTGGCTCCTTCAATAGCCCACGCTCAGCGTGGGGGCCCCGTCACAATGGGTGTCTCCACAGCCACCGCCAGGGCTTTGTGATGGCTTCAGAGCATGCAACTCTGTCTGAGGACAGGTGAGCAGTCAACAGAGAGTTTATGGGTCAGGTTTAAAGGGAGAACAGCCATGGGAGACATTACTGTGGGCATCTGCTACAGACCACCTGATCAAGAGGACTCTGTGGATGAAGCACTCTACAGACAGATAGGAAGAGCCTCACGCTCGCAGGCCCTTGTTCTCATGGGGGACTTCAACCACCCTGACATCTGTTGGAGCAATGGTACGGCCCAGCACAAGCAATCCAGGAGGTTCCTCGATTGTGTGGAAGATAACTTCCTTCTGCAAGTAATAGAGGAGCCGACAAGGAGGGGTGCCATGCCAGACCTCATGCTCACCAACAGGGAAGGGCTCATTGGAAATGTGACACTCCAGAGCAGCCTTGGTTGCAGCGATCATGAGATGGTCGAATTTGAGATCCTCAGCACAGTGAGAAGAGCGTGCAGCGAGCTCACTGCCCTGGACTTCAAGAGAGCAGACTTTGGCCTCTTCAGGAACCTGCTTAGTAAGGTTCCATGGGATATAGCCCTAGAGGGCAGGGGAGCCCAAGGTTGTTGGTTGCTATTCAAGGATCTCCTACTACAAGCTCAAGAGTATTGCATCGCAACTAGAAGGAAGTGCAGCAGGACGGCCAGGAGACCTGACTGGATGGATAAGGAGCTGCTGAGGAAACTTGGAAGGAAAAAAAAGGCTTATAAAAGGTGGAAGCAAGGACAGGCAGTCTGGGAAGAATACAGGCATGTTGTCTGAGAAGCTATGGACCAGGTTAGGAAAGCTAAGGCCCAGTTAGAATTAAACTTGGCTAGGGGTGTGAAAGATAACAGGAAGGGATTCTATAGTTACATTGCAAATGAAAGATAGGGTAGGGACAACGTAGGCCCCCTCCAGAAACTATCAAGAGAACTGGCTACCCTAGATTTGCAGACGGCTGAGGTTCTTAATGACTTCTTTGCCTCTGTCTTCACTGGCAAAGGCTCTGACCGCACCACCCAAGTCTTGGAATGCAGACACAGGGAATGTGAGAATAAAGACCCTAGGCCCACTGTAGGAGAGGATCTGGTTTGAGACCATCTTAAAAACCTAAACGTACACAAGTCCATGGGACCTGGACATCCATCTGCGGGTCCTGAAGGAGCTGGCAAATGAAGTTGCTAAGACACTGGCCATCATATTTGAAAAATCATGGCACTCAGGTGAAGTTCCTGATGACTGGAGAAAGGGAAATATGACCCCATTTTTCAAGAAGGGGAAAATGGATGAGCCAGGGAATTACAGACCAGTCAGTCTCACCTTTCCTCAGTCCTCAGTCTCCTCTCAGCACCTGAGCTTCGTGGACTCAATCCAAATACACCATGGGGCTCATGAAAACCTTTGGGATTTGTCAAGCCTTGCAGATTGCACAGCACGTTTTAGGATTCCGAGTGCAGGAAGATTGCAAAGGGCAACGGATAAAAGTTATTTTGAATTTTTTTTCTTACTTTTCAGTTTAGAAATTTCTGTGACTTCTGGAATGCCTGGCACAGGGACCACTAGAACCTGCCATCAGCCCTCCTGCCTTCCGCAGTGCCCAGTGGGCTTGCGTGGGCCTTGACTGTCCCCTTGTGCTGAGCTCCCAGTGACAGATTTACAGGAGGGTGAAAATTTCTGAAACCGTTCTAGCAGTGATTATATTTGAAAAGTTTGTAGTTTGGAAAGAAAGCCTTTGTACATATGTTAAAATTTTGTAACATTGCTGTTCTGTATTTTAGGTACTGTTCCAGTAGGTGATTGTGTTTAGAAATCATTAATCAATAGAGAAGCTTCATATGCTGAATACTGCAGTTGTGTTGGTTTGTATCTTAGGTACTTTATAACTAAACGCTAAAATGGTGACTTCAGGAATAGAGACAAATATAACCTAACCCTAACCCTAACCCTAACCCTAACCCTAACCCTAACCCTAATGGTGACTTTAGGAATAGAGACAAATATAACCTAAACCTAACCCTAAACCTATCCCTAACCCTAACCCTAACCCTAACCCCAACCCCTAACCTTAACCCCTAACCCTAACCCTAACCCCTAACCCCTAACCACTAAAACCCTAAAACCCTAAAACCCTAAAACTCTAAAACCCTAAAACTCTGAAACCCTAACCCCATAAAACCCTAACCCCATAAAACCCTAACCCCATAAAACCCTAACCCTAACCCTAACCCCCTAACCCCCTAACCCCCTAACGCCCTAACCCCCTAACGCCCTAACCCCCTAAAACCCTAACCCTAACCCTAAGCCTAACCCAGCAGAGAACCCTAACCAGCAGAGAAGCTGTGGCTGCCCCATCCTTCGCAGTGTTCAAGGCCAGGTTGGATGGGAGTCAGGTTTGCTCTGAAGCAGTGCTTTGTCCAGCTCTGATAATCACAAGGGATATCAGATAAATTCCAACTTGATTGTAAAGTTCACTATTTGTACTTCTGACTCGGATGAGTCTGGGCTGCACAAGAGAGGCTCGGCATGGCCTTAGAATTGTAGAATCATAGACTAGTTAGGGTTGAAAAGGACCTTAAGACCATCTAGTTCCAACCCCCCTGCTATGGGCAGGGACAGCTCACACTAAACCATGTCACCCAAGGCTCTATCCAAAATGGCCTTGAACACTGCCAGGGATGGAGCATTCACGACTTCCCTGGGCAACCTCTTCCAGTGCCTCACCACCCTTACAGTCAAGAACTTCTTCCTTATATCCAATCTAAACTTCCTCTGTTTATGTTTGAGCATGTTACCCCTTGTCCTATCTCTACAGTCCCTAGTGAAGAGGCCCTCTCCAGCATATTAATAGGCCTCCTTTAGATACTGGAAGGCTGCTATGAGGTCTCCACGCAGCCTTCTCTTCTCCAGGCTGAACAGCCCCAACTTTCTCGGCCTGTCTTCATATGGGAGGTGCTCCAGTCCCCTGATCATCCTTGTGGCCCTCCTCTGGACTTGCTCCAACAGTTCCATGTCCTTTTGATGTTGAGGACACCAGAACTGCACACAATACCCCAAGCGACTGCACACAGCTGGCTCATGTTCATTTTCTCATCAAAAATCATTTTGTCTGTGTTCTTTATTTCCTAGTATAACATTGCTGACATTTTTCCTTTGGCGTATAAAGTATTCTACAGATGACTGAAAATGGGAAGAGTATTTATACAGTTGGAAGTTCTCAGCTCTTTCTAGCTTAGTCCAGAGCCACTAAGAGTCCTTTCCCATTTGACCACTGCTTACACTTGCAGTGCTTTTAAGTTGCCTTCAAACACAGATTGATCTTAATAACAACCAAGCATCCTGTGCTGAGAGCAGGGGAGCAATGATTCAAAGAGCAGATGACGGAGGTCTCATGGGGAGAAGCAAAGGACTGTGCCCAGCAGAGCATGGCCAGCAGCCACCTCCAGTGCCAGACACCAAGAGAGCTGCCTGAACGCACCCTCCCCAGGCCTGGGCTGCACTTTCCCCCCACTCCCTGCCCATGTCTCTGCCGCCTGGAGCTGTCCCTGCCAGGAGCTGCTGCTCTGGGCCCAGCTCTGCTCCCTCTCAGTGCTCCCAGAGCCCATCCCATGGGCTGTGTGCTCAGCTCTGCCCTGCACACCCCTCCCGGCAGCAGGGCTCTGCCCAGGAGCATCTCTGCCCGTGCAGGGTCTCAGGAGAAGCTCACACAAGTCCTGACAAGACTCTCGGTGCCTTCTCCAAAGCAGAGAAGTAAATTCCCAGCTCCCACTGCCCAACCTGCCCACCAAGAGTGGAAAACATCAGAGCTCAGAATCCTTCCTTTGAAGGCAAATGCTGCCTCAGTGTCTTTCAGAAGGACCCTCTGAACTCAGAGTCATGTGGAGCTCTGAGCAGCCCTGACTCACACAGCACCTTCTCCAGTGCACAAGAACGCTTTTCCTTTCCTTTCCTTTCCTTTCCTTTCCTGCCAGGTGTTGTTCCTTCCCCCCGAGCTTCTCCCCCAGCACTGTGGGGAGCTCCCGGGCAGGCTGAGTGTGGGGGTTGGAATGCATCGAAACTGTCAGAGACCATGGTGTAATGTGTAGAGTTTGTTCATCAAAAGTTTTAAAGGAGGAAATTGTTTGTTACATTTTGGGAAGCTCTCTGTGACTGTCACTTTGTGTAGAAACATGTTTTCTTTTGTTTTGTAGCTGTTGTATTTCTGCATTATGACTTCTGTATTGGGAGGGAGAAGTCAGTTGTGTTACTGCAGGGGAATGTGAGAGGGAAAAGGGGGGGGTTGAGTAGTTTGAGGTAGTGTCTTGTTACAGCATATGAGGGATAGAAGTTGCTATGACAACTGAGCTGGGGGCGGGAGCTCCTTGAAACTTCCAGCAGACTTCTCGAAACTTCTGGGAGCTTCGCGAGGCTTCTGGAAACATCTCGAAGTTTCTCGATGGTGAGACCCCAGCGGTGGGGAGAACCAGTGGAAAAGAGCCACGTCAGGATGTCCGGGTGGGGGGGACCACAGGATTGGCTGAAGTCCTGAGCCGAAAAGGTATAAGGGACAGCCTCCAAAGAGACCCGGTGTGCGTTTTGAGGGGGGCAGAGCGGAGCCTCCCGGCGCACCCAGCGCTGTTTTTTTACCTGCTATCGCTTGCTCAAATTAATAAATTTATATTTTAAAATGAAATTGGATCACTCGTCAATAACAATGGGAAGGAGGAACTACAGCAGGCAATGAGGAGTGACCCGTCCCTGACTGGTACTCGGAAGATGTTGGAACTGGCAAGGAACAAGGACGTCGGAACTGGAAAGAGGATGTTGATAGACCTTTCGCCTCATGTAATTGCAAGGCAAACACAGATGTGCTTGGCAAATACCTCTGGGTCCGTGCCTTTCATCCTCATAGCTGAGTGCTGACCCTGGCAGGAGGCAGAGCTCCTGCCCCTGCACACAGCCCCTAGGCTGCAGCGACCCTGCTCGCAAGGACAGAGATGGGCACCCCTCGCTGCACACCCACAGTCACAGCCTGCAGCCAGCCCCGGGACAAAGGCCTGCCTTACACTGGCCATCGCACAGTGCATAGTGAAGCCCTGCTCTGCAGAACATCATCATCCTCCTTATCTACACAGAGAAACCAAAGGAGTCCCCCTGACAGATCCCATGGACTGTCCGAGGCAGCAGGCTCTGACTGGGAGGTAGAAGTTCTCCTGCCCTGACACCTTCTCAGCACCTCTGACACCAGCAGCTCCTGCACACAGAAGGCTCCTGCTTTGCCCCCAGCACCTCTGCAGGCAGAGCTCAGCTCCAAGCACAGGAACAAGCCCAGCGCCTCCTCCTCACCCATCCCCTGCTCCTACAGCTGCGATGGCACCAGCACATCTCCTGACAGCTTCTCCTCCCTTTAGAGCACGCACCCACAATGTGTTTCAAGGCAACACTAAAACAGGATTGCAAAGTCAAAGAACATGTACCTGGATGCGCAGGGCAGCCACGGGAAATGCAGCCTCCCGAGGGAGGGGTCTCCTCTGCACTGGTTACTGCAGGGCTCTGGCTCCTTCAATAGCCCACGCTCAGCGTGGGGGCCCCGTCACAATGGGTGTCTCCACAGCCACCGCCAGGGCTTTGTGATGGCTTCAGAGCATGCAACTCTGTCTGAGGACAGGTGAGCAGTCAACAGAGAGTTGATGGGTCAGGTTTAAAGGGAGAACAGCCATGGGAGACATTACTGTGGGCATCTGCTACAGACCACCTGATCAAGAGGACTCTGTGGATGAAGCACTCTACAGACAGATAGGAAGAGCCTCACGCTCGCAGGCCCTTGTTCTCATGGGGGACTTCAACCACCCTGACATCTGCTGGAGCAATGGTACGGCCCAGCACAAGCAATCCAGGAGGTTCCTCGATTGTGTGGAAGATAACTTCCTTCTGCAAGTAATAGAGGAGCCGACAAGGAGGGGTGCCATGCCAGACCTCATGCTCACCAACAGGGAAGGGCTCATTGGAAATGTGACACTCCAGAGCAGCCTTGGTTGCAGCGATCATGAGATGGTCGAATTTGAGACCCTCAACACAGTGAGAAGAGCGTGCAGCGAGCTCACTGCCCTGGACTTCAAGAGAGCAGACTTTGGCCTCTTCAGGAACCTGCTTAGTAAGGTTCCATGGGATATAGCCCTAGAGGGCAGGGGAGCCCAAGGTTGTTGGTTGCTATTCAAGGATCTCCTACTACAAGCTCAAGAGTATTGCATCGCAACTAGAAGGAAGCTTTACAGGAGGGTGAAAATTTCTGAAACCGTTCTAGCAGTGATTATATTTGAAAAGTTTGTAGTTTGCAAAGAAAGCCTTTGTACATATGTTAAAATTTTGTAACTTTGCTGTTCTGTATTTTAGGTACTGTTCCAGTAGGTGATTGTGTTTAGAAATCATAAATCAATAGAGAAGCTTCATACGCTGAATACTGCAGTTGTGTTGGTTTGTATCTTAGGTACTTTATAACTAAACGCTACAATGGTGACTTTAGGAATAGAGACAAATATAACCTAACCCTAACCCCAACCCCTAACCCTAACCCCTAACCCTAACCCTAAACCTAACCCTAACCCTAACCCCTGAACCCTAACCACTAAAACCCTAAAACCCTAAAACCCTAAAACCCTAACCCCATAAAACCCTAACCCCATAAAACCCTAACCCCCTAACCCCATAAAACCCTAACCCCATAAAACCCTAACCCTAACCCCCTAACCCCCTAACACCCTAACGCCCTAACCCCCTAACGCCCTAACCCCCTAAAACCCTAACCCTAAGCCTAACCCAGCAGAGAACCCTAACCAGCAGAGAAGCTGTGGCTGCCCCATCCTTCGCAGTGTTCAAGGCCAGGTTGGATGGGAGTCAGGTTTGCTCTGAAGCAGTGCTTTGTCCAGCTCTGATAATCACAAGGGATATCAGATAAATTCCAACTTGATTGTAAAGTTCACTATTTGTACTTATGACTCGGATGAGTCTGGGCTGCACAAGAGAGGCTTGGCATGGCCTTAGAATTGTAGAATCATAGACTAGTTAGGGTTGAAAAGGACCTTAAGACCATCTAGTTCCAACCCCCCTGCTATGGGCAGGGACAGCTCACACTAAACCATGTCACCCAAGGCTCTATCCAAAATGGCCTTGAACACTGCCAGGGATGGAGCATTCACGACTTCCCTGGGCAACCTCTTCCAGTGCCTCACCACCCTTAGAGTCAAGAACTTCTTCCTTATATCCAATCTAAACTTCCTCTGTTTATGTTTGAGCATGTTACCCCTTGTCCTATCACTACAGTCCCTAGTGAAGAGGCCCTCTCCAGCATATTAATAGGCCTCCTTTAGATACTGGAAGGCTGCTATGAGGTCTCCACGCAGCCTTCTCTTCTCCAGGCTGAACAGCCCCAACTTTCTCCGCCTGTCTTCATATGGGAGGTGCTCCAGTCCCCTGATCATCCTTGTGGCCCTCCTCTGGACTTGCTCCAACAGTTCCATGTCCTTTTGATGTTGAGGACACCAGAACTGCACACAATACCCCAAGCGACTGCACACCGCTGGCTCATGTTCATTTTCTCATCAAAAATCATTTTGTCTGTGTTCTTTATTTCCTAGTATAACACTGCTGACGTTTTTCCTTTGGCGTATAAAGTATTCTACGGATGTCTGAAAATGGGAAGAGTATTTATACAGTTGGAAGTTCTCAGCTCTTTCTAGCTTAGTCCAGAGCCACTAAGAGTCCTTTCCCATTTGACCACTGCTTCCACTTGCAGTGCTTTTAAGTTGCCTTCAACCACAGATTGATCTTAATAACAACCAAGCATCCTGTGCTGAGAGCAGGGGAGCAATGATTCAAAGAGCAGATGACGGAGGTCTCATGGGGAGAAGCAAAGGACTGTGCCCAGCAGAGCATGGCCAGCAGCCACCTCCAGTGCCAGACACCAAGAGAGCTGCCTGAACGCACCCTCCCCAGGCCTGGGCTGCACTTTCCCCCCACTCCCTGCCCATGTCTCTGCCGCCTGGAGCTGTCCCTGCCAGGAGCTGCTGCTCTGGGCCCAGCTCTGCTCCCTCTCAGTGCTCCCAGAGCCCATCCCATGGGCTGTGTGCTCAGCTCTGCCCTGCACACCTCTCCCGGCAGCAGGGCTCTGCCCAGGAGCATCTCTGCCCGTGCAGGGTCTCAGGAGAAGCTCACACAAGTCCTGACAAGACTCTCGGTGCCTTCTCCAAAGCAGAGAAGTAAATTCCCAGCTCCCACTGCCCAACCTGCCCACCAAGAGTGGAAAACATCAGAGCTCAGAATCCTTCCTTTGAAGGCAAATGCTGCCTCAGTGTCTTTCAGAAGGACCCTCTGAACTCAGAGTCATGTGGAGCTCTGAGCAGCCCTGACTCACACAGCACCTTCTCCAGTGC
This sequence comes from Psittacula echo, assembly GCF_963264785.1. NCBI lineage: Eukaryota > Metazoa > Chordata > Aves > Psittaciformes > Psittacidae > Psittacula > Psittacula echo. The sequence goes on from NC_137741.1 coordinate 47,491, forward strand.
ACAAGAACGCTTTTCCTTTCCTTTCCTTTCCTTTCCTGCCAGGTGTTGTTCCTTCCCCCCGAGCTTCTCCCCCAGCACTGTGGGGAGCTCCCGGGCAGGCTGAGTGTGGGGGTTGGAATGCATCGAAACTGTCAGAGACCATGGGAAGGAGGAACTACAGCAGGCAATGAGGAGTGACCCGTCCCTGACTGGTACTCGGAAGATGTTGGAACTGGCAAGGAACAAGGACGTCGGAACTGGAAAGAGGATGTTGATAGACCTTTCGCCTCATGTAATTGCAAGGCAAACACAGATGTGCTTGGCAAATACCTCTGGGTCCGTGCCTTTCATCCTCATAGCTGAGTGCTGACCCTGGCAGGAGGCAGAGCTCCTGCCCCTGCACACAGCCCCTAGGCTGCAGCGACCCTGCTCGCAAGGACAGAGATGGGCACCCCTCGCTGCACACCCACAGTCACAGCCTGCAGCCAGCCCCGGGACAAAGGCCTGCCTTACACTGGCCATCGCACAGTGCATAGTGAAGCCCTGCTCTGCAGAACATCATCCTCCTCCTTATCTACACAGAGAAACCAAGGGAGTCCCCCTGACAGATCCCATGGACTGTCCGAGGCAGCAGGCTCTGACTGGGAGGTAGAAGTTCTCCTGCCCTGACACCTTCTCAGCACCTCTGACACCAGCAGCTCCTGCACACAGAAGGCTCCTGCTTCGCCCCCAGCACCTCTGCAGGCAGAGCTCAGCTCCAAGCACAGGAACAAGCCCAGCGCCTCCTCCTCACCCATCCCCTGCTCCTACAGCTGGGATGGCACCAGCACATCTCCTGACAGCTTCTCCTCCCTTTAGAGCACGCACCCACAATGTGTTTCAAGGCAACACTAAAACAGGATTGCAAAGTCAAAGAACATGTACCTGGATGCGCAGGGCAGCCACGGGAAATGCAGCCTCCCGAGGGAGGGGTCTCCTCTGCACTGGTTACTGCAGGGCTCTGGCTCCTTCAATAGCCCACGCTCAGCGTGGGGGCCCCGTCACAATGGGTGTCTCCACAGCGACCGCCAGGGCTTTGTGATGGCTTCAGAGCATGCAACTCTGTCTGAGGACAGGTGAGCAGTCAACAGAGAGTTTATGGGTCAGGTTTAAAGGGAGAACAGCCATGGGAGACATTACTGTGGGCATCTGCTAGAGACCACCTGATCAAGAGGACTCTGTGGATGAAGCACTCTACAGACAGATAGGAAGAGCCTCACGCTCGCAGGCCCTTGTTCTCATGGGGGACTTCAACCACCCTGACATCTGTTGGAGCAATGGTACGGCCCAGCACAAGCAATCCAGGAGGTTCCTCGATTGTGTGGAAGATAACTTCCTTCTGCAAGTAATAGAGGAGCCGACAAGGAGGGGTGCCATGCCAGACCTCATGCTCACCAACAGGGAAGGGCTCATTGGAAATGTGACACTCCAGAGCAGCCTTGGTTGCAGCGATCATGAGATGGTCGAATTTGAGATCCTCAGCACAGTGAGAAGAGCGTGCAGCGAGCTCACTGCCCTGGACTTGAAGAGAGCAGACTTTGGCCTCTTCAGGAACCTGCTTAGTAAGGTTCCATGGGATATAGCCCTAGAGGGCAGGGGAGCCCAAGGTTGTTGGTTGCTATTCAAGGATCTCCTACTACAAGCTCAAGAGTATTGCATCGCAACTAGAAGGAAGTGCAGCAGGACGGCCAGGAGACCTGACTGGATGGATAAGGAGCTGCTGAGGAAACTTGGAAGGAAAAAAAAGGCTTATAAAAGGTGGAAGCAAGGACAGGCAGTCTGGGAAGAATACAGGCATGTTGTCTGAGAAGCTATGGACCAGGTTAGGAAAGCTAAGGCCCAGTTAGAATTAAACTTGGCTAGGGGTGTGAAAGACAACAGGAAGGGATTCTATAGTTACATTGCAAATGAAAGATAGGCTAGGGACAACGTAGGCCCCCTCCAGAAACTATCAAGAGAACTGGCTACCCTAGATTTGCAGACGGCTGAGGTTCTTCATGACTTCTTTGCCTCTGTCTTCACTGGCAAAGGCTCTGACCGCACCACCCAAGTCTTGGAATGCAGACACAGGGAATGTGAGAATAAAGACCCTAGGCCCACTGTAGGAGAGGATCTGGTTTGAGACCATCTTAAAAACCTAAACGTACACAAGTCCATGGGACCTGGACACCCATCTGCGGGTCCTGAAGGAGCTGGCAAATGAAGTTGCTAAGACACTGGCCATCATATTTGAAAAATCATGGCACTCAGGTGAAGTTCCTGATGACTGGAGAAAGGGAAATATGACCCCATTTTTCAAGAAGGGGAAAATGGATGAGCCAGGGAATTACAGACCAGTCAGTCTCACCTTTCCTCAGTCCTCAGTCTCCTCTCAGCACCTGAGCTTCGTGGACTCAATCCAAATACACCATGGGGCTCATGAAAACCTTTGGGATTTGTCAAGCCTTGCAGATTGCACAGCACATTTTAGGATTCCGAGTGCAGGAAGATTGCAAAGGGCAACGGATAAAAGTTATTTTGAATTTTTTTTTCTTACTTTTCAGTTTAGAAATTTCTGTGACTTCTGGAATGCCTGGCACAGGGATCACTAGAACCTGCCATCAGCCCTCCTGCCTTCCGCAGTGCCCAGTGGGCTTGCGTGGGCCTTGACTGTCCCCTTGTGCTGAGCTCCCAGTGAAAGATTTACAGAAGGGTGAAAATTTCTGAAACCCTTCTAGCAGTGATTATATTTGAAAAGTTTGTAGATTGCAAAGAAAGCCTTTGTACATATGTTAAAATTTTGTAACTTTGCTGTTCTGTATTTTAGGTACTGTTCCAGTAGGTGATTGTGTTTAGAAATCATAAATCAATAGAGAAGCTTCATACGCTGAATACTGCAGTTGTGTTGGTTTGTATCTTAGGTACTTTATAACTAAACGCTACAATGGTGACTTTAGGAATAGAGACAAATATAACCTAACCCTAACCCTAACCCTACCCCTAACCCTAACACTAACCCTAATCCTAACCCTAACCCTAAACCTAACCCTAACCCTAATCCTAATGGTGACTTTAGGAATAGAGACAAATATAACCTAACCCTAACTCTAAACCTAACCCTAACGCTAACCCTAACACTAACCCCTAACCCTAACCCCTAACCCCTAACCCTAACCCTAACCCTAACCCCTAACCCCTAACCCCTAAAACCCTAAAACCCTAAAACCCTAAAACTCTAAAACCCTAACCCCATAAAAGCCTAACCCCATAAAACCCTAACCCCCTAACCCCATAAAACCCTAACCCCATAAAACCCTAACCCTAAACCCCTAACCCGCTAACACCCTAACACCCTAACACCCTAACCCCCTAACGCCCTAACCCCCTAAAACCCTAACCCTAACCCTAAGCCTAACCCAGCAGAGAACCCTAACCAGCAGAGAAGCTGTGGCTGCCCCATCCTTCGCAGTGTTCAAGGCCAGGTTGGATGGGAGTCAGGTTTGCTCTGAAGCAGTGCTTTGTCCAGCTCTGATAATCACAAGGGATATCAGATAAATTCCAACTTGATTGTAAAGTTCACTATTTGTACTTCTGACTCGGATGAGTCTGGGCTGCACAAGAGAGGCTCGGCATGGCCTTAGAATTGTAGAATCATAGACTAGTTAGGGTTGAAAAGGACCTTAAGACCATCTAGTTCCAACCCCCCTGCTATGGGCAGGGACAGCTCACACTAAACCATGTCACCCAAGGCTCTATCCAAAATGGCCTTGAACACTGCCAGGGATGGAGCATTCACGACTTCCCTGGGCAACCTCTTCCAGTGCCTCACCACCCTTACAGTCAAGAACTTCTTCCTTATATCCAATCTAAACTTCCTCTGTTTATGTTTGAGCATGTTACCCCTTGTCCTATCTCTACAGTCCCTAGTGAAGAGGCCCTCTCCAGCATATTAATAGGCCTCCTTTAGATACTGGAAGGCTGCTATGAGGTCTCCACGCAGCCTTCTCTTCTCCAGGCTGAACAGCCCCAACTTTCTCCGCCTGTCTTCATATGGGAGGTGCTCCAGTCCCCTGATCATCCTTGTGGCCCTCCTCTGGACTTGCTCCAACAGTTCCATGTCCTTTTGATGTTGAGGACACCAGAACTGCACACAATACCCCAAGCGACTGCACACAGCTGGCTCATGTTCATTTTCTCATCAAAAATCATTTTGTCTGTGTTCTTTATTTCCTAGTATAACACTGCTGACATTTTTCCTTTGGCGTATAAAGTATTCTATGGATGACTGAAAATGGGAAGAGTATTGATACAGTTGGAAGTTCTCAGCTCTTTCTAGCTTAGTCCAGAGCCACTAAGAGTCCTTTCCCATTTGACCACTGCTTCCACTTGCAGTGCTTTTAAGTTGCCTTCAACCACAGATTGATCTTAATAACAACCAAGCATCCTGTGCTGAGAGCAGGGGAGCAATGATTCAAAGAGCAGATGACGGAGGTCTCATGGGGAGAAGCAAAGGACTGTGCCCAGCAGAGCATGGCCAGCAGCCACCTCCAGTGCCAGACACCAAGAGAGCTGCCTGAACGCACCCTCCCCAGGCCTGGGCTGCACTTTCCCCCCACTCCCTGCCCATGTCTCTGCCGCCTGGAGCTGTCCCTGCCAGGAGCTGCTGCTCTGGGCCCAGCTCTGCTCCCTCTCAGTGCTCCCAGAGCCCATCCCATGGGCTGTGTGCTCAGCTCTGCCCTGCACACCCCTCCCGGCAGCAGGGCTCTGCCCAGGAGCATCTCTGCCCGTGCAGGGTCTCAGGAGAAGCTCACACAAGTCCTGACAAGACTCTCGGTGCCTTCTCCAAAGCAGAGAAGTAAATTCCCAGCTCCCACTGCCCAACCTGCCCACCAAGAGTGGAAAACATCAGAGCTCAGAATCCTTCCTTTGAAGGCAAATGCTGCCTCAGTGTCTTTCAGAAGGACCCTCTGAACTCAGAGTGATGTGGAGCTCTGAGCAGCCCTGACTCACACAGCACCTTCTCCAGTGCACAAGAACGCTTTTCCTTTCCTTTCCTTTCCTGCCAGGTGTTGTTCCTTCCCCCCGAGCTTCTCCCCCAGCACTGTGGGGAGCTCCCGGGCAGGCTGAGTGTGGGGGTTGGAATGCATCGAAACTGTCAGAGACCATGGGAAGGAGGAACTACAGCAGGCAATGAGGAGTGACCCGTCCCTGACTGGTACTCGGAAGATGTTGGAACTGGCAAGGAACAAGGACGTCGGAACTGGAAAGAGGATGTTGATAGACCTTTCGCCTCATGTAATTGCAAGGCAAACACAGATGTGCTTGGCAAATACCTCTGGGTCCGTGCCTTTCATCCTCATAGCTGAGTGCTGACCCTGGCAGGAGGCAGAGCTCCTGCCCCTGCACACAGCCCCTAGGCTGCAGCGACCCTGCTCGCAAGGACAGAGATGGGCACCCCTCAGCACAGTGAGAAGAGCGTGCAGCGAGCTCACTGCCCTGGACTTGAAGAGAGCAGACTTTGGCCTCTTCAGGAACCTGCTTAGTAAGGTTCCATGGGATATAGCCCTAGAGGGCAGGGGAGCCCAAGGTTGTTGGTTGCTATTCAAGGATCTCCTACTACAAGCTCAAGAGTATTGCATCGCAACTAGAAGGAAGTGCAGCAGGACGGCCAGGAGACCTGACTGGATGGATAAGGAGCTGCTGAGGAAACTTGGAAGGAAAAAAAAGGCTTATAAAAGGTGGAAGCAAGGACAGGCAGTCTGGGAAGAATACAGGCATGTTGTCTGAGAAGCTATGGACCAGGTTAGGAAAGCTAAGGCCCAGTTAGAATTAAACTTGGCTAGGGGTGTGAAAGATAACAGGAAGGGATTCTATAGTTACATTGCAAATGAAAGATAGGCTAGGGACAACGTAGGCCCCCTCCAGAAACTATCAAGAGAACTGGCTACCCTAGATTTGCAGACGGCTGAGGTTCTTCATGACTTCTTTGCCTCTGTCTTCACTGGCAAAGGCTCTGACCGCACCACCCAAGTCTTGGAATGCTGACACAGGGAATGTGAGAATAAAGACCCTAGGCCCACTGTAGGAGAGGATCTGGTTTGAGACCATCTTAAAAACCTAAACGTACACAAGTCCATGGGACCTGGACACCCATCTGCGGGTCCTGAAGGAGCTGGCAAATGAAGTTGCTAAGACACTGGCCATCATATTTGAAAAATCATGGCACTCAGGTGAAGTTCCTGATGACTGGAGAAAGGGAAATATGACCCCATTTTTCAAGAAGGGGAAAATGGATGAGCCAGGGAATTACAGACCAGTCAGTCTCACCTTTCCTCAGTCCTCAGTCTCCTCTCAGCACCTGAGCTTCGTGGACTCAATCCAAATACACCATGGGGCTCATGAAAACCTTTGGGATTTGTCAAGCCTTGCAGATTGCACAGCACATTTTAGGATTCCGAGTGCAGGAAGATTGCAAAGGGCAACGGATAAAAGTTATTTTGAATTTTTTTTCTTACTTTTCAGTTTAGAAATTTCTGTGACTTCTGGAATGCCTGGCACAGGGATCACTAGAACCTGCCATCAGCCCTCCTGCCTTCCGCAGTGCCCAGTGGGCTTGCGTGGGCCTTGACTGTCCCCTTGTGCTGAGCTCCCAGTGACAGATTTACAGGAGGGTGAAAATTTCTGAAACCGTTCTAGCAGTGATTATATTTGAAAAGTTTGTAGTTTGCAAAGAAAGGCTTTCTACATATGTTAAATTTTGTAACTTTGCTGTTCTGTATTTTAGGTACTGTTCCAGTAGGTGATTGTGTTTAGAAATCATAAATCAATAGAGAAGCTTCATACGCTGAATACTGCAGTTGTGTTGGTTTGTATCTTAGGTACTTTATAACTAAACGCTACAATGGTGACTTTAGGAATAGAGACAAATATAACCTAACCCTAACCCTAACCCTACCCCTAACCCTAACACTAACCCTAACCCTAACACTAACCCTTAACCTAACCCTAACCCTAATCCTAATGGTGACTTTAGGAATAGAGACAAATATAACCTATCCCTAACCCTAAACCTAACCCTAACGCTAACCCTAACACTAACCCCTAACCCTAACCCCTAACGCTAACCCTAACCCTAACCCCTAACCCCTAACCCCTAAAACCCTAAAACCCTAAAACCCTAAAACTCTAAAACCCTAACCCCATAAAACCCTAACCCCATAAAACCCTAACCCCCTAACCCCATAAAACCCTAACCCCATAAATCCCTAACCCCATAAAACCCTAACCCGCTAACACCCTAACACCCTAACACCCTAACCCCCAAACGCCCTAACCCCCTAAAACCCTAACCCTAACCCTAAGCCTAACCCAGCAGAGAACCCTAACCAGCAGAGAAGCTGTGGCTGCCCCATCCTTCGCAGTGTTCAAGGCCAGGTTGGATGGGAGTCAGGTTTGCTCTGAAGCAGTGCTTTGTCCAGCTCTGATAATCACAAGGGATATCAGATAAATTCCAACTTGATTGTAAAGTTCACTATTTGTACTTCTGACTCGGATGAGTCTGGGCTGCACAAGAGAGGCTCGGCATGGCCTTAGAATTGTAGAATCATAGACTAGTTAGGGTTGAAAAGGACCTTAAGACCATCTAGTTCCAACCCCCCTGCTATGGGCAGGGACACCTCACACTAAACCATGTCACCCAAGGCTCTATCCAAAACGGCCTTGAACACTGCCAGGGATGGAGCATTCACGACTTCCCTGGGCAACCTCTTCCAGTGCCTCACCACCCTTACAGTCAAGAACTTCTTCCTTATATCCAATCTAAACTTCCTCTGTTTATGTTTGAGCATGTTACCCCTTGTCCTATCACTACAGTCCCTAGTGAAGAGGCCCTCTCCAGCATATTAATAGGCCTCCTTTAGATACTGGAAGGCTGCTATGAGGTCTCCACGCAGCCTTCTCTTCTCCAGGCTGAACAGCCCCAACTTTCTCGGCCTGTCTTCATATGGGAGGTGCTCCAGTCCCCTGATCATCCTTGTGGCCCTCCTCTGGACTTGCTCCAACAGTTCCATGTCCTTTTGATGTTGAGGACACCAGAACTGCACACAATACCCCAAGCGACTGCACACAGCTGGCTCATGTTCATTTTCTCATCAAAAATCATTTTGTCTGTGTTCTTTATTTCCTAGTATAACACTGCTGACATTTTTCCTTTGGCGTATAAAGTATTCTACGGATGACTGAAAATGGGAAGAGTATTTATAGAGTTGGAAGTTCTCAGCTCTTTCTAGCTTAGTCCAGAGCCACTAAGAGTCCTTTCCCATTTGACCACTGCTTACACTTGCAGGGCTTTTAAGTTGCCTTCAACCACAGATTGATCTTAATAACAACCAAGCATCCTGTGCTGAGAGCAGGGGAGCAATGATTCAAAGAGCAGATCACGGAGGTCTCATGGGGAGAAGCAAAGGACTGTGCCCAGCAGAGCATGGCCAGCAGCCACCTCCAGTGCCAGACACCAAGAGAGCTGCCTGAACGCACCCTCCCCAGGCCTGGGCTGCACTTTCCCCCCACTCCCTGCCCATGTCTCTGCCGCCTGGAGCTGTCCCTGCCAGGAGCTGCTGCTCTGGGCCCAGCTCTGCTCCCTCTCAGTGCTCCCAGAGCCCATCCCATGGGCTGTGTGCTCAGCTCTGCCCTGCACACCCCTCCCGGCAGCAGGGCTCTGCCCAGGAGCATCTCTGCCCGTGCAGGGTCTCAGGAGAAGCTCACACAAGTCCTGACAAGACTCTCGGTGCCTTCTCCAAAGCAGAGAAGTAAATTCCCAGCTCCCACTGCCCAACCTGCCCACCAAGAGTGGAAAACATCAGAGCTCAGAATCCTTCCTTTGAAGGCAAATGCTGCCTCAGTGTCTTTTAGAAGGACCCTCTGAACTCAGAGTGATGTGGAGCTCTGAGCAGCCCTGACTCACACAGCACCTTCTCCAGTGCACAAGAACGCTTTTCCTTTCCTTTCCTTTCCTTTCCTTTCCTTTCCTTTCCTTTCCTTTCCTGCCAGGTGTTGTTCCTTCCCCCCGAGCTTCTCCCCCAGCACTGTGGGGAGCTCCCGGGCAGGCTGAGTGTGGGGGTTGGAATGCATCGAAACTGTCAGAGACCATGGGAAGGAGGAACTACAGCAGGCAATGAGGAGTGACCCGTCCCTGACTGGTACTCGGAAGATGTTGGAACTGGCAAGGAACAAGGACGTCGGAACTGGAAAGAGGATGTTGATAGACCTTTCGCCTCATGTAATTGCAAGGCAAACACAGATGTGCTTGGCAAATACCTCTGAGTCCGTGCCTTTCATCCTCATAGCTGAGTGCTGACCCTGGCAGGAGGCAGAGATCCTGCCCCTGCACACAGCCCCTAGGCTGCAGCGACCCTGCTCGCAAGGACAGAGATGGGCACCCCTCAGCACAGTGAGAAGAGCGTGCAGCGAGCTCACTGCCCTGGACTTGAAGAGAGCAGACTTTGGCCTCTTCAGGAACCTGCTTAGTAAGGTTCCATGGGATATAGCCCTAGAGGGCAGGGGAGCCCAAGGTTGTTGGTTGCTATTCAAGGATCTCCTACTACAAGCTCAAGAGTATTGCATCGCAACTAGAAGGAAGTGCAGCAGGACGGCCAGGAGACCTGACTGGATGGATAAGGAGCTGCTGAGGAAACTTGGAAGGAAAAAAAAGGCTTATAAAAGGTGGAAGCAAGGACAGGCAGTCTGGGAAGAATACAGGCATGTTGTCTGAGAAGCTATGGACCAGGTTAGGAAAGCTAAGGCCCAGTTAGAATTAAACTTGGCTAGGGGTGTGAAAGATAACAGGAAGGGATTCTATAGTTACATTGCAAATGAAAGATAGGCTAGGGACAACGTAGGCCCCCTCCAGAAACTATCAAGAGAACTGGCTACCCTAGATTTGCAGACGGCTGAGGTTCTTCATGACTTCTTTGCCTCTGTCTTCACTGGCAAAGGCTCTGACCGCACCACCCAAGTCTTGGAATGCAGACACAGGGAATGTGAGAATAAAGACCCTAGGCCCACTGTAGGAGAGGATCTGGTTTGAGACCATCTTAAAAACCTAAACGTACACAAGTCCATGGGACCTGGACACCCATCTGCGGGTCCTGAAGGAGCTGGCAAATGAAGTTGCTAAGACACTGGCCATCATATTTGAAAAATCATGGCACTCAGGTGAAGTTCCTGATGACTGGAGAAAGGGAAATATGACCCCATTTTTCAAGAAGGGGAAAATGGATGAGCCAGGGAATTACAGACCAGTCAGTCTCACCTTTCCTCAGTCCTCAGTCTCCTCTCAGCACCTGAGCTTCGTGGACTCAATCCAAATACACCATGGGGCTCATGAAAACCTTTGGGATTTGTCAAGCCTTGCAGATTGCACAGCACATTTTAGGATTCTGAGTGCAGGAAGATTGCAAAGGGCAACGGATAAAAGTTATTTTGAATTTTTTTTCTTACTTTTCAGTTTAGAAATTTCTGTGACTTCTGGAATGCCTGGCACAGGGATCACTAGAACCTGCCATCAGCCCTCCTGCCTTCCGCAGTGCCCAGTGGGCTTGCGTGGGCCTTGACTGTCCCCTTGTGCTGAGCTCCCAGTGAAAGATTTACAGGAGGGTGAAAATTTCTGAAACCGTTCTAGCAGTGATTATATTTGAAAAGTTTGTAGTTTGCAAAGAAAGCCTTTGTATATATGTTAAAATTTTGTAACTTTGCTGTTCTGTATTTCAGGTACTATTCCAGTAGGTGATTGTGTTTAGAAATCATAAATCAATAGAGAAGCTTCATACGCTGAATACTGCAGTTGTGTTGGTTTGTATCTTAGGCAATTTATAACTAAACGCTACAATGGTGACTTTAGGAATAGAGACAAATATAACCTAACCCTAACCCTAACCCTAACCCTAACACTAACCCTAACACTAACCCTAAACCTAACCCTAACCGTAATCCTAATGGTGACTTTAGGAATAGAGACAAATATAACCTAACCCTAACCCTAAACCTAACCCTAACCCTATCCCTAACCCTAACCCCTAACCCTAACCCCTAACCCTAACCCTAACCCCTAACCCCTAACCCCTAACCCCTAAAACCCTAAAACCCTAAAACCCTAAAACTCTAAAACCCTAACCCCATAAAACCCTAACCCCATAAAACCCTAACCCCCTAACCCCATAAAACCCTAACCCTAACCCTAACCCCCTAACCCCCTAAGAGCCTAACACCCTAACACCCTAACCCCCTAACGCCCTAACCCCCTAAAACCCTAACCCTAACCCTAAGCCTAACCCAGCAGAGAACCCTAACCAGCAGAGAAGCTGTGGCTGCCCCATCCTTCGCAGTGTTCAAGGCCAGGTTGGATGGGAGTCAGGTTTGCTCTGAAGCAGTGCTTTGTCCAGCTCTGATAATCACAAGGGATATCAGATAAATTCCAACTTGATTGTAAAGTTCACTATTTGTACTTATGACTCGGATGAGTCTGGGCTGCACAAGAGAGGCTCGGCATGGCCTTAGAATTGTAGAATCATAGACTAGTTAGGGTTGAAAAGGACCTTAAGACCATCTAGTTCCAACCCCCCTGCTATGGGCAGGGACAGCTCACACTAAACCATGTCACCCAAGGCTCTATCCAAAATGGCCTTGAACACTGCCAGGGATGGAGCATTCACGACTTCCCTGGGCAACCTCTTCCAGTGCCTCACCACCCTTACAGTCAAGAACTTCTTCCTTATATCCAATCTAAACTTCCTCTGTTTATGTTTGAGCATGTTACCCCTTGTCCTATCTCTACAGTCCCTAGTGAAGAGGCCCTCTCCAGCATATTAATAGGCCTCCTTTAGATACTGGAAGGCTGCTATGAGGTCTCCACGCAGCCTTCTCTTCTCCAGGCTGAACAGCCCCAACTTTCTCCGCCTGTCTTCATATGGGAGGTGCTCCAGTCCCCTGATCATCCTTGTGGCCCTCCTCTGGACTTGCTCCAACAGTTCCATGTCCTTTTGATGTTGAGGACACCAGAACTGCACACAATACCCCAAGCGACTGCACACAGCTGGCTCATGTTCATTTTCTCATCAAAAATAATTTTGTCTGTGTTCTTTATTTCCTAGTATAACACTGCTGACATTTTTCCTTTGGCGTATAAAGTATTCTACGGATGACTGAAAATGGGAAGAGTATTGATACAGTTGGAAGTTCTCAGCTCTTTCTAGCTTAGTCCAGAGCCACTAAGAGTCCTTTCCCATTTGACCACTGCTTACACTTGCAGTGCTTTTAAGTTGCCTTCAAACACAGATTGATCTTAATAACAACCAAGCATCCTGTGCTGAGAGCAGGGGAGCAATGATTCAAAGAGCAGATCACGGAGGTCTCATGGGGAGAAGCAAAGGACTGTGCCCAGCAGAGCATGGCCAGCAGCCACCTCCAGTGCCAGACACCAAGAGAGCTGCCTGAACACACCCTCCCCAGGCCTGGGCTGCACTTTCCCCCAACTCCCTGCCCATGTCTCTGCCGCCTGGAGCTGTCCCTGCCAGGAGCTGCTGCTCTGGGCCCAGCTCTGCTCCCTCTCAGTGCTCCCAGAGCCCATCCCATGGGCTGTGTGCTCAGCTCTGCCCTGCACACCCCTCCTGGCAGCAGGGCTCTGCCCAGGAGCATCTCTGCCCGTGCAGGGTCTCAGGAGAAGCTCACACAAGTCCTGACAAGACTCTCGGTGCCTTCTCCAAAGCAGAGAAGGAAATTCCCAGCTCCCACTGCCCAACCTGCCCACCAAGAGTGGAAAACATCAGAGCTCAGAATCCTTCCTTTGAAGGCAAATGCTGCCTCAGTGTCTTTCAGAAGGACCCTCTGAACTCAGAGTGATGTGGAGCTCTGAGCAGCCCTGACTCACACAGCACCTTCTCCAGTGCACAAGAACGCTTTTCCTTTCCTTTCCTTTCCTGCCAGGTGTTGTTCCTTCCCCCCGAGCTTCTCCCCCAGCACTGTGGGGAGCTCCCGGGCAGGCTGAGTGTGGGGGTTGGAATGCATCGAAACTGTCAGAGACCATGGGAAGGAGGAACTACAGCAGGCAATGAGGAGTGACCCGTCCCTGACTGGTACTCGGAAGATGTTGGAACTGGCAAGGAACAAGGACGTCGGAACTGGAAAGAGGATGTTGATAGACCTTTCGCCTCATGTAATTGCAAGGCAAACACAGATGTGCTTGGCAAATACCTCTGGGTCCGTGCCTTTCATCCTCATAGCTGAGTGCTGACCCTGGCAGGAGGCAGAGCTCCTGCCCCTGCACACAGCCCCTAGGCTGCAGCGACCCTGCTCGCAAGGACAGAGATGGGCACCCCTCGCTGCACACCCACAGTCACAGCCTGCAGCCAGCCCCGGGACAAAGGCCTGCCTTACACTGGCCATCGCACAGTGCATAGTGAAGCCCTGCTCTGCAGAACATCATCCTCCTCCTTATCTACACAGAGAAACCAAGGGAGTCCCCCTGACAGATCCCATGGACTGTCCGAGGCAGCAGGCTCTGACTGGGAGGTAGAAGTTCTCTTGCCCTGACACCTTCTCAGCACCTCTGACACCAGCAGCTCCTGCACACAGAAGGCTCCTGCTTCGCCCCCAGCACCTCTGCAGGCAGAGCTCAGCTCCAAGCACAGGAACAAGCCCAGCGCCTCCTCCTCACCCAGCCCCTGCTCCTACAGCTGGGATGGCACCAGCACATCTCCTGACAGCTTCTCCTCCCTTTAGAGCACGCACCCACCATGTGTTTCAAGGCAACACTAAAACAGGATTGCAAAGTCAAAGAACATGTACCTGGATGCGCAGGGCAGCCACGGGAAATGCAGCCTCCCGAGGGAGGGGTCTCCTCTGCACTGGTTACTGCAGGGCTCTGGCTCCTTAAATACCCAACGCTCAGCGTGGGGGCCCCGTCACAATGGGTGTCTCCACAGCCACCGCCAGGGCTTTGTGATGGCTTCAGAGCATGCAACTCTGTCTGAGGACAGGTGAGCAGTCAACAGAGAGTTTATGGGTCAGGTTTAAAGGGAGAACAGCCACGGGAGACATTACTGTGGGCATCTGCTACAGACCACCTGATCAAGAGGACTCTGTGGATGAAGCACTCTACAGACAGATAGGAAGAGCCTCACGCTCGCAGGCCCTTGTTCTCATGGGGGACTTCAACCACCCTGACATCTGTTGGAGCAATGGTACGGCCCAGCACAAGCAATCCAGGAGGTTCCTCGATTGTGTGGAAGATAACTTCCTTCTGCAAGTAATAGAGGAGCCGACAAGGAGGGGTGCCATGCCAGACCTCATGCTCACCAACAGGGAAGGGCTCATTGGAAATGTGACACTCCAGAGCAGCCTTGGTTGCAGCCATCATGAGATGGTCGAATTTGAGATCCTCAGCACAGTGAGAAGAGCGTGCAGCGAGCTCACTGCCCTGGACTTGAAGAGAGCAGACTTTGGCCTCTTCAGGAACCTGCTTAGTAAGGTTCCATGGGATATAGCCCTAGAGGGCAGGGGAGCCCAAGGTTGTTGGTTGCTATTCAAGGATCTCCTACTACAAGCTCAAGAGTATTGCATCGCAACTAGAAGGAAGTGCAGCAGGACGGCCAGGAGACCTGACTGGATGGATAAGGAGCTGCTGAGGAAACTTGGAAGGAAAAAAAAGGCTTATAAAAGGTGGAAGCAAGGACAGGCAGTCTGGGAAGAATACAGGCATGTTGTCTGAGAAGCTATGGACCAGGTTAGGAAAGCTAAGGCCCAGTTAGAATTAAACTTGGCTAGGGGTGTGAAAGATAACAGGAAGGGATTCTATAGTTACATTGCAAATGAAAGATAGGCTAGGGACAACGTAGGCCCCCTCCAGAAACTATCAAGAGAACTGGCTACCCTAGATTTGCAGACGGCTGAGGTTCTTCATGACTTCTTTGCCTCTGTCTTCACTGGCAAAGGCTCTGACCGCACCACCCAAGTCTTGGAATGCAGACACAGGGAATGTGAGAATAAAGACCCTAGGCCCACTGTAGCAGAGGATCTGGTTTGAGACCATCTTAAAAACCTAAACGTACACAAGTCCATGGGACCTGGACATCCATCTGCGGGTCCTGAAGGAGCTGGCAAATGAAGTTGCTAAGACACTGGCCATCATATTTGAAAAATCATGGCACTCAGGTGAAGTTCCTGATGACTGGAGAAAGGGAAATATGACCCCATTTTTCAAGAAGGGGAAAATGGATGAGCCAGGGAATTACAGACCAGTCAGTCTCACCTTTCCTCAGTCCTCAGTCTCCTCTCAGCACCTGAGCTTCGTGGACTCAATCCAAATACACCATGGGGCTCATGAAAACCTTTGGGATTTGTCAAGCCTTGCAGATTGCACAGCACATTTTAGGATTCCGAGTGCAGGAAGATTGCAAAGGGCAACGGATAAAAGTTATTTTGAATTTTTTTTCTTACTTTTCAGTTTAGAAATTTCTGTGACTTCTGGAATGCCTGGCACAGGGATCACTAGAACCTGCCATCAGCCCTCCTGCCTTCCGCAGTGCCCAGTGGGCTTGCGTGGGCCTTGACTGTCCCCTTGTGCTGAGCTCCCAGTGAAAGATTTACAGGAGGGTGAAAATTTCTGAAACCGTTCTAGCAGTGATTATATTTGAAAAGTTTGTAGTTTGCAAAGAAAGCCTTTGTATATATGTTAAAATTTTGTAACTTTGCTGTTCTGTATTTCAGGTACTATTCCAGTAGGTGATTGTGTTTAGAAATCATAAATCAATAGAGAAGCTTCATACGCTGAATACTGCAGTTGTGTTGGTTTGTATCTTAGGCAATTTATAACTAAACGCTACAATGGTGACTTTAGGAATAGAGACAAATATAACCTAACCCTAACCCTAACCCTAACCCTAACACTAACCCTAACACTAACCCTAAACCTAACCCTAACCGTAATCCTAATGGTGACTTTAGGAATAGAGACAAATATAACCTAACCCTAACCCTAAACCTAACCCTAACCCTATCCCTAACCCTAACCCCTAACCCTAACCCCTAACCCTAACCCTAACCCCTAACCCCTAACCCCTAACCCCTAAAACCCTAAAACCCTAAAACCCTAAAACTCTAAAACCCTAACCCCATAAAACCCTAACCCCATAAAACCCTAACCCCCTAACCCCATAAAACCCTAACCCTAACCCTAACCCCCTAACCCCCTAACACCCTAACACCCTAACACCCTAACCCCCAAACGCCCTAACCCCCTAAAACCCTAACCCTAACCCTAAGCCTAACCCAGCAGAGAACCCTAACCAGCAGAGAAGCTGTGGCTGCCCCATCCTTCGCAGTGTTCAAGGCCAGGTTGGATGGGAGTCAGGTTTGCTCTGAAGCAGTGCTTTGTCCAGCTCTGATAATCACAAGGGATATCAGATAAATTCCAACTTGATTGTAAAGTTCACTATTTGTACTTCTGACTCGGATGAGTCTGGGCTGCACAAGAGAGGCTCGGCATGGCCTTAGAATTGTAGAATCATAGACTAGTTAGGGTTGAAAAGGACCTTAAGACCATCTAGTTCCAACCCCCCTGCTATGGGCAGGGACAGCTCACACTAAACCATGTCACCCAAGGCTCTATCCAAAATGGCCTTGAACACTGCCAGGGATGGAGCATTCACGACTTCCCTGGGCAACCTCTTCCAGTGCCTCACCACCCTTACAGTCAAGAACTTCTTCCTTATATCCAATCTAAACTTCCTCTGTTTATGTTTGAGCATGTTACCCCTTGTCCTATCTCTACAGTCCCTAGTGAAGAGGCCCTCTCCAGCATATTAATAGGCCTCCTTTAGATACTGGAAGGCTGCTATGAGGTCTCCACGCAGCCTTCTCTTCTCCAGGCTGAACAGCCCCAACTTTCTCCGCCTGTCTTCATATGGGAGGTGCTCCAGTCCCCTGATCATCCTTGTGGCCCTCCTCTGGACTTGCTCCAACTGTTCCATGTCCTTTTGATGTTGAGGACACCAGAACTGCACACAATACCCCAAGCGACTGCACACAGCTGGCTCATGTTCATTTTCTCATCAAAAATAATTTTGTCTGTGTTCTTTATTTCCTAGTATAACACTGCTGACATTTTTCCTTTGGCGTATAAAGTATTCTACGGATGACTGAAAATGGGAAGAGTATTTATACAGTTGGAAGTTCTCAGCTCTTTCTAGCTTAGTCCAGAGCCACTAAGAGTCCTTTCCCATTTGACCACTGCTTACACTTGCAGTGCTTTTAAGTTGCCTTCAAACACAGATTGATCTTAATAACAACCAAGCATCCTGTGCTGAGAGCAGGGGAGCAATGATTCAAAGAGCAGATCACGGAGGTCTCATGGGGAGAAGCAAAGGACTGTGCCCAGCAGAGCATGGCCAGCAGCCACCTCCAGTGCCAGACACCAAGAGAGCTGCCTGAACACACCCTCCCCAGGCCTGGGCTGCACTTTCCCCCAACTCCCTGCCCATGTCTCTGCCGCCTGGAGCTGTCCCTGCCAGGAGCTGCTGCTCTGGGCCCAGCTCTGCTCCCTCTCAGTGCTCCCAGAGCCCATCCCATGGGCTGTGTGCTCAGCTCTGCCCTGCACACCCCTCCTGGCAGCAGGGCTCTGCCCAGGAGCATCTCTGCCCGTGCAGGGTCTCAGGAGAAGCTCACACAAGTCCTGACAAGACTCTCGGTGCCTTCTCCAAAGCAGAGAAGTAAATTCCCAGCTCCCACTGCCCAACCTGCCCACCAAGAGTGGAAAACATCAGAGCTCAGAATCCTTCCTTTGAAGGCAAATGCTGCCTCAGTGTCTTTCAGAAGGACCCTCTGAACTCAGAGTGATGTGGAGCTCTGAGCAGCCCTGACTCACACAGCACCTTCTCCAGTGCACAAGAACGCTTTTCCTTTCCTTTCCTTTCCTGCCAGGTGTTGTTCCTTCCCCCCGAGCTTCTCCCCCAGCACTGTGGGGAGCTCCCGGGCAGGCTGAGTGTGGGGGTTGGAATGCATCGAAACTGTCAGAGACCATGGGAAGGAGGAACTACAGCAGGCAATGAGGAGTGACCCGTCCCTGACTGGTACTCGGAAGATGTTGGAACTGGCAAGGAACAAGGACGTCGGAACTGGAAAGAGGATGTTGATAGACCTTTCGCCTCATGTAATTGCAAGGCAAACACAGATGTGCTTGGCAAATACCTCTGGGTCCGTGCCTTTCATCCTCATAGCTGAGTGCTGACCCTGGCAGGAGGCAGAGCTCCTGCCCCTGCACACAGCCCCTAGGCTGCAGCGACCCTGCTCGCAAGGACAGAGATGGGCACCCCTCGCTGCACACCCACAGTCACAGCCTGCAGCCAGCCCCGGGACAAAGGCCTGCCTTACACTGGCCATCGCACAGTGCATAGTGAAGCCCTGCTCTGCAGAACATCATCCTCCTCCTTATCTACACAGAGAAACCAAGGGAGTCCCCCTGACAGATCCCATGGACTGTCCGAGGCAGCAGGCTCTGACTGGGAGGTAGAAGTTCTCCTGCCCTGACACCTTCTCAGCACCTCTGACACCAGCAGCTCCTGCACACAGAAGGCTCCTGCTTCGCCCCCAGCACCTCTGCAGGCAGAGCTCAGCTCCAAGCACAGGAACAAGCCCAGCGCCTCCTCCTCACCCAGCCCCTGCTCCTACAGCTGGGATGGCACCAGCACATCTCCTGACAGCTTCTCCTCCCTTTAGAGCACGCACCCACCATGTGTTTCAAGGCAACACTAAAACAGGATTGCAAAGTCAAAGAACATGTACCTGGATGCGCAGGGCAGCCACGGGAAATGCAGCCTCCCGAGGGAGGGGTCTCCTCTGCACTGGTTACTGCAGGGCTCTGGCTCCTTAAATACCCAACGCTCAGCGTGGGGGCCCCGTCACAATGGGTGTCTCCACAGCCACCGCCAGGGCTTTGTGATGGCTTCAGAGCATGCAACTCTGTCTGAGGACAGGTGAGCAGTCAACAGAGAGTTTATGGGTCAGGTTTAAAGGGAGAACAGCCACGGGAGACATTACTGTGGGCATCTGCTACAGACCACCTGATCAAGAGGACTCTGTGGATGAAGCACTCTACAGACAGATAGGAAGAGCCTCACGCTCGCAGGCCCTTGTTCTCATGGGGGACTTCAACCACCCTGACATCTGTTGGAGCAATGGTACGGCCCAGCACAAGCAATCCAGGAGGTTCCTCGATTGTGTGGAAGATAACTTCCTTCTGCAAGTAATAGAGGAGCCGACAAGGAGGGGTGCCATGCCAGACCTCATGCTCACCAACAGGGAAGGGCTCATTGGAAATGTGACACTCCAGAGCAGCCTTGGTTGCAGCCATCATGAGATGGTCGAATTTGAGATCCTCAGCACAGTGAGAAGAGCGTGCAGCGAGCTCACTGCCCTGGACTTGAAGAGAGCAGACTTTGGCCTCTTCAGGAACCTGCTTAGTAAGGTTCCATGGGATATAGCCCTAGAGGGCAGGGGAGCCCAAGGTTGTTGGTTGCTATTCAAGGATCTCCTACTACAAGCTCAAGAGTATTGCATCGCAACTAGAAGGAAGTGCAGCAGGACGGCCAGGAGACCTGACTGGATGGATAAGGAGCTGCTGAGGAAACTTGGAAGGAAAAAAAAGGCTTATAAAAGGTGGAAGCAAGGACAGGCAGTCTGGGAAGAATACAGGCATGTTGTCTGAGAAGCTATGGACCAGGTTAGGAAAGCTAAGGCCCAGTTAGAATTAAACTTGGCTAGGGGTGTGAAAGATAACAGGAAGGGATTCTATAGTTACATTGCAAATGAAAGATAGGCTAGGGACAACGTAGGCCCCCTCCAGAAACTATCAAGAGAACTGGCTACCCTAGATTTGCAGACGGCTGAGGTTCTTCATGACTTCTTTGCCTCTGTCTTCACTGGCAAAGGCTCTGACCGCACCACCCAAGTCTTGGAATGCAGACACAGGGAATGTGAGAATAAAGACCCTAGGCCCACTGTAGCAGAGGATCTGGTTTGAGACCATCTTAAAAACCTAAACGTACACAAGTCCATGGGACCTGGACATCCATCTGCGGGTCCTGAAGGAGCTGGCAAATGAAGTTGCTAAGACACTGGCCATCATATTTGAAAAATCATGGCACTCAGGTGAAGTTCCTGATGACTGGAGAAAGGGAAATATGACCCCATTTTTCAAGAAGGGGAAAATGGATGAGCCAGGGAATTACAGACCAGTCAGTCTCACCTTTCCTCAGTCCTCAGTCTCCTCTCAGCACCTGAGCTTCGTGGACTCAATCCAAATACACCATGGGGCTCATGAAAACCTTTGGGATTTGTCAAGCCTTGCAGATTGCACAGCACATTTTAGGATTCCGAGTGCAGGAAGATTGCAAAGGGCAACGGATAAAAGTTATTTTGAATTTTTTTTCTTACTTTTCAGTTTAGAAATTTCTGTGACTTCTGGAATGCCTGGCACAGGGATCACTAGAACCTGCCATCAGCCCTCCTGCCTTCCGCAGTGCCCAGTGGGCTTGCGTGGGCCTTGACTGTCCCCTTGTGCTGAGCTCCCAGTGAAAGATTTACAGGAGGGTGAAAATTTCTGAAACCGTTCTAGCAGTGATTATATTTGAAAAGTTTGTAGTTTGCAAAGAAAGCCTTTGTATATATGTTAAAATTTTGTAACTTTGCTGTTCTGTATTTCAGGTACTATTCCAGTAGGTGATTGTGTTTAGAAATCATAAATCAATAGAGAAGCTTCATACGCTGAATACTGCAGTTGTGTTGGTTTGTATCTTAGGCAATTTATAACTAAACGCTACAATGGTGACTTTAGGAATAGAGACAAATATAACCTAACCCTAACCCTAACCCTAACCCTAACACTAACCCTAACACTAACCCTAAACCTAACCCTAACCGTAATCCTAATGGTGACTTTAGGAATAGAGACAAATATAACCTAACCCTAACCCTAAACCTAACCCTAACCCTATCCCTAACCCTAACCCCTAACCCTAACCCCTAACCCTAACCCTAACCCCTAACCCTAACCCCTAACCCCTAAAACCCTAAAACCCTAAAACCCTAAAACTCTAAAACCCTAACCCCATAAAACCCTAACCCCATAAAACCCTAACCCCCTAACCCCATAAAACCCTAACCCTAACCCTAACCCCCTAACCCCCTAACACCCTAACACCCTAACACCCTAACCCCCAAACGCCCTAACCCCCTAAAACCCTAACCCTAACCCTAAGCCTAACCCAGCAGAGAACCCTAACCAGCAGAGAAGCTGTGGCTGCCCCATCCTTCGCAGTGTTCAAGGCCAGGTTGGATGGGAGTCAGGTTTGCTCTGAAGCAGTGCTTTGTCCAGCTCTGATAATCACAAGGGATATCAGATAAATTCCAACTTGATTGTAAAGTTCACTATTTGTACTTCTGACTCGGATGAGTCTGGGCTGCACAAGAGAGGCTCGGCATGGCCTTAGAATTGTAGAATCATAGACTAGTTAGGGTTGAAAAGGACCTTAAGACCATCTAGTTCCAACCCCCCTGCTATGGGCAGGGACAGCTCACACTAAACCATGTCACCCAAGGCTCTATCCAAAATGGCCTTGAACACTGCCAGGGATGGAGCATTCACGACTTCCCTGGGCAACCTCTTCCAGTGCCTCACCACCCTTACAGTCAAGAACTTCTTCCTTATATCCAATCTAAACTTCCTCTGTTTATGTTTGAGCATGTTACCCCTTGTCCTATCTCTACAGTCCCTAGTGAAGAGGCCCTCTCCAGCATATTAATAGGCCTCCTTTAGATACTGGAAGGCTGCTATGAGGTCTCCACGCAGCCTTCTCTTCTCCAGGCTGAACAGCCCCAACTTTCTCCGCCTGTCTTCATATGGGAGGTGCTCCAGTCCCCTGATCATCCTTGTGGCCCTCCTCTGGACTTGCTCCAACTGTTCCATGTCCTTTTGATGTTGAGGACACCAGAACTGCACACAATACCCCAAGCGACTGCACACAGCTGGCTCATGTTCATTTTCTCATCAAAAATAATTTTGTCTGTGTTCTTTATTTCCTAGTATAACACTGCTGACATTTTTCCTTTGGCGTATAAAGTATTCTACGGATGACTGAAAATGGGAAGAGTATTTATACAGTTGGAAGTTCTCAGCTCTTTCTAGCTTAGTCCAGAGCCACTAAGAGTCCTTTCCCATTTGACCACTGCTTACACTTGCAGTGCTTTTAAGTTGCCTTCAAACACAGATTGATCTTAATAACAACCAAGCATCCTGTGCTGAGAGCAGGGGAGCAATGATTCAAAGAGCAGATCACGGAGGTCTCATGGGGAGAAGCAAAGGACTGTGCCCAGCAGAGCATGGCCAGCAGCCACCTCCAGTGCCAGACACCAAGAGAGCTGCCTGAACACACCCTCCCCAGGCCTGGGCTGCACTTTCCCCCAACTCCCTGCCCATGTCTCTGCCGCCTGGAGCTGTCCCTGCCAGGAGCTGCTGCTCTGGGCCCAGCTCTGCTCCCTCTCAGTGCTCCCAGAGCCCATCCCATGGGCTGTGTGCTCAGCTCTGCCCTGCACACCCCTCCTGGCAGCAGGGCTCTGCCCAGGAGCATCTCTGCCCGTGCAGGGTCTCAGGAGAAGCTCACACAAGTCCTGACAAGACTCTCGGTGCCTTCTCCAAAGCAGAGAAGTAAATTCCCAGCTCCCACTGCCCAACCTGCCCACCAAGAGTGGAAAACATCAGAGCTCAGAATCCTTCCTTTGAAGGCAAATGCTGCCTCAGTGTCTTTCAGAAGGACCCTCTGAACTCAGAGTCATGTGGAGCTCTGAGCAGCCCTGACTCACACAGCACCTTCTCCAGTGCACAAGAACGCTTTTCCTTTCCTTTCCTTTCCTGTCCTTTCCTGCCAGGTGTTGTTCCTTCCCCCCGAGCTTCTCCCCCAGCACTGTGGGGAGCTCCCGGGCAGGCTGAGTGTGGGGGTTGGAATGCATCGAAACTGTCAGAGACCATGGGAAGGAGGAACTACAGCAGGCAATGAGGAGTGACCCGTCCCTGACTGGTACTCGGAAGATGTTGGAACTGGCAAGGAACAAGGACGTCGGAACTGGAAAGAGGATGTTGATAGACCTTTCGCCTCATGTAATTGCAAGGCAAACACAGATGTGCTTGGCAAATACCTCTGGGTCCGTGCCTTTCATCCTCATAGCTGAGTGCTGACCCTGGCAGGAGGCAGAGCTCCTGCCCCTGCACACAGCCCCTAGGCTGCAGCGACCCTGCTCGCAAGGACAGAGATGGGCACCCCTCGCTGCACACCCACAGTCACAGCCTGCAGCCAGCCCCGGGACAAAGGCCTGCCTTACACTGGCCATCGCACAGTGCATAGTGAAGCCCTGCTCTGCAGAACATCATCCTCCTCCTTATCTACACAGAGAAACCAAGGGAGTCCCCCTGACAGATCCCATGGACTGTCCGAGGCAGCAGGCTCTGACTGGGAGGTAGAAGTTCTCCTGCCCTGACACCTTCTCAGCACCTCTGACACCAGCAGCTCCTGCACACAGAAGGCTCCTGCTTCGCCCCCAGCACCTCTGCAGGCAGAGCTCAGCTCCAAGCACAGGAACAAGCCCAGCGCCTCCTCCTCACCCAGCCCCTGCTCCTACAGCTGGGATGGCACCAGCACATCTCCTGACAGCTTCTCCTCCCTTTAGAGCACGCACCCACCATGTGTTTCAAGGCAACACTAAAACAGGATTGCAAAGTCAAAGAACATGTACCTGGATGCGCAGGGCAGCCACGGGAAATGCAGCCTCCCGAGGGAGGGGTCTCCTCTGCACTGGTTACTGCAGGGCTCTGGCTCCTTCAATAGCCCACGCTCAGCGTGGGGGCCCCGTCACAATGGGTGTCTCCACAGCGACCGCCAGGGCTTTGTGATGGCTTCAGAGCATGCAACTCTGTCTGAGGACAGGTGAGCAGTCAACAGAGAGTTTATGGGTCAGGTTTAAAGGGAGAACAGCCACGGGAGACATTACTGTGGGCATCTGCTACAGACCACCTGATCAAGAGGACTCTGTGGATGAAGCACTCTACAGACAGATAGGAAGAGCCTCACGCTCGCAGGCCCTTGTTCTCATGGGGGACTTCAACCACCCTGACATCTGTTGGAGCAATGGTACGGCCCAGCACAAGCAATCCAGGAGGTTCCTCGATTGTGTGGAAGATAACTTCCTTCTGCAAGTAATAGAGGAGCCGACAAGGAGGGGTGCCATGCCAGACCTCATGCTCACCAACAGGGAAGGGCTCATTGGAAATGTTACACTCCAGAGCAGCCTTGGTTGCAGCGATCATGAGATGGTCGAATTTGAGATCCTCAGCACAGTGAGAAGAGCGTGCAGCGAGCTCACTGCCCTGGACTTGAAGAGAGCAGACTTTGGCCTCTTCAGGAACCTGCTTAGTAAGGTTCCATGGGATATAGCCCTAGAGGGCAGGGGAGCCCAAGGTTGTTGGTTGCTATTCAAGGATCTCCTACTACAAGCTCAAGAGTATTGCATCGCAACTAGAAGGAAGTGCAGCAGGACGGCCAGGAGACCTGACTGGATGGATAAGGAGCTGCTGAGGAAACTTGGAAGGAAAAAAAAGGCTTATAAAAGGTGGAAGCAAGGACAGGCAGTCTGGGAAGAATACAGGCATGTTGTCTGAGAAGCTATGGACCAGGTTAGGAAAGCTAAGGCCCAGTTAGAATTAAACTTGGCTAGGGGTGTGAAAGATAACAGGAAGGGATTCTATAGTTACATTGCAAATGAAAGATAGGCTAGGGACAACGTAGGCCCCCTCCAGAAACTATCAAGAGAACTGGCTACCCTAGATTTGCAGACGGCTGAGGTTCTTCATGACTTCTTTGCCTCTGTCTTCACTGGCAAAGGCTCTGACCGCACCACCCAAGTCTTGGAATGCAGACACAGGGAATGTGAGAATAAAGACCCTAGGCCCACTGTAGCAGAGGATCTGGTTTGAGACCATCTTAAAAACCTAAACGTACACAAGTCCATGGGACCTGGACATCCATCTGCGGGTCCTGAAGGAGCTGGCAAATGAAGTTGCTAAGACACTGGCCATCATATTTGAAAAATCATGGCACTCAGGTGAAGTTCCTGATGACTGGAGAAAGGGAAATATGACCCCATTTTTCAAGAAGGGGAAAATGGATGAGCCAGGGAATTACAGACCGGTCAGTCTCACCTTTCCTCAGTCCTCAGTCTCCTCTCAGCACCTAAGCTTCGTGGACTCAATCCAAATACACCATGGGGCTCATGAAAACCTTTGGGATTTGTCAAGCCTTGCAGATTGCACAGCACATTTTAGGATTCTGAGTGCAGGAAGATTGCAAAGGGCAACGGATAAAAGTTATTTTGAATTTTTTTTTCTTACTTTTCAGTTTAGAAATTTCTGTGACTTCTGGAATGCCTGGCACAGGGATCACTAGAACCTGCCATCAGCCCTCCTGCCTTCCGCAGTGCCCAGTGGGCTTGCGTGGGCCTTGACTGTCCCCTTGTGCTGAGCTCCCAGTGACAGATTTACAGGAGGGTGAAAATTTCTGAAACCGTTCTAGCAGTGATTATATTTGAAAAGTTTGTAGATTGCAAAGAAAGCCTTTGTACATATGTTAAAATTTTGTCACTTTGCTGTTCTGTATTTTAGGTACTGTTCCAGTAGGTGATTGTGTTTAGAAATCATAAATCAATAGAGAAGCTTCATACGCTGAATACTGCAGTTGTGTTGGTTTGTATCTTAGGTACTTTATAACTAAACGCTACAATGGTGACTTTAGGAATAGAGACAAATATAACCTAACCCTAACCCTAACCCTAACCCTAACCCTAACCCTAACCCTAATCCTAATGGTGACTTTAGGAATAGAGACAAATATAACCTAACCCTAACCCTAAACCTAACCCTAACCCTAACCCTAACCCTAACCCTAATGGTGACTTTAGGAATAGAGACAAATATAACCTAACCCTAACCCTAAACCTAACCCTAACCCTAACCCTAACCCTAACCCCTAACCCTAACCCCTAACCCTAACCCCTAACCCTAAACCTAACCCTAACCCTAACCCTAACCCCTAAAACCCTAAAACCCTAAAACCCTAAAACTCTAAAACCCTAACCCCATAAAACCCTAACCCCATAAAACCCTAACCCCCTAACCCCATAAAACCCTAACCCCATAAAACCCTAACCCTAACCCCCTAACCCCCTAACACCCTAACACCCTAACGCCCTAACGCCCTAACGCCCTAACCCCCTAAAACCCTAACCCTAACCCTAAGCCTAACCCAGCAGAGAACCCTAACCAGCAGAGAAGCTGTTGCTGCCCCATCCTTCGCAGTGTTCAAGGCCAGGTTGGATGGGAGTCAGGTTTGCTCTGAAGCAGTGCTTTGTCCAGCTCTGATAATCACAAGGGATATCAGATAAATTCCAACTTGATTGTAAAGTTCACTATTTGTACTTATGACTCGGATGAGTCTGGGCTGCGCAAGAGAGGCTCGGCATGGCCTTAGAATTGTAGAATCATAGACTAGTTAGGGTTGAAAAGGACCTTAAGACCATCTAGTTCCAACCCCCCTGCTATGGGCAGGGACAGCTCACACTAAACCATGTCACCCAAGGCTCTATCCAAAATGGCCTTGAACACTGCCAGGGATGGAGCATTCACGACTTCCCTGGGCAACCTCTTCCAGTGCCTCACCACCCTTACAGTCAAGAACTTCTTCCTTATATCCAATCTAAACTTCCTCTGTTTATGTTTGAGCATGTTACCCCTTGTCCTATCTCTACAGTCCCTAGTGAAGAGGCCCTCTCCAGCATATTAATAGGCCTCCTTTAGATACTGGAAGGCTGCTATGAGGTCTCCACGCAGCCTTCTCTTCTCCAGGCTGAACAGCCCCAACTTTCTCCGCCTGTCTTCATATGGGAGGTGCTCCAGTCCCCTGATCATCCTTGTGGCCCTCCTCTGGACTTGCTCCAACAGTTCCATGTCCTTTTGATGTTGAGGACACCAGAACTGCACACAATACCCCAAGCGACTGCACACAGCTGGCTCATGTTCATTTTCTCATCAAAAATCATTTTGTCTGTGTTCTTTATTTCCTAGTATAACACTGCTGACATTTTTCCTTTGGCGTATAAAGTATTCTACGGATGACTGAAAATGGGAAGAGTATTGATAGAGTTGGAAGTTCTCAGCTCTTTCTAGCTTAGTCCAGAGCCACTTAGAGTCCTTTCCCATTTGACCACTGCTTCCACTTGCAGTGCTTTTAAGTTGCCTTCAACCACAGATTGATCTTAATAACAACCAAGCATCCTGTGCTGAGAGCAGGGGAGCAATGATTCAAAGAGCAGATGACGGAGGTCTCATGGGGAGAAGCAAAGGACTGTGCCCAGCGGAGCATGGCCAGCAGCCACCTCCAGTGCCAGACACCAAGAGAGCTGCCTGAACGCACCCTCCCCAGGCCTGGGCTGCACTTTCCCCCCACTCCCTGCCGATGTCTCTGCCGCCTGGAGCTGTCCCTGCCAGGAGCTGCTGCTCTGGGCCCAGCTCTGCTCCCTCTCAGTGCTCCCAGAGCCCATCCCATGGGCTGTGTGCTCAGCTCTGCCCTGCACACCCCTCCCGGCAGCAGGGCTCTGCCCAGGAGCATCTCTGCCCGTGCAGGGTCTCAGGAGAAGCTCACACAAGTCCTGACAAGACTCTCGGTGCCTTCTCCAAAGCAGAGAAGTAAATTCCCAGCTCCCACTGCCCAACCTGCCCACCAAGAGTGGAAAACATCAGAGCTCAGAATCCTTCCTTTGAAGGCAAATGCTGCCTCAGTGTCTTTCAGAAGGACCCTCTGAACTCAGAGTGATGTGGAGCTCTGAGCAGCCCTGACTCACACAGCACCTTCTCCAGTGCACAAGAACGCTTTTCCTTTCCTTTCCTTTCCTGCCAGGTGTTGTTCCTTCCCCCCGAGCTTCTCCCCCAGCACTGTGGGGAGCTCCCGGGCAGGCTGAGTGTGGGGGTTGGAATGCATCGAAACTGTCAGAGACCATGGGAAGGAGGAACTACAGCAGGCAATGAGGAGTGACCCGTCCCTGACTGGTACTTGGAAGATGTTGGAACTGGCAAGGAACAAGGACGTCGGAACTGGAAAGAGGATGTTGATAGACCTTTCGCCTCATGTAATTGCAAGGCAAACACAGATGTGCTTGGCAAATACCTCTGGGTCCGTGCCTTTCATCCTCATAGCTGAGTGCTGACCCTGGCAGGAGGCAGAGCTCCTGCCCCTGCACACAGCCCCTAGGCTGCAGCGACCCTGCTCGCAAGGACAGAGATGGGCACCCCTCGCTGCACACCCACAGTCACAGCCTGCAGCCAGCCCCAGGACAAAGGCCTGCCTTACACTGGCCATCGCACAGTGCATAGTGAAGCCCTGCTCTGCAGAACATCATCCTCCTCCTTATCTACACAGAGAAACCAAGGGAGTCCCCCTGACAGATCCCATGGACTGTCCGAGGCAACAGGCTCTGACTGGGAGGTAGAAGTTCTCCTGCCCTGACACCTTCTCAGCACCTCTGACACCAGCAGCTCCTGCACACAGAAGGCTCCTGCTTCGCCCCCAGCACCTCTGCAGGCAGAGCTCAGCTCCAAGCACAGGAACAAGCCCAGCGCCTCCTCCTCACCCATCCCCTGCTCCTACAGCTGGGATGGCACCAGCACATCTCCTGACAGCTTCTCCTCCCTTTAGAGCACGCACCCACCATGTGTTTCAAGGCAACACTAAAACAGGATTGCAAAGTCAAAGAACATGTACCTGGATGCGCAGGGCAGCCACGGGAAATGCAGCCTCCCGAGGGAGGGGTCTCCTCTGCACTGGTTACTGCAGGGCTCTGGCTCCTTCAATAGCCCACGATCAGCGTGGGGGCCCCGTCACAATGGGTGTCTCCACAGCGACCGCCAGGGCTTTGTGATGGCTTCAGAGCATGCAACTCTGTCTGAGGACAGGTGAGCAGTCAACAGAGAGTTTATGGGTCAGGTTTAAAGGGAGAACAGCCACGGGAGACATTACTGTGGGCATCTGCTACAGACCACCTGATCAAGAGGACTCTGTGGATGAAGCACTCTACAGACAGATAGGAAGAGCCTCACGCTCGCAGGCCCTTGTTCTCATGGGGGACTTCAACCACCCTGACATCTGTTGGAGCAATGGTACGGCCCAGCACAAGCAATCCAGGAGGTTCCTCGATTGTGTGGAAGATAACTTCCTTCTGCAAGTAATAGAGGAGCCGACAAGGAGGGGTGCCATGCCAGACCTCATGCTCACCAACAGGGAAGGGCTCATTGGAAATGTTACACTCCAGAGCAGCCTTGGTTGCAGCGATCATGAGATGGTCGAATTTGAGATCCTCAGCACAGTGAGAAGAGCGTGCAGCGAGCTCACTGCCCTGGACTTGAAGAGAGCAGACTTTGGCCTCTTCAGGAACCTGCTTAGTAAGGTTCCATGGGATATAGCCCTAGAGGGCAGGGGAGCCCAAGGTTGTTGGTTGCTATTCAAGGATCTCCTACTACAAGCTCAAGAGTATTGCATCGCAACTAGAAGGAAGTGCAGCAGGACGGCCAGGAGACCTGACTGGATGGATAAGGAGCTGCTGAGGAAACTCGGAAGGAAAAAAAAGGCTTATAAAAGGTGGAAGCAAGGACAGGCAGTCTGGGAAGAATACAGGCATGTTGTCTGAGAAGCTATGGACCAGGTTAGGAAAGCTAAGGCCCAGTTAGAATTAAACTTGGCTAGGGGTGTGAAAGATAACAGGAAGGGATTCTATAGTTACATTGCAAATGAAAGATAGGCTAGGGACAACGTAGGCCCCCTCCAGAAACTATCAAGAGAACTGGCTACCCTAGATTTGCAGACGGCTGAGGTTCTTCATGACTTCTTTGCCTCTGTCTTCACTGGCAAAGGCTCTGACCGCACCACCCAAGTCTTGGAATGCTGACACAGGGAATGTGAGAATAAAGACCCTAGGCCCACTGTAGCAGAGGATCTGGTTTGAGACCATCTTAAAAACCTAAACGTACACAAGTCCATGGGACCTGGACACCCATCTGCGGGTCCTGAAGGAGCTGGCAAATGAAGTTGCTAAGACACTGGCCATCATATTTGAAAAATCATGGCACTCAGGTGAAGTTCCTGATGACTGGAGAAAGGGAAATATGACCCCATTTTTCAAGAAGGGGAAAATGGATGAGCCAGGGAATTACAGACCAGTCAGTCTCACCTTTCCTCAGTCCTCAGTCTCCTCTCAGCACCTGAGGTTCACGGACTCAATCCAAATACACCATGGGGCTCATGAAAACCTTTGGGATTTGTCAAGCCTTGCAGATTGCACAGCACATTTTAGGATTCTGAGTGCAGGAAGATTGCAAAGGGCAACGGATAAAAGTTATTTTGAATTTTTTTTTCTTACTTTTCAGTTTAGAAATTTCTGTGACTTCTGGAATGCCTGGCACAGGGATCACTAGAACCTGCCATCAGCCCTCCTGCCTTCCGCAGTGCCCAGTGGGCTTGCGTGGGCCTTGACTGTCCCCTTGTGCTGAGCTCCCAGTGACAGATTTACAGGAGGGTGAAAATTTCTGAAACCGTTCTAGCAGTGATTATTTTTGAAAAGTTTGTAGTTTGCAAAGAAAGCCTTTGTATATATGTTAAAATTTTGTCACTTTGCTGTTCTGTATTTTAGGTACTGTTCCAGTAGGTGATTGTGTTTAGAAATCATAAATCAATAGAGAAGCTTCATACGCTGAATACTGCAGTTGTGTTGGTTTGTATCTTAGGTACTTTATAACTAAACGCTACAATGGTGACTTTAGGAATAGAGACAAATATAACCTAACCCTAACCCTAACCCTAACCCTAACCCTAACCCTAACCCTAATCCTAATGGTGACTTTAGGAATAGAGACAAATATAAACTAAACCTAACCCTAACCCTAACCCTAACCCTAACCCTAACCCTAATGGTGACTTTAGGAATAGAGACAAATATAACCTAACCCTAACCCTAAACCTAACCCTAACCCTAACCCTAACCCTAACCCCTAACCCTAACCCCTAACCCTAACACCTAACCCTAAACCTAACCCTAACCCTAACCCTAACCCCTAAAACCCTAAAACCCTAAAACCCTAAAACTCTAAAACCCTTACCCCATAAAACCCTAACCCCATAAAACCCTAACCCCCTAACCCCATAAAACCCTAACCCCATAAAACCCTAACCCTAACCCCCTAACCCCCTAACACCCTAACGCCCTAACGCCCTAATGCCCTAACCCCCTAAAACCCTAACCCTAACCCTAAGCCTAACCCAGCAGAGAACCCTAACCAGCAGAGAAGCTGTGGCTGCCCCATCCTTCGCAGTGTTCAAGGCCAGGTTGGATGGGAGTCAGGTTTGCTCTGAAGCAGTGCTTTGTCCAGCTCTGATAATCACAAGGGATATCAGATAAATTCCAACTTGATTGTAAAGTTCACTATTTGTACTTATGACTCGGATGAGTCTGGGCTGCACAAGAGAGGCTCGGCATGGCCTTAGAATTGTAGAATCATAGACTAGTTAGGGTTGAAAAGGACCTTAAGACCATCTAGTTCCAACCCCCCTGCTATGGGCAGGGACAGCTCACACTAAACCATGTCACCCAAGGCTCTATCCAAAATGGCCTTGAACACTGCCAGGGATGGAGCATTCACGACTTCCCTGGGCAACCTCTTCCAGTGCCTCACCACCCTTACAGTCAAGAACTTCTTCCTTATATCCAATCTAAACTTCCTCTGTTTATGTTTGAGCATGTTACCCCTTGTCCTATCTCTACAGTCCCTAGTGAAGAGGCCCTCTCCAGCATATTAATAGGCTTCCTTTAGATACTGGAAGGCTGCTATGAGGTCTCCACGCAGCCTTCTCTTCTCCAGGCTGAACAGCCCCAACTTTCTCGGCCTGTCTTCATATGGGAGGTGCTCCAGTCCCCTGATCATCCTTGTGGCCCTCCTCTGGACTTGCTCCAACAGTTCCATGTCCTTTTGATGTTGAGGACACCAGAACTGCACACAATACCCCAAGCGACTGCACACAGCTGGCTCATGTTCATTTTCTCATCAAAAATCATTTTGTCTGTGTTCTTTATTTCCTAGTATAACACTGCTGACATTTTTCCTTTGGCGTATAAAGTATTCTACGGATGACTGAAAATGGGAAGAGTATTTATAGAGTTGGAAGTTCTCAGCTCTTTCTAGCTTAGTCCAGAGCCACTAAGAGTCCTTTCCCATTTGACCACTGCTTCCACTTGCAGTGCTTTTAAGTTGCCTTCAACCACAGATTGATCTTAATAACAACCAAGCATCCTGTGCTGAGAGCAGGGGAGCAATGATTCAAAGAGCAGATGACGGAGGTCTCATGGGGAGAAGCAAAGGACTGTGCCCAGCAGAGCATGGCCAGCAGCCACCTCCAGTGCCAGACACCAAGAGAGCTGCCTGAACGCACCCTCCCCAGGCCTGGGCTGCACTTTCCCCCCACTCCCTGCCCATGTCTCTGCCGCCTGGAGCTGTCCCTGCCAGGAGCTGCTGCTCTGGGCCCAGCTCTGCTCCCTCTCAGTGCTCCCAGAGCCCATCCCATGGGCTGTGTGCTCAGCTCTGCCCTGCACACCCCTCCCGGCAGCAGGGCTCTGCCCAGGAGCATCTCTGCCCGTGCAGGGTCTCAGGAGAAGCTCACACAAGTCCTGACAAGACTCTCGGTGCCTTCTCCAAAGCAGAGAAGTAAATTCCCAGCTCCCACTGCCCAACCTGCCCACCAAGAGTGGAAAACATCAGAGCTCAGAATCCTTCCTTTGAAGGCAAATGCTGCCTCAGTGTCTTTCAGAAGGACCCTCTGAACTCAGAGTCATGTGGAGCTCTGAGCAGCCCTGACTCACACAGCACCTTCTCCAGTGCACAAGAACGCTTTTCCTTTCCTTTCCTTTCCTGCCAGGTGTTGTTCCTTCCCCCCGAGCTTCTCCCCCAGCACTGTGGGGAGCTCCCGGGCAGGCTGAGTGTGGGGGTTGGAATGCATCGAAACTGTCAGAGACCATGGGAAGGAGGAACTACAGCAGGCAATGAGGAGTGACCCGTCCCTGACTGGTACTCGGAAGATGTTGGAACTGGCAAGGAACAAGGACGTCGGAACTGGAAAGAGGATGTTGATAGACCTTTCGCCTCATGTAATTGCAAGGCAAACACAGATGTGCTTGGCAAATACCTCTGGGTCCGTGCCTTTCATCCTCATAGCTGAGTGCTGACCCTGGCAGGAGGCAGAGCTCCTGCCCCTGCACACAGCCCCTAGGCTGCAGCGACCCTGCTCGCAAGGACAGAGATGGGCACCCCTCGCTGCACACCCACAGTCACAGCCTGCAGCCAGCCCCGGGACAAAGGCCTGCCTTACACTGGCCATCGCACAGTGCATAGTGAAGCCCTGCTCTGCAGAACATCATCCTCCTCCTTATCTACACAGAGAAACCAAGGGAGTCCCCCTGACAGATCCCATGGACTGTCCGAGGCAGCAGGCTCTGACTGGGAGGTAGAAGTTCTCCTGCCCTGACACCTTCTCAGCACCTCTGACACCAGCAGCTCCTGCACACAGAAGGCTCCTGCTTCGCCCCCAGCACCTCTGCAGGCAGAGCTCAGCTCCAAGCACAGGAACAAGCCCAGCGCCTCCTCCTCACCCAGCCCCTGCTCCTACAGCTGGGATGGCACCAGCACATCTCCTGACAGCTTCTCCTCCCTTTAGAGCACGCACCCACCATGTGTTTCAAGGCAACACTAAAACAGGATTGCAAAGTCAAAGAACATGTACCTGGATGCGCAGGGCAGCCACGGGAAATGCAGCCTCCCGAGGGAGGGGTCTCCTCTGCACTGGTTACTGCAGGGCTCTGGCTCCTTCAATAGCCCACGCTCAGCGTGGGGGCCCCGTCACAATGGGTGTCTCCACAGCGACCGCCAGGGATTTGTGATGGCTTCAGAGCATGCAACTCTGTCTGAGGACAGGTGAGCAGTCAACAGAGAGTTTATGGGTCAGGTTTAAAGGGAGAACAGCCATGGGAGACATTACTGTGGGCATCTGCTACAGACCACCTGATCAAGAGGACTCTGTGGATGAAGCACTCTACAGACAGATAGGAAGAGCCTCACGCTCGCAGGCCCTTGTTCTCATGGGGGACTTCAACCACCCTGACATCTGTTGGAGCAATGGTACGGCCCAGCACAAGCAATCCAGGAGGTTCCTCGATTGTGTGGAAGATAACTTCCTTCTGCAAGTAATAGAGGAGCCGACAAGGAGGGGTGCCATGCCAGACCTCATGCTCACCAACAGGGAAGGGCTCATTGGAAATGTTACACTCCAGAGCAGCTTTGGTTGCAGCGATCATGAGATGGTCGAATTTGAGATCCTCAGCACAGTGAGAAGAGCGTGCAGCGAGCTCACTGCCCTGGACTTGAAGAGAGCAGACTTTGGCCTCTTCAGGAACCTGCTTAGTAAGGTTCCATGGGATATAGCCCTAGAGGGCAGGGGAGCCCAAGGTTGTTGGTTGCTATTCAAGGATCTCCTACTACAAGCTCAAGAGTATTGCATCGCAACTAGAAGGAAGTGCAGCAGGACGGCCAGGAGACCTGACTGGATGGATAAGGAGCTGCTGAGGAAACTTGGAAGGAAAAAAAAGGCTTATAAAAGGTGGAAGCAAGGACAGGCAGTCTGGGAAGAATACAGGCATGTTGTCTGAGAAGCTATGGACCAGGTTAGGAAAGCTAAGGCCCAGTTAGAATTAAACTTGGCTAGGGGTGTGAAAGATAACAGGAAGGGATTCTATAGTTACATTGCAAATGAAAGATAGGGTAGGGACAACGTAGGCCCCCTCCAGAAACTATCAAGAGAACTGGCTACCCTAGATTTGCAGACGGCTGAGGTTCTTAATGACTTCTTTGCCTCTGTCTTCACTGGCAAAGGCTCTGACCGCACCACCCAAGTCTTGGAATGCTGACACAGGGAATGTGAGAATAAAGACCCTAGGCCCACTGTAGCAGAGGATCTGGTTTGAGACCATCTTAAAAACCTAAACGTACACAAGTCCATGGGACCTGGACATCCATCTGCGGGTCCTGAAGGAGCTGGCAAATGAAGTTGCTAAGACACTGGCCATCATATTTGAAAAATCATGGCACTCAGGTGAAGTTCCTGATGACTGGAGAAAGGGAAATATGACCCCATTTTTCAAGAAGGGGAAAATGGATGAGCCAGGGAATTACAGACCAGTCAGTCTCACCTTTCCTCAGTCCTCAGTCTCCTCTCAGCACCTGAGGTTCACGGACTCAATCCAAATACACCATGGGGCTCATGAAAACCTTTGGGATTTGTCAAGCCTTGCAGATTGCACAGCACATTTTAGGATTCTGAGTGCAGGAAGATTGCAAAGGGCAACGGATAAAAGTTATTTTGAATTTTTTTTTCTTACTTTTCAGTTTAGAAATTTCTGTGACTTCTGGAATGCCTGGCACAGGGATCACTAGAACCTGCCATCAGCCCTCCTGCCTTCCGCAGTGCCCAGTGGGCTTGCGTGGGCCTTGACTGTCCCCTTGTGCTGAGCTCCCAGTGACAGATTTACAGGAGGGTGAAAATTTCTGAAACCGTTCTAGCAGTGATTATTTTTGAAAAGTTTGTAGTTTGCAAAGAAAGCCTTTGTATATATGTTAAAATTTTGTCACTTTGCTGTTCTGTATTTTAGGTACTGTTCCAGTAGGTGATTGTGTTTAGAAATCATAAATCAATAGAGAAGCTTCATACGCTGAATACTGCAGTTGTGTTGGTTTGTATCTTAGGTACTTTATAACTAAACGCTACAATGGTGACTTTAGGAATAGAGACAAATATAAACTAAACCTAACCCTAACCCTAACCCTAACCCTAACCCTAATCCTAATGGTGACTTTAGGAATAGAGACAAATATAACCTAACCCTAACCCTAAACCTAACCCTAACGCTAACCCTAACCCTAACCCCTAACCCTAACCCCTAACCCTAACCCTAACCCTAACCCTAACCCCTAACCCCTAACCCCTAAAACCCTAAAACCCTAAAACCCTAAAACTCTAAAACCCTAACCCCATAAAACCCTAACCCCATAAAACCCTAACCCCCTAACCCCATAAAACCCTAACCCCATAAAACCCTAACCCTAACCCTAACCCCCTAACCCCCTAACACCCTAACACCCTAACCCCTAACACCCTAACGCCCTAACCCCCTAAAACCCTAACCCTAACCCTAAGCCTAACCCAGCAGAGAACCCTAACCAGCAGAGAAGCTGTGGCTGCCCCATCCTTCGCAGTGTTCAAGGCCAGGTTGGATGGGAGTCAGGTTTGCTCTGAAGCAGTGCTTTGTCCAGCTCTGATAATCACAAGGGATATCAGATAAATTCCAACTTGATTGTAAAGTTCACTATTTGTACTTATGACTCGGATGAGTCTGGGCTGCACAAGAGAGGCTCGGCATGGCCTTAGAATTGTAGAATCATAGACTAGTTAGGGTTGAAAAGGACCTTAAGACCATCTAGTTCCAACCCCCCTGCTATGGGCAGGGACAGCTCACACTAAACCATGTCACCCAAGGCTCTATCCAAAATGGCCTTGAACACTGCCAGGGATGGAGCATTCACGACTTCCCTGGGCAACCTCTTCCAGTGCCTCACCACCCTTACAGTCAAGAACTTCTTCCTTATATCCAATCTAAACTTCCTCTGTTTATGTTTGAGCATGTTACCCCTTGTCCTATCTCTACAGTCCCTAGTGAAGAGGCCCTCTCCAGCATATTAATAGGCCTCCTTTAGATACTGGAAGGCTGCTATGAGGTCTCCACGCAGCCTTCTCTTCTCCAGGCTGAACAGCCCCAACTTTCTCCGCCTGTCTTCATATGGGAGGTGCTCCAGTCCCCTGATCATCCTTGTGGCCCTCCTCTGGACTTGCTCCAACAGTTCCATGTCCTTTTGATGTTGAGGACACCAGAACTGCACACAATACCCCAAGCGACTGCACACAGCTGGCTCATGTTCATTTTCTCATCAAAAATCATTTTGTCTGTGTTCTTTATTTCCTAGTATAACACTGCTGACATTTTTCCTTTGGCGTATAAAGTATTCTACGGATGACTGAAAATGGGAAGATTATTTATAGAGTTGGAAGTTCTCAGCTCTTTCTAGCTTAGTCCAGAGCCACTAAGAGTCCTTTCCCATTTGACCACTGCTTCCACTTGCAGTGCTTTTAAGTTGCCTTCAACCACAGATTGATCTTAATAACAACCAAGCATCCTGTGCTGAGAGCAGGGGAGCAATGATTCAAAGAGCAGATGACGGAGGTCTCATGGGGAGAAGCAAAGGACTGTGCCCAGCAGAGCATGGCCAGCAGCCACCTCCAGTGCCAGACACCAAGAGAGCTGCCTGAACGCACCCTCCCCAGGCCTGGGCTGCACTTTCCCCCCACTCCCTGCCCATGTCTCTGCCGCCTGGAGCTGTCCCTGCCAGGAGCTGCTGCTCTGGGCCCAGCTCTGCTCCCTCTCAGTGCTCCCAGAGCCCATCCCATGGGCTGTGTGCTCAGCTCTGCCCTGCACACCCCTCCCGGCAGCAGGGCTCTGCCCAGGAGCATCTCTGCCCGTGCAGGGTCTCAGGAGAAGCTCACACAAGTCCTGACAAGACTCTCGGTGCCTTCTCCAAAGCAGAGAAGTAAATTCCCAGCTCCCACTGCCCAACCTGCCCACCAAGAGTGGAAAACACCAGAGCTCAGAATCCTTCCTTTGAAGGCAAATGCTGCCTCAGTGTCTTTCAGAAGGACCCTCTGAACTCAGAGTCATGTGGAGCTCTGAGCAGCCCTGACTCACACAGCACCTTCTCCAGTGCACAAGAACGCTTTTCCTTTCCTTTCCTTTCCTTTCCTTTCCTGCCAGGTGTTGTTCCTTCCCCCCGAGCTTCTCCCCCAGCACTGTGGGGAGCTCCCGGGCAGGCTGAGTGTGGGGGTTGGAATGCATCGAAACTGTCAGAGACCATGGGAAGGAGGAACTACAGCAGGCAATGAGGAGTGACCCGTCCCTGACTGGTACTCGGAAGATGTTGGAACTGGCAAGGAACAAGGACGTCGGAACTGGAAAGAGGATGTTGATAGACCTTTCGCCTCATGTAATTGCAAGGCAAACACAGATGTGCTTGGCAAATACCTCTGGGTCCGTGCCTTTCATCCTCATAGCTGAGTGCTGACCCTGGCAGGAGGCAGAGCTCCTGCCCCTGCACACAGCCCCTAGGCTGCAGCGACCCTGCTCGCAAGGACAGAGATGGGCACCCCTCGCTGCACACCCACAGTCACAGCCTGCAGCCAGCCCCGGGACAAAGGCCTGCCTTACACTGGCCATCGCACAGTGCATAGTGAAGCCCTGCTCTGCAGAACATCATCCTCCTCCTTATCTACACAGAGAAACCAAGGGAGTCCCCCTGACAGATCCCATGGACTGTCCGAGGCAACAGGCTCTGACTGGGAGGTAGAAGTTCTCCTGCCCTGACACCTTCTCAGCACCTCTGACACCAGCAGCTCCTGCACACAGAAGGCTCCTGCTTCGCCCCCAGCACCTCTGCAGGCAGAGCTCAGCTCCAAGCACAGGAACAAGCCCAGCGCCTCCTCCTCACCCAGCCCCTGCTCCTACAGCTGGGATGGCACCAGCACATCTCCTGACAGCTTCTCCTCCCTTTAGAGCACGCACCCACCATGTGTTTCAAGGCAACACTAAAACAGGATTGCAAAGTCAAAGAACATGTACCTGGATGCGCAGGGCAGCCACGGGAAATGCAGCCTCCCGAGGGAGGGGTCTCCTCTGCACTGGTTACTGCAGGGCTCTGGCTCCTTCAATAGCCCACGCTCAGCGTGGGGGCCCCGTCACAATGGGTGTCTCCACAGCGACCGCCAGGGCTTTGTGATGGCTTCAGAGCATGCAACTCTGTCTGAGGACAGGTGAGCAGTCAACAGAGAGTTGATGGGTCAGGTTTAAAGGGAGAACAGCCATGGGAGACATTACTGTGGGCATCTGCTACAGACCACCTGATCAAGAGGACTCTGTGGATGAAGCACTCTACAGACAGATAGGAAGAGCCTCACGCTCGCAGGCCCTTGTTCTCATGGGGGACTTCAACCACCCTGACATCTGTTGGAGCAATGGTACGGCCCAGCACAAGCAATCCAGGAGGTTCCTCGATTGTGTGGAAGATAACTTCCTTCTGCAAGTAATAGAGGAGCCGACAAGGAGGGGTGCCATGCCAGACCTCATGCTCACCAACAGGGAAGGGCTCATTGGAAATGTTACACTCCAGAGCAGCCTTGGTTGCAGCGATCATGAGATGGTCGAATTTGAGATCCTCAGCACAGTGCGAAGAGCGTGCAGCGAGCTCACTGCCCTGGACTTGAAGAGAGCAGACTTTGGCCTCTTCAGGAACCTGCTTAGTAAGGTTCCATGGGATATAGCCCTAGAGGGCAGGGGAGCCCAAGGTTGTTGGTTGCTATTCAAGGATCTCCTACTACAAGCTCAAGAGTATTGCATCGCAACTAGAAGGAAGTGCAGCAGGACGGCCAGGAGACCTGACTGGATGGATAAGGAGCTGCTGAGGAAACTTGGAAGGAAGAAAAAGGCTTATAAAAGGTGGAAGCAAGGACAGGCAGTCTGGGAAGAATACAGGCATGTTGTCTGAGAAGCTATGGACCAGGTTAGGAAAGCTAAGGCCCAGTTAGAATTAAACTTGGCTAGGGGTGTGAAAGACAACAGGAAGGGATTCTATAGTTACATTGCAAATGAAAGATAGGGTAGGGACAACGTAGGCCCCCTCCAGAAACTATCAAGAGAACTGGCTACCCTAGATTTGCAGACGGCTGAGGTTCTTAATGACTTCTTTGCCTCTGTCTTCACTGGCAAAGGCTCTGACCGCACCACCCAAGTCTTGGAATGCTGACACAGGGAATGTGAGAATAAAGACCCTAGGCCCACTGTAGGAGAGGATCTGGTTTGAGACCATCTTAAAAACCTAAACGTACACAAGTCCATGGGACCTGGACATCCATCTGCGGGTCCTGAAGGAGCTGGCAAATGAAGTTGCTAAGACACTGGCCATCATATTTGAAAAATCATGGCACTCAGGTGAAGTTCCTGATGACTGGAGAAAGGGAAATATGACCCCATTTTTCAAGAAGGGGAAAATGGATGAGCCAGGGAATTACAGACCAGTCAGTCTCACCTTTCCTCAGTCCTCAGTCTCCTCTCAGCACCTGAGCTTCGTGGACTCAATCCAAATACACCATGGGGCTCATGAAAACCTTTGGGATTTGTCAAGCCTTGCAGATTGCACAGCACATTTTAGGATTCCGAGTGCAGGAAGATTGCAAAGGGCAATGGATAAAAGTTATTTTGAATTTCTTTTTCTTACTTTTCAGTTTAGAAATTTCTGTGACTTCTGGAATGCCTGGCACAGGGATCACTAGAACCTGCCGTCAGCCCTCCTGCCTTCCGCAGTGCCCAGTGGGCTTGCGTGGGCCTTGACTGTCCCCTTGTGCTGAGCTCCCAGTGACAGATTTACAGGAGGGTGAAAATTTCTGAAACCGTTCTAGCAGTGATTATTTTTGAAAAGTTTGTAGTTTGCAAAGAAAGCCTTTGTACATATGTTAAAATTTTGTAACTTTGCTGTTCTGTATTTTAGGTACTGTTCCAGTAGGTGATTGTGTTTAGAAATCATAAATCAATAGAGAAGCTTCATACGCTGAATACTGCAGTTGTGTTGGTTTGTATCTTAGGTACTTTATAACTAAACGCTACAATGGTGACTTTAGGAATAGAGACAAATATAAACTAACCCTAACCCTAACCCTAACCCTAACACTAACCCTAACCCTAACCCTAATCCTAATGGTGACTTTAGGAATAGAGACAAATATAACCTAACCCTAACCCTAAACCTAACCCTAACGCTAACCCTAACCCTAACCCCTAACCCTAACCCCTAACCCTAACCCTAACCCTAACCCTTAACCCCTAAACCCTAAATCCCTAAAACCCTAAAACTCTAAAACCCTAACGCCATAAAACCCTAACCCCATAAAACCCTAACCTCCTAACCCCATAAGACCCTAACCCCATAAAACCCTAACCCTAACCCTAACCCCCTAACCCCCTAACCCCCTAACACCCTAACACCCTAACCCCCTAACGCCCTAAAACCCTAACCCTAACCCTAAGCCTAACCCAGCAGAGAACCCTAACCAGCAGAGAAGCTGTGGCTGCCCCATCCTTCGCAGTGTTCAAGGCCAGGTTGGATGGGAGTCAGGTTTGCTCTGAAGCAGTGCTTTGTCCAGCTCTGATAATCACAAGGGATATCAGATAAATTCCAACTTGATTGTAAAGTTCACTATTTGTACTTATGACTCGGATGAGTCTGGGCTGCACAAGAGAAGCTCAGCATGGCCTTAGAATTGTAGAATCATAGACTAGTTAGGGTTGAAAAGGACCTTAAGACCATCTAGTTCCAACCCCCCTGCTATGGGCAGGGACAGCTCACACTAAACCATGTCACCCAAGGCTCTATCCAAAATGGCCTTGAACACTGCCAGGGATGGAGCATTCACGACTTCCCTGGGCAACCTCTTCCAGTGCCTCACCACCCTTACAGTCAAGAACTTCTTCCTTATATCCAATCTAAACTTCCTCTGTTTATGTTTGAGCATGTTACCCCTTGTCCTATCTCTACAGTCCCTAGTGAAGAGGCCCTCTCCAGCATATTAATAGGCCTCCTTTAGATACTGGAAGGCTGCTATGAGGTCTCCACGCAGCCTTCTCTTCTCCAGGCTGAACAGCCCCAACTTTCTCGGCCTGTCTTCATATGGGAGGTGCTCCAGTCCCCTGATCATCCTTGTGGCCCTCCTCTGGACTTGCTCCAACAGTTCCATGTCCTTTTGATGTTGAGGACACCAGAACTGCACACAATACCCCAAGCGACTGCACACAGCTGGCTCATGTTCATTTTCTCATCAAAAATCATTTTGTCTGTGTTCTTTATTTCCTAGTATAACACTGCTGACATTTTTCCTTTGGCGTATAAAGTATTCTACGGATGACTGAAAATGGGAAGATTATTTATAGAGTTGGAAGTTCTCAGCTCTTTCTAGCTTAGTCCAGAGCCACTAAGAGTCCTTTCCCATTTGACCACTGCTTCCACTTGCAGTGCTTTTAAGTTGCCTTCAACCACAGATTGATCTTAATAACAACCAAGCATCCTGTGCTGAGAGCAGGGGAGCAATGATTCAAAGAGCAGATGACGGAGGTCTCATGGGGAGAAGCAAAGGACTGTGCCCAGCAGAGCATGGCCAGCAGCCACCTCCAGTGCCAGACACCAAGAGAGCTGCCTGAACGCACCCTCCCCAGGCCTGGGCTGCACTTTCCCCCCACTCCCTGCCCATGTCTCTGCCACCTGGAGCTGTCCCTGCCAGGAGCTGCTGCTCTGGGCCCAGCTCTGCTCCCTCTCAGTGCTCCCAGAGCCCATCCCATGGGCTGTGTGCTCAGCTCTGCCCTGCACACCCCTCCCGGCAGCAGGGCTCTGCCCAGGAGCATCTCTGCCCGTGCAGGGTCTCAGGAGAAGCTCACACAAGTCCTGACAAGACTCTCGGTGCCTTCTCCAAAGCAGAGAAGTAAATTCCCAGCTCCCACTGCCCAACCTGCCCACCAAGAGTGGAAAACAT
The DNA here is from genome assembly GCF_963264785.1 of Psittacula echo. NCBI lineage: Eukaryota > Metazoa > Chordata > Aves > Psittaciformes > Psittacidae > Psittacula > Psittacula echo. The sequence continues at coordinate 90,396 of NC_137741.1, forward strand.
CAGAGCTCAGAATCCTTCCTTTGAAGGCAAATGCTGCCTCAGTGTCTTTCAGAAGGACCCTCTGAACTCAGAGTGATGTGGAGCTCTGAGCAGCCCTGACTCACACAGCACCTTCTCCAGTGCACAAGAACGCTTTTCCTTTCCTTTCCTTTCCTTTCCTGCCAGGTGTTGTTCCTTCCCCCCGAGCTTCTCCCCCAGCACTGTGGGGAGCTCCCGGGCAGGCTGAGTGTGGGGGTTGGAATGCATCGAAACTGTCAGAGACCATGGGAAGGAGGAACTACAGCAGGCAATGAGGAGTGACCCGTCCCTGACTGGTACTCGGAAGATGTTGGAACTGGCAAGGAACAAGGACGTCGGAACTGGAAAGAGGATGTTGATAGACCTTTCGCCTCATGTAATTGCAAGGCAAACACAGATGTGCTTGGCAAATACCTCTGGGTCCGTGCCTTTCATCCTCATAGCTGAGTGCTGACCCTGGCAGGAGGCAGAGCTCCTGCCCCTGCACACAGTCCCTAGGCTGCAGCGACCCTGCTCGCAAGGACAGAGATGGGCACCCCTCGCTGCACACCCACAGTCACAGCCTGCAGCCAGCCCCGGGACAAAGGCCTGCCTTACACTGGCCATCGCACAGTGCATAGTGAAGCCCTGCTCTGCAGAACATCATCCTCCTCCTTATCTACACAGAGAAACCAAGGGAGTCCCCCTGACAGATCCCATGGACTGTCCGAGGCAGCAGGCTCTGACTGGGAGGTAGAAGTTCTCCTGCCCTGACACCTTCTCAGCACCTCTGACACCAGCAGCTCCTGCACACAGAAGGCTCCTGCTTCGCCCCCAGCACCTCTGCAGGCAGAGCTCAGCTCCAAGCACAGGAACAAGCCCAGCGCCTCCTCCTCACCCAGCCCCTGCTCCTACAGCTGGGATGGCACCAGCACATCTCCTGACAGCTTCTCCTCCCTTTAGAGCACGCACCCACAATGTGTTTCAAGGCAACACTAAAACAGGATTGCAAAGTCAAAGAACATGTACCTGGATGCGCAGGGCAGCCACGGGAAATGCAGCCTCCCGAGGGAGGGGTCTCCTCTGCACTGGTTACTGCAGGGCTCTGGCTCCTTCAATAGCCCACGCTCAGCGTGGGGGCCCCGTCACAATGGGTGTCTCCACAGCGACCGCCAGGGCTTTGTGATGGCTTCAGAGCATGCAACTCTGTCTGAGGACAGGTGAGCAGTCAACAGAGAGTTGATGGGTCAGGTTTAAAGGGAGAACAGCCATGGGAGACATTACTGTGGGCATCTGCTACAGACCACCTGATCAAGAGGACTCTGTGGATGAAGCACTCTACAGACAGATAGGAAGAGCCTCACGCTCGCAGGCCCTTGTTCTCATGGGGGACTTCAACCACCCTGACATCTGTTGGAGCAATGGTACGGCCCAGCACAAGCAATCCAGGAGGTTCCTCGATTGTGTGGAAGATAACTTCCTTCTGCAAGTAATAGAGGAGCCGACAAGGAGGGGTGCCATGCCAGACCTCATGCTCACCAACAGGGAAGGGCTCATTGGAAATGTTACACTCCAGAGCAGCCTTGGTTGCAGCGATCATGAGATGGTCGAATTTGAGATCCTCAGCACAGTGAGAAGAGCGTGCAGCGAGCTCACTGCCCTGGACTTGAAGAGAGCAGACTTTGGCCTCTTCAGGAACCTGCTTAGTAAGGTTCCATGGGATATAGCCCTAGAGGGCAGGGGAGCCCAAGGTTGTTGGTTGCTATTCAAGGATCTCCTACTACAAGCTCAAGAGTATTGCATCGCAACTAGAAGGAAGTGCAGCAGGACGGCCAGGAGACCTGACTGGATGGATAAGGAGCTGCTGAGGAAACTTGGAAGGAAGAAAAAGGCTTATAAAAGGTGGAAGCAAGGACAGGCAGTCTGGGAAGAATACAGGCATGTTGTCTGAGAAGCTATGGACCAGGTTAGGAAAGCTAAGGCCCAGTTAGAATTAAACTTGGCTAGGGGTGTGAAAGACAACAGGAAGGGATTCTATAGTTACATTGCAAATGAAAGATAGGGTAGGGACAACGTAGGCCCCCTCCAGAAACTATCAAGAGAACTGGCTACCCTAGATTTGCAGACGGCTGAGGTTCTTAATGACTTCTTTGCCTCTGTCTTCACTGGCAAAGGCTCTGACCGCACCACCCAAGTCTTGGAATGCTGACACAGGGAATGTGAGAATAAAGACCCTAGGCCCACTGTAGGAGAGGATCTGGTTTGAGACCATCTTAAAAACCTAAACGTACACAAGTCCATGGGACCTGGACATCCATCTGCGGGTCCTGAAGGAGCTGGCAAATGAAGTTGCTAAGACACTGGCCATCATATTTGAAAAATCATGGCACTCAGGTGAAGTTCCTGATGACTGGAGAAAGGGAAATATGACCCCATTTTTCAAGAAGGGGAAAATGGATGAGCCAGGGAATTACAGACCAGTCAGTCTCACCTTTCCTCAGTCCTCAGTCTCCTCTCAGCACCTGAGGTTCACGGACTCAATCCAAATACACCATGGGGCTCATGAAAACCTTTGGGATTTGTCAAGCCTTGCAGATTGCACAGCACGTTTTAGGATTCTGAGTGCAGGAAGATTGCAAAGGGCAACGGATAAAAGTTATTTTGAATTTTTTTTTCTTACTTTTCAGTTTAGAAATTTCTGTGACTTCTGGAATGCCTGGCACAGGGATCACTAGAACCTGCCATCAGCCCTCCTGCCTTCCGCAGTGCCCAGTGGGCTTGCGTGGGCCTTGACTGTCCCCTTGTGCTGAGCTCCCAGTGACAGATTTACAGGAGGGTGAAAATTTCTGAAACCGTTCTAGCAGTGATTATATTTGAAAAGTTTGTAGATTGCAAAGAAAGCCTTTGTACATATGTTAAAATTTTGTCACTTTGCTGTTCTGTATTTTAGGTACTGTTCCAGTAGGTGATTGTGTTTAGAAATCATAAATCAATAGAGAAGCTTCATACGCTGAATACTGCAGTTGTGTTGGTTTGTATCTTAGGTACTTTATAACTAAACGCTACAATGGTGACTTTAGGAATAGAGACAAATATAACCTAACCCTAACCCTAACCCTAACCCTAATCCTAAAGGTGACTTTAGGAATAGAGACAAATATAACCTGACCCTAACCCTAAACCTAACCCTAACGCTAACCCTAACCCTAACCCCTAACCCTAACCCCTAACCCTAACCCTAACCCTAACCCTAACGCTAACCCTAACCCTAACCCTAACCCTAACCCTAACCCTAACCCTAACCCTAACCCCCTAACCCCCTAACCCCCTAACCCTAACCCTAACCCTAACCCTAACCCTAACCCCCTAACCCTAACCCCCTAACCCTAACCCTAACCCTAACCCTAACCCTAACCCTAACCCCTCAAACACAGATTGATCTTAATAAAAACCAAGTATCCTGTGCTGAGAGCAGGGGAGCAATGATTCAAAGAGCAGATGACGGAGGTCTCATGGGGAGAAGCAAAGGACTGTGCCCAGCAGAGCATGGCCAGCAGCCACCTCCAGTGCCAGACACCAAGAGAGCTGCCTGAACGCACCCTCCCCAGGCCTGGGCTGCACTTTCCCCCCACTCCCTGCCCATGTCTCTGCCGCCTGGAGCTGTCCCTGCCAGGAGCTGCTGCTCTGGGCCCAGCTCTGCTCCCTCTCAGTGCTCCCAGAGCCCATCCCATGGGCTGTGTGCTCAGCTCTGCCCTGCACACCCCTCCCGGCAGCAGGGCTCTGCCCAGGAGCATCTCTGCCCGTGCAGGGTCTCAGGAGAAGCTCACACAAGTCCTGACAAGACTCTCGGTGCCTTCTCCAAAGCAGAGAAGTAAATTCCCAGCTCCCACTGCCCAACCTGCCCACCAAGAGTGGAAAACATCAGAGCTCAGAATCCTTCCTTTGAAGGCAAATGCTGCCTCAGTGTCTTTCAGAAGGACCCTCTGAACTCAGAGTGATGTGGAGCTCTGAGCAGCCCTGACTCACACAGCACCTTCTCCAGTGCACAAGAACGCTTTTCCTTTCCTTTCCTTTCCTGCCAGGTGTTGTTCCTTCCCCCCGAGCTTCTCCCCCAGCACTGTGGGGAGCTCCCGGGCAGGCTGAGTGTGGGGGTTGGAATGCATCGAAACTGTCAGAGACCATGGGAAGGAGGAACTACAGCAGGCAATGAGGAGTGACCCGTCCCTGACTGGTACTCGGAAGATGTTGGAACTGGCAAGGAACAAGGACGTCGGAACTGGAAAGAGGATGTTGATAGACCTTTCGCCTCATGTAATTGCAAGGCAAACACAGATGTGCTTGGCAAATACCTCTGGGTCCGTGCCTTTCATCCTCATAGCTGAGTGCTGACCCTGGCAGGAGGCAGAGCTCCTGCCCCTGCACACAGCCCCTAGGCTGCAGCGACCCTGCTCGCAAGGACAGAGATGGGCACCCCTCGCTGCACACCCACAGTCACAGCCTGCAGCCAGCCCCAGGACAAAGGCCTGCCTTACACTGGCCATCGCACAGTGCATAGTGAAGCCCTGCTCTGCAGAACATCATCCTCCTCCTTATCTACACAGAGAAACCAAGAGAGTCCCCCTGACAGATCCCATGGACTGTCCGAGGCAGCAGGCTCTGACTGGGAGGTAGAAGTTCTCCTGCCCTGACACCTTCTCAGCACCTCTGACACCGGCAGCTCCTGCACACAGAAGGCTCCTGCTTCGCCCCCAGCACCTCTGCAGGCAGAGCTCAGCTCCAAGCACAGGAACAAGCCCAGCGCCTCCTCCTCACCCATCCCCTGCTCCTACAGCTGGGATGGCACCAGCACATCTCCTGACAGCTTCTCCTCCCTTTAGAGCACGCACCCACCATGTGTTTCAAGGCAACACTAAAACAGGATTGCAAAGTCAAAGAACATGTACCTGGATGCGCAGGGCAGCCACGGGAAATGCAGCCTCCCGAGGGAGGGGTCTCCTCTGCACTGGTTACTGCAGGGCTCTGGCTCCTTCAATAGCCCACGCTCAGCGTGGGGGCCCCGTCACAATGGGTGTCTCCACAGCGACCGCCAGGGCTTTGTGATGGCTTCAGAGCATGCAACTCTGTCTGAGGACAGGTGAGCAGTCAACAGAGAGTTGATGGGTCAGGTTTAAAGGGAGAACAGCCATGGGAGACATTACTGTGGGCATCTGCTACAGACCACCTGATCAAGAGGACTCTGTGGATGAAGCACTCTACAGACAGATAGGAAGAGCCTCACGCTCGCAGGCCCTTGTTCTCATGGGGGACTTCAACCACCCTGACATCTGTTGGAGCAATGGTACGGCCCAGCACAAGCAATCCAGGAGGTTCCTCGATTGTGTGGAAGATAACTTCCTTCTGCAAGTAATAGAGGAGCCGACAAGGAGGGGTGCCATGCCAGACCTCATGCTCACCAACAGGGAAGGGCTCATTGGAAATGTTACACTCCAGAGCAGCCTTGGTTGCAGCGATCATGAGATGGTCGAATTTGAGATCCTCAGCACAGTGAGAAGAGCGTGCAGCGAGCTCACTGCCCTGGACTTGAAGAGAGCAGACTTTGGCCTCTTCAGGAACCTGCTTAGTAAGGTTCCATGGGATATAGCCCTAGAGGGCAGGGGAGCCCAAGGTTGTTGGTTGCTATTCAAGGATCTCCTACTACAAGCTCAAGAGTATTGCATCGCAACTAGAAGGAAGTGCAGCAGGACGGCCAGGAGACCTGACTGGATGGATAAGGAGCTGCTGAGGAAACTTGGAAGGAAGAAAAAGGCTTATAAAAGGTGGAAGCAAGGACAGGCAGTCTGGGAAGAATACAGGCATGTTGTCTGAGAAGCTATGGACCAGGTTAGGAAAGCTAAGGCCCAGTTAGAATTAAACTTGGCTAGGGGTGTGAAAGACAACAGGAAGGGATTCTATAGTTACATTGCAAATGAAAGATAGGCTAGGGACAACGTAGGCCCCCTCCAGAAACTATCAAGAGAACTGGCTACCCTAGATTTGCAGACGGCTGAGGTTCTTAATGACTTCTTTGCCTCTGTCTTCAGTGGCAAAGGCTCTGACCGCACCACCCAAGTCTTGGAATGCAGACACAGGGAATGTGAGAATAAAGACCCTAGGCCCACTGTAGCAGAGGATCTGGTTTGAGACCATCTTAAAAACCTAAACGTACACAAGTCCATGGGACCTGGACATCCATCTGCGGGTCCTGAAGGAGCTGGCAAATGAAGTTGCTAAGACACTGGCCATCATATTTGAAAAATCATGGCACTCAGGTGAAGTTCCTGATGACTGGAGAAAGGGAAATATGACCCCATTTTTCAAGAAGGGGAAAATGGATGAGCCAGGGAATTACAGACCAGTCAGTCTCACCTTTCCTCAGTCCTCAGTCTCCTCTCAGCACCTGAGGTTCACGGACTCAATCCAAATACACCATGGGGCTCATGAAAACCTTTGGGATTTGTCAAGCCTTGCAGATTGCACAGCACGTTTTAGGATTCTGAGTGCAGGAAGATTGCAAAGGGCAACGGATAAAAGTTATTTTGAATTTTTTTTTCTTACTTTTCAGTTTAGAAATTTCTGTGACTTCTGGAATGCCTGGCACAGGGATCACTAGAACCTGCCATCAGCCCTCCTGCCTTCCGCAGTGCCCAGTGGGCTTGCGTGGGCCTTGACTGTCCCCTTGTGCTGAGCTCCCAGTGACAGATTTACAGGAGGGTGAAAATTTCTGAAACCGTTCTAGCAGTGATTATATTTGAAAAGTTTGTAGATTGCAAAGAAAGCCTTTGTACATATGTTAAAATTTTGTCACTTTGCTGTTCTGTATTTTAGGTACTGTTCCAGTAGGTGATTGTGTTTAGAAATCATAAATCAATAGAGAAGCTTCATACGCTGAATACTGCAGTTGTGTTGGTTTGTATCTTAGGTACTTTATAACTAAACGCTACAATGGTGACTTTAGGAATAGAGACAAATATAACCTAACCCTAACCCTAACCCTAACCCTAATCCTAAAGGTGACTTTAGGAATAGAGACAAATATAACCTGACCCTAACCCTAAACCTAACCCTAACGCTAACCCTAACCCTAACCCCTAACCCTAACCCCTAACCCTAACCCTAACCCTAACCCTAACGCTAACCCTAACCCTAACCCTAACCCTAACCCTAACCCTAACCCCCTAACCCCCTAACCCCCTAACCCTAACCCTAACCCTAACCCTAACCCTAACCCTAACCCCCTAACCCTAACCCCCTAACCCTAACCCTAACCCTAACCCTAACCCTAACCCTAACCCCTCAAACACAGATTGATCTTAATAAAAACCAAGTATCCTGTGCTGAGAGCAGGGGAGCAATGATTCAAAGAGCAGATGACGGAGGTCTCATGGGGAGAAGCAAAGGACTGTGCCCAGCAGAGCATGGCCAGCAGCCACCTCCAGTGCCAGACACCAAGAGAGCTGCCTGAACGCACCCTCCCCAGGCCTGGGCTGCACTTTCCCCCCACTCCCTGCCCATGTCTCTGCCGCCTGGAGCTGTCCCTGCCAGGAGCTGCTGCTCTGGGCCCAGCTCTGCTCCCTCTCAGTGCTCCCAGAGCCCATCCCATGGGCTGTGTGCTCAGCTCTGCCCTGCACACCCCTCCCGGCAGCAGGGCTCTGCCCAGGAGCATCTCTGCCCGTGCAGGGTCTCAGGAGAAGCTCACACAAGTCCTGACAAGACTCTCGGTGCCTTCTCCAAAGCAGAGAAGTAAATTCCCAGCTCCCACTGCCCAACCTGCCCACCAAGAGTGGAAAACATCAGAGCTCAGAATCCTTCCTTTGAAGGCAAATGCTGCCTCAGTGTCTTTCAGAAGGACCCTCTGAACTCAGAGTGATGTGGAGCTCTGAGCAGCCCTGACTCACACAGCACCTTCTCCAGTGCACAAGAACGCTTTTCCTTTCCTTTCCTTTCCTGCCAGGTGTTGTTCCTTCCCCCCGAGCTTCTCCCCCAGCACTGTGGGGAGCTCCCGGGCAGGCTGAGTGTGGGGGTTGGAATGCATCGAAACTGTCAGAGACCATGGGAAGGAGGAACTACAGCAGGCAATGAGGAGTGACCCGTCCCTGACTGGTACTCGGAAGATGTTGGAACTGGCAAGGAACAAGGACGTCGGAACTGGAAAGAGGATGTTGATAGACCTTTCGCCTCATGTAATTGCAAGGCAAACACAGATGTGCTTGGCAAATACCTCTGGGTCCGTGCCTTTCATCCTCATAGCTGAGTGCTGACCCTGGCAGGAGGCAGAGCTCCTGCCCCTGCACACAGCCCCTAGGCTGCAGCGACCCTGCTCGCAAGGACAGAGATGGGCACCCCTCGCTGCACACCCACAGTCACAGCCTGCAGCCAGCCCCAGGACAAAGGCCTGCCTTACACTGGCCATCGCACAGTGCATAGTGAAGCCCTGCTCTGCAGAACATCATCCTCCTCCTTATCTACACAGAGAAACCAAGAGAGTCCCCCTGACAGATCCCATGGACTGTCCGAGGCAGCAGGCTCTGACTGGGAGGTAGAAGTTCTCCTGCCCTGACACCTTCTCAGCACCTCTGACACCGGCAGCTCCTGCACACAGAAGGCTCCTGCTTCGCCCCCAGCACCTCTGCAGGCAGAGCTCAGCTCCAAGCACAGGAACAAGCCCAGCGCCTCCTCCTCACCCAGCCCCTGCTCCTACAGCTGGGATGGCACCACCACATCTCCTGACAGCTTCTCCTCCCTTTAGAGCACGCACCCACAATGTGTTTCAAGGCAACACTAAAACAGGATTGCAAAGTCAAAGAACATGTACCTGGATGCGCAGGGCAGCCACGGGAAATGCAGCCTCCCGAGGGAGGGGTCTCCTCTGCACTGGTTACTGCAGGGCTCTGGCTCCTTCAATAGCCCACGCTCAGCGTGGGGGCCCCGTCACAATGGGTGTCTCCACAGCGACCGCCAGGGCTTTGTGATGGCTTCAGAGCATGCAACTCTGTCTGAGGACAGGTGAGCAGTCAACAGAGAGTTGATGGGTCAGGTTTAAAGGGAGAACAGCCATGGGAGACATTACTGTGGGCATCTGCTACAGACCACCTGATCAAGAGGACTCTGTGGATGAAGCACTCTACAGACAGATAGGAAGAGCCTCACGCTCGCAGGCCCTTGTTCTCATGGGGGACTTCAACCACCCTGACATCTGTTGGAGCAATGGTACGGCCCAGCACAAGCAATCCAGGAGGTTCCTCGATTGTGTGGAAGATAACTTCCTTCTGCAAGTAATAGAGGAGCCGACAAGGAGGGGTGCCATGCCAGACCTCATGCTCACCAACAGGGAAGGGCTCATTGGAAATGTTACACTCCAGAGCAGCCTTGGTTGCAGCGATCATGAGATGGTCGAATTTGAGATCCTCAGCACAGTGAGAAGAGCGTGCAGCGAGCTCACTGCCCTGGACTTGAAGAGAGCAGACTTTGGCCTCTTCAGGAACCTGCTTAGTAAGGTTCCATGGGATATAGCCCTAGAGGGCAGGGGAGCCCAAGGTTGTTGGTTGCTATTCAAGGATCTCCTACTACAAGCTCAAGAGTATTGCATCGCAACTAGAAGGAAGTGCAGCAGGACGGCCAGGAGACCTGACTGGATGGATAAGGAGCTGCTGAGGAAACTTGGAAGGAAGAAAAAGGCTTATAAAAGGTGGAAGCAAGGACAGGCAGTCTGGGAAGAATACAGGCATGTTGTCTGAGAAGCTATGGACCAGGTTAGGAAAGCTAAGGCCCAGTTAGAATTAAACTTGGCTAGGGGTGTGAAAGACAACAGGAAGGGATTCTATAGTTACATTGCAAATGAAAGATAGGCTAGGGACAACGTAGGCCCCCTCCAGAAACTATCAAGAGAACTGGCTACCCTAGATTTGCAGACGGCTGAGGTTCTTAATGACTTCTTTGCCTCTGTCTTCAGTGGCAAAGGCTCTGACCGCACCACCCAAGTCTTGGAATGCAGACACAGGGAATGTGAGAATAAAGACCCTAGGCCCACTGTAGCAGAGGATCTGGTTTGAGACCATCTTAAAAACCTAAACGTACACAAGTCCATGGGACCTGGACATCCATCTGCGGGTCCTGAAGGAGCTGGCAAATGAAGTTGCTAAGACACTGGCCATCATATTTGAAAAATCATGGCACTCAGGTGAAGTTCCTGATGACTGGAGAAAGGGAAATATGACCCCATTTTTCAAGAAGGGGAAAATGGATGAGCCAGGGAATTACAGACCAGTCAGTCTCACCTTTCCTCAGTCCTCAGTCTCCTCTCAGCACCTGAGGTTCACGGACTCAATCCAAATACACCATGGGGCTCATGAAAACCTTTGGGATTTGTCAAGCCTTGCAGATTGCACAGCACGTTTTAGGATTCTGAGTGCAGGAAGATTGCAAAGGGCAACGGATAAAAGTTATTTTGAATTTTTTTTTCTTACTTTTCAGTTTAGAAATTTCTGTGACTTCTGGAATGCCTGGCACAGGGATCACTAGAACCTGCCATCAGCCCTCCTGCCTTCCGCAGTGCCCAGTGGGCTTGCGTGGGCCTTGACTGTCCCCTTGTGCTGAGCTCCCAGTGACAGATTTACAGGAGGGTGAAAATTTCTGAAACCGTTCTAGCAGTGATTATATTTGAAAAGTTTGTAGTTTGCAAAGAAAGTCTTTGTACATATGTTAAAATTTTGTCACTTTGCTGTTCTGTATTTTAGGTACTGTTCCAGTAGGTGATTGTGTTTAGAAATCATAAATCAATAGAGAAGCTTCATACGCTGAATACTGCAGTTGTGTTGGTTTGTATCTTAGGTACTTTATAACTAAACGCTACAATGGTGACTTTAGGAATAGAGACAAATATAACCTAACCCTAACCCTAACCCTAACCCTAACCCTAATCCTAAAGGTGACTTTAGGACTAGAGACAAATATAACCTGACCCTAACCCTAAACCTAACCCTAACGCTAACCCTAACCCTAACCCCTAACCCTAACCCCTAACCCTAACCCTAACCCTAACCCTAACCCTAACCCTAACGCTAACCCTAACCCTAACCCTAACCCTAACGCTAACCCTAACCCTAACCCCCTAACCCCCTAACCCCCTAACCCTAACCCTAACCCTAACCCTAACCCTAACCCTAACCCCCTAACCCTAACCCCCTAACCCTACCCCTACCCCTAACCCTAACCCTAACCCTAACCCCTCAAACACAGATTGATCTTAATAAAAACCAAGCATCCTGTGCTGAGAGCAGGGGAGCAATGATTCAAAGAGCAGATGACGGAGGTCTCATGGGGAGAAGCAAAGGACTGTGCCCAGCAGAGCATGGCCAGCAGCCACCTCCAGTGCCAGACACCAAGAGAGCTGCCTGAACGCACCCTCCCCAGGCCTGGGCTGCACTTTCCCCCCACTCCCTGCCCATGTCTCTGCCGCCTGGAGCTCTCCCTGCCAGGAGCTGCTGCTCTGGGCCCAGCTCTGCTCCCTCTCAGTGCTCCCAGAGCCCATCCCATGGGCTGTGTGCTCAGCTCTGCCCTGCACACCCCTTCCGGCAGCAGGGCTCTGCCCAGGAGCATCTCTGCCCGTGCAGGGTCTCAGGAGAAGCTCACACAAGTCCTGACAAGACTCTCGGTGCCTTCTCCAAAGCAGAGAAGTAAATTCCCAGCTCCCACTGCCCAACCTGCCCACCAAGAGTGGAAAACATCAGAGCTCAGAATCCTTCCTTTGAAGGCAAATGCTGCCTCAGTGTCTTTCAGAAGGACCCTCTGAACTCAGAGTGATGTGGAGCTCTGAGCAGCCCTGACTCACACAGCACCTTCTCCAGTGCACAAGAACGCTTTTCCTTTCCTTTCCTTTCCTGCCAGGTGTTGTTCCTTCCCCCCGAGCTTCTCCCCCAGCACTGTGGGGAGCTCCCGGGCAGGCTGAGTGTGGGGGTTGGAATGCATCGAAACTGTCAGAGACCATGGGAAGGAGGAACTACAGCAGGCAATGAGGAGTGACCCGTCCCTGACTGGTACTCGGAAGATGTTGGAACTGGCAAGGAACAAGGACGTCGGAACTGGAAAGAGGATGTTGATAGACCTTTCGCCTCATGTAATTGCAAGGCAAACACAGATGTGCTTGGCAAATACCTCTGGGTCCGTGCCTTTCATCCTCATAGCTGAGTGCTGACCCTGGCAGGAGGCAGAGCTCCTGCCCCTGCACACAGCCCCTAGGCTGCAGCGACCCTGCTCGCAAGGACAGAGATGGGCACCCCTCGCTGCACACCCACAGTCACAGCCTGCAGCCAGCCCCGGGACAAAGGCCTGCCTTACACTGGCCATCGCACAGTGCATAGTGAAGCCCTGCTCTGCAGAACATCATCCTCCTCCTTATCTACACAGAGAAACCAAGGGAGTCCCCCTGACAGATCCCATGGACTGTCCGAGGCAGCAGGCTCTGACTGGGAGGTAGAAGTTCTCCTGCCCTGACACCTTCTCAGCACCTCTGACACCAGCAGCTCCTGCACACAGAAGGCTCCTGCTTCGCCCCCAGCACCTCTGCAGGCAGAGCTCAGCTCCAAGCACAGGAACAAGCCCAGCGCCTCCTCCTCACCCAGCCCCTGCTCCTACAGCTGGGATGGCACCAGCACATCTCCTGACAGCTTCTCCTCCCTTTAGAGCACGCACCCACAATGTGTTTCAAGGCAACACTAAAACAGGATTGCAAAGTCAAAGAACATGTACCTGGATGCGCAGGGCAGCCACGGGAAATGCAGCCTCCCGAGGGAGGGGTCTCCTCTGCACTGGTTACTGCAGGGCTCTGGCTCCTTCAATAGCCCACGCTCAGCGTGGGGGCCCCGTCACAATGGGTGTCTCCACAGCGACCGCCAGGGCTTTGTGATGGCTTCAGAGCATGCAACTCTGTCTGAGGACAGGTGAGCAGTCAACAGAGAGTTTATGGGTCAGGTTTAAAGGGAGAACAGCCACGGGAGACATTACTGTGGGCATCTGCTACAGACCACCTGATCAAGAGGACTCTGTGGATGAAGCACTCTACAGACAGATAGGAAGAGCCTCACGCTCGCAGGCCCTTGTTCTCATGGGGGACTTCAACCACCCTGACATCTGTTGGAGCAATGGTACGGCCCAGCACAAGCAATCCAGGAGGTTCCTCGATTGTGTGGAAGATAACTTCCTTCTGCAAGTAATAGAGGAGCCGACAAGGAGGGGTGCCATGCCAGACCTCATGCTCACCAACAGGGAAGGGCTCATTGGAAATGTTACACTCCAGAGCAGCCTTGGTTGCAGCGATCATGAGATGGTCGAATTTGAGATCCTCAGCACAGTGAGAAGAGCGTGCAGCGAGCTCACTGCCCTGGACTTGAAGAGAGCAGACTTTGGCCTCTTCAGGAACCTGCTTAGTAAGGTTCCATGGGATATAGCCCTAGAGGGCAGGGGAGCCCAAGGTTGTTGGTTGCTATTCAAGGATCTCCTACTACAAGCTCAAGAGTATTGCATCGCAACTAGAAGGAAGTGCAGCAGGACGGCCAGGAGACCTGACTGGATGGATAAGGAGCTGCTGAGGAAACTTGGAAGGAAGAAAAAGGCTTATAAAAGGTGGAAGCAAGGACAGGCAGTCTGGGAAGAATACAGGCATGTTGTCTGAGAAGCTATGGACCAGGTTAGGAAAGCTAAGGCCCAGTTAGAATTAAACTTGGCTAGGGGTGTGAAAGACAACAGGAAGGGATTCTATAGTTACATTGCAAATGAAAGATAGGCTAGGGACAACGTAGGCCCCCTCCAGAAACTATCAAGAGAACTGGCTACCCTAGATTTGCAGACGGCTGAGGTTCTTAATGACTTCTTTGCCTCTGTCTTCAGTGGCAAAGGCTCTGACCGCACCACCCAAGTCTTGGAATGCAGACACAGGGAATGTGAGAATAAAGACCCTAGGCCCACTGTAGCAGAGGATCTGGTTTGAGACCATCTTAAAAACCTAAACGTACACAAGTCCATGGGACCTGGACATCCATCTGCGGGTCCTGAAGGAGCTGGCAAATGAAGTTGCTAAGACACTGGCCATCATATTTGAAAAATCATGGCACTCAGGTGAAGTTCCTGATGACTGGAGAAAGGGAAATATGACCCCATTTTTCAAGAAGGGGAAAATGGATGAGCCAGGGAATTACAGACCAGTCAGTCTCACCTTTCCTCAGTCCTCAGTCTCCTCTCAGCACCTGAGGTTCACGGACTCAATCCAAATACACCATGGGGCTCATGAAAACCTTTGGGATTTGTCAAGCCTTGCAGATTGCACAGCACATTTTAGGATTCCGAGTGCAGGAAGATTGCAAAGGGCAATGGATAAAAGTTATTTTGAATTTTTTTTTCTTACTTTTCAGTTTAGAAATTTCTGTGACGTCTGGAATGCCTGGCACAGGGATCACTAGAACCTGCCAGCACCCCTCCTGCCTTCCGCAATGACCAGTGGGCTTGCGTGGGCCTTGACTGTCCCCTTGTGCTGAGCTCCCAGTGACAGATTTACAGGAGGGTGAAAATTTCTGAAACCGTTCTAGCAGTGATTATATTTGAAAAGTTTGTAGTTTGCAAAGAAAGCCTTTGTACATATGTTAAAATTTTGTAACTTTCCTATTCTGTATTTTAGGTAATGTTCCAGTAGGTGATTGTACTTTAGAAATCATAAATCAATAGAGAAGCTTCATACGCTGAATACTGCAGTTGTGTTGGTTTGTATCTTAGGTACTTTATAACTAAACGCTACAATGGTGACTTTAGGAATAGAGACAAATAGAACCTAATCCTAACCCTAACCGTAACCCTAACCCCTAACCCTAACCATAACCCTAACCCCTAACCACTAAAACCCTAAAACCCTAACCCCATAAAACCCTAACCCCCAACCCCATAAAACCCTAACCCCATAAAACCCTAACCCCCTAACCCCATAAAACCCTAACCCCATAAAACCCTAACCCCATAAAACCCTAACCCTAACCCCCTAACCCCCTAACGCCCTAACCCCCTAAAACCCTAACCCTAACCCTAAGCCTAACCCAGCAGAGAACCCTAACCAGCAGAGAAGCTGTGGCTGCCCCATCCTTCGCAGTGTTCAAGGCCAGGTTGGATGGGAGTCAGGTTTGCTCTGAAGCAGTGCTTTGTCCAGCTCTGATAATCACAAGGGATATCAGATAAATTCCAACTTGATTGTAAAGTTGACTATTTGTACTTCTGACTCGGATGAGTCTGGGCTGCACAAGAGAGGCTCGGCATGGCCTTAGAATTGTAGAATCATAGAATAGTTAGGGTTGAAAAGGACCTTAAGACCATCTAGTTCCAACCCCCCTGCTATGGGCAGGGACACCTCACACTAAACCATGTCACCCAAGGCTCTATCCAAAATGGCCTTGAACACTGCCAGGGATGGAGCATTCACGACTTCCCTGGGCAACCTCTTCCAGTGCCTCACCACCCTTACAGTCAAGAACTTCTTCCTTATATCCAATCTAAACTTCCTCTGTTTATGTTTGAGCATGTTACCCCTTGTCCTATCACTACAGTCCCTAGTGAAGAGGCCCTCTCCAGCATATTAATAGGCCTCCTTTAGATACTGGAAGGCTGCTATGAGGTCTCCACGCAGCCTTCTCTTCTCCAGGCTGAACAGCCCCAACTTTCTCAGCCTGTCTTCAGATGGGAGGTGCTCCAGTCCCCTGATCATCCTTGTGGCCCTCCTCTGGACTTGCTCCAACAGTTCCATGTCCTTTTGATGTTGAGGACACCAGAACTGCACACAATACCCCAAGCGACTGCACACAGCTGGCTCATGTTCATTTTCTCATCAAAAATCATTTTGTCTGTGTTCTTTATTTCCTAGTATAACACTGCTGACATTTTTCCTTTGGCGTATAAAGTATTCTACGGATGACTGAAAATGGGAAGAGTATTGATACAGTTGGAAGTTCTCAGCTCTTTCTAGCTTAGCCCAGAGCCACTGAGAGTCCTTTCCCATTTGACCACTGCTTACACTTGCAGTGCTTTTAAATTGCCTTCAAACACAGATTGATCTTAATAACAACCAAGCATCCTGTGCTGAGAGCAGGGGAGCAATGATTCAAAGAGCAGATGACGGAGGTCTCATGGGGAGAAGCAAAGGACTGTGCCCAGCGGAGCATGGCCAGCAGCCACCTCCAGTGCCAGACACCAAGAGAGCTGCCTGAACGCACCCTCCCCAGGCCTGGGCTACACTTTCCCCCCACTCCCTGCCCATGTCTCTGCCGCCTGGAGCTCTCCCTGCCAGGAGCTGCTGCTCTGGGCCCAGCTCTGCTCCCTCTCAGTGCTCCCAGAGCCCATCCCATGGGCTGTGTGCTCAGCTCTGCCCTGCACACCCCTCCCGGCAGCAGGGCTCTGCCCAGGAGCATCTCTGCCCGTGCAGGGTCTCAGGAGAAGCTCACACAAGTCCTGACAAGACTCTCGGTGCCTTCTCCAAAGCAGAGAAGTAAATTCCCAGCTCCCACTGCCCAACCTGCCCACCAAGAGTGGAAAACATCAGAGCTCAGAATCCTTCCTTTGAAGGCAAATGCTGCCTCAGTGTCTTTCAGAAGGACCCTCTGAACTCAGAGTGATGTGGAGCTCTGAGCAGCCCTGACTCACACAGCACCTTCTCCAGTGCACAAGAACGCTTTTCCTTTCCTGCCAGGTGTTGTTCCTTCCCCCCAAGCTTCTCCCCCAGCACTGTGGGGAGCTCCCGGGCAGGCTGAGTGTGGGGGTTGGAATGCATCGAAACTGTCAGAGACCATGGGAAGGAGGAACTACAGCAGGCAATGAGGAGTGACCCGTCCCTGACTGGTACTTGGAAGATGTTGGAACTGGCAAGGAACAAGGACGTCGGAACTGGAAAGAGGACAGAAGATACAGAGATGGCAGAGTTATTGAATGCCTTCTTTGTCTCTGTCTACTCTGCCGGAGGCAGTCCTGAAGAGCCCTGTACTCCTGAGACCTCAGATGATGTCAGGTCACTGGAGCGGTTTGCCTTAGTCCATGAGGAATGGGTTAGGGACCAGTTGAGCAATCTGGACATCCATAAATCCATGGGTCCAGATGGGATGCACCCGCGGGTGCTGAGGGAACTGGCGGAAGTCATTGCTAGACCACTCTCCATCATCTTTACCAAGTCTTGGGAAACGGGAGAGGTGCCTGAGGACTGGAGGAAAGCAAATGTCACTCCAGTCTTCCAAAAAGGCAAGAAGGAGGACCCCGGTAACTATAGACCGGTCAGCCTCACCTCCGTCCCTGGGAAAGTGATGGAACACCTTATCCTTGATGCCATCTTAAGGCATGTCAAGGATAAGAGGGTTATGAGGGGCAGTCAACATGGCTTTACCAAGGGGAAGTCATGCTTGACCAACCTCCTACCCTTTTATGAGGAAATAACATTGTGGATGGATGATGGCAGAGCGGTGGATGTGGTCTACCTTGACTTCAGCAAAGCATTTGACACAGTCTCCCACAGCATCCTCATAGCTAAATTGAGGAAGTGTGGCCTGGATGATCAGGTAGTGAGATGGACTGCGAACTGGCTGAAGGACAGAAGCCAGAGAGTTGTAGTCTATGGGGCGGAGTCCAGTTGGAGGCCTGTATCTAGTGGAGTGCCTCAAGGGTCAGTACTGGGACCAGTATTATTTAATATATCCATCAATGATTTAGATGAGGGAATTGAGTGTACTGTCATCAAGTTTGCTGATGACACTAAGCTGGGAGGAGTGGCTGACACGCCAGAAGGCTGTGCTGCTATCCAGCGAGACCTGGACAGGCTGGAGAGTTGGGCAGGGAGAAACTTGATGAAATATAACAAGGGAAAGTGTAGAGTCCTGCATCTGGGCAGGAACAACCCCGAGTTCCAGTATAGGTTGGGGAACGACCTGTTAGAGAGCAGTGTAGGGGAGAGGGACCTGGGGGTCCTAGTGGACGGCAGGATGACCATGAGCCAACACTGTGCCCTTGTGGCCAAGAAGGCCAATGGCATCCTGGGGTGTATTAGAAGGGGGGTGGTCAGTAGGTCGAGAGAGGTCCTCCTTCCCCTCTACTCGGCCCTGGTGAGACCGCATCTGGAATATTGTGTCCAGTTCTGGGCCCCTCAGTTCAAGAAGGACAGGGACCTGCTGGAGAGAGTCCAGCGCAGGGCGACAAAGATGATTAAGGGAGTGGAGCATCTCCCTTATGAGGAAAGGCTGAGGGAGCTGGGTCTCTATAGTTTGGAGAAGAGGAGACTGCGGGGGGACCTTATTAGTGTATATAAATATATAAAGGGGGAGTGTCATGAGGATGGAGCCAGGCTCTTCTCAATGGCAAACTATGATAAGACAAGGGGTAATGGGTATAAACTGGAACACAAGAGGTTCCACTTAAACTTGAGAAGAAACTTCTTCTCAGTGAGGGTGACAGAACACTGGAACAGGCTGCCCAGGGAGGTTGTGGAGTCTCCTTCTCTGGAGACATTCAAAACCCGCCTGGACACATTCCTGTGTAATCTTATCTAGGTGTTCCTGCTCTGGCAGGGGGATTGGACTAAATGATCTTTTGAGGTCCCTTCCAATCTCTAACATACTGTCATACTGTGATACCTTTCGCCTCATGTAATTGCAAGGCAAACACAGATGTGCTTGGCAAATACCTCTGGGTCCGTGCCTTTCATCCTCATAGCTGAGTGCTGACCCTGGCAGGAGGCAGAGCTCCTGCCCCTGCACACAGCCCCTAGGCTGCAGCGACCCTGCTCGCAAGGACAGAGATGGGCACCCCTCGCTGCACACCCACAGTCACAGCCTGCAGCCAGCCCCGGGACAAAGGCCTGCCTTACACTGGCCATCGCACAGTGCATAGTGAAGCCCTGCTCTGCAGAACATCATCATCCTCCTTATCCACACAGAGAAACCAAGGGAGTCCCCCTGACAGATCCCATGGACTGTCCGAGGCAGCAGGCTCTGACTGGGAGGTAGAAGTTCTCCTGCCCTGACACCTTCTCAGCACCTCTGACACCAGCAGCTCCTGCACACAGAAGGCTCCTGCTTCGCCCCCAGCACCTCTGCAGGCAGAGCTCAGCTCCAAGCACAGGAACAAGCCCAGCGCCTCCTCCTCACCCATCCCCTGCTCCTACAGCTGCGATGGCACCAGCACATCTCCTGACAGCTTCTCCTCACTTTAGAGCACGCACCCACAATGTGTTTCAAGGCAACACTAAAACAGGATTGCAAAGTCAAAGAACACGTACCTGGATGCGCAGGGCAGCCACGGGAAATGCAGCCTCCCGAGGGAGGGGTCTCCTCTGCACTGGTTACTGCAGGGCTCTGGCTCCTTCAATAGCCCACGCTCAGCGTGGGGGCCCCGTCACAATGGGTGTCTCCACAGCCACCGCCAGGGCTTTGTGATGGCTTCAGAGCATGCAACTCTGTCTGAGGACAGGTGAGCAGTCAACAGAGAGTTGATGGGTCAGGTTTAAAGGGAGAACAGCCATGGGAGACATTACTGTGGGCATCTGCTACAGACCACCTGATCAAGAGGACTCTGTGGATGAAGCACTCTACAGACAGATAGGAACAGCCTCACGCTCGCAGGCCCTTGTTCTCATGGGGGACTTCAACCACCCTGACATCTGTTGGAGCAATGGTACGGCCCAGGACAAGCAATCCAGGAGGTTCCTCAATTGTGTGGAAGATAACTTCCTTCTGCAAGTAATAGAGGAGCCGACAGAAAAGTTTGTAGTTTGCAAACAAAGCCTTTGTACATATGTTAAAATTTTGTGACTTTGCTGTTCTGTATTTTAGGTACTGTTTCAGTAGGTGATTGCGTTTAGAAATCATAAATCAATAGAGAAGCTTCATACGCTGAATACTGCAGTTGTGTTGGTTTGTATCTTAGGTACTTTATAATTAAACGCTACAATGGTGACTTTAGGAATAGAGACAAATATAACCTAACCCTAACCCCTAACCCTAACCCGTAACACTACACGCTACCCCTGACCCTAACCCTACACGCTACCCCTGACCCTAACCCTACCCGCTACCGCTACCCCTGCCCGCTACCCCTAGCCCTATTCGGTACCCCTACCCGCTACCTCTAGCCCTACTCCTACCTGCTACCCCTACCCCTACCAGTACGTGCTACCCTTACCCGCTACCCGTAGACGCTACCCCTACCCCTACCCCTACCCCTGATCGTCACCCTACCCGCTACCCGTACCCCTGACCCTACCCATACACGCTACCCCTGACCCTAACCCTACCCACTACCGCTACCCCTAGCCCTACTCCTACCCGCTACCCCTACCCCTACATGGTACCCCTACCTGTACACGCTACCCGTACTCGCTACCCCTGACCGTAACCCTACCCCTCACCATACCCATACACTCTACCCCTGACCCTACTCCTACCCCTACACGCTACCCCTCACCCTACCCAATGGTGACACACACATACATTATATATATATATATGTAATGTAAGTCCACACAACACCAAAACCAATAACAAACTAAACATCAGGATGATCTGCAACACCACTAATACAATTCTATACTCAAAACGCCTATCCAACCCTCCAGACCTCTACACAGAAACAAACCACTCCATAGAAATGCACATTACACGACAACACCAATAGAGGACTCAACGCAGACAGTAAGTCCTACTTTGCAAGTCAGTGCAACACAACACCGCTACAGGGCTCCACGCAGAGACTAAGTCCTACTCTGCAAGTCATTGCAACACAACACCGCTTAGAGGGCTCCATGCAGACCCTAAGTCCTACTTTGCAAGTCATTACAGCACAACACGGCTAGAGGGCTCCACGCAGAGACTAAGTCCTACTTTGCAAGTCATTGCAACACACCACCGCTATAGGGCTCCACGCACAGACTAAGTCCTACTTTGCAAGTCATTACAGCACAACACCACGAGAGGGCTCCACGAAGAGACTAACTCCTACTTTGAACCTCATTACACCCCAAGAACGCTAGAGGGCATCACTCAGAGACTAAGTCCAACTCTGAACCTCATTACACCACAAGAACGCTAGAGGGCACCACTCAGAGACTAGGTCCAACTCTGAGCCTCATTACACCACAAGAACACTAGAGGGCACCACTGAGAGACTAAGTCCAACTCTGAACCTCATTACACCAGGACACCCATAGAGGGCACCACTCAGAGACTAAGTCCAACTCTGAACCTCATTACACCTCAAGAACGCTAGGGGGCACCACTCAGAGACTAAGTCCAACTCTGAACCTCATTACACCGCAAGAACACTAGAGGGCACCACTCAGAGACTAAGTCCAACTTTGAACATCATTACACCAGGAAACCCCTAGAAGGCTCCACTCAGAGACTAAGTCCTACTCTGAACCTCATTACACCACAAGAACACTAGAGGACACCACTCAGATGACTAAGTCCAACTTGGACGTCATTACACCTCAAGAACACTAGAGGGCAACACTCAGAGACTAACTCTTCTATTGAAATGCCAACAGCACCATTCAAACCCTAGAGGGCTCCACTCACAGACAAACTCCTCCATTGGAACACCAACAGCACCACTCAAACCCTAGAGGGCTCCACTCACAGACAAACTCCTCCATTGGAACACCAACAGCACCACTCAAACCCTAGAGGGCTCCACTCACACACTAACTCCTTCATTGGAATGCCAATATTACCTGTCAAACCCTAGAGGGCTCCACTCACAGACTAACTTCTCCATTGGAATACCAACACCACCACTAAAACCCTAGATTTTTCCAGTCCGAGTCTAACTCCTTTATTGAAAACATAATGGTGCCATGCAAACCGTAGAGTTTTCCACTCAGAGACTAAGTCCTCCATGGAAACCCTAAGATCGCCACAGAAACCCAAGATTTAAGCACTGGAACCCTAGGTTCTCCATTGGAAGCCTTAATTCTCCATTGAAACACTAAATTCTCCATTGGAACCGTAGAATTGTCAATTGAAACCCTAAGCTCTCCATTGAAACCCTACATTACTACATGGAAACCCTAAACTCCGCACTGAAACTCCAATTTCTCCATCCACAGACTAAGACCAGCATTACAGAGATTAAGTTTTCTATTTGGAAAACTAAGACCGTGTTTCTGACGCAAAGTTCTCCGCTCGGACGCCGAGATGGGAATTCTGACGCTAACTTCCCCATTCGGAGACTGAGACCGGCATTATGAAAATCACTTTACCGTTGGCAGACTAAGCTCACCGTGCGGAGAGTAAGACCAGCTCTCAATGACTGTGCTCCCCAATCTCAGACTAATACCGGTATTCTAAAACTAAGTTCAACTTTCGAGACTAAATTCTCCACTCTGAAACTGAGACCGGCATTCTGAGAGTAAGACCTCATTCTAATACCGACACCAAAATTCTTATGCCGACACGGACTTACTAATCCTAATAGTAGCGCTCTAAGACTGACACAATCATTCTACGACCAATCCCATTATTATTGACCTTGCATTTAGTTCATAAATCAGTCACGCGCTGCCTTTCAGTTATATACGATTGCATACATAAATGACATTTGGCACAATGGACAATTCATCTTTATAAATCCAACGACTCTTTACGACTCGCACGGGACGCCGCACTCCTCACGTGTTTTCTCACGAGTGAATCCGTCACACATCCCTTTTCTGCCATCGAAACCGTCTTCTGTTTTACGCCGATCGGTACGCCTGCCGTGCTTAGTCTCCTATACATCGCGACGCCGTATACCTACTGTGCTCTGTCGCATATAGATAGTCCCACGTCGACTTTCCAACATCGAACCCGTCCTCCGTTTCATGCCGACAGCTATCGGTCTTCCTACGAAAAAATTCTACGGACTCCTCGTAGCCGTTCAAAAACGGAGGAAACTTCTCTCCACAGTCTCGCTTCTCGACAAACTAACCTGCACACAAAAATAAATTTCAAACCACATCATTACAATATCAATCATAAACATCCCCACCTCAGCTGACATTTTTCTACATGTGTACAAAGCTAACTATTTCCACCCAAAACACAACACTAACTGGAGCAAAATATACAGTCCTACCATCTTACAAAAATAAACAATAAAGCACAGGAAGCCTGCCACACAAACACTCAACATTTCTTCACTAACACATGACAACACCCCCAACCTGACTTCAGAGCTCCTTAGAAACAATGTTCCCGGGAACACTGAAAATGCCCTGCCTGAGAAAACCCCGTCCCTGCACCGGCCTGCACCCAAACTTAGGCGATGAATGTCGCCTCGCAGACCGGCCGGGACCAGGGAAAAAAAACCCAGCTGGGGGAGGAAAAAAAACTCCCCCAGCTGGGTTTTTTTTTTTTTTTCTTTTTTTTTTTTTTTATACTGTCTGAAAATCTGAAAAGGAAAAAATGTTTTAGTCTACAACCCACATCCCCACACAAATAAAGCACTGAGCTTACACACATTTGCACACGCTGACACGCAGCTGTACACGCTCTCACGCACCCCAAAAGCATCACCTTGCCATCAAAAGTGCAGGCCAGATTTATTTGCAAATCCTCTGTGCCTGTAGCGAGCCCTCGCTCGCTCTGAGAAACTCCTCCAGAACAATGGTCCCGGGAGCCTTGAAAATGCCCTGCCTGAGAAAACCCCGTCCCTGCGCCGGCCTGTGCCCAAACTTAGGCGATGAACATCGCCTCGCAGACCGGCCGGGACCGAGGAAAAAAAAAACCCAGCCGGGGTAGAAAAAAAAAAAACCTCCCCTGGCTGGGTTTTTGGTTTTTTTTTTTTTTTTTTTTCTTTTTTTTTTTTTTTTTTGTGGTCTAAAAATCTAAAAAGGAAAAAATGTTTTAGTCTACAACCCACATACCACACACAACTAAAGCACTAAGCTTACACACATTCGCACACGCTGACACACAGCTGTACACGCTCACACGCATCCCAAAAGCATTCCTTTGCCATCTACGGTGCAGGCCAAATTTATTTATGGATTATCTGTGCCTATAGCGAGCCCTCACTCGCTCTGAGAAACTCCTCGGGAACAATGGTCCCGGGAGCCTTGAAAATGCCCTGCCTGAGAAAACCCCGTCCCTGCGCCGGCCTGTGCCCAAACTTAGGCGATGAACGTCGCCTCGCAGACCGGCCGGGACCAGGGAGATAAAAAACACAGCCGGGGGAGAAAAAAAAAAAAAAAAGCTCCCCCAGCTGGGTTTTTTTTTGTTTGTTTGGTTTTTTTCCTTTTTATTTTTTTAATTGGTTGCTGTTCTAAATATCTGAAAAGGAAAACACTTTTTAGTATACACCTCACATCCCACACACAAGTAAAGAACTAACCTTACGCTCAATGTATCTCCCTGCCGCTCCCTGCTGCCTCCCTCTACTACATGCCACGGGCATAACAGCTCCTAAGCAAACACATATACACACACACACGCAAAGAGAACGCTACGGACTCTGTGACACCAAACAGACATAAACACTCTTGCGGAAAACCGCTTCCCGAATGGAACTCTCCATTTGTCTCCGTCACCGGTGGGCCGACGACATCGAGGCGATGAGGTTCCCACGGCACCCCAGAACAAAGTTCGGCGTGGCCGTGCGATGCCCACGCCGACGGCCGAAACTGCTGTGACAGTCCGGCAACAAGCCCGACTCGGAGACTGTAATTGCTGAGATGTCACACCCTCCATTTCCCTCTCCCCCGTGCTACATTTCAAACCCCTTCCTGCCATCCTGAACTTGTTCCCCCACCCTCCAGCTCCAAAAAGGAGTCAGTTTACTTAGCTTCCATAGTGCCGTGGGTCTCCGGCCAGCCTCGTGGCTCAGAGCTCCCACGTCACTGTCCCGGGACGTTGCCTCGGTCGCCGAGTTCCTCTTCGTCATCTGCAGCGAACGAAGATGTGGAAACGCGTCGTGCCGATCGTCGTCACCGCTGCCCGGGCTGTCAACACCTGCCTCTTCCTGTGTCCTCCGAAGCCGCCCGACCTTTTATTTGCAGGCTCTGAAGCGACTGTGGAATACTAAGCCCGGCCTCTCCTCCCCTTTGGGACATAGGAGTACAACAGATACAAACAACCACGGTGCTGCACAAAGTGACCCTGCAGTTTTTCCTATTATTTCCCTGACTCACCTCAAGCGCTCATCCCACTCCAAAATGTATTTGGGACCCGCAATACCAAACACAAACAATAAACCCCTATCCAATGTTAGTCTCTACCCTTAATCACCACCCACGCTGACAACCTTCTTACCTTCTCACAGCCCTCCCTAACGTGCGGCTTCACCGCTCCTGAGTCGGCTGCTGCGCCTGTAAAAAGCGGAAATGGACGTGGGCTTAGAATCCTCTGAGCTGCGGCCTCTCCTCCGTGGGTCCCATCCCGCCATCTTACCGCTCTGCAAAACAGTGCTCACCCCGTGCAAAATACTTTCTGAAAGGTGCTCCGAAGTTCGCCTCCCCTGCGGGACCTGAGAGCATAGACATGTGTGACCGTTGCTCTGCTGAGAAGTGACTGACCCCCACGGTCGTTCTCCTTACCTCTCCGATTCCCCGAGACTACTTGTCCGACTCCAAAGGTGACTGCACGGCACCTGTGAGAAAAACCCTCCCGCCGTACTAAGCTCCGCTGTCAGTCACCAGCCCGGTACAAAATCCCCTTAGCTTTGCGCATCCCCGCTAACTGTGTGGCTTCACCTCGCCTGATTTGGATGTGAAACCTGAAAAATAAATAGAAATGGATGCGTGCCGAGACAGCGTTTGAAACGTCGGCCTTCCCGGCGCAAAGCCCTCTCGCCGCTTCGGTACGTCGGCCTTTCACGTTTCTGCCTGCTCTGTCCCACCTGTGACTCGCCTCGAAAACACAAACAAAAAAATGCCTTCGACTACTGAAAACCATTTTGCGGACAGCAGCCGCTTCAGCCGGTTAATGAGTTCTCAGGTTAACCTGCGAGATGGCTGGACAGAGTCGGCTCTGGGAAAATATACATTGAGATAACAGAGCTGATACTTTCAGACTCAGACTCTGTGGCTGAAACTGTTGCTGAGACTCTATGGCTAATACTCTGGAATTCAGACTTTGGGGCTGATACTGTAGCTGAGATTCTGTGGCTCAGATTCTGAGGCTAAGACTCCAGGGCCTATACTCTGAGCTGAGACTGTGGCTTAGAGTCTGGGACTAAGACCCAAGTGCTCAGATTTTGAAGCTGATACTTGCAGATTCAGACTATAGCTGAGACTCGGGGGCTGAGATGGTGGCTGAGCTTGGCTAAGGCTCTGAGCCTCAGGTTTTGGAGCTGATACTTTCAGACTCAGATGCCGTGGCTGAAACTGTTGCTGAGACGCTATGGCGAAGACTCTGGGATTCAGACTTTGGGGCTGAGACTGTAGCTGAGACTCTGGGGCTGAAACTCTGAGGCTAAGACTCCAGGGCCCATACTCTGAGCTGAGACTGCGGCTTTGAGTCTGGGCCTGAGAGTCTGAGGCTAAGACTCTGCTGCTCAGATTTTGGAGCTGATACTCTCAGATTGAGACTACAGCTGAGACTCTAGGGCTGAGGCTCAGGGCCTCAGTCTTTGAAGTTGACACTCTCAGACGCTGTGGCTGAGACTCCAGCTAAGAGTCTGGAATTCAAACTTTGGGGATGAGGCTGTGGCTGAAACTCTGGCTGCCACTCTGGCTGAGACTCTATGGCTGAGACTCCAGTGCTCAGATTTATTATCAGATACTCTCAGACTCAGGCTCTATGGCTGAGTCTGTGTGTCTCAGACTCTGTGGCTGAGACTCTGTGGCTGGGACAGTGGCTGAGACTCTGGGCCTCAGACTTTGGAGCTGATACTCGCAGACTGTGACTGAAACAGTTGCTGAGACTATGGCTAAGACTATGGGATTCAGACTTTGGGGCTGAGACTCTGTGGCTCAGATTATGAATATCAGACTTTGTGGCAAACACTCTAGGGCTCCTACTCTCACCGAGACTCCGTGGCCAATACTCTGTGTCTGACGCGGTGGGGCAGACTCTCTGAGGCTAAGACTTTGTGGCTGAGACTGTGGCTAAGATTCGCTGAGAATCTGGGCCTCAGTCTTTGGAACTGATACTCTCAAACTCTGAAACTGTTGCTGAGACTCTGTGGCTAAGACTGGGATTCAGACTTTGAGGCTGAGACCCTATGGCTGAGACTCTGAGTCTCAGACTTTGAATCTCAGACTCTGTGGCAAAAACTCTAGGGCTTGTACGCTCAACCAAGACTCTGTGGCCACAACTCCGTGTCTAACGCTCTGGAGCAGAGACTCTGGGACTCAGACTTTGCCGGCGGGACTCTGTGACCGGGACTATGGAACTGTGGCTCTGGGGTTGAAACTCTGGGGCTGGGGCTCTGTGCCTGGGACTTTAGGTGTAAAAGCAAAAAGTAAGAACAATGCCAGGGACACCGTACCGAAGCTCACTGTCTACGCAAGATGCCTGGCAGCAGCTTTCTCTCCTGGCTCTTTGTCTGTGGCAGCGAATGCCAAACTTTTGTGCTCTGCTCGCTCTGCCGCTGAAAATCTATGAGCGGGCACCAAAGAAATTGCACGCAATTGTACTTTTAGGCAGGAAAGCGAAGAGCGACGGAGACGGTGGTGGCACCGCTGCGGATCGAACGATTTGCAGAAGGGGCCCGACGGCAGCTTTCTGTACTGACCGTTTGGATCTGGTAGCGGTGCCCTGTAATCCTTATGCTTTGCTCCGTGCTGTGGAACACCTGGGAGCGGGAGCTACGCAGGTTCCGACCACGGGGACTTTAAGGTGAAAAAGCAAAGAGTGACAGCTACGCTGGTGTCATCGTAACAAAGCTCACTGTCTGCAGAATACTCCCGGCGCCGGCTTTCTGTCCCAGCTCCTGGGCTGTGGGAGCGGAAGCCGAACGTTCCTGCTCTACTCGCTCTGCTGTGAGACGGCCTGTAGAGAGTACCAGAGAGGTTGGACTCAAATAAACTTTTAGGTGAAAAGGGAGGAGCGACGACGAGGCTGGTGGCACCGTTTCAAAGCTGAGTGTCTGCAGGTGAGGTCTGGCAGCGACTTTCTCTCCTAGCTCTTTGGCTGTCGGACTCGAGGCCGAACGTTCGTGCTCTGCGCGCCGTGATGCGGGATGGCCGAGAGTTGACGGCATAGAAGTTATGTGGGATTTGATATTTACGTGTGAAAGCTGGGAGCCGGAGAGATGTGACTGGCGCCGCTGCAGAGCTCGTGGTCTGTGAAAGAAGACAAGGTACATTTCTAACATATTTTAAGCCTTTTTTTTTCATATTTAGCATATTTTAACACATTTTTGTCCTTTTCTAATCCTCTTTTAAGCTATTTTTGGCCATTTCTACCCCATTTTTCCCAGTTCTAACATATTTTAAGCCATCTCAGGACGTTTCTAACCCGATTTCACCCACGTCAGACACATTTTAAGACAATTTTGTCCATTTCTAGCCAATTTAATCCATTTAAATGCATTTCGAACAGTTTCACATTTTAAACATATTTCAACCCACCTTACGACATTTCCAACCCAATTCTGCAAGCTTCTAACCCATTTTAAGCCATTTTGGCCCATTTCTAGCCCGATTTAATCCATTTTGCTCAATTTCTACTGCATTTTTAAAATTGTAACACATTTTAAGCCATCTTAGGACATTTCTAAACCAATATTACCTACTTCTAGACCATTTTCATTCAATTTTTCCCACTTCTAAAACCATTTTAACCCAATTTTGCCCACTTTGATCACATTTTAAACCATTTTGGCCATTTCTAACACGTATTTCCCTTTTCTAACACATTTTCAGCCATCTTAGGATATTTTAACCCAATTTTGCACACTTCTAAGCCATTTTAAACCATTGTGGCCACTTCTAACCCATTTTTAACATTTCTAACATATTTTCAACTATCTTAGGATATTTCTAACCCAATTCTGCCCACTTCTAAAACTTTTTTCCCAATTTGGGCCAAAACCTAGACACCAAGTCCACAACTCGGACACCAAGTCCACAACTCGGACACCAAGTCCACAACTCGGACACCAAGTCCACAACTCGGACACCAAGTCCACAACACAGACACCAAGTCCTCCAAGCAGACAATAAGATCATAACTTAGACACTAAGTCCACAACTTAGACACGAAGGTCATAAAATAGCCTTTAACTCCACAACTGCCCTACCCGCTAGCCCTAGCCCTGACCCTACCCCCAACACCTAGCCCTAACCCTGACGCTAGCCCTAGCCCTGACCCTGCCCGCTAGTCCTAGACCTGACCCTACCCCCAACCCCTAGCCCTAACCCTGATGCTAGCCCTGGTCCTGACCCTGCCCACTAGCCCTAGCCCTGACCCTACCCCCAACACCTAGCCCTAACCCTGACGCTAGCCCTAGCCCTGGCCCTGCCCGCTAGCCCTAGTCCTGACCCTACCCCCAACCCCTAGCCCTAACCCTGAAGCTAGCCCTAGCCCTGACCCTACCCGCTAGCCCTAGCCCTGACCCTGCCCGCTAGCACTGGCCCTGACCCTACCCCCAACCCCTAGCCCTGGCCCTGCCCGCTAGCCCTAGCCATGACCCTACCCCCAAACCCTAGCCCTAACCCTGAAGCTAGACCTTGCCCTGACCCTACCCGCTAGCCCTGGCCCTGACCCTGCCCGCTAGCACTAGCCCTGACCCTACCCCCACGCTGTGTGGACTTTATATATCTATATATAGAGATATATATATAAGAATATAGATATTTATATATAATGTCCACACTTTACCAAAACCAATAACAAAGAAACATCAATATAATGTACAAAACCGCTAATACAATTCAATACTCATAAAACCTATCAAACCCTGCAAACCTCAACAAAAAAACAAACCAATCCACAAAAATACACATCACAGCACAACACCGCTAGGCGGCTCCACGCAGAGACTAAGTCCTACTTTCAATGTCATTACAGCACAACACTGCTAGAGGGCTCCACGCACAGACTAAGTCCGACTTTCAACGTCATTGCAACACAACACCGCTGGAGGGCTCCATGCAGACACTAAGTCCGACTTTCAATGTCATTGCAACACAACACCGCTGGAGGGCTCCACGCAGACACTAAGTCCAACTTTAAAAGTCATTACAACACAACACCGCTACAGGGCTGCACGCTGTGACTAAGTCCAACTTTCAACGTCATTGCAGCACAACACCGCTAGAGGGCTCCACGCACAGACTAAGTCCTACTTTCAACGTCATTGCAGCACAACACCGCTGGAGGGCTCCAAGCAGAGACTGTCCTACTTTCAACGTCATTGCAACACAACACCGCTAGAGGGCTCCACGCAGACACTAAGTCCAACTTTGCAAGTCATTACAACACAACACCGCTAGAGGGCTCCACGCAGAGACTAAGTCCTACTTTCAACGTCATTACAGCACAACACCGCTAGAGGGCTCCACTCACAGACTAAGTCCTACTTTGAACGTCATTGCAGCACAACACCGCTAGAGGGCTGCACGCTGAGACTAAGTCTGACTATCAACGTCATTGCAGCACAACACCACTGGAGGGCTCCACACAGAGACTAAGTCCTACTTTCAACGTCATTGCAACACAACACCGCTGGAGGGCTCCACGCAGAGACTAAGTCCTACTTTCAACGTCATTGCAACACAACACCGCTGGAGGGCTCCACGCTGAGACTAAGTCCTACTTTGGATGTCATTGCAACACAACACCGCTAGAGGGCTCCACGCAGACACTAAGTCCAACTTTGCAAGTCATTACAACACAACACCGCTAGAGGGCTCCACGCAGAGACTAAGTCCTACTTTCAACGTCATTACAGCACAACACCGCTAGAGGGCTCCACTCACAGACTAAGTCCTACTTTGAACGTCATTGCAGCACAACACCGCTAGAGGGCTGCACGCTGAGACTAAGTCTGACTATCAACGTCATTGCAGCACAACACCACTGGAGGGCTCCACACAGAGACTAAGTCCTACTTTCAACGTCATTGCAACACAACACCGCTGGAGGGCTCCACGCAGAGACTAAGTCCTACTTTCAACGTCATTGCAACACAACACCGCTGGAGGGCTCCACGCTGAGACTAAGTCCTACTTTGGATGTCATTGCAACACAACACCGCTAGGGGGCTCCACGCAGATACTAAGACCAACTTTGCAAGTCATTACAACACAAAACCGCTAGGGGGCTCCACGCAGACACTAAGTCCGACTTTGCAAGTCATTACAAAGCAACACCGCTGGAGGACTCCACGCAGAGACTAAATCCTACTTTCAACATCATTGCAACACAACGCAGCTAGAGGGCTCCACGCAGCTGCTAAGTCCAACTTTAAACATCATTGCAACACAACACCTCTAGAGGGCTCCACGCACAGACTAAGTTTTACTTTGACCGTCATTGCAGCACAACACCGCTAGAGGGCTCCACGCAGAGACTAAGTCCTACTTTGCAAGTCATTGCAACACAACACCGCTAGAGGGCTCCACGCACAGACTAAGTCCTACTTTCAACGTCATTACAGCACAACACCGCTAGAGGGCTCCACGCACAGACTAAGTCCAACTTTAAAAGTCATTAAAACACAACACCTCTAGAGGGCTCCACGCTGTGACTAAGTCCTACTTTCAACGTCATTACTGCACAAAACCGCTAGAGGGCTCCACGCACAGACTAAGTCCTACTTTCAACGTCATTGCAACACAACACCGCTGGCGGCTCCACGCAGACACTAAGTCCAACTTTGCAAGTCACTACAACACAACACCGCTAGGGGGCTCCACGCAGAGACTAAGACCTACTTTCGACGTCATTACAGCACAACACCGCTGGAGGGCTCCACACTGAGACTAAGTCCGACTTTGCAAGTCATTGCAACACAACACCGCTAGAGGGCTCCACGCACAGACTAAGTCCTACTTTCAACGTCATTGCAAAACAACACTGCTGGAGGGCTCCACGCTGTGGCTAACTCCGACTTTGCAAGTTATTACAACACAACACCGCTGGAAGGCTCCACGCAGAGACTAAGTCCTATTTTCAACGTCATTGCAACACAACACCGCTGGAGGGCTCCACGCAGAGACTAAGTCCTACTTTCAATGTCATTGCAAAACAACACCGCTGGAGGGCTCCACGCAGACACTAAGTCCTACTTTCAACGTCATTGCAACACAACACCGCTGGAGGGCTCCACGCACAGACTAAGTCCTACTTTCAACGTCATTGCAACACAAGACCGCTAGAGGGCTGCACGCTGAGACTAAGTCCTACTTTGACCATCATTGCAGCACAACACCGCTGGAGGGCTCCACGCAGAGACTAAGTCCGACTTTCAACATCAGTTCACTCTAGCGGAGTCCTACTTTGCAAGTCATTGCAACACAACACTGCTAGACGTTCAGCGTCTAGAGGGCTTGGCTGGACGTTTGCAGTCTGTGAGCACTGTTTCTGGGTCTGCCAAGGGAACGTAAATAAGGAGTTTAGGAAGACGGACTTAACTTTAAAAGGTAGTTCACATTGCCATGCTGATGACAATGGAGCCCTGCTCACGCTGTGCACGTGATTCCCAGCACCCTCTTTCTGCCCTCGCACCTCCACGTTGGCAGCAGTGGTTGCAGCAGTCAGCTGAATTCCAAAGCAGATTTCTGCTCTGCCTACTGCTCCAGAGAAGGAGAAGCTGTGTGTTCACACTTTCAGATGCTTGATTCTGCCGTTTTCGGCAGGAAAATTGAGTTGCACTGACATTCTGAAGAGAGAGCAGCAGAGCTCCCTGGTGGCTTTTCAGGCAGAGTAGAAGGCTTCTGTTGTGGATTCTGTGCTTTATGCGCTTTCCCTGGACGTTTGCAGTCTGTGAGCACTGCTTCTGGGTCTGGCGAGGGAACGTAAATAAGCAGTTTAGGAAGATGGACTTAACTTTAAAAGGTAGTTCACATTGCTATTCTGATGAGAATGGAGCCCTGCTCACGCTGTGCAGGTGATTCCCAGCACCCTCTTTCTGCCCTCGGACCTCCACGGTGCCAGCAGTGGTTGCAGCAGTCAGCTAAATTCCTTATCAGATTTCTGCTCTGCCTCCTTCTCCAGAGAAGCAGAAGCTGTGTGTTCACACTTTCAGATGCTTGATTCTACCGTTTTCGGCAAGAAACCTGAGGTGCACTGACATTCTGAAGAGAGTGCAGCAGAGCTCCCTGGTGGCTTTTCAGGCAGAGTAGAAGGCTTCTGTTGTGGATTCTGTGCTTTATCCGCTCTGGCTGGACGTTTGCAGTCTGTGAGCACTGCTTCTGGGTCTGGCGAGGGAACGTAAATAAGCAGTTTAGGAAGAATTACTTAACTTTAAAAGGTAGTTCACATTGCCATGCTGATGACACTGGAGCACTGTAAACTCTGTGCAGGTGATTCCCAGCACCCTCTTTCTGCCCTCGGACCTCCACGGTGGCAGCAGTGGTTGCAGCTGTCAGCTGAATTCCAAAGCAGATTTCTGCTCTGCCTCCTGCTCAAGAGAAGCAGAAGTTGTGTGTTCACACTTTCAGATGCTTGATTCTACCGTTTTCGGCAGGAAGACTGAGGTGCACTGACATTCTGAAGAGAGTGCATCAGAGCTCCCTGGTGGCTTCTCAGGCAGGGTAGAAGTCTTCTGTTGTGGATTCTGTGGTTTATACGCTTTCCCTGGACGTTTGCAGTCTGTGAGCACTGCTTCTAGGTCTGTCGAGTGTACATAAAGCAGCAGTTTAGGAAGAATTACTTAACTTTAAAAGGTAGTTCACATTGCCATGCTGATGACACTGGAGCACTGTAAACTGTGGATTCTGTGCTTTATACCGCTAGAGGGCTCCACGCAGAGACTATGTCCGACTTGCAACGTCATTGCAACACAACAACGCTAGAGGGCTGCACGCTGTGAATAGGTCCTACTTTCAACGTCATTGCAACACAAAACCGCTGGAGGGCTCCACGCAGAGACTAAGTCCTATTTTCAACGTCATTGCAGCACAACACTGCTGGAAGGCTCCACGCAGAGACTAAGTCGTACTTCCAACGTCATTACAACACAACATGGCTAGAGGGCTCCACGAAGAGAGTAAGTCCGACTTTGCAAGTCATTACAACACAACACTGCTGGAGGGCTCCACGCACAGACTAAGTCCTACTTTCAACGCCATCGCAACACAACACCACTGGAAGGCTCCACGCAGAGACTAAGTTCTACTTTCAACGTCATTGTAACACAACACCGCTGCAGGGCTCCACGCAGAGACTAAGTCCGACTTTGAACGTCATTGCAACACAACACAGCTAGAGGGCTCCACGCTGAGACTAAGTTCTACTTTGAACGTCATAGCAGCACAACACCACTAGAGGGCTCCACGCTGAGACTAAGTCCTACTTTCAACGTCATTGCAACACAACACCGCTAGAGGGCTCCACGCAGAGACTAAGTCCAACTTTGCAAGTCATTGCAACACAACACCGCTAGAGGGCTCCACGCAGAGACTAAGTCCTACTTTCGACGTCATTACAACACAACACCGCTGGAGGGCTCCACGCAGAGACTAAGTCCTACTTTGAACGTCATTGCAGCACAACACCGCTAGAGGCCTGCACGCTGTGACTAAGTCCGACTTTCAATGTCATTGCAGCACAACACCGCTAGAGGTCTGCACGCTGTGACTAAGTCCTACTTTCAACGTCATTA
Organism: Psittacula echo; assembly: GCF_963264785.1. Taxonomy (NCBI): domain Eukaryota; kingdom Metazoa; phylum Chordata; class Aves; order Psittaciformes; family Psittacidae; genus Psittacula; species Psittacula echo. The sequence continues at coordinate 125,184 of NC_137741.1, forward strand.
CAACACAACACCGCTGGAGGGCTGCATGCAGAGACTAAGGCCGACGTTCAATGTCATTGCAGCACAACACCGCTAGAGGGCTCCACGCACAGACTAAGTCCTACTTTCAACGTCATTGCAGCACAAAACCGCTAGGGGGCTCCACGCAGAGACTAAGTCCTACTTTGACCGTCATTGCAGCACAAAACTGCTAGGGGGCTCCACGCAGAGACTAAGTCCGACTTTCAACATCAGTTCAATTCCAGCGGAGTCTTACTTTGCAAGTCATTGCAACACAACACAGCTAGATGTTCAGCGTCCAGAGGACTCTGGCTGGACTTTTGCAGTCTGTGTGCACTGCTTCTTGGTCTGCCAAGGGAACGTAAAGAAGCAGTTTAGGAAGATGGACTTAACTTTAAAAGGTAGTTCACATTGCTATTCTGATGACACTGGAGCACTGCTCACGCTGTGCAGGTGATTCCCAGCACCCTCTTTCTGCCCTCGCACCTCCACGGTGGCAGCAGTGGTTGGATTTGTCAGCTAAATTCCTTATCAGATTTCTGCTCTGCCTGCTGCTCAAGAGAAGCAGAAGCTGTGTGTTCACACTTTCAGATGCTTGATTCTACCGTTTTCGGCAAGAAAACTGAGCTGCACTGACATTCTGAAGAGAGTGCAGCAGAGCTCCCTGGTGGCTTTTTAGGCAGAGTAGAAGTCTTCTGTTGTGGATTCTGCGCTTTATGCGCTTTCCCTGCACGCTTGTACTCTGTGAGCACTGCTTCTGGGTCTGGCGAGGGAACGTAAAGAAGCAGTTTAGGAAGATGGACTTAACTTTAAAAGGTAGTTCACATTGCTGTTCTGATGAGAATGGAGCCCTGCTCACGCTGTGCAGGTGATTCCCAGCACCCTCTTTCTGCCCTCGGACCTCCACGGTGCCAGCAGTGGTTGGAGTTGTCAGCTGAATTCCAAAGCAGATTTCTGCTCTGCCTCCTGCTCCAGAGAAGCAGAAGCTGTGTGTTCACACTTTCAGATGCTTGATTCTACCGTTTTCGGCAGGAAAACTGAGGTGCACTGACATTCTGAAGAGAGTGCAGCAGAGCTCCCTGGTGGCTTTTCAGGCAGGGTAGAAGTCTTCTGTTGTGGATTCTGCGCTTTATGCGCTTTCCCTGCACGCTTGTACTCTGTGAGCACTGCTTCTGGGTCTGGCGACGGAACGTAAAGAAGCAGTTTAGGAAGATGGACTTAACTTTAAAAGGTAGTTCACATTGCTGTTCTGATGAGAATGGAGCCCTGCTCACGCTGTGCAGGTGATTCCCAGCACCCTCTTTCTGCCCTCGCATCTCCACGGTGGCAGCAGTGGTTGGAGCTATCAGCTGAATTCCAAAGCAGGTTTCTGCTCTGCCTGCTGCTCCAGAGAAGCAGAAGCTGTGTGTTCACATTTTCAGATGCTTGATTCTACCGTTTTCGGCAGGGAAATTGAGGTGCACTGACATTCTGAAAAGAGTGCATCAGAGCTCCCTGGTGGCTTCTCAGGCAGGGTAGAAGGCTTCTGTTGTGGATTCTGTGGTTTATACGCTTTCCCTGGACGTTTGCAGTCTGTGAGCACTGCTTCTAGGTCTGTCGAGTGTACATAAAGCAGCAGTGTAGGAAGAATTACTTAACTTTAAAAGGTAGTTCACATTGCCATGCTGATGACAATGGAGCACTGTAAACTCTGTGCAGGTGATTCCCAGCACCCTCTTTCTGCCCTCGCACCTCCACGGTGGCAGCAGTGGTTGGAGTTGTCAGCTGAATTCCAAAGCAGATTTCTGCTCTGCCTCCTGCTCCAGAGAAGCAGAAGCTGTGTGTTCACACTTTCAGATGCTTGATTCTACCGTTTTCGGCAGGAAAACTGAGGTGCACTGACATTCTGAAGAGAGTGCAGCAGAGCTCCCTGGTGGCTTTTCAGGCAGAGTAGAAGTCTTCTGTTGTGGATTCTGCGCTTTATGCGCTTTCCCTGCACGCTTGTACTCTGTGAGCACTGCTTCTGGGTCTGGCGAGGGAACGTAAAGAAGCAGTTTAGGAAGATGGACTTAACTTTAAAAGGTAGTTCACATTGCTGTTCTGATGAGAATGGAGCCCTGCTCACGCTGTGCAGGTGATTCCCAGCACCCTCTTTCTGCCCTCGCATCTCCACGGTGGCAGCAGTGGTTGGAGCTATCAGCTGAATTCCAAAGCAGGTTTCTGCTCTGCCTGCTGCTCCAGAGAAGCAGAAGCTGTGTGTTCACATTTTCAGATGCTTGATTCTACCGTTTTCGGCAGGGAAATTGAGGTGCACTGACATTCTGAAAAGAGTGCATCAGAGCTCCCTGGTGGCTTCTCAGGCAGGGTAGAAGGCTTCTGTTGTGGATTCTTTGGTTTATACGCTTTCCCTGGACGTTTGCAGTCTGTGAGCACTGCTTCTAGGTCTGTCGAGTGTACATAAAGCAGCAGTTTAGGAAGAATTACTTAACTTTAAAAGGTAGTTCACATTGCCATGCTGATGACAATGGAGCACTGTAAACTCTGTGCAGGTGATTCCCAGCACCCTCTTTCTGCCCTCGCACCTCCATCGTGGCAGCAGTGGTTGGATCTGTCAGCTGAATTCCAAAGCAGGTTTCTGCTCTGCCTCCTGCTCAAGAGAGGCAGAAGCTGTGTGTTCACACTTTCAGATGCTTGATTCTACCGTTTTCGGCAGGAAAACTGAGGTGCACTGACATTCTGAAGAGAGTGCCGCAGAGCTCCCTGGTGGCTTTTCAGGCAGAGTAGAAGGCTTCTGTTGTGGATTCTGCGCTTTATGCGCTTTCCCTGCACGCTTGTACTCTGTGAGCACTGCTTCTGGGTCTGGCGACGGAACATAAAGAAGCAGTTTAGGAAGATGGACTTAACTTTAAAAGGTAGTTCACATTGCCATGCTGATGACACTGGAGCACTGTAAACTCTGTGCAGGTGATTCCCAGCACCCTCTTTCTGCCCTCGGACCTCCACGGTGCCAGCAGTGGTTGAAGCTGTCAGCTAAATTCCTTATCAGATTTCTGCTCTGCCTCCCGCTCAAGAGAAGCAGAAGTTGTGTGTTCACACTTTCAGATGCTTGATTCTACCGTTTTCGGCAGGAAAACTGAGGTGCACTGACATTCTGAAGAGAGTGCAGCAGAGCTCCCTGGTGGCTTTTCAGGCAGAGTAGAAGGCTTCTGTTGTGGATTCTGTGCTTTATCCGCTCTGGCTGGACGTTTGCAGTCTGTGAGCACTGCTTCTGGGTCTGGCGAGGGAACGTAAAGAAGCAGTTTAGGAAGATGGACTTAACTTTAAAAGGTAGTTCACATTGCTATTCTGATGGGAATGGAGCGGTGCTCACGCTGTGCAGGTGATTCCCAGCACCTTCTTCCTGCCCTCGGACCTCCACGGTGGCAGCAGTGGTTGGAGCTATCAGCTGAATTCCAAAGCAGGTTTCTGCTCTGCCTCCTGCTCCAGAGAAGCAGAAGCTGTGTGTTCACACTTTCAGATGCTTGATTCTACCGTTTTCGGCAGGAAGACTGAGGTGCACTGACATTCTGAAGAGAGTGCAGCAGAGCTCCCTGGTGGCTTTTCAGGCAGGGTAGAAGGCTTCTGTTGTGGATTCTGCGCTTTATGCGCTTTCCCTGCACGCTTGTACTCTGTTAGCACTGCTTCTGGGTCTGGCGAGGGAACGTAAAGAAGCAGTTTAGGAAGATGGACTTAACTTTAAAAGGTAGTTCACATTGCCATGCTGATGACACTGGAGCACTGTAAACTCTGTGCAGGTGATTCCCAGCACCCTCTTTCTGCCCTCGGACCTCCACGGTGGCAGCAGTGGTTGCAGCTGTCAGCTGAATTCCAAAGCAGATTTCTGCTCTGCCTCCTGCTCAAGAGAAGCAGAAGTTGTGTGTTCACACTTTCAGATGCTTGATTCTACCGTTTTCGGCAGGAAGACTGAGGTGCACTGACATTCTGAAGAGAGTGCATCAGAGCTCCCTGGTGGCTTCTCAGGCAGGGTAGAAGTCTTCTGTTGTGGATTCTGTGGTTTATACGCTTTCCCTGGACGTTTGCAGTCTGTGAGCACTGCTTCTAGGTCTGTCGAGTGTACATAAAGCAGCAGTTTAGGAAGAATTACTTAACTTTAAAAGGTAGTTCACATTGCCATGCTGATGACACTGGAGCACTGTAAACTGTGGATTCTGTGCTTTATACCGCTAGAGGGCTCCACGCAGAGACTATGTCCGACTTGCAACGTCATTGCAACACAACAACGCTAGAGGGCTGCACGCTGTGAATAGGTCCTACTTTCAACGTCATTGCAACACAAAACCGCTGGAGGGCTCCACGCAGAGACTAAGTCCTATTTTCAACGTCATTGCAGCACAACACTGCTGGAAGGCTCCACGCAGAGACTAAGTCGTACTTCCAACGTCATTACAACACAACATGGCTAGAGGGCTCCACGAAGAGAGTAAGTCCGACTTTGCAAGTCATTACAACACAACACTGCTGGAGGGCTCCACGCACAGACTAAGTCCTACTTTCAACGCCATCGCAACACAACACCACTGGAAGGCTCCACGCAGAGACTAAGTTCTACTTTCAACGTCATTGTAACACAACACCGCTGCAGGGCTCCACGCAGAGACTAAGTCCGACTTTGAACGTCATTGCAACACAACACAGCTAGAGGGCTCCACGCTGAGACTAAGTTCTACTTTGAACGTCATAGCAGCACAACACCACTAGAGGGCTCCACGCTGAGACTAAGTCCTACTTTCAACGTCATTGCAACACAACACCGCTAGAGGGCTCCACGCAGAGACTAAGTCCAACTTTGCAAGTCATTGCAACACAACACCGCTAGAGGGCTCCACGCAGAGACTAAGTCCTACTTTCGACGTCATTACAACACAACACCGCTGGAGGGCTCCACGCAGAGACTAAGTCCTACTTTGAACGTCATTGCAGCACAACACCGCTAGAGGCCTGCACGCTGTGACTAAGTCCGACTTTCAATGTCATTGCAGCACAACACCGCTAGAGGTCTGCACGCTGTGACTAAGTCCTACTTTCAACGTCATTACAACACAACACCGCTGGAGGGCTGCATGCAGAGACTAAGGCCGACGTTCAATGTCATTGCAGCACAACACCGCTAGAGGGCTCCACGCACAGACTAAGTCCTACTTTCAACGTCATTGCAGCACAAAACCGCTAGGGGGCTCCACGCAGAGACTAAGTCCTACTTTGACCGTCATTGCAGCACAAAACTGCTAGGGGGCTCCACGCAGAGACTAAGTCCGACTTTCAACATCAGTTCAATTCCAGCGGAGTCTTACTTTGCAAGTCATTGCAACACAACACAGCTAGATGTTCAGCGTCCAGAGGACTCTGGCTGGACTTTTGCAGTCTGTGTGCACTGCTTCTTGGTCTGCCAAGGGAACGTAAAGAAGCAGTTTAGGAAGATGGACTTAACTTTAAAAGGTAGTTCACATTGCTATTCTGATGACACTGGAGCACTGCTCACGCTGTGCAGGTGATTCCCAGCACCCTCTTTCTGCCCTCGCACCTCCACGGTGGCAGCAGTGGTTGGATTTGTCAGCTAAATTCCTTATCAGATTTCTGCTCTGCCTGCTGCTCCAGAGAAGCAGAAGCTGTGTGTTCACACTTTCAGATGCTTGATTCTACCGTTTTCGGCAAGAAAACTGAGCTGCACTGACATTCTGAAGAGAGTGCAGCAGAGCTCCCTGGTGGCTTTTTAGGCAGAGTAGAAGTCTTCTGTTGTGGATTCTGCGCTTTATGCGCTTTCCCTGCACGCTTGTACTCTGTGAGCACTGCTTCTGGGTCTGGCGAGGGAACGTAAAGAAGCAGTTTAGGAAGATGGACTTAACTTTAAAAGGTAGTTCACATTGCTGTTCTGATGAGAATGGAGCCCTGCTCACGCTGTGCAGGTGATTCCCAGCACCCTCTTTCTGCCCTCGGACCTCCACGGTGCCAGCAGTGGTTGGAGTTGTCAGCTGAATTCCAAAGCAGATTTCTGCTCTGCCTCCTGCTCCAGAGAAGCAGAAGCTGTGTGTTCACACTTTCAGATGCTTGATTCTACCGTTTTCGGCAGGAAAACTGAGGTGCACTGACATTCTGAAGAGAGTGCAGCAGAGCTCCCTGGTGGCTTTTCAGGCAGGGTAGAAGTCTTCTGTTGTGGATTCTGCGCTTTATGCGCTTTCCCTGCACGCTTGTACTCTGTGAGCACTGCTTCTGGGTCTGGCGACGGAACGTAAAGAAGCAGTTTAGGAAGATGGACTTAACTTTAAAAGGTAGTTCACATTGCTGTTCTGATGAGAATGGAGCCCTGCTCACGCTGTGCAGGTGATTCCCAGCACCCTCTTTCTGCCCTCGCATCTCCACGGTGGCAGCAGTGGTTGGAGCTATCAGCTGAATTCCAAAGCAGGTTTCTGCTCTGCCTGCTGCTCCAGAGAAGCAGAAGCTGTGTGTTCACATTTTCAGATGCTTGATTCTACCGTTTTCGGCGGGGAAATTGAGGTGCACTGACATTCTGAAAAGAGTGCATCAGAGCTCCCTGGTGGCTTCTCAGGCAGGGTAGAAGGCTTCTGTTGTGGATTCTGTGGTTTATACGCTTTCCCTGGACGTTTGCAGTCTGTGAGCACTGCTTCTAGGTCTGTCGAGTGTACATAAAGCAGCAGTGTAGGAAGAATTACTTAACTTTAAAAGGTAGTTCACATTGCCATGCTGATGACAATGGAGCACTGTAAACTCTGTGCAGGTGATTCCCAGCACCCTCTTTCTGCCCTCGCACCTCCACGGTGGCAGCAGTGGTTGGAGTTGTCAGCTGAATTCCAAAGCAGATTTCTGCTCTGCCTCCTGCTCCAGAGAAGCAGAAGCTGTGTGTTCACACTTTCAGATGCTTGATTCTACCGTTTTCGGCAGGAAAACTGAGGTGCACTGACATTCTGAAGAGAGTGCAGCAGAGCTCCCTGGTGGCTTTTCAGGCAGAGTAGAAGTCTTCTGTTGTGGATTCTGCGCTTTATGCGCTTTCCCTGCACGCTTGTACTCTGTGAGCACTGCTTCTGGGTCTGGCGAGGGAACGTAAAGAAGCAGTTTAGGAAGATGGACTTAACTTTAAAAGGTAGTTCACATTGCTGTTCTGATGAGAATGGAGCCCTGCTCACGCTGTGCAGGTGATTCCCAGCACCCTCTTTCTGCCCTCGCATCTCCACGGTGGCAGCAGTGGTTGGAGCTATCAGCTGAATTCCAAAGCAGGTTTCTGCTCTGCCTGCTGCTCCAGAGAAGCAGAAGCTGTGTGTTCACATTTTCAGATGCTTGATTCTACCGTTTTCGGCAGGGAAATTGAGGTGCACTGACATTCTGAAAAGAGTGCATCAGAGCTCCCTGGTGGCTTCTCAGGCAGGGTAGAAGGCTTCTGTTGTGGATTCTTTGGTTTATACGCTTTCCCTGGACGTTTGCAGTCTGTGAGCACTGCTTCTAGGTCTGTCGAGTGTACATAAAGCAGCAGTTTAGGAAGAATTACTTAACTTTAAAAGGTAGTTCACATTGCCATGCTGATGACAATGGAGCACTGTAAACTCTGTGCAGGTGATTCCCAGCACCCTCTTTCTGCCCTCGCACCTCCATCGTGGCAGCAGTGGTTGGATCTGTCAGCTGAATTCCAAAGCAGGTTTCTGCTCTGCCTCCTGCTCAAGAGAGGCAGAAGCTGTGTGTTCACACTTTCAGATGCTTGATTCTACCGTTTTCGGCAGGAAAACTGAGGTGCACTGACATTCTGAAGAGAGTGCAGCAGAGCTCCCTGGTGGCTTTTCAGGCAGAGTAGAAGGCTTCTGTTGTGGATTCTGCGCTTTATGCGCTTTCCCTGCACGCTTGTACTCTGTGAGCACTGCTTCTGGGTCTGGCGACGGAACATAAAGAAGCAGTTTAGGAAGATGGACTTAACTTTAAAAGGTAGTTCACATTGCCATGCTGATGACACTGGAGCACTGTAAACTCTGTGCAGGTGATTCCCAGCACCCTCTTTCTGCCCTCGGACCTCCACGGTGCCAGCAGTGGTTGAAGCTGTCAGCTAAATTCCTTATCAGATTTCTGCTCTGCCTCCCGCTCAAGAGAAGCAGAAGTTGTGTGTTCACACTTTCAGATGCTTGATTCTACCGTTTTCGGCAGGAAAACTGAGGTGCACTGACATTCTGAAGAGAGTGCAGCAGAGCTCCCTGGTGGCTTTTCAGGCAGAGTAGAAGGCTTCTGTTGTGGATTCTGTGCTTTATCCGCTCTGGCTGGACGTTTGCAGTCTGTGAGCACTGCTTCTGGGTCTGGCGAGGGAACGTAAAGAAGCAGTTTAGGAAGATGGACTTAACTTTAAAAGGTAGTTCACATTGCTATTCTGATGGGAATGGAGCGGTGCTCACGCTGTGCAGGTGATTCCCAGCACCTTCTTCCTGCCCTCGGACCTCCACGGTGGCAGCAGTGGTTGGAGCTATCAGCTGAATTCCAAAGCAGGTTTCTGCTCTGCCTCCTGCTCCAGAGAAGCAGAAGCTGTGTGTTCACACTTTCAGATGTTTGATTCTACCGTTTTCGGCAGGAAGACTGAGGTGCACTGACATTCTGAAGAGAGTGCAGCAGAGCTCCCTGGTGGCTTTTCAGGCAGGGTAGAAGGCTTCTGTTGTGGATTCTGCGCTTTATGCGCTTTCCCTGCACGCTTGTACTCTGTTAGCACTGCTTCTGGGTCTGGCGACGAACATAAAGAAGCAGTTTAGGAAGATGGACTTAACTTTAAAAGGTAGTTCACATTGCCATGCTGATGACACTGGAGCACTGTAAACTCTGTGCAGGTGATTCCCAGCACCCTCTTTCTGCCCTCGGACCTCCACGGTGCCAGCAGTGGTTGAAGCTGTCAGCTAAATTCCTTATCAGATTTCTGCTCTGCCTCCCACGCAAGAGAAGCAGAAGTTGTGTGTTCACACTTTCAGATGCTTGATTCTACCGTTTTCGGCAGGAAAACTGAGGTGCACTGACATTCTGAAGAGAGTGCATCAGAGCTCCCTGGTGGCTTTTCAGGCAGAGTAGAAGGCTTCTGTTGTGGATTCTGTGCTTTATCCGCTCTGGCTGGACGTTTGCAGTCTGTGAGCACTGCTTCTGGGTCTGGCGAGGGAACGTAAAGAAGCAGTTTAGGAAGATGGACTTAACTTTAAAAGGTAGTTCACATTGCTATTCTGATGGGAATGGAGCCGTGCTCACGCTGTGCAGGTGATTCCCAGCACCTTCTTCCTGCCCTCGGACCTCCACGGTGGCAGCAGTGGTTGGAGTTGTCAGCTGAATTCCAAAGCAGGTTTCTGCTCTGCCTGCTGCTCCAGAGAAGCAGAAGCTGTGTGTTCACACTTTCAGATGCTTGATTCTACCGTTTTCGGCAGGAAAACTGAGGTGCACTGACATTCTGAAGAGAGTGCAGCAGAGCTCCCTGGTGGCTTTTCAGGCAGAGTAGAAGGCTTCTGTTGTGGATTCTGCGCTTTATGCGCTTTCCCTGCACGCTTGTACTCTGTTAGCACTGCTTCTGGGTCTGGCGACGAACATAAAGAAGCAGTTTAGGAAGATGGACTTAACTTTAAAAGGTAGTTCACATTGCCATGCTGATGACACTGGAGCACTGTAAACTCTGTGCAGGTGATTCCCAGCACCCTCTTTCTGCCCTCGGACCTCCACGGTGGCAGCATTGGTTGAAGCTGTCAGCTAAATTCCTTATCAGATTTCTGCTCTGCCTCCCGCGCAAGAGAAGCAGAAGTTGTGTGTTCACACTTTCAGATGCTTGATTCTACCGTTTTCGGCAGGAAAACTGAGGTGCACTGACATTCTGAAGAGAGTGCATCAGAGCTCCCTGGTGGCTTTTCAGGCAGAGTAGAAGGCTTCTGTTGTGGATTCTGTGCTTTATCCGCTCTGGCTGGACGTTTGCAGTCTGTGAGCACTGCTTCTGGGTCTGGCGAGGGAACGTAAAGAAGCAGTTTAGGAAGATGGACTTAACTTTAAAAGGTAGTTCACATTGCTATTCTGATGAGAATGGAGCCCTGCTCACGCTGTGCAGGTGATTCCCAGCACCCTCTTTCTGCCCTAGGACCTCCATCGTGGCAGCAGTGGTTGCAGCAGTCAGCTAAATTCCTTATCAGATTTCTGCTCTGCCTCCTTCTCCAGAGAAGCAGAAGCTGTGTGTTCACACTTTCAGATGTTTGATTCTACCGTTTTCGGCAGGAAGACTGAGGTGCTCTGACATTCTGAAGAGAGTGTAGCAGAGCTCCCTGGTGGCTTTTCAGGCAGAGTAGAAGTCTTCTGTTGTGGATTCTGTGCTTTATGCGCTTTCCCTGCACGCTTGTACTCTGTGAGCACTGCTTCTGGGTCTGGCGAGGGAACGTAAATAAGCAGTTTAGGAAGATGGACTTAACTTTAAAAGGTAGTTCATATTGCTATTCTGATGACAATGCAGCACTGTAAACTCTGTGCAGGTGATTCCCAGCACCCTCTTTCTGCCCTCGGACCTCCACAGTGCCAGCAGTGGTTGGAGTTGTCAGCTGAATTCCAAAGCAGGTTTCTGCTCTGCGTCCTGCTCCAGAGAAGCAGAAGTAGTGTTTTCACACTTTCAGATGCTTGATTCTACCGTTTTCGGCAGGAAAACTGAGGTGCACTGACATTCTGAAGAGAGTGCAGCAGAGCTCCCTGGTGGCTTTTCAGGCAGAGTAGAAGGCTTCTGTTGTGGATTCTGTGATTTATCTGCTCTGGCTGGACGTTTGCAGTCTGTGATCACTGCTTCTAGGTCTGGCGAGGGAACGTAAAGAAGCAGTTTAGGAAGATAGACTTAACTTTAAAAGGTAGCTCACATTGCCATGCTGATGACACTGGAGCACTGTAAACTCTGTGCAGGTGATTCCCAGCACCCTCTTTCTGCCCTCGCACCTCCACGGTGGCAGCAGTGGTTGGAGCTATCAGCTGAATTCCAAAGCAGATTTCTGCTCTGCCTCCCGCTCAAGAGAAGCAGAAGTTGTGTGTTCACACTTTCAGATGCTTGATTCTACCGTTTTCGGCAGGAAGACTGAGGTGCTCTGACATTCTGAAGAGAGTGCTGCAGAGCTCCCTGGTGGCTTCTCAGGCAGGGTAGAAGGCTTCTGTTGTGGATTCTGTGGTTTATACGCTTTCCCTGGACGTTTGCAGTCTGTGAGCACTGCTTCTAGGTCTGTCGAGTGTACATAAAGCAGCAGTTTAGGAAGAATTACTTAACTTTAAAAGGTAGTTCACATTGCCATTCTGATGACACTGGAGCACTGTAAACTGTGGATTCTGTGCTTTACACCGCTAGAGGGCTCCACGCAGAGACTAAGTCCGACTTGCAACGTCATTGCAACACAACAACGCTAGAGGGCTGCACGCTGTGAATAGGTCCTACTTTCAACGTCATTGCAACACAATACTGCTGGAAGGCTCCACGCAGAGACTAAGTCCTACTTTCAACGTCATTGCAACACAATACCGCTGGAGGGCTCCACGCAGAGACTAAGTTCTACTTCCAACGTCAATGCTACACAACACGGCTAGAGGGCTCCACGAAGAGAGTAAGTCTGACTTTGCAAGTCATTACAACACAACACTGCTGGAGGGCTCCACGCACAGACTAAGTCCTACTTTCAACGCCATCGCAACACAACACCACTGGAAGGCTCCACGCAGAGACTAAGTCCTACTTTCAACGTCATTGCAACACAACACCGCTAGAAGGCTCCACGCAGAGACTAAGTCCTACTTTCAACGTCATTAAAACACAACACCGCTAGAGGTCTGCACGCAGTGACTAAGTCATACTTTCAACGTCATTGCAACACAACACCGCTAGAGGGCTCCACGCAGAGCCTAAGTCCTACTTTCAACATCATTGCAACACAACTCCGCTAGGCGGCTCCACGCAGGACTAAGCCCGACTTTGCAAGTCATTACAAAACAACACCGCTAGAGGGCTCCAGGCAGAGGGTATGTCCGACTTTGCTAGTCATTACAACACAAAACCGCTAGAGGGCTCCACGCTGAGACTAAGTCCGACTTTGAACGTCATTGCAGCACAACACCGCTGGAGGGCTCCACGCAGAGACTAAGTCCTACTTTCAATGTCATTGCAACACAGCACCGCTAGGGGGGTTCACGCAGAGACTAAGTCCTACTTTGACCATCATTGTAACACAACACCGCTGGAGGGCTCCACGCAGAGACTAAGTCCGACTTTGAACGTCATTGCAACACAACACCGCTAGAGGGCTCCACGCTGAGACTAAGTTCTACTTTGAACGTCATAGCAGCACAACACCACTAGAGGGCTCCACGCTAAGACTAAGTCCAACTTTGCAAGTCATTGCAACACAACACCGCTAGAGGGCTCCACGCAGAGTAAGTCCTACTTTCGACGTCATTACAACACAACACCGCTGGAGGGCTCCACGCAGAGACTAAGTCCTACTTTGAACGTCATTGCAGCACAACACCGCTAGAGGCCTGCACGCTGTGACTAAGTCCGACTTTCAATGTCATTGCAGCACAACACCGCTAGAGGTCTGCACGCTGTGACTAAGTCCTACTTTCAACGTCATTGCAACACAACACCGCTGGAGGGCTGCATGCAGAGACTAAGTCCGACTTTCAACGTCATTGCAATACAGCACCGCTAGAGGGCTCCACGCAGAGACTAAGTCCTACTTTGACCATCATTGCAGCACAAAACCGCTAGGGGGCTCCACGCAGAGACTAAGTCCGACTTTCAACGTCAGTTCAACTCTAGCGGAGTCCTACTTTGCAAGTCCTTGCAATACAACACTGCTAGACGTTCAGCGTCTAGAGGGCTCTGACTGGATGTTTCCAGTCTTTGTGCACTGCTTCTGGGTCTGCCAAGGGAACGTAAATAAGAAGTTTAGGAAGATGGACTTAACTTTAAAAGGTAGTTCACATTGCCATGCTGATGACACTGGAGCACTGTAAACTCTGTGCAGGTGATTCCCAGCACCCTCTTTCTGCCCTCGGACCTCCACGGTGCCAGCAGTGGTTGAAGCTGTCAGCTAAATTCCTTATCAGATTTCTGCTCTGCCTCCCGCGCAAGAGAAGCAGAAGTTGTGTGTTCACACTTTCAGATGCTTGATTCTACCGTTTTCGGCAGGAAAACTGAGGTGCACTGACATTCTGAAGAGAGTGCATCAGAGCTCCCTGGTGGCTTTTCAGGCAGAGTAGAAGGCTTCTGTTGTGGATTCTGTGCTTTATCCGCTCTGGCTGGACGTTTGCAGTCTGTGAGCACTGCTTCTGGGTCTGGCGAGGGAACGTAAAGAAGCAGTTTAGGAAAATGGACTTAACTTTAAAAGGTAGTTCACATTGCTATTCTGATGGGAATGGAGCCGTGCTCACGCTGTGCAGGTGATTCCCAGCACCTTCTTCCTGCCCTCGGACCTCCACGGTGGCAGCAGTGGTTGGAGTTGTCAGCTGAATTCCAAAGCAGGTTTCTGCTCTGCCTGCTGCTCCAGAGAAGCAGAAGCTGTGTGTTCACACTTTCAGATGCTTGATTCTACCGTTTTCGGCAGGAAAACTGAGGTGCACTGACATTCTGAAGAGAGTGCAGCAGAGCTCCCTGGTGGCTTTTCAGGCAGGGTAGAAGGCTTCTGTTGTGGATTCTGCGCTTTATGCGCTTTCCCTGCACGCTTGTACTCTGTTAGCACTGCTTCTGGGTCTGGCGACGAACATAAAGAAGCAGTTTAGGAAGATGGACTTAACTTTAAAAGGTAGTTCACATTGCCATGCTGATGACACTGGAGCACTGTAAACTCTGTGCAGGTGATTCCCAGCACCCTCTTTCTGCCCTCGCACCTCCACGGTGGCAGCATTGGTTGAAGCTGTCAGCTAAATTCCTTATCAGATTTCTGCTCTGCCTCCCGCGCTAGAGAAGCAGAAGTTGTGTGTTCACACTTTCAGATGCTTGATTCTACCGTTTTCGGCAGGAAAACTGAGGTGCACTGACATTCTGAAGAGAGTGCATCAGAGCTCCCTGGTGGCTTTTCAGGCAGAGTAGAAGGCTTCTGTTGTGGATTCTGTGCTTTATCCGCTCTGGCTGGACGTTTGCAGTCTGTGAGCACTGCTTCTGGGTCTGGCGAGGGAACGTAAAGAAGCAGTTTAGGAAGATGGACTTAACTTTAAAAGGTAGTTCACATTGCTATTCTGATGAGAATGGAGCCCTGCTCACGCTGTGCAGGTGATTCCCAGCACCCTCTTTCTGCCCTAGGACCTCCATCGTGGCAGCAGTGGTTGCAGCAGTCAGCTAAATTCCTTATCAGATTTCTGCTCTGCCTCCTTCTCCAGAGAAGCAGAAGCTGTGTGTTCACACTTTCAGATGTTTGATTCTACCGTTTTCGGCAGGAAGACTGAGGTGCTCTGACATTCTGAAGAGAGTGTAGCAGAGCTCCCTGGTGGCTTTTCAGGCAGAGTAGAAGTCTTCTGTTGTGGATTCTGTGCTTTATGCGCTTTCCCTGCACGCTTGTACTCTGTGAGCACTGCTTCTGGGTCTGGCGAGGGAACGTAAATAAGCAGTTTAGGAAGATGGACTTAACTTTAAAAGGTAGTTCATATTGCTATTCTGATGACAATGCAGCACTGTAAACTCTGTGCAGGTGATTCCCAGCACCCTCTTTCTGCCCTCGGACCTCCACGGTGGCAGCAGTGGTTGGAGCTATCAGCTGAATTCCAAAGCAGGTTTCTGCTCTGCCTCCTGCTCCAGAGAAGCAGAAGCTGTGTGTTCACACTTTCAGATGCTTGATTCTACCGTTTTCGGCAGGAAAACTGAGGTGCACTGACATTCTGAAGAGAGTGCAGCAGAGCTCCCTGGTGGCTTTTCAGGCAGAGTAGAAGGCTTCTGTTGTGGATTCTGTGATTTATCTGCTCTGGCTGGACGTTTGCAGTCTGTGATCACTGCTTCTAGGTCTGGCGAGGGAACGTAAAGAAGCAGTTTAGGAAGATAGACTTAACTTTAAAAGGTAGCTCACATTGCCATGCTGATGACACTGGAGCACTGTAAACTCTGTGCAGGTGATTCCCAGCACCCTCTTTCTGCCCTCGCATCTCCACGGTGGCAGCAGTGGTTGGAGCTGTCAGCTGAATTCCAAAGCAGATTTCTGCTCTGCCTCCCGCTCAAGAGAAGCAGAAGTTGTGTGTTCACACTTTCAGATGCTTGATTCTACCGTTTTCGGCAGGAAGACTGAGGTGCTCTGACATTCTGAAGAGAGTGCTGCAGAGCTCCCTGGTGGCTTCTCAGGCAGGGTAGAAGGCTTCTGTTGTGGATTCTGTGGTTTATACGCTTTCCCTGGACGTTTGCAGTCTGTGAGCACTGCTTCTAGGTCTGTCGAGTGTACATAAAGCAGCAGTTTAGGAAGAATTACTTAACTTTAAAAGGTAGTTCACATTGCCATTCTGATGACACTGGAGCACTGTAAACTGTGGATTCTGTGCTTTACACCGCTAGAGGGCTCCACGCAGAGACTAAGTCCGACTTGCAACGTCATTGCAACACAACAACGCTAGAGGGCTGCACGCTGTGAATAGGTCCTACTTTCAACGTCATTGCAACACAATACTGCTGGAAGGCTCCACGCAGAGACTAAGTCCTACTTTCAACGTCATTGCAACACAATACCGCTGGAGGGCTCCACGCAGAGACTAAGTTCTACTTCCAACGTCAATGCTACACAACACGGCTAGAGGGCTCCACGAAGAGAGTAAGTCTGACTTTGCAAGTCATTACAACACAACACTGCTGGAGGGCTCCACGCACAGACTAAGTCCTACTTTCAACGCCATCGCAACACAACACCACTGGAAGGCTCCACGCAGAGACTAAGTCCTACTTTCAACGTCATTGCAACACAACACCGCTAGAAGGCTCCACGCAGAGACTAAGTCCTACTTTCAACGTCATTAAAACACAACACCGCTAGAGGTCTGCACGCAGTGACTAAGTCATACTTTCAACATCATTGCAACACAACACCGCTAGAGGGCTCCACGCAGAGCCTAAGTCCTACTTTCAACATCATTGCAACACAACTCCGCTAGGCGGCTCCACGCAGGACTAAGCCCGACTTTGCAAGTCATTACAAAACAACACCGCTAGAGGGCTCCAGGCAGAGGGTATGTCCGACTTTGCTAGTCATTACAACACAAAACCGCTAGAGGGCTCCACGCTGAGACTAAGTCCGACTTTGAACGTCATTGCAGCACAACACCGCTGGAGGGCTCCACGCAGAGACTAAGTCCTACTTTCAATGTCATTGCAACACAGCACCGCTAGAGGGGTTCACGCAGAGACTAAGTCCTACTTTGACCATCATTGTAACACAACACCGCTGGAGGGCTCCACGCAGAGACTAAGTCCGACTTTGAACGTCATTGCAACACAACACCGCTAGAGGGCTCCACGCTGAGACTAAGTTCTACTTTGAACGTCATAGCAGCACAACACCACTAGAGAGCTCCACGCTGAGACTAAGTCCAACTTTGCAAGTCATTGCAACACAACACCGCTAGAGGGCTCCACGCAGAGTAAGTCCTACTTTCGACGTCATTACAACACAACACCGCTGGAGGGCTCCACGCAGAGACTAAGTCCTACTTTGAACGTCATTGCAGCACAACACCGCTAGAGGCCTGCACGCTGTGACTAAGTCCGACTTTCAATGTCATTGCAGCACAACACCGCTAGAGGTCTGCACGCTGTGACTAAGTCCTACTTTCAACGTCATTGCAACACAACACCGCTGGAGGGCTGCATGCAGAGACTAAGTCCGACTTTCAACGTCATTGCAGCACAACACCGCTAGAGGGCTCCACGCACAGACTAAGTCCTACTTTCAACGTCATTGCAATACAGCACCGCTAGAGGGCTCCACGCAGAGACTAAGTCCTACTTTGACCATCATTGCAGCACAAAACCGCTAGGGGGCTCCACGCAGAGACTAAGTCCGACTTTCAACGTCAGTTCAACTCTAGCGGAGTCCTACTTTGCAAGTCCTTGCAATACAACACTGCTAGACGTTCAGCGTCTAGAGGGCTCTGACTGGATGTTTCCAGTCTTTGTGCACTGCTTCTGGGTCTGCCAAGGGAACGTAAATAAGAAGTTTAGGAAGATGGACTTAACTTTAAAAGGTAGTTCACATTGCCATGCTGATGACACTGGAGCACTGTAAACTCTGTGCAGGTGATTCCCAGCACCCTCTTTCTGCCCTCGGACCTCCACGGTGCCAGCAGTGGTTGAAGCTGTCAGCTAAATTCCTTATCAGATTTCTGCTCTGCCTCCCGCGCAAGAGAAGCAGAAGTTGTGTGTTCACACTTTCAGATGCTTGATTCTACCGTTTTCGGCAGGAAAACTGAGGTGCACTGACATTCTGAAGAGAGTGCATCAGAGCTCCCTGGTGGCTTTTCAGGCAGAGTAGAAGGCTTCTGTTGTGGATTCTGTGCTTTATCCGCTCTGGCTGGACGTTTGCAGTCTGTGAGCACTGCTTCTGGGTCTGGCGAGGGAACGTAAAGAAGCAGTTTAGGAAGATGGACTTAACTTTAAAAGGTAGTTCACATTGCTATTCTGATGGGAATGGAGCCGTGCTCACGCTGTGCAGGTGATTCCCAGCACCTTCTTCCTGCCCTCGGACCTCCACGGTGGCAGCAGTGGTTGGAGTTGTCAGCTGAATTCCAAAGCAGGTTTCTGCTCTGCCTGCTGCTCCAGAGAAGCAGAAGCTGTGTGTTCACACTTTCAGATGCTTGATTCTACCGTTTTCGGCAGGAAAACTGAGGTGCACTGACATTCTGAAGAGAGTGCAGCAGAGCTCCCTGGTGGCTTTTCAGGCAGAGTAGAAGGCTTCTGTTGTGGATTCTGCGCTTTATGCGCTTTCCCTGCACGCTTGTACTCTGTTAGCACTGCTTCTGGGTCTGGCGACGAACATAAAGAAGCAGTTTAGGAAGATGGACTTAACTTTAAAAGGTAGTTCACATTGCCATGCTGATGACACTGGAGCACTGTAAACGCTGTGCAGGTGATTCCCAGCACCCTCTTTCTGCCCTCGGACCTCCACGGTGGCAGCATTGGTTGAAGCTGTCAGCTAAATTCCTTATCAGATTTCTGCTCTGCCTCCCGCGCTAGAGAAGCAGAAGTTGTGTGTTCACACTTTCAGATGCTTGATTCTACCGTTTTCGGCAGGAAAACTGAGGTGCACTGACATTCTGAAGAGAGTGCATCAGAGCTCCCTGGTGGCTTTTCAGGCAGAGTAGAAGGCTTTTGTTGTGGATTCTGTGCTTTATCCGCTCTGGCTGGACGTTTGCAGTCTGTGAGCACTGCTTCTGGGTCTGGCGAGGGAACGTAAAGAAGCAGTTTAGGAAGATGGACTTAACTTTAAAAGGTAGTTCACATTGCTATTCTGATGAGAATGGAGCCCTGCTCACGCTGTGCAGGTGATTCCCAGCACCCTCTTTCTGCCCTAGGACCTCCATCGTGGCAGCAGTGGTTGCAGCAGTCAGCTAAATTCCTTATCAGATTTCTGCTCTGCCTCCTTCTCCAGAGAAGCAGAAGCTGTGTGTTCACACTTTCAGATGTTTGATTCTACCGTTTTCGGCAGGAAGACTGAGGTGCACTGACATTCTGAAGAGAGTGTAGCAGAGCTCCCTGGTGGCTTTTCAGGCAGAGTAGAAGTCTTCTGTTGTGGATTCTGTGCTTTATGCGCTTTCCCTGCACGCTTGTACTCTGTGAGCACTGCTTCTGGGTCTGGCGAGGGAACGTAAATAAGCAGTTTAGGAAGATGGACTTAACTTTAAAAGGTAGTTCATATTGCTATTCTGATGACAATGCAGCACTGTAAACTCTGTGCAGGTGATTCCCAGCACCCTCTTTCTGCCCTCGGACCTCCACAGTGCCAGCAGTGGTTGGAGTTGTCAGCTGAATTCCAAAGCAGGTTTCTGCTCTGCGTCCTGCTCCAGAGAAGCAGAAGTAGTGTTTTCACACTTTCAGATGCTTGATTCTACCGTTTTCGGCAGGAAAAATGAGGTGCACTGACATTCTGAAGAGAGTGCAGCAGAGCTCCCTGGTGGCTTTTCAGGCAGAGTAGAAGGCTTCTGTTGTGGATTCTGTGATTTATCTGCTCTGGCTGGACGTTTGCAGTCTGTGATCACTGCTTCTGGGTCTGGCGAGGGAACGTAAAGAAGCAGTTTAGGAAGATAGACTTAACTTTAAAAGGTAGCTCACATTGCCATGCTGATGACACTGGAGCACTGTAAACTCTGTGCAGGTGATTCCCAGCACCCTCTTTCTGCCCTCGCACCTCCACGGTG
Source organism: Psittacula echo (assembly GCF_963264785.1). Lineage (NCBI taxonomy): Eukaryota > Metazoa > Chordata > Aves > Psittaciformes > Psittacidae > Psittacula > Psittacula echo. Next base: position 144,564 of record NC_137741.1, read on the forward strand.
GCAGCAGTGGTTGGAGCTGTCAGCTGAATTCCAAAGCAGATTTCTGCTCTGCCTCCCGCTCAAGAGAAGCAGAAGTTGTGTGTTCACACTTTCAGATGCTTGATTCTACCGTTTTCGGCAGGAAGACTGAGGTGCTCTGACATTCTGAAGAGAGTGCTGCAGAGCTCCCTGGTGGCTTCTCAGGCAGGGTAGAAGGCTTCTGTTGTGGATTCTGTGGTTTATACGCTTTCCCTGGACGTTTGCAGTCTGTGAGCACTGCTTCTAGGTCTGTCGAGTGTACATAAAGCAGCAGTTTAGGAAGAATTACTTAACTTTAAAAGGTAGTTCACATTGCCATTCTGATGACACTGGAGCACTGTAAACTGTGGATTCTGTGCTTTACACCGCTAGAGGGCTCCACGCAGAGACTAAGTCCGACTTGCAACGTCATTGCAACACAACAACGCTAGAGGGCTGCACGCTGTGAATAGGTCCTACTTTCAACGTCATTGCAACACAATACTGCTGGAAGGCTCCACGCAGAGACTAAGTCCTACTTTCAACGTCATTGCAACACAATACCGCTGGAGGGCTCCACGCAGAGACTAAGTTCTACTTCCAACGTCAATGCTACACAACACGGCTAGAGGGCTCCACGAAGAGAGTAAGTCTGACTTTGCAAGTCATTACAACACAACACTGCTGGAGGGCTCCACGCACAGACTAAGTCCTACTTTCAACGCCATCGCAACACAACACCACTGGAAGGCTCCACGCAGAGACTAAGTCCTACTTTCAACGTCATTGCAACACAACACCGCTAGAAGGCTCCACGCAGAGACTAAGTCCTACTTTCAACGTCATTAAAACACAACACCGCTAGAGGTCTGCACGCAGTGACTAAGTCATACTTTCAACGTCATTGCAACACAACACCGCTAGAGGGCTCCACGCAGAGCCTAAGTCCTACTTTCAACATCATTGCAACACAACTCCGCTAGGCGGCTCCACGCAGGACTAAGCCCGACTTTGCAAGTCATTACAAAACAACACCGCTAGAGGGCTCCAGGCAGAGGGTATGTCCGACTTTGCTAGTCATTACAACACAAAACCGCTAGAGGGCTCCACGCTGAGACTAAGTCCGACTTTGAACGTCATTGCAGCACAACACCGCTGGAGGGCTCCACGCAGAGACTAAGTCCTACTTTCAATGTCATTGCAACACAGCACCGCTAGAGGGGTTCACGCAGAGACTAAGTCCTACTTTGACCATCATTGTAACACAACACCGCTGGAGGGCTCCACGCAGAGACTAAGTCCGACTTTGAACGTCATTGCAACACAACACCGCTAGAGGGATCCACGCTGAGACTAAGTTCTACTTTGAACGTCATAGCAGCACAACACCACTAGAGAGCTCCACGCTGAGACTAAGTCCAACTTTGCAAGTCATTGCAACACAACACTGCTAGAGGGCTCCACGCAGAGTAAGTCCTACTTTCGACGTCATTACAACACAACACCGCTGGAGGGCTCCACGCAGAGACTAAGTCCTACTTTGAACGTCATTGCAGCACAACACCGCTAGAGGCCTGCACGCTGTGACTAAGTCCGACTTTCAATGTCATTGCAGCACAACACCGCTAGAGGCCTGCACGCTGTGACTAAGTCCTACTTTCAACGTCATTGCAACACAACACCGCTGGAGGGCTGCATGCAGAGACTAAGTCCTACTTTGACCATCATTGCAGCACAAAACCGCTAGGGGGCTCCACGCAGAGACTAAGTCCGACTTTCAACGTCATTGCAGCACAACACCGCTAGAGGGCTCCACGCAGAGACTAAGTCCTACTTTCAACGTCATTGCAATACAGCACCGCTAGAGGGCTCCACGCAGAGACTAAGTCCTACTTTGACCATCATTGCAGCACAAAACCGCTAGGGGGCTCCACGCAGAGACTAAGTCCGACTTTCAACGTCAGTTCAACTCTAGCGGAGTCCTACTTTGCAAGTCCTTGCAATACAACACTGCTAGACGTTCAGCGTCTAGAGGGCTCTGACTGGATGTTTCCAGTCTTTGTGCACTGCTTCTGGGTCTGCCAAGGGAACGTAAATAAGAAGTTTAGGAAGATGGACTTAACTTTAAAAGGTAGTTTACATTGCCATGCTGATGACACTGGAGCACTATAAACTCTGTGCAGGTGATTCCCTGCACCCTCTTTTTGCCTTTGCAGCTCCACGGTGGCAGCAGTGGTTGGAGCTGTCAGCCGAATTCCAAAGCAGATTTCTGCTCTGCCTCCTGCTCCAGTGAAGCAGAAGCTGTGTGTTCGTACTATCAGATACTTGCTTCAACCGTTTTAGGCAGGAAAATTGAGGTACACTGACATGACTAAGAGAGAGCTGCTGAGCTCCCTGGTGGCTTTTCAGGCAGAGTAGAAGGCTTCTGTTGTGGATTCTGTGATTTATGCGCTTTCCCTGGACGTTTGCAGTCTGTGAGCACTGCTTCTGGGTCTGGCGAGGGAACGTAAAGAAGCAGTTTAGGAAGATGGACTTAACTTTAAAAGGTAGTTCACATCGCTATTCTGATGAGAATGGAGCACTGCTCCCGCTGTGCAGGTGATTCCCAGCACCCTCTTTCTGCCCTCACATCTCCACGGTGGCAGCAGTGGTTGGAGCTGTCAGCTGAATTCCAAAGCAGCTTTCTGCTCTGCCTGCTGCTCCAGTGAAGCAGAAGCTGTGTGTTCACATTTTCAGATGCTTGATTCTACCGTTTTCGGCAGGAAGACTGAGGTGCACTGAAATTCTGAAGAGAGTGCAGTAGAGCTCCCTGGTGGCTTTTCAGGCAGAGTAGAAGGCTTCTGTTGTGGATTCTGTGCTTTATGCGCTTTCCCTGGACGTTTGCACTCTGTGAGCACTGCTTCTGGGTCTGGCGAGTGAACGTAAATAAGCAGTGTAGGAAGATGGACTTTAAAAGGTAGTTCACATTGCCATGCTGATGACAACGGAGCAGTGCTCACACTGTGCAGGTGATTCCCAGCACCCTCTTTCTACCCTCACACCTCCAGGGTCGCAGCAGTGGTTGGAGCTGTCAGCTGAATTCCAAAGCAGATTTCTGCTCTGCGTCCTGCTCCAGAGAAGCAGAAGCTGTGTGTTCACACTTTCAGATGCTTGATTCTACCATTTTCGGCAGGAAAACTGAGGTACACTGAGATTCTAAAGAGAGTGCAGCAGAGCTCCCTGGTGGCTTTTCAGGCAGAGTAGAAGCCTTCTGTTGCAGATTCTGTGCTTTATACGCTTTCCCTGGACGTTTGCAGTCTGTTGCAACACAACATTGTGTCATTGCAACACAACACCGCTGGAGGGCTCCACGCAGAGATTTAATCCTACTTTCAACGTCATTGCAACACAACACCGCTGGAGGGCTCCACGCAGAGACTAAGTCCTACTTTGAACATCATTGCAGCACAACACCGCTGGAGGGCTGCACGCTGTGACTAAGTCCAACTTTGCAAGTCATTACAACACAACACCGCTAGAGGGCTCCACGAAGAGACTACGTCCGTCTTTGCACGTCATTGCAACACAACACCGCTGGAGGGCTCTATGCAGAGATTAAGTCCGACTTTCAATGTCATTGCAGCACAACACCGCTAGAGGGCTCCACGCACAGACTAAGTCCTACTTTCAACGTCATTGCAACACAAGACCGCTGGAGGGCTGCATGCAGAGACTTAGTCCTACTTTGACCATCATTGCAGCACAACACCGCTAGGGGGCTCCACGCAGAGACTACGTCCGACTTTCAACATCAGTTCAACTCTAGCGGAGTCCTACTTTGCAAGTCATTGCAACACAAACAGCTAGACGTTCAGCGTCTAGAGGGCTCTGGCTGGATGTTTCCAGTCTGTGTGCACTGCTTCTGGGTCTGCCAGGGGAACGTAAATAAGAAGTTTAGGAAGATGGACTTAACTTTAAAAGGTAGTTCACATTGCCATGCTGATGACACTGGAGCACTGTAAACTTTGTGCAGGTGATTCCCAGCACCCTCTTTCTGCCCTCGGACCTCCATGTTGACAGCAGTGGTTGGAGCTGTCAGCCGAATTCCAAAGCAGATTTCAGCACTGCCTCCTGCTCCAGAGAAGCAGTATCTGAGTGTTCATACTATCATATACTTGCTTCAAACGTTTTAGGCAGGAAAATTGAGGTACAATGACATGATGAAGAGAGAGCTGCAGAGCTCCCTGGTGGCTTTTCAGGCAGAGTAGAAGGCTTTTGTTGCGGATTCTGTGCTTTATGCGCTTTCCCTGGACATTTGCACTCTGTGAGCACTGCTTCTGGGTCTGGCGAGGGAACATAAAGAAGCAGTTTAGGAAGATGGACTTAACTTTAAAAGGTTCTTCACATTGCCATGCTGATGACACTGGAGCACTGTAAACTCTGTGCAGGTGATTCCCAGCACCCTCTTTCTGCCCTCGCACCTCCACGGTGGCAGCAGTGGTTGGAACTGTCAGCTCAATTCCAAAGCAGATTTCTGCTCTGCCTCCTGCTCCAGTGAAGCAGAAGCTGTGTGTTCACATTTTCAGATGCTTGATTCTACCGTTTTAGGCAGGAAAACTGAGGTGCACTGACATTCTGAAAAGAGTGCAGCAGAGCTCCCTGGTGGCTTTTCAGGCAGAGTAGAAGGCTTCTGTTGTGGATTCTGTGCTTTATGCGCTTTCCCTGGACGTTTGCAGTCTGTGAGCACTGCTTCTGTGTCTGGCGAGGGAACGTAAATAAGCAGTGTAGGAAGATGGACTTTAAAAGGTAGTTCACATTGCCATGCTGATGAGAATGGAGCCCTGCTCACGCTGTGCAGGTGATTCCCAGCACCCTCTTTCTGCCCTCGCAGCTCCACTGTGGCAGCAGTGGTTGGAGCTGTCAGCTGAATTCCAAAGCAGATTTCTGCTCTGCCTCCTGCTCCAGAGAAGGAGAAGCTGTGTGTTCTCACTTTCAGATGCTTGATTCTACGGTTTTAGGCAGGAAAGCTGACGTGCACTGACATTCTGAAGAGAGTGCAGCAGAGCTCCCTGGTGGCTTTTCAGGCAGAGTAGAAGGCTTCTGTTGTGGATTCTGTGCTTTATCTTCTCTGGCTGGACGTTTGCACTCTGTGAGCACTGCTTCTGGGTCTGGCGAGCGAACGTAAATAAGCAGCTTAGGAAGATGGAGTTAACTTTAAAAGGTATTTCACATTGCTATTCTGTTGACAATGGAGCGCTTCTCACGCTGTGCAGGTGATTCCCAGCACCCTCTTCCTGCCCTCGCACCTCCACGGTGGCAGCAGTGGTTGGAACTGTCAGCTCAATTCCAAAGCAGATTTCTGCTCTGCCTCCTGCTCCAGTGAAGCAGAAGCTGTGTGTTCACATTTTCAGATGCTTGATTCTACCGTTTTAGGCAGGAAAACTGAGGTGCACTGACATTCTGAAAAGAGTGCAGCAGAGCTCCCTGGTGGCTTTTCAAGCAGAGTAGACGGATTCTGTTTTGGATTCTGTGCTTTATGCGCTTTCCCTGGACGTTTGCAGTCTGTGAGCACTGCTTCTGGGTCTGGAGACGGAACATAAAGAAGCAGTGTAGGAAGACGGACTTAACTTTAAAAGGTAGTTCACATTACTATTCTGATGACTCTGGAGCACTGTAAACTCTGTGCAGGTGATTCCCAGCACCCTCTTTCTGCCCTCGCATCTCCACGGTGGCAGCAGTGGTTGGAGCTGTCAGCTGAATTCCAAAGCAGCTTTCTGCTCTGCCTGCTGCTCCAGAGAAGCAGAAGCTGTGTGTTCACATTTTCAGATGCTTGATTCTACCGTTTTCGGCAGGGAAATTGAGGTGCACTGACATTCTGAAAAGAGTGCTTCAGAGCTCCCTGGTGGCTTTTCAGGCAGAGTAGAAGGCTTCTGTTGTGGATTCTGTGGTTTATGCGCTTTCCCTGGACGTTTGCACTCTGTGACCACTGCTTCTGGGTCTGGCGAGTGAACGTAAATAAGCAGTGTAGGAAGATGGACTTTAAAAGGTAGTTCACATTGCCATGCTGATGACAACGGAGCAGTGCTCACACTGTGCAGGTGATTCCCAGCACCCTCTTTCTACCCTCGCACCTCCAGGGTCGCAGCAGTGGTTGGAGCTGTCAGCTGAATTCCAAAGCAGATTTCTGCTCTGCCTCCTGCTCCAGAGAAGCAGAAGCTGTGTTTTCACACTTTCAGATGCTTGATTCTACCATTTTCGGCAGGAAAACTGAGGTGCACTGACATTCTGAAGAGAGTGCAGCAGAGCTCCCTGGTGGCTTTTCAGGCAGAGTAGAAGGCTTCTGTTGCGGATTCTGTGCTTTATACGCTTTCCCTGGACGTTTGCAGTCTGTTGCAACACAACATTGAGTCATTGCAACACAACACCGCTGGAGGGCTCCACGCAGACACTAAGTCCTACTTTCAACGTCATTGCAACACAACAACGCTAGAGGGCTCCACGCTAAGACTAAGTCCTACCTTGAACGTCATTGCAGCACAACACCGCTAGAGGGCTGCACGCTGTGACTAAGTCCTACTTTGACCGTCATTACAACACAACACCGCTGGAGGGCTCCACGCAGACACTAAGTCCAACTTTGCAAGTCATTACAACACAACACCGCTAGAGGGCTCCACGAAGAGACTAAGTCCGTCTTTGCACGTCATTGCAACACAACACCGCTGGAGGGCTCTATGCAGAGACTAAGTCCGACTTTGCACGTCATTGCAACACAACACCGCTGGAGGGCTCCACGCAGAGACTGAGTCCGACTTTCAATGTCATTGCAGCACAACACCGCTAGAGGGCTCCACGCAGAGACTAAGTCCTACTTTCAACGTCATTGCAACACAACACCGCTGGAGGGCTGCATGGAGAGACTAAGTCCTACTTTCAACGTCATTGCAACACAACACCGCTAGAGGGCTCCACGCAGAGACTAAGTCCTACTTTGACCATCATTGCAGCACAACACCGCTAGGGGGCTCCACGCAGAGACTAAGTCCGACTTTCAACGTCAGTTCAACTCTAGCGGAGTCCTACTTTGCAAGTCATTGCAACACAACACAGCTAGACGTTCAGCGTCTAGAGGGCTCTGGCTGGATGTTTCCAGTCTGTGTGCACTGCTTCTGGGTCTGCCAGGGAAACGTAAATAAGAAGTTTAGGAAGATGGACTTAACTTTAAAAGGTAGTTCACATTGCCATGCTGATGACACTGGAGCACTGTAAACTCTGTGCAGGTGATTCCCAGCACCCTCTTTCTGCCCTCGCACCTCCATGTTGACAGCAGTGGTTGGAGCTGTCAGCCGAATTCCAAAGCAGATTTCAGCACTGCCTCCTGCTCCAGAGAAGCAGTAGCTGAGTGTTCATACTATCATATACTTGCTTCAAACGTTTTAGGCAGGAAAATTGAGGTACAATGACATGATGAAGAGAGAGCTGCAGAGCTCCCTGGTGGCTTTTCAGGCAGAGTAGAAGGCTTTTGTTGCGGATTCTGTACTTTATGCGATTTCCCTGGACATTTGCACTCTGTGAGCACTGCTTCTGGGTCTGGCGAGGGAACATAAAGAAGCAGTTTAGGAAGATGGACTTAACTTTAAAAGGTTCTTCACATTGCCATGCTGATGACACTGGAGCACTGTAAACTCTGTGCAGGTGATTCCCAGCACCCTCTTTCTGCCCTCGCACCTCCACGGTGGCAGCAGTGGTTGGAACTGTCAGCTCAATTCCAAAGCAGATTTCTGCTCTGCCTCCTGCTCCAGTGAAGCAGAAGCTGTGTGTTCACATTTTCAGATGCTTGATTCTACCGTTTTAGGCAGGAAAACTGAGGTGCACTGACATTCTGAAAAGAGTGCAGCAGAGCTCCCTGGTGGCTTTTCAGGCAGAGTAGAAGGCTTCTGTTGTGGATTCTGTGCTTTATGCGCTTTCCCTGGACGTTTGCAGTCTGTGAGCACTGCTTCTGTGTCTGGCGAGGGAACGTAAATAAGCAGTGTAGGAAGATGGACTTTAAAAGGTAGTTCACATTGCCATGCTGATGAGAATGGAGCCCTGCTCACGCTGTGCAGGTGATTCCCAGCACCCTCTTTCTGCCCTCGCAGCTCCACTGTGGCAGCAGTGGTTGGAGCTGTCAGCTGAATCCCAAAGCAGATTTCTGCTCTGCCTCCTGCTCCAGAGAAGGAGAAGCTGTGTGTTCTCACTTTCAGATGCTTGATTCTACGGTTTTAGGCAGGAAAGCTGACGTGCACTGACATTCTGAAGAGAGTGCAGCAGAGCTCCCTGGTGGCTTTTCAGGCAGAGTAGAAGGCTTCTGTTGTGGATTCTGTGCTTTATCTTCTCTGGCTGGACGTTTGCACTCTGTGAGCACTGCTTCTGGGTCTGGCGAGCGAACGTAAATAAGCAGCTTAGGAAGATGGAGTTAACTTTAAAAGGTATTTCACATTGCTATTCTGTTGACAATGGAGCGCTTCTCACGCTGTGCAGGTGATTCCCAGCACCCTCTTCCTGCCCTCGCACCTCCACGGTGGCAGCAGTGGTTGGAGCTGTCAGCTGAATTCCAAAGCAGATTTCTGCTCTGCCTCCTGCTACAGAGAAGCAGAAGCTGTGTGTTCACACTTTCAGATGCTTGATTCTACCGTTTTCGGCAGGAAAACTGAGGTGCACTGACATTCTGAAAAGAGTGCAGCAGAGCTCCCTGGTGGCTTTTCAAGCAGAGTAGACGGATTCTGTTTTGGATTCTGTGCTTTATGCGCTTTCCCTGGACGTTTGCACTCTGTGAGCACTGCTTCTGGGTCTGGAGACGGAACATAAAGAAGCAGTGTAGGAAGACGGACTTAACTTTAAAAGGTAGTTCACATTACTATTCTGATGACTCTGGAGCACTGTAAACTCTGTGCAGGTGATTCCCAGCACCCTCTTTCTGCCCTCGCATCTCCACGGTGGCAGCAGTGGTTGGAGCTGTCAGCTGAATTCCAAAGCAGCTTTCTGCTCTGCCTGCTGCTCCAGAGAAGCAGAAGCTGTGTGTTCACATTTTCAGATGCTTGATTCTACCGTTTTCGGCAGGGAAATTGAGGTGCACTGACATTCTGAAAAGAGTGCTTCAGAGCTCCCTGGTGGCTTTTCAGGCAGAGTAGAAGGCTTCTGTTGTGGATTCTGTGGTTTATGCGCTTTCCCTGGACGTTTGCACTCTGTGACCACTGCTTCTGGGTCTGGCGAGTGAACGTAAATAAGCAGTGTAGGAAGATGGACTTTAAAAGGTAGTTCACATTGCCATGCTGATGACAACGGAGCAGTGCTCACACTGTGCAGGTGATTCCCAGCACCCTCTTTCTACCCTCGCACCTCCAGGGTCGCAGCAGTGGTTGGAGCTGTCAGCTGAATTCCAAAGCAGATTTCTGCTCTGCCTCCTGCTCCAGAGAAGCAGAAGCTGTGTTTTCACACTTTCAGATGCTTGATTCTACCATTTTCGGCAGGAAAACTGAGGTGCACTGACATTCTGAAGAGAGTGCAGCAGAGCTCCCTGGTGGCTTTTCAGGCAGAGTAGAAGGCTTCTGTTGCGGATTCTGTGCTTTATACGCTTTCCCTGGACGTTTGCAGTCTGTTGCAACACAACATTGAGTCATTGCAACACAACACCGCTGGAGGGCTCCACGCAGAGATTTAATCCTACTTTCAACGTCATTGCAACACAACAACGCTGGAGGGCTCCACGCAGACACTAAGTCCTACTTTCAACGTCATTGCAACACAACAACGCTAGAGGGCTCCACGCTAAGACTAAGTCCTACCTTGAACGTCATTGCAGCACAACACCGCTAGAGGGCTGCACGCTGTGACTAAGTCCTACTTTGACCGTCATTACAACACAACACCGCTGGAGGGCTCCACGCAGACACTAAGTCCAACTTTGCAAGTCATTACAACACAACACCGCTAGAGGGCTCCACGAAGAGACTAAGTCCGTCTTTGCACGTCATTGCAACACAACACCGCTGGAGGGCTCTATGCAGAGACTAAGTCCGACTTTGCACGTCATTGCAACACAACACCGCTGGAGGGCTCCACGCAGAGACTAAGTCCGACTTTCAATGTCATTGCAGCACAACACCGCTAGAGGGCTCCACGCAGAGACTAAGTCCTACTTTCAACGTCATTGCAACACAACACCGCTGGAGGGCTGCATGGAGAGACTAAGTCCTACTTTCAACGTCATTGCAACACAACACCGCTAGAGGGCTCCACGCAGAGACTAAGTCCTACTTTGACCATCATTGCAGCACAACACCGCTAGGGGGCTCCACGCAGAGACTAAGTCCGACTTTCAACGTCAGTTCAACTCTAGCGGAGTCCTACTTTGCAAGTCATTGCAACACAACACAGCTAGACGTTCAGCGTCTAGAGGGCTCTGGCTGGATGTTTCCAGTCTGTGTGCACTGCTTCTGGGTCTGCCAGGGGAACGTAAATAAGAAGTTTAGGAAGATGGACTTAACTTTAAAAGGTAGTTCACATTGCCATGCTGATGACACTGGAGCACTGTAAACTCTGTGCAGGTGATTCCCAGCACCCTCTTTCTGCCCTCGCACCTCCATGTTGACAGCAGTGGTTGGAGCTGTCAGCCGAATTCCAAAGCAGATTTCAGCACTGCCTCCTGCTCCAGAGAAGCAGTAGCTGAGTGTTCATACTATCATATACTTGCTTCAAACGTTTTAGGCAGGAAAATTGAGGTACAATGACATGATGAAGAGAGAGCTGCAGAGCTCCCTGGTGGCTTTTCAGGCAGAGTAGAAGGCTTTTGTTGCGGATTCTGTACTTTATGCGCTTTCCCTGGACATTTGCACTCTGTGAGCACTGCTTCTGGGTCTGGCGAGGGAACATAAAGAAGCAGTTTAGGAAGATGGACTTAACTTTAAAAGGTTCTTCACATTGCCATGCTGATGACACTGGAGCACTGTAAACTCTGTGCAGGTGATTCCCAGCACCCTCTTTCTGCCCTCGCACCTCCACGGTGGCAGCAGTGGTTGGAACTGTCAGCTCAATTCCAAAGCAGATTTCTGCTCTGCCTCCTGCTCCAGTGAAGCAGAAGCTGTGTGTTCACATTTTCAGATGCTTGATTCTACCGTTTTAGGCAGGAAAACTGAGGTGCACTGACATTCTGAAAAGAGTGCAGCAGAGCTCCCTGGTGGCTTTTCAGGCAGAGTAGAAGGCTTCTGTTGTGGATTCTGTGCTTTATGCGCTTTCCCTGGACGTTTGCAGTCTGTGAGCACTGCTTCTGTGTCTGGCGAGGGAACGTAAATAAGCAGTGTAGGAAGATGGACTTTAAAAGGTAGTTCACATTGCCATGCTGATGAGAATGGAGCCCTGCTCACGCTGTGCAGGTGATTCCCAGCACCCTCTTTCTGCCCTCGCAGCTCCACTGTGGCAGCAGTGGTTGGAGCTGTCAGCTGAATTCCAAAGCAGATTTCTGCTCTGCCTCCTGCTCCAGAGAAGGAGAAGCTGTGTGTTCTCACTTTCAGATGCTTGATTCTACCGTTTTCGGCAGGGAAATTGAGGTGCACTGAAATTCTGAAGAGAGTGCAGTAGAGCTCCCTGGTGGCTTTTCAGGCAGAGTAGAAGGCTTCTGTTGTGGATTCTGTGCTTTATGCGCTTTCCCTGGACGTTTGCAGTGTGTGAGCACTGCTTCTGTGTCTGGCGAGTGAACGTAAATAAGCAGTGTAGGAAGATGGACTTTAAAAGGTAGTTCACATTGCCATGCTGATGACAACGGAGCAGTGCTCACGCTGTGCAGGTTATTCCCAGCACCCTCTTTCTACCCTCACACCTCCAGGGTCGCAGCAGTGGTTGGAGCTGTCAGCTGAATTCCAAAGCAGATTTCTGCTCTGCCTCCTGCTCCAGAGAAGCAGAAGCTGTGTGTTCACACTTTCAGATGCTTGATTCTACCATTTTCGGCAGGAAAACTGAGGTGCACTGACATTCTGAAGAGAGTGCATCAGAGCTCCCTGGTGGCTTTTCAGGCAGAGTAGAAGGCTTCTGTTGCAGATTCTGTGCTTTATACGCTTTCCCTGGACGTTTGCAGTCTGTTGCAACACAACATTGTGTCATTGCAACACAACACCGCTGGAGGGCTCCACGCAGAGATTTAATCCTACTTTCAACGTCATTGCAACACAACACCGCTGGAGGGCTCCACGCAGAGACTAAGTCCTACTTTCAACGTCATTGCAACACAACACCGCTAGAGGGCTCCACGCAGACACTAAGACCTACTTTGAACATCATTGCAGCAGAACACCGCTAGAGGGCTGCACGCTGTGACTACGTCCAACTTTGCAAGTCATTACAACACAACACCGCTAGAGGGCTCCACGAAGAGACTACGTCCGTCTTTGCACGTCATTGCAAAACAACACCGCTGGAGGGCTCTATGCAGAGACTAAGTCCGACTTTGCATGTCATTGCAACACAACACCGCTAGAGGGCTCCACGAAGAGACTAAGTGCTACTTTCAACCTCATTGCAACACAACACCGCTGGAGGGCTGCATGCAGAGACTAAGTCCTACTTTCAATGTCATTGCAACACAGCACCGCTAGAGGGCTCCACGCAGAGACTAAGTCCTACTTTGACCATCATTGCAGCACAACACCGCTAGGGGGCTCCACGCAGAGACTAAGTCCAACTTTCAACGTCAGTTCAACTCTAGCAGAGTCCTACTTTGCAAGTCATTGCAACACAACACAGCTAGACGTTCAGCGTCTAGAGGGCTCTGGCTGGATGTTTCCAGTCTGTGTGCACTGCTTCTGGGTCTGCCAGGGGAACGTAAATAAGAAGTTTAGGAAGATGGACTTAACTTTAAAAGGTAGTTCACATTGCCATGCTGATGACACTGGAGCACTGTAAACTTTGTGCAGGTGATTCCCAGCACCCTCTTTCTGCCCTCCCACCTCCACGGTGACAGCAGTGGTTGGAGCTGTCAGCCGAATTCCAAAGCAGATTTCAGCACTGCCTCCTGCTCCAGAGAAGCAGTAGCTGAGTGTTCATACTATCATATACTTGCTTCAAACGTTTTAGGCAGGAAAATTGAGGTACAATGACATGATGAAGAGAGAGCTGCAGAGCTCCCTGGTGGCTTTTCAGGCAGAGTAGAAGGCTTTTGTTGCAGATTCTGTGCTTTATGCGCTTTCCCTGGACATTTGCACTCTGTGAGCACTGCTTCTGTGTCTGGCGAGGGAACGTTTTAAGCAGTTTAGGAAGATGGACTTAACTTTAAAAGGTTCTTCACATTGCCATGCTGATGACACTGGAACCCTGTAAACTCTGTGCAGGTGATTCCCAGCACCCTCTTTCTGCCCTCGCAGCTCCACTGTGGCAGCAGTGGTTGGAACTGTCAGCTCAATTCCAAAGCAGATTTCTGCTCTGCCTCCTGCTCCAGAGAAGGAGAAGCTGTGTGTTCTCATTTTCAGATGCTTGATTCTACGGTTTTAGGCAGGAAAGCTGACGTGCACTGACATTCTGAAGAGAGTGCAGCAGAGCTCCCTGGTGGCTTTTCAGGCAGAGTAGAAGGCTTCTGTTGTGGATTCTGTGCTTTATCTTCTCTGGCTGGACGTTTGCAGTCTGTGAGCACTGCTTCTGGGTCTGGCGAGGGAACGTAAATAAGCAGTTTAGGAAGATGGACTTTAAAAGGTAGTTCACATTGCCATGCTGATGACAATGGAGCAGTGTTCACGCTGTGCAGGTGATTCCCAGCACCCTCTTTCTACCCTCGCACCTCCAGGGAGGCAGCAGTGGTTGGAGCTGTCAGCTGAATTCCAAAGCAGATTTCTGCTCTGCCTGCTGCTCCAGAGAAGCAGAAGCTGTGTGTTCACACTTTCAGATGCTTAATTCTACCGTTTTCGGCAGGAAAACTGAGGTGCACTGACATTCTGAAAAGAGTGCAGCAGAGCTCCCTGGTGGCTTTTCAGGCAGAGTAGAAGTCTTCTGTTGTGGATTCTGTGCTTTATGCGCTTTCCCTGGACGTTTGCAGTCTGTTGCAACACAACATTGTGTTATTGCAACACAACACCGCTGGAGGGCTCCACGCAGAGACTTAGTCCTACTTTCAACGTCATTGCAACACAACACCACTAGAGGGCTGCACGCTGTGACTAAGTCCTACTTTGAATGTCATTGCAGCACAACACCGCTGCAGGGCTCCACGCAGACACTAAGTCCTAATTTCAACGTCATTGCAACACAACACCGCTAGAGGGCTCCACGCTGAGACTAAGTCCTACTTTCAACGTCATTGCAGCACAACACCGCTAGAGGGCTGCACGCTGTGACTAAGTCCTACTTTGACCGTCATTGCAACACAACACCGCTGGAGGGCTCCACGCAGACACTAAGTCCAACTTTGCAAGTCATTACAACACAACACCGCTGGAGGGCTCCACGCAGAGACTAAGTCCGACTTTGAACGTCATTGCAACACAACACCGCTAGAGGGCTCCACGCAGAGACTAAGTCTTACTTTCAACGTCATTGCAGCGCAATACCGCTAGAGGGCTCCACGCAGAGACTAAGTCTTACTTTCGACGTCATTGCAACACAACACCGCTAGAGGGCTGCACGCTGTGACTAAGTGCTACTTTCAACGTCATTGCAAAACAACACCACTGGAGGGCTGCATGCAGAGACTAAGTCCGACTTTCAACGTCATTGCAGCACAACACCGCTGGAGGGCTCCACGCACAGACTAAGTCCTACTTTGACCATCATTGCAGCACAACACCGCTAGGGGGCTCCACGCTGAGACTAAGTCCGACTTTAGTTCACATTGCTATTCTGATGACTCTGGAGCACTGTAAACTCTGTGCAGGTGATTCCCAGCACCCTCTTTCTGCCCTCGCACTTCCACAGTGGGAGCAGTTTTTGGAGCTGTCAGCTGAATTCTCAAAACTGCTTTCTGCTCTGCCTCCTGCTCTGGATGATCAAAAGTGTGTGTTTTCACTTTGCGATACGTCCTTCTACCGTTTTAGGCAGGAAAACTGAAGGTGCACTGGCATGCTGAAGTTACTGCTGCTGATAACGCTGGCAGCTGTTTAAGCGGAGCAGAAGGCTTCTGTAGAGGAAACTGGGCTCTAAACGCTTTAAGTGCTGTTTTGCAATCTCTGCGCCCTGTGCCTCGTTCTGGCGAGTGAACCTAAATAAGCCGTTTAGTTATATGTACTTAACATTAAAAGGTAGTTCACATTGCCATGCTGACACTGGAGCACTGTAAACTCTGTGCAGGTGATTCCCAGCACCCTCTTTCTGCCCCCGCACCTCCACGGTGGCAGCAGTGGTTGGAGCTGTCAGCTGAATTCCAAACCAGATTTCTGCTCTGCCTCCTGCTCCAGAGAAGCAGAAGCTGTGTGTTCACACTTTCAGATACTTCTACCATTTTAGGCTGGAAAACTGAGGTGCACTGACATTCTGAAAAGAGTGCTGCAGTGCTCCCTGGTGGCTTTTTAGGCAGAGTAGAAGGATTCTGTTGTGGATTCTGTGCTTTATGCGCTTTCCCTGGACGTTTGCAGTCTGTGAGCACTGCTTCTGGGTCTGGCGAGGGAACGTAAAGAAGCAGTGTAGGAAGATGTACTTAAATATGAAAGGTAGTTCACATTACCATGCTGATGACACTGGAGCACTGCTCACGCTGTGCAAGTGATTCCCAGCACCCTCTTTCTGCCCTCGCACCTCCACGGTGGCAGCAGTGGTTGGAAGTCTCAGCTGAATTCCCAAAGCTGCTTTCTGCTCTGCCTCCTACTCTAGAGAAGCAGAAGCTGTGTTTTCGAACTTTCAGATACTTGCTTCTACCGTTTTCGGCAGGAAAACTGAGCTGCACTGACATTCTGAAGAGAGAGCTGCAGAGCTCCCTGGTGGCATTTTAGGCAGAGTAGAAGGCTTCTGTTGTGGATTCTGTGCTTTATCCGCTCTGGCTGGACTTTTGCAGTCTGTGAGCGCTGCTTGTGGGTCTGGCGAGGGAACGTAAATAAGCAGTTTAGGAAGGTGGATTTAACATTAAAAGGTAGTTCACATTGCCATGCTGATGACACTGGAGCACTGCTCACGCTGTGCAGGTGATTCCCAGCACCCTCTTTCTGCCCTCGGACCTCCACGGTGGCAGCAGTGTTTGGAGCTGTGAGCTGAATTCCAAAGCAGCTTTCTTCTCTGCCTCCTGCTCCAGAGAAGCAGAAGCTGTGTGTTCACACTTTCAGATACTTGCTTGTACCTTTTTAGGCAGGAAAACTGTGCAGCATTGACATGCTGAAGACAGTGTTGTAGAGCTCCGTGGTGGCTGTTTAAGCCGAGCAGAAGGCTTCTGTTATGTAAACTGCGCTCTCAACACTTTAACTGCAGTTTTGGAGTCTTTGCGCTGTTCGCATGGATCTGGTGAGTGAACCTAAATAGGCAGTGTAGGAAGACCGAATTAACTTTAAAAGGTAGTGCAGATTGCCATGCTGATGACAGTGGAGCACTGTGAAATCAGCGCAGGTCATTCCCTGCACCATCTTTCTGCCCTTGCACCTCCACGGTTGGAGCAGTAGATGGTTCTGTCATCAGAATGTTCAAAGCAGCTTTCTGCTCTGGTTCCTGCTCTGTATAAGCAGAAGCTGTGGGTTTGCACTTTGAGAGACTTGCTTCTATCCTTTAACACAGGAAAGCTGGGGTACACTGACATGCTGAAGATAGTGCTGCAGAGATCCCTGGTTACTGTTGAGGCAGTGTAGAAGTTTTTTTCTACACGTTTGCAGTCTGTGAGCACTCGAATGTCACAGAGGTTCAACTCTAATGAACTTCTTGGAGAGACGAAAAAAGTGCGGGTGACACCGATGCAAAGCTGACTGTCTGCAGAAGAGGCACAGCTCAAGGTTTTTGTCCTGGCTCTTCGCCTGTGGGAGCAGAGGCCAACCATTCGTGCTCTACTCACTTGGAGGCTGGACAACCGAGAGCGGGCCCTACAGAGGTTCAAATCTAGTGGACTTTGAGTTGGGCAAGCGAAGAGAGACAGCAATGCAAATGGCACCGTTGTAAAGCTGACTTTCTGCAGAAGAGGCACGGTGCAAGTTTTTTGTCCTGGCTCTTCGGCTGTGGGAGCAGAGGCCAACCATTCGTGCTCTGCTCACTGGAATGCTTGTCAGCCGAGAGCGGGCACCACAGAGGTTCCATTCTAATGGACTTTGAGTTGGGAAATTGAGGAGCGACAGCAACGCAAATGGCACCGTTGCAAAGCTGACTGTCTGCAGAAGAGGCACAGCTCAAGCTTTTTGTCCTGGCTCTTCGGCTGTGGGAGCAGAGGCCAACCATTCGTGCTCTACTCACTGGGATGCTGGTCAGAAGAGAGGGGGCGTATGGATGTTTGGATTCAAATGGACTTTGAGTTGGGAAATTGAGGAGCGACAGCAACACAAATGGCACCGTTGCAAAGCTGACTGTCTGCAGATGAGGCACAGCTCAAGTTTTTTGTCCTGGCTCTTCGGCTGTGGGAGCAGAGGCCAACCATTCATGCTCTACTCACTGGGATGCTGGGCAGCCGAGAGCGGGTGCCACAGAGGTTCCATTCTAATGGACTTTTAGTTAGGAAATCGAGGAGCGACAGCAACACAAATGGCACCGTTGCAAAGCTGACTGTCTGCAGAAGAGGCACAGCTCAAGCTTTTTGTCCTGGCTGTTTGTCTGTGGGAGCAGAGGCCAACCATTCATGCTCTACTCACTGGGATGCTGGTCAGCCGAGAGCGGGTGCCACAGAGGTTCCATTCTAATGGACTTTGAGTTGGGAAATCGAGGAGCGACAGCAATGCAAATGGCACCGTTGCAAAGCTGACTGTCTACAGAAGAGGCACAGCTCAAGTTTTTTTGCCTGGCTCTTTGTCTGTGGGAGCAGAGGCCAACCATTCGTGCTCTACTCACTGGCATGCTGGACAACCGAGAACGGCAGCCTTGGATATTTGGATTCAAATTTCAGTTTGAGTTGGGAAATCGAAGAGCGACAACAACGCAAATGGCACCGTTGCAAAGCTGACTGTCTACAGAAGAGGCACAGCTCAAGCTTTTTGTCCTGGCTCTTCGCCTGTGGGAGCAGAGGTCAACCATTTGTGCTCTACTCACTGGGATGGTGGTCAGCCGAGAGCGGGTGCCAAAGCTGTTCATTCAAACGGACTTTGAGTTGGGAAATCGAGGAGCGGCAGCAACGCAAATGGCACCATTGCAAAGCTGACTTTCTGCAGAAGTGGCACAGCTCAAGTTTTTTGTCCTGGCTCTTCAGCTGTGGGAGCAGATGCCAAACATTTGTGCTCTACTCACTGGGATGCTGCTGATCTCGCCTGCAGCTGTTTAAGCCAGAATAGAAAGCTGCTTTGGGAGTTCAACTGACAGCTGCATCCACTGCTCCCACCGTGGAGGTCCGGGGGCAGAAAGAGGGTGCTGGGAATCACCTGCACAGCGTGAGCAGTGCTCCGTTGTCATCAGCAGCTCCATTGTCATCAGCATAGCAATGTGAACTACCTTTTAAAGTTAAGTCCATCTTCCTAAACTGCTTATTTAGATTCACTCGCCAGATCGAGGCACAGGGCGCAGAGGTTGCAAAACAGCAGTTAAAGCATGTAGAGCCCAGTTTCCACAACAGAAGCCTTCTGCTCTGCTTAAACAGCTGCCAGCGAGATCAGCAGCAGTGACTTCAGCATGCCATTGCACCCTAGTTTTCCTGCCTAAAACGGTAGATGCAAGTATCTCAAAGTGAAAACACACACTTTTTGATCATCCAGTGCAGGAGGCAGAGCAGAAAGCTGCTTTGGAATTCAGCTGACAGCTCCAACCACTGCTCCCACCGTGGAGGTCCGAGGGCAGAAAGAGGGTGCTGGGAATCACCTGCACAGAGTTTACAGTGCTCCAGTGTCATCAGCATGGCAATGTGAACTACCTTTTAAAGTTAAGTCCATCTTCCTACACTGCTTATTTACGTTCCCTCGCCAGAGCCAGAAGCAATGCTCAGACTGCAAATGTCCAGCCAGAGCGTATAAAGCACAGAATCCACAACAGAAGCCTTCTGCTTTGCCTAAGCAGCCACCAGGGAGCTCTGCTGCACTCTTTTCAGAATGTCAGTGCACCTCAGTTTTCCTGCCGAAAACGGTAGAATTAAGCATCTGAAAGTGCGAACACACAGCTTCTGCTTCTCTGGAGCAGGAGGCAGAGCAGAAATCTGGTTTGGAATTCAGCTGACAGCTCCAACCACTGCTGCCACCGTGGAGGTGCGAGGGCAGAAAGAGGGTGCTGGGAATCACCTGCACAGAGTGAGCAGCGCTCCAGTGTCAGCTACATGGCAATGTGTGCTACTTTGTAGTATTATGTACATATTCCTAGAGTGCCTCTTTGATGTTCCCTCGACAGATCCAGGTGCAGCGCTTACAGACTGCAAACGTGTAGATAATGAGTATAGAGAAGAGAACCAACAGCAAAAAACTTCTACACTGCCTAAACAACAACCAAGGTAGCTCTGAAGCAGTGTGTTCAGCATGAGAGTGTACCTCAGCTTTCCTCCCTAAAACGGTAGAAGCACATATCTGAAGGAACGAATACACACTTTCTGCTTCAGCTGAGCAGGAGGCAGAGCAGAAAGCTGCCTTGGAATTCAGCTGACAGCTCCAACCACTGCTGCCACCGTGGAGGTGCGAGGGCAGAAAGTGGGTGCTGGGAATCACCTGCACAGTGTGAGCAGTGCTCCAGTGTCAGCAACATGGCAATGTGCACTAACTTGTAAAGTCCATCTTCCTACAGTGCCTATTTATTTTTCCTCGCCTGATCCAGGTGCAGTGCTCACAGTGAGCAAACGTCCATTTAATGCGTACAGAGCAGAGAACAAACAGCAGAAACCTTCAACAATGCTGGAAGAGTAACCAGGGAGCTCATGTCACAGTGCTGTAGGCATGAGTAAGCAGTAAAATGCTAAGCAAGCGGCTTAACCCCAACCCCCCTGTACATCCGTTAACCCTTCGCATCACCTCGCCCCCCCCCACAGCACCCATTGATTTTCTACATCCCCTTCCCATTGCCCTGATACCCTCTGAGATATCGTGAAAGGCCCCCATATCCACCTATATCCCTCCTTGATGCCCATTGACTTTCTCCATCCCCATCCCATTGCCCTGGTACCCTCCAAGACAACCCCAAGGGTTCCCACATACTTCTATGCCCTCCATAGCACCCATTGCCGTTCTCCATCCCCTTCCCAATGCCCTGCTTGTGACATGCTGTGAACTCCTATGGGATGCCCTGCCTGTGGGATGCTGTGAATCCCTATGGGATGCCCTGCTTGTTGGATGCTGTGAAACCCTATGAGATGCTCTGCTCATGGGATGCTCTGAACCCCTATGGGATGCTCTGCTTGTGGGATGCTGTGAATCCCCACAGGATGCCCTGCTTGTGGGATGCTCTGAATCCTTATGGGATGCTCTGTCTGTGGAATGCTCTGAATCCCTCTGGGATGCTCTGATTGTGAGATTCTCTGAATCCCTATGGGATGCCCTGCTTGTGGGATGCTCTGAGCCCCTATGGGATGCTCTGCTTGTGGGATGCTCTGCTTATGGGATGCTCTGAAACCCTATGGGATGCTCTGCTCATGGGATGCTGTGAATCCCTGTGGGATGCTGTCCTGGGTTCAGCAGTAGCAGTCACTTTTTCTCCTTCTTAGTAGCTGGTGCAGCGCTGTGTTTTTCTGATTTTCAGTCTGGGAGCAGCTCTGATAACACCGATGTTTTTAGTTACTGCTCAAATGTTTGGTCTGACCAAGGACGTTGTGAGTCTCATGCTCTGCCAGGGAGGAGGGGAAGCTGGGAGGAAGCAGGGACAGGACACCTGACCCAAACTAGCCAAAGAGGTATTCCATACCACAGCACGTCATGCCCGGGAGGTAACTGGGGGTTACCCGGAGGGGCTGGCTCACTGTTCGGTCGGGCTGGTTTTTGGTGCGAGGTATCGTATTCTCTTCCCTTGTTATTTCTCCTATCATTGTCATTATCGGTGGCAGCAGCAGTGGGTTTCAGTTATCCCTTTGTTACTGGGCTGTTCCCATCCCAAGCCATGGCAGTTACGTTCTTTCCATTCTCCTCCACATCCTTCCGGGAGCAGGGGAGGGGGGAAGAAAGGGCAGGGGAGGGGGAGTGGACTGTGCGGCTGACTTGACGAGAGGGTTTAAACCACCACAGATGCTCTGGAGCCCTATGGGATGCTCTGAATCCCTGTGGGATGCTCTGCTTGTGGGATGCTCTGGAGGTCCCTTGTGCCACCAGCTCCTTCCTAAGATCCCTACACCAGGGAACATCCACACTGCAGCATGGAGGTCTGACATCACGGAGTCATGGAACCATGGAACCATGGAATGGGTTGGGTTGAAGGCACCTTAAAGCTCATCCAGCTCCAACCCTTGCCATGGACAAGGGCACTTTCCATAGAGCAGGGTGCCCCATCCAACTGTGCTCGCTTCCAGGAACACCCCACATACCCCATTCCTTCTGCCCCAATCCCTTTCCAATCCCTTCTTTTCCCCAACCTTCCTCCCCAACTCCATGGATTTGGCACCTTTTGAACTCCCAAGACCCCCCTAAACTGTCTTTTAACAACAACCTGGGCCTCATTCCACCTCTTTTTGGCCCAAAGCAGAGGCTGGGAAGCTGGGGTCCCCAAGGGATGGGGTCATCAGGAGATTGGGTACCCAAGGGATGGGATGCACAGGGGGTGGGGTCCACAAAGGGTGGGGTCCACAAGGGATTGGGTCCCAAGGGATTGGTTTCCCAGGGTATGGGGTCACAAGGGATGGGGTCCCCAGGGATGGGGTTGCAAGGGATGGGGTACCCAAAGGATGGGGTCCCAAGGGATGGGGTCCCAAGGGATGGGGTCCGAAGGGGATGGCATCACAAGGGATGGGGTCCTAAGGGATGGGGTCCCTAAGGGAAGGGGTCCCAAGGAGATGCGGTCCCAAGGGATTGGGTAGCCAAGGATGGGGTCCCAAGGGATTGGGTACCCAAGGGATGGGATCCCCAAGGGATGGCGTCCCAAGGGATGGGGCTCCCATTGTACCTCAGCCCACCCATGGTGTTCTGGGATGGGGCTGGAGCATCCGTGTTCTAATGAGTGGGTGCCCTGGGGGGTTGGGATTGGAGCCCCCTGTTCTATGCCTTGGTCTCTATGGGGGGAGTCCAGGGGTGGTGTTGGAGGTCCCCATTATACCCATGGGGTGTCTATGGGGTGATGCTCCCCCCACTTGTGGGGGTCCATGTTGGGGGTGGGGTGTCTCTTTTCCCTCCCCTATTGAGGATCCATGGGGGTGCCCCTGCGTATGGGTGCCCTGGATGGAGGGTTGGGGGGGTTCTCACTACCGCCCCCGCAGGGCTGGAGGGGGAAGCGCTGCTGCAGGAGCTGGCCTGACGCTACGTGGCCGCGATGGGGTACATGGAGGGGAGCAAACCGGGACCCACGAGCATCTTGGGTGAAGGGGGAGGCATGGGGGGGTCTGGGGGGGGGGTCATAAATGGATCGGGGGGAGTAAGGGGTTCATGGGGGGGACCTGGGGGTGTCATGGGGGGGGCTGGTGATGTCATGGGGGGGTCTCACCCCTCTGCCCCCCACCCCCAGGCACTTCTCAGCTGCAGCCAAGGGTCCCTGGGGGGACCGCATCCCCTTCAACCCCACGGGTACCGGGTGTGGAGCCGCCATGCGCAGCCTCGCCATAGGGCTCAGGTGGGGCAGGGAGGGGATGGGGATGGAGAACATCAATGGGTGCTATGGGGGGGGGACATAGAGGGATGTGGGGAGCCTTGGGGGTGTATCAAAGGGTGCCAGGTCAATGGGATGGGGATGGAGAAGATCAATGGGTGCTATGGGGGCCTAGGGGGATGTGGGGAGCCTTGGGGGAGTCTCAGAGGGTGCCAGGGCAATGGGATGAGGATGGAGAAGGTCAATGGGCATCAAGGAGGGATATAGAGGGAGATGGGGACCCTTGGGGATGTCTCAGAGGGAACCAGGGCAATGGGATGGGGATGGAGAGCATCAGTGGGTGCTATGGGGGGCATAGGGGGATGTGTCACACAGTATGTTAGAGATTGGAAGGGACCTCAAAAGATCATCTAGTCCAATCCCCCTGCCGGAGCAGGAACACCTAGATAAGGTCACACAGGAATGTGTCCAGGCGGGTTTTGAATGTCTCCAGAGAAGGAGACTCCACAACCTTCCTGGGCAGCCTGTTCCAGTGTTCCGTCACCACAATGTGGGGAGCCTTGGGGGTGTCTCAGAGTGTGCCAGGGCAATGGGATGGGGATGGGAGCAGCAATGGGTGCTATGGGGGGCATAGGGGGATGTGGGGAGCCTTGGGGGAGTCTCAGAGGGAATCATGGCAATGGGATGGGGATGGAGAAGGTGAAGGCCAAGGGGTGTTAGGGAGGGATGTGGGGACGCAAAGGTGGTCCCTGAGCTGCCCTGGGGGACATGGGGACCTCCTGGGGTCTATGGGGACATCTTGAGTGGCCATTGGGACCTCTTGGGTGTCTATGGGTGCCCATGGGGACCCTTTGGGTGATTATGGGTGGCCATGGGGCCCTCTTTGGTGCCTATGGGTGGCCCTGGGGACATGTTGGTGACCATGGGGCCCTCTTGGGTGCATCCGGGTGCCCATGGGGCCCTCCTATGGGGCCACGGGAACCCCTTGGGTGCCTATGGGTGCTCATAGGGCCCTCTTGGAGGCCTATGGGTGCTCATGGGGATCCCTTGTGTGCCTGTGCATGGTCATGGGGATCTCTTGGGTGCCCATGGGGACCTCTTGGGTGTCTGTGGGTGGCCATGGGGACCTTCTATGTGGCCATGGGGAACCTTTGGGTGCCTCTGGGTGCCCATAGGGCCCTCTTGGTGGTGATGGGGACCTCTTGGGTGTCTACAGGTGTCCATGGGGACCTCTTACAGGGCCAAGGGAATCCTTTGGTTGGGAGGGTCCCAGTGGGAGACAATGGAAGGGGTCCCAATGGGAGGCAATGGGAAGTTCCCAACTGGGGGTAATGGGAGGGTCCCAATGGGAGACAATGGAAGGGGTCCCAATGGGAGGCAATGGGAGGGTCCCCGTCAGTTCCACTGGGAGCACTGGGAGCCCCCCAACCTTCCCCCCCCCCCCGGTGGAGTCAGGGCTTTCTGAACCCCCATGGGCCCCCTCTATGGGACCTCCCCCAATGTGTGCTGGGACCCCTCAGTGGGTGCTGGCACCCCCCATGGAACCTCCCTACTGGACCCCTCCCAATGGGTGCTAGGTCCCCACCACGGGATCCCCTCAGTGGGTCCCCTGCCATGGCTGCTGGCACTCAACCCATGGGACCCTCACTAATGGGTGCTGGGACCCCATGCATGGGCTCTCCTGTAGGACCTCCCTAATGGGTGCTGGCACCCCCCCATGAGACCCCCCCATGGGATCCTCCATAATGGGTTCTGGGACCCAGCCATGAGCCCCCCCCAGTGGGTGCTGGGGCCTCTCCATGGGACCCCCCCCATTGGGTGCTGGTGTTAGCGTCAAGACAAACACATAACCACCGGAATGGTTATATGAGGTGCTTTATTGAGGCGCCGGGAACCAGGGGTACGCACCCAAATCTGATTCCAGCCTCGTCACATCGCGTTCGCAATTTATACTTTAAAAGTTTCGCAATTAATGCATATTCAACATAGGTTGCTACACTAACTAATACATATGCATCAGGGATTGCTTCATCAGTCCATTACGACATCAGCCTCTTCTGCGCTTGCGCAGCCCCCTCTGGTGGTCGTCTGGTGGTCGTCCTGATGAAGTAAGGAGTCTTCCTTATTCTGTCCTTTTCAGCTCTCCGTTCTTTGGATGGGCCCTAACCACTATGTGGACACATGATCCTTTGATCCTCACTTGGTTGCCCTTGGTATGTGGTTCAATCTTTGGTTCTGCTAAGTTGGAGTTTCACAGTACATTCCTTCCTACACATTTGTTTCTATTCCTAAGGCTACCAGTATAACATTTAGTTAGAAAGTAACTAAGATAAAAACCAACACAATTGTAGTGTTCAATGTATGAAGCTTTGATCTATGATTTTAAACACAATCACCTATTGGAACAGTTATAAAATAACTAAGGTGCAGTACAGCAAAGTTACAAATTTTAACATATGCATAAAGGCTTTCTATTGGTTTTACAAACTTGTCAAATATAGTGACTGCTAGAATGGCTATATGATTATATTTAACATAAAATTTTATCTGTGCCCTAACATTTCCCCCCTTTGAAAATACTTCATCTTAGCAAGTATTTTCACTTTCCAATTTAAGCAGTCGTTTCCTGATATGCAGGTGGTGGTGCTGTATAAGTCGGATACTCTCTTGTCACCGCCCTTATTATTCGATGAGTCCATTCTTTATTGCGGGCTATTTCCTTTCGAATGCAGAGATACATCAGATATATCATTGAAAACACAATTAGTTTCATGATTACAGTTTGTATGAGGGAATGAACCCATCCAGTAAAATGAAGGCCCAAACTGTCAAATAATGCTCCAACCCAATTTTGTTCAATTTCCTTTCTTTCCTTTCCTGCCTCTTGTTCAACTTTAGTCAGTTGGGAAATACCGTGTTCTATGTCTGCTGTCACATTGGGAATGTGAATGCAGCAATGGTCCATTCTGTCTTTCAAATATCCACAGACACCATGCTCTTTAAGTAGCAACATGTCTAATGCTATTCTGTTCTGCAAGGTCGTTTTAGTTGTCGGTTGTAATTGCAAATTTAAATCTCTGAATCCCTTCTTTGTTATTCTAGCTAATCTTTCCGTTTGACCAATCAGGTTGTCAATCATTTCTCTATTTCGGTATGCTGCCACTTGGGCGAATAGGGATTCTAAAGCCCATCCTACTTTGACTCCCGTAGAAGTTTCCTGCCAAGTGTCTTCATCATTGCTATCATCATTGCCTATCTCTCTTCTTGTTTGAATTTGTAGGGTTTCCAATTTGCCTTTAAATGGTGATTTCTTCCAAATTGGACAGAGGGTGGGTAATCCCAGAGTGATCTCTTTGACTGGACCTTCCATGGATAGCTGGGTGGTCCAGGTTCCATCACTAGTTGCCCACTGCTGAATATTTACAGTCTATATGATTATCTCGGATGTTAATTGTTTTTCCTCCGACCTTTAGTCCCCGACATACACAGCCGATCATTAAAGCAACCTTAACCGGGAGTATTGTAATCTCTTCAGGGTTAGTATCACAGTCCTAACTTTCTGTACAATTCCACCAGGGAACATCCCTGATGATATCTCGACTAGTCTTATTCATGGACAGCAAGTTATTTTTGTCTCTTGTTACATTTTTTTTGCCTGTCCATTTAACACACCAAGGTATGTTTCCAATATATTGGAACTTTTGCAGAATACTCATTGACCAGACTGAGTCCCACTTTTGTTTTAAACTATTTACCTTTTCACATTCCCATATTGTTTCTTTTACTGGTCTGTCCACCTTAACTGGTTTATTATAAATGCATTTTCCCAATTCCCCTCTTATAGGAGTAAACCGAGAATTTGGTTTCCTTTCACATTGTGATCTTGATGCCAAAAGTGCAGGGTCTCCACAAGCACCTTCTTCTTGATATTCTGTCACTGTTACATTTGTCGTTATCTCTTTTTCTTGATAGGTAATTGTTTTGTTAATTTCTGGAAGTGCAAACATTATTATTCCCCATTCAATTGATTCCCAGGCTGCCTTTGGTATCGGCAAGCATGCCGTTATCTTACTTGTGTTTTTCATTTTTGCAAAATCCCCAATTAGGCCTATCATTAAGTTTTCCTCAGGATTTTGGCAATATAATTGGACTGTCTGTGTTGGATCTACTGATCTTCTAACTCTCTTTCCTGTAACTTTGATTTCATTGTAGCCGATAGCAGATTTGACAAATAATGTTCTTTCTGCATAATCTGCGCTCCCATTTATTTCTACAATACATCGGTATCTGCCCTGATCCTCAGAAGTCAAATTCGATAGTTTCAGTTCTGTCTCTCCTACATTTTGGTTTCACTCACTGAATCTATTTTCAACTCTACCTTTCAACTTTCCATTCGCCTTGCGACTGAGCCTTGATTTGTCAAAGATAAGGTCTGGGTTTTTGAAAGGATCATTTACCTTTTCCCAAATGACCCTTATTGGCATTAATCTTACTGGAATGGTATCAGTGAACCTGCAAATCAGAGTGGCATCCTGACCGACAAATTGTATCAAAACATCTCTTTTCTGTGGAATTTCAGGAAAGTAAACAACCATCAATGGTGTTAGTGACCAGACAACAATCAAAGTTTTATAAACCAACGCAGACATCTTATTTACATTTCAGCTTAAGTTTTGTGGGACTCAGTACCTGTGTTTCCCAGACCTTTGAGACCTTTTTCACTCGTGTATAATGTATCCAAGAATCCACCCCTTCTACCTTTACTGCAGTGAATGCTGTTAACAGGGCTTGATAAGGTCCGTCCCACTGTTCTTTCAATGGCTCTTCATTCCAGTTTCAGATGTATACTTGATCTCCTGGTTGCATGTCATGTGTACTGGATTTTCCAAGGACAGTGGTCTGTTCCACACCAAAGTGCTCCGAAGTCGAGCTAAAGCTCTGCCGAGAGACAGCACATAATTATAAACATCCTGATTCCCTTTAATGTGGGTATTGGGATTGGGGTCTGGTGCCTCATATGATTTTCCATAGAGGATCTCATAGGCGCTTACTGACATCCCACTTCTGGGTTTTATTCTGATTCGTAGTAGAGCTATGGGTAGAGCTTGTGGCCATTTTATTTTGGCCTCCTGACGTATTTCACTGATTTGTCTTTTTATTGTTTGATTCATTTTCTCTACCTGTCCACTGGATTGGCGTCTCCAGGGAGTATGTAAGTTCCATGATATTCCTAACAGTTTACTAACTTCCTGTAGTATAGCTGCAACAAAATGTTGGCCTCTATCTGATGATATCCCTAAAGGGACTCCAAATCATGGAATGATTTCTTTAAGCAACCACTTTTCTGTCTCCTTTGCCTGATTGGTGCGACAGGGAAGGGCCTCAGGCCATCCAGAAAAGGTGTCAACCCCCACCAATAGATACTTGCACCCTTGTACCTTTGGTAATTCCACAAAGTCAATCTGCCAATAGTCTCCTGGCTCTACCCCTATCCTGATTCTCCCCATTTCAACTTGTCTCCTTACTACTGGGTTGTTTTTCAAACAAATTTCGCATTTTGATCCCACCGCTTTTGCCATGGTTAACATCTGTTTGGAAACTATTTCTCGTTTTAAATAAGTTACCAATGCTTCTGCACCCCAATGTTCAGTCTGTAGAATTTTCCGCATTACTGCTGGCGGCACTATTACTTGTCCAGTCGTTGTTATGTACCACCCTTCAGAATTCTTTTGAGCTTTTAAGACTCCTGCCAATTTCTCATCTTCTTTTGAATAATTTGGTTCTTGTAAGAGATAGGTATGAAGTGGGCTTACCTTAAGAGGTATCAAAGCCATCATGTTCCATACCTTTCGGGCTACTTGTCGAGCTGTCTGGTCTGCCAATGTATTTCCTTCAGATATCTTTGAAGTTCCTCCTTGGTGCGCTTTGCAGTGCATAATGGCCACCTGTTTAGGCTTTTGCACAGCAATTATTAATTCCAGGATCTCTTTTTGATATTTTATATTAGTCCCTTGTGAGGATAACAGTCCTCGTTCCTTCCATAATGCTCCGTGTATATCTACTACACCAAACGCATACTTTGAATCTGTCCACACATTTACCTTTTTGTCGTCACTCAGTTCCAGCGCTCTTGTAAGAGCTATCAGTTCTGCCCGTTGAGCCGATGTCCCAGGAGATAACGCTTTTGCTTCAATTACCTCTTGCTGTGTTGTTACAGCATATCCTGCATACCGTGTCCCATTTTCCACAAAGCTGCTTCCATCTGTGAAAAGTTTCCAATCAGGTTGTTCAAGAGGTACATCTTTCAAATCTGCTCTGGTTGCATATGTATGCTCGATGACCTCTATGCAGTCATGTTCAAGGGTCCCCTCCTCTGGGTTCGTTCCTAGGAAAGCTGCTGGATTCAACAGGTTAGTAGTTTTTAAACTCACATCATCTTGTTCTGTCAAAATTGCTTGATATTTCATCATTCTGCTAGGGGATAACCAATACCCCCCTTTCTGCTCCAAAACAGTTGTTACCATATGTGGCACAAAAACTTCAATGTGTTTCCCCAGAGTCAGTTTTCTGGCCTCCTGTATCAGAACAATAGTTGCTGCCACTGCTCTTAAACATGAAGGTCATCCCGCACTTACCGGATCCAGTTGTTTTGAAAAATATCCCACTGGTCTTTTCCAGATTCCAAGCTTCTGAGTTAACACTCCCAGCGCTAATCTCTGTCTCTCATGGACAAAAAACTGAAAGTCTTTTGTTAGATCTGGGAGTCCCAGTGCTGGGGAGTTCATTAACACCTCCTTCAGTTTCCTAAAGGCCTCTTTCTGTGGTTTATCCCAAACAAAAGCAGGTGATTTTTGGGCTTCATAAAGGGGTTTAGCAATGAGTCCATAGTCCATTATCCACAGTCTGCACCACCCTGCCATACCCAAAAATGTTCTTAGCTCATGTAGGTTCCGCGGTTCTGAAATGGTACAAATTGCCTCTATGCGATTTATCCCCAGCTTCCGCTGACCTTGCGAAATCTCACATCCTAAATACAACACAGTTGTGCATGCAATTTGTGCCTTTTCCTTCGAGACCTTGTAGCCATTCAGGCCTAGCTGGTTCAAGATTTCAATAGTTACTTTTATGCACAATGACTCTTGTTCTGTTGCAATAAAGATGTCATCTACATATTGCAATAAGAGGTACTGTGATCTCGGTACCTGTACCTTTCCTTGGGTAGTCCATATTTCCAGTTCCTTGGCTATCTGGTTCCCAAAGACAGTTGGGCTGTTCTTAAATCCTTGTGGAAGTCTGGTCCATGTTAGCTCTGTCTTTCGTCCATTCTGTGGGTTCTCCCATTCAAATGCAAACAGTTTCCTGCTACTTTTGTCAAGAGGAGTGCAGAAGAAGGCATCTTTTAAATCAGTCACTGTAAACCATTTATACTTTTCCTTCACAGATGTTAACAACGTATAGGGGTTTGCTACCACTGGGTGGATATCCTTTGTTATTTTATTTATAGCCCTCAAATCCTGTACTAACCTATATTCACCATTTGGTTTCCTTACTGGGAAAATTGGTGTGTTATATTCTGATTCACATTCCTCTAAGATTTGATTTTTTTAAAAACTTCTCAATTGTTTTTATAATCCCATATCTCGCTTCTAATTTCAGGGGATATTGTTTAACCCTTACTGGCCTAGATCCATCCTTCAGTTCCACTATCACTGGCTGAGCCATTTTTGATTTTCCTGTAATTTCTGTTTCCCAAGCTGTCGGTATCACAGCCTGCTCTACCTCCACTGGGATTCTAGCAACGCGCTTATCTTTGAGAATCAAAATCTGTCCTGTTTTTGATTCTGGAATTTGCATTGTTAATTCACCATTTTCAAAAATAATTACAGCATCCAATTTAGCCAATAGATCTCGTCCGCAGGTCTAGGGGCTGCAGGAATGGCTGTATTTCCTCCTTCCCTGTGGCTCCTACAACTGTCGTAGTTTTCTTTCCTAACTTCCCGTATAGCTCATTTAAAACTGAGTAGGTAGCCCCCGTATCTACTAAAAATTTTACTTCTTTTCCACCCAGTTGTATTTTCACAAGGGGTTCCTCATTTCTCGCCCCGGCTAGTCAGCTTTGGTTGTCATATTCTCCCAGCACCATCGCCTTAGCTACATCCGATCCCATAAAAAGGTTCCTCGGGGACATAAATTGTCCTCCCCTCAATGGACATTCATTTTTCCAGTGTCCCTCCTGTTTGCAGTTTGCACACTGATTATATCCTAATCTTTCTGTATTCACCCCTATTCTTGGGTTATAAAATCCTCTTCCTTGTCCCCTACCTCGCATACTCCCTCGACCTCTCCCCCTAGGGTTGAAAAACTCTGTTCCTTTCCTTGGATTACTGCCAATAAATTCTGCTGCTGCCTCCGGGAATTTTCTTTTTCCCTATTATTATACACCTTCCAAGCCACTTCTAATAGTCTATCCAAGTTCCGCAAATCTGCCCCCCCTAGCTTTTTGTAGCTTTTTCCTAATGTCGTCTTGAGATTGCCCTGGAAAGATCAGAGCTAATTGTGTCCTAGCCTGTTGAGTTTCCACATCCAAATCTGTATATTTCTTTGCAGTTTCTTTAAGTCTTTCTAAAAAGGTAGACGGTGATTCCGTCTTTTCCTGCCTCACATTGTACAGCTTTGACCAATTTATTGTTTTAGGCATGGCATTTTGCACCCCAGCAATCACCCAATCTTGGTACCTTCACAAATTCCTCATTCCCCTCACTGTGTTATAGTCCCACATCGGATCTTCCATAGGGAAGTTTTGATCTATGTTTCCCTCAACCAACCCCTGTCTTAAATCTTCTCGAACTTTTTCTCTTGCAGTCCGCAATACCATTTCTTTTTCTGTTGAATCCATAAGGGTGTCTAAAAGCACCTGTATATCATCCCAATCTGGGTTTTGAGTTTTCATAATAATTTTCATTACCCGAGCTCCCTTATCTGGATTTTCTCTGTATGTCCCCGCTGATTGTTTCCAGATGACTAAATACCTGGGTGAGAAGGGTACTTTGATGTATACCGGCCCTTCTGTTCTGACTCCCTGTCTTAAAGGAGCAAGCACTGCACCAGGCGTCTGAGCCTGCATTTTTCTCCCTCGTCCTTCCTTTTGACGAGTTCGATGTGAGACCTGAGTAACGGGGAGGTCTACCTTTTGATCTCCCTTGCATTCATCGTCACTCTCACTCTCAGAATCACTTTCACCATCATCCTCCTCCCCCCTTTCCTCTATTACCGGCGGGGCTACAACCAGATCAAGATTTTCATCATCCTTCTGGTGCTGCAAACTGTTTTCTAAAGCAAGACACCCGATACATTTTTTCTCAGCAACACATCCCCTACATTGTCCATTTGCTTTTGTTTTAACAACCATAATTCCACAGGATCTTTGCCATTCCTTATTATCTCTTAGAGTAAAGAAAAGATCTACATACGGCACTTCATCCCATTTTCCTTTCCTTTTACAGAACAACATCAATTGCAATATAGTATTATACTGTAAAGTTCCATTTTCAGGCCATTTTTCCTGACCTTCCAATTCATATTGTGTCCACCAAACGTTACAATATTCAATTAGCTTGTCTTTCCGCATACTCTGCCCAAATCCCCCCTCCTTCCAATGGTTTAAAAGACATCCTAATGGAGAGGACTTGGGAATTGACGGCATTCTATGAATACAAAGAAGCTCTTAAAAAAAAAACAGGGTTTGGTTTTTTTTCTGGTTTTTTTGGTTTGTTTTTTTTTTTCACCACTTAATTACGACAATTTAAACCAGTGCTGTTCCTGCAGCATAAACCAAAACCAGTGCTGTTCCTGCAGCATGAACCATTTACCAACCAAATTTGCCGAACCTGCAGGGCTTTCGCCACTGTCTAACAGACGGCGCCTAAGCTTACCCCGGGAGCTCCCTAGCCCAACCAAGCGCAGCTTTCGCCACGTCTAACTGGCAGGCTTTACCATACCATACCAAAATCGGTACCTTTACCATACCAAACCAGAATCGGTACCTTTACCATACCAAACCAGAATCGGTACCGTAACCAAATTAAAAGCACCTGTCTTACCGTATCAGAGGTCCGTTGTGAGCAGCGGAGGTCGGTCGCGGCCGATGGCTCCCCGAGAATCTCTCGGTGCCAGCTGGAGCAGAATCGAAACGCGATCCGCCTCAGCAGTGCCCGCGAGGCCTCATCTGGGTCGCCAAAATGTTAGCGTCAGGACAAACACATAACCACCGGAATGGTTATATGAGGTGCTTTATTAAAGCGCCGAGAACCAGGGGTACGCACCCAAATCTGGTTCTAACCCCGTCACATCGTGTACGCAATTTATACACTACAAGTCGGCTGATGCAATACGCCTATACAGATTTATGGTCTATTCCCGCTTTGTATTATAATGATCTTCACACTTGCACCTGCACTCTGATGACTTAATCTTGGTCCAAACTGTGGAACTATTGTTAACTAGTTTTTTAAGTGCAACTGGTCAGAACGATAGTTCCAGCCAGGTTTCGAACAAAATTTTCTGTTCTAACTTTATTCTTGGATATTTTCAGTCATCGTACAAATGGTTCCTTGATTAGGTTTCTAACATAATGCTTATTTATAAAGTAACTAAAGATAAATGTACAATTGTTTTCCTAATGATTTATGATTCCTAAACACAATAGCCTATTGAAACAGCTATAAAGTAACTGAAATACAAAACTACAAAGTTAGTTATAAAATGACTAAAACACAAAGTAGCAAAATTACACATTTTGATATAAGTATGAAGGTATAAGGCTTTCTATTGATTGACAAATTTTTAAATAAAATCACTTCTATCACTCTTATATGATTATGACAAACATAAAATTTCACCCTTCTCTAACACCCCCACCTCCTCCCAGTTTCCCCCTGGGGCGGCTGCGGGGTCTCTCTGCCCCCCTGCGGGATGGAGGGATGTGGGCAGGGGAGGGAAGGGCAGTGCAAGGGACGTGACCACGCCGGGGACTGTCACAGACCGGGTCACAAAGGGCCCCGCTGTGACCCCGCTGCCAAGGGCAGGAGGCGCAGGGCGTCCAGTGCAGGCTGGACCTGGAGCTGGGATAGTCCCTGTGCCAGGAGCTGTCCTGCTCTCGGGAACCTTCTCTGCAGCTCTCTTTGTACCCAGCCGGGATGTGCTGGGCTTCCTTCATCTGCCATGGCCCTCAGTGGGGAACGGGGGCACTTGCTGGATCTGCTGCTGCACGCCTGAAGGGAAATGGACTTGGAGCTGTGCCTCGTGCTTCACAGGGGAATGGTTCAGAGAAGTCATCCTGTGGATAACTGAAAGGGCCTTATTAATGACCAGTGGTAATTAATCAGGGACTGAATGAAAATCAAATGGGAATCCAATGCTGATTAAGCAATGACTGACTTTTAATTCAACTGTGAATTCACAATGATTTGAAGATGATGTAAATAATAGTTCAGATGGTGATGTATACATCACATACGGTCATATATTTTGTGGCAGTGGCAGTGGCATGTTTTATGGCAGCGTTGTTAGCTCAGGCCAAGGCAGGCAAAGGGCATTTGTGTGGAAGAGCTGGGCTCCAAGGCAGTTCGCACTGTACAGGTGAGATGTAAGCATGCACACAGTGTGTAGTTGAGGAGATGAACCCTGGGTGAGCACAAACACCCTCAGCTATTCTGTGGGGTTCCATGAAGGCCAGTGGGGCAGACAGTGTCTTGAGGTCACTTCACTTTGATAGCAATGTTCCTTGGAAACCTTCCTGAATGCAGCACTGGGTTTGCTTCCTTGAGCCGAGGTCCCCGTGCCCATTCCTTTTGCTGCTGGGCCCAGGTGAGTGCAGATCAGGGTGACAACACCGCAGGGCTGAGATGCCTCCAGCCTCTCGCAGTGGCAACAGGAGGCCAGAGAGATGCTGCTGCTGCAGTACACAGTTCTGTATGTGCAAGGGGAGGACTCGTGTCCTTGAACACCCCGGAGTGTATGAGGCTGGGCTTAAACCGTGACAGGAGTGCATGAGGACAGATCAGATGTGGACACCAGGGCCCTGCCGTTTCTGTGTGTGACCCCAATGTCCCAGCGGGATTTTTTCTCGCATGCCTTGGGCAGGCTTGTGGCAAACGCTCCCATCATCCTTTCTGGATTGTGCCCTCAAACGTGTCAGAGCCATCAGAGAGGTTCTGGGGTCCTTGGAAAAGGCGGACATCAAACCTTTCCTCACGAAGGGCAAGAAGGAGGCTCTGGATAATCACAGGCTGGTCAACTCATCCCACTCCGTTGGAAGGTGATGGACCAAATACACCTGCAGCCACTTCTAGGTGTTTGTAGGACAAGAAAGCGATTGCCGAACTCGTATGGGTAGGGGAAAAAAGGGCATGTTTTGTACCTGGACCATTAATAATCTATTTATAGCCAATTGGTGATCTCTGGGCGGAAGAGACGGAGGATGTAGTGAGTGGGAAGTGGGCTGGTGGATCAAGCCCAAATGTCACCAGTGGTAGAGTCCTCCTGGTGGCCACTTAAGAGTGACACCCCTCAGTGCAAGCAGTTGGGCCAACACTGTTGAATGTCTTTATTAACTCCCTGTCTAATATGATGGAGTGCCTTTTTAGCTCCTTGGTGGATGACAGCAGGAAAGGAAGAGCCTTTGAATGATCTCACCTGGTTAACCCTGCCTTGAGCAGGGTAGCCAGACAAGATGATGTTCAGGGATCTCTTCAGGAATAACCTGAGTTATTCCAGGAATCAATGAATTGATCTCCTTGGAAAGAAAGAACAGAGAGAGGAAGAAGGAAGAGCAGAAAGGCAAGTTTCTTTGTTTTTACTGGATCTCTTTTATTTTAATTTTTTTATTATTTATTTTATTTAACTTAGTATTTTTTCATAATTTTAATTACATTCTATTATAATATTATAACATTATAAAAATAAGTGAGGTTTAGAGTTAGGGTCAGGAACAGGGGTTTAGGTCAGAGATAGGGTTTAGTGTCACGGTTTAGGATTGGATTTAGGCCACAGCATCACAGCAGGGGGAGGAAAAGGACATGGGGAGTTTGGGGGATGCCAGTGGTGTTTTCAGGGATCTAGGGATGTTTTAGAGTGTTCATCAGGTGCTTTGTGGGTGGTTTTTTTAGGTGTCTCAGAGTATTCCTGGGTGTTATGGGAGTGTTTTAGAGTGGTGCACTAGAGCAGGTTGCTCCAAGCGCCTTCCAACATGGCCTTGAACACGGTCAGGGATGGGACAGCCACAGCTTCTCTGGGCACCCTGTGCCAGTGTCCCACCATCCTCACAAGGAAGAATTCCTTCCTAATGTCTGATCTAAACCCCCTCTTTCAGTCTAAAGCCATTCCCCCTTCTTCTGTCATTGCACACCCTTGCAAAAAGCCCCTCTCCAGGTTTCCTGTAGGCCCTGTTTACGTATAGACAGAGTGCTAAGATGTCTCCCTGGAGCCTTCTCTTCCTCAGGCTGAACACCCCCAGCTCTCTCAGCCTGCTTTCATCTGGAGATTAAGATGTCTGGAGATGTGCTCCAGCCCTCAGAGCATCTTTGTGACCTTTCATAAGCCCATCATTGCAGGATCATAACAGAACAGAGATTGGTAAGGACGCCAGGAGTTACAAAGTCCAACCCATCAGGAACAGGGTCAGAGCACGTGGTTCAAGACTTGATTCAGTCTGAGTTGGAAATCCCCAAGGCCAGAGACTGCACAGCCTCTCTGGGTGACCTGTTGCAGCACTTGCCTGAGCCTATGGGAACAAGGTTTCCCTATATCCTGGCTGAACCTCTCCTCTGTCACTATCCCCCATTGCCTTTTGTCCTCCCACCAGGCACCATGGTGAGGAGCCTGGCTCTGTATTCTCCATGTCCTCCTTGCCGGTACAGGCAGCCAGTCCCCGACAGACCCTTGGGCTCCCCAAGAGCTCTTCCTGCTCCAGGTACAAAGCAGCCATTCCAGAGCTGGAGTAGCCAGAAAACTGATTTAATTCCCCTTCATTCCTGCCATGTGAGGACATAGCACAGAGAAGAAGTTGCTACAGGATCATTTATCTCTCTTAAATACAGTAAGAGACCTCCAGTGACAGAAAGTCTGTGGCTCACACAACAGGAGTGGCTACATAAACAGGAGGAGATGAAAACTGACATTTCTATGAAGACAACATCACAACAAACTGAAACAGGAAAACAAATGTAAAGCAGGAAAGACAGACGTGGCCTGTCATGACCTACAATGGAAGCCTTTTCCTGGGTAAAGCAAGCAGTGTATGGCTGCTGAAACACATCCAGTCACCAGCTTCCTCACAGCATCCTTCAGCTCCTGGTTCCTCAGGCTGTAGATGAGGGGGTTCATTGCTGGAGGCACCACCGAGTACAGCACTGACACCACCAGATCCAGGGATGGGGAGGAGACGGAGGAGGGCTTCAGGCAGGCAAATGTGCCAGTGCTGACAAAGAGGGAAACCACAGCAAGGTGAGGGAGGCACGTGGAAAAGGCTTTGTGGCGTCTCTACTCAGAGCAGATCCTCAGCACAGCCTTGAAGATCTGCACGTAGGACCTCACAATGAAAACGAAACAGCCAAATGTTACACAGACTCCAATCACAAGAAGCCCAACTTCCCTGAGGTAGGAATGTGAACAGGAGAGCTTGAGGATCTGGGGGATTTCACAGAAGAACTGCTCCACAGCATTGCCTCGGCAGAGGGGGAGTGAAAATGTATTGGCTGTGCGCAGCAGAGCATGGAGAAAGCCACTGCCCCAGGCAGCTACTGCCATGTGGACACAAGCTCTGCTGCCCAGGAGGCTCCCGTAGTGCAGGGGCTTGCAGATGGCCACGTAGAGGTCGTAGGACATGACGGTGAGGAGATAAAACTCAGCTATGATAAAAAAGAGAAAGAAAAAGATCTGTGCAGCACAACCTGTGTAGGAGATGGCCCTGGTGTCCCAGAGGGAATTGGCCATGGATTTGGGGAAAGTGGTGGAGATGCAGGCCAGGTCCAGCAGGGAGAGGTTGAGGACGAAGAAGTACATGGGGGTGTGGAGGTGCTGGTCGCAGGCTGTGCTGGTGATGATGAGGCCGTTGCCCAGGAGCGCAGCCAGGGAGATGCCCAGGAAGAGCCAGAAGTGCCAGAGCTGCAGCTCCCGCCTGTCTGCGAATGGCAGGAGGAGGAAGTGGGTGATGGAGCTGCCGTTGGACATCTGCTGCCTCTGGGCATGGGGCACTGTCAGAGGAGAAAAAGGCAGTGACGGGTTAGGACAGG
The DNA here is from genome assembly GCF_963264785.1 of Psittacula echo. Classification (NCBI taxonomy): domain Eukaryota; kingdom Metazoa; phylum Chordata; class Aves; order Psittaciformes; family Psittacidae; genus Psittacula; species Psittacula echo. Next base: position 182,588 of record NC_137741.1, read on the forward strand.
AGAGATGTCAGATATAGAGGTTCAATTTACACACTCACGACTCTGAGCACATTATAACCGGAGAGGAGAGGCTCAGCGTTATCACCAGTGATGTCAGTAACTGCTGAGGCTTCTTCCTAGGTACAATCAGAAGAGCATTGCATCAGGCAAAAAGTCTCAGCCCTTTGCAGCTTAATGCACAGCCAGGAGAGCTGCAGTGTCCATCAGTCCTTTCCCATTTTTCCTCCGCTTACACTTGCGCTGCCTGTGAGATGCCTTCACGCACAAATTGATCTTCAATCCTCCACAAACATCTGACCTGTGCTGAGAGGAGGGGAGCACAGTTTCAAAGGGCATATCACGGAGCACGCATGGGGAGAAGCAAAGGACTGTGCCCAGCAGAGCATGGCCAGCAGCCACCTCCAGTGCCAGACACCAAGAGAGCTGCCTGAATGCACCCTCTCCAGAGCTCGGCTGCCCTTTCCCCCGCTCCCTGCCCATGTCTCTGCCGCCTGGAGCTGTCCCTGCCAGGAGCTGCTGCTCTGGGCCCAGCTCTGCTCCCTCTCAGTGCTCCCAGAGCCCATCCCATGGGCTGTGTGCTCAGCTCTGCCCTGCACACCCCTCCCGGCAGCAGGGCTCTGCCCAGGGGCAGCTCTGCCTCTGCAGGGGCTCAGGAGCAGCTCACACAAGTCCTGACAAGACTCTCGGTGCCTTCTCCAAAGCAGAGAAGGAAATTCCCAGCTCCCACTGCCCAACCTGCCCACCAAGAGTGGAAAACATCAGAGCTCACAATCCTTCCCTATCAGGTAAACGCTGCCTCAGTGTCTTTCAGCAGGAACCTCTGCAAACGTGCTCAGAGTGATGTGGAGCTCTGAGCAGCCCTGACCCACACAGCACCCTCTCCAGTGCACAAGAACACTTTTGCTTCCCTGCCAGGGGTTGTTCCTTTCCCTCCAGCATCTCTCCCTCAGCACCGTGGGCAGCTCCCGTGCAGACTGAGTGCTGACCCTGGCAGGCAGCAGAGTCCCTGCCCCTGCACACTGCCCCTGGGCTGCAGGCACCCTGCTCGCAAGGACAGCGCTGGGCACCCCTGCCTGCACACCCACATTCACAGCCTGCAGCCAGGCCCGGGACAAGGGACCTGCCTTGTCCTGTCCCTCGCACGGCGCAGAGGGAAGCCCTGCTCTGCAGCACATCCTTCTCCTTATCTACACAGAGAAACCAAGAGAGTCCTCCTGACAGATCCCATGGACTGTCCGAGGCAGCAGCTTGAGGAGATCCCTCCAGGAACTGCGGCTGCATTGCCCTGCACCCAGAGCCTTACCATGCACAGGGCTGGGAAGGTTTCTCCTGCAGGGAGCTCTCAGCATCCTCCACTGCCAAGTGCCTTTAAGCTCTCTGAGGCTCGCAGGTCTCCCCTGGGTGCCTGCAGGCAGTGCCCCAGCCCTGCTCCTGGCCAGAGCCGTCTCTCTGCAGCACTGCCCGCTTGCCAGCATCTGTCTGCATCCCAGGAGCCCGGCCCAGCTCAGCAGCAGAGGCCCAGCCCAAGGTGGCTCTGCCTCTGTCCCGCTGGGCTCCCTCCAGGGCTCCCTGGGGCTCCAGGGGAACACCATGGGAAACAGCCTGAAGCAAGCACTGCTGTTCCCTCCCTCAGCTGGCAGACACACTGCCTGCCTGCAGTGTCATTTCTCTGATGAGAGATGGAGTTTGGTGTAAACAAAGTTTCTCAGAATTCCAGAATCATAAATTTCAAAAAGACCCTTAAGGTCGACTCTAACCACTAACCAAACACTGTCAAGTCCACCCATGTCAACAGGTGCCACATCTCCACATCTTTTAAAGACCTCCAGGGATGGTGACACAACCACTTCTGTGGGCAGCCTGTTTCTTGTCCCATCATTTGGACAGCCAGGACAGGACAGGCTGAGATCTCCTTTAGCCCTGCTGATGAAACGGATTCACCATAGTTAGTTGAGGCATCTCCTCCTGAGACTGTAGGCCTGCGGTTGAAAGGGAACTCAGCTCCCTCCCATGCACACCATAAACCTATAGGAGGTGGGATTCCTCCTGCCTCTGGTCAGGTCTTCCTTGAAAAGGCACCTACATGAGAGCTCTTTGTCTCAGCATTACGATCGATGGGGGCCAAGAGTGAGGTGTCTGCATGCAAATCTCTGGGACATTTGGCATTACAGGGTTGGTCAATGTTACATACAGGTAATAGAGACAGGCCAAAGATACGTGCAGGCTGATATAGAGACAAGACAATATCGTTGAGAATATTCTTGTAGCACTCAGAGGCATCAGCCATCAGTTTCTATTAGCGAAGCAAGGTCTGTACTTTCTGACACCCCTTAGCTGCAGGCATTGAGGGAACACAAAGTACATCACTGCAGTGTCTTTACTCACTCCCTTGATGATTTAACTGAGGAACAACCCAAGCATTTTAACTTTGTGGTTGGGTACATGTGGCCTTCAGAGACAGCATCCTCCATGCACAGCCATGGGTCATAGCAAATCTCAGTCAAACAGGAATTCAAGGGCACCAGGATGAGCTGCAGCTACTTCAGGAACAGTTAAAGAAGGAACAAGATAACACAGGACCACCACTAAATAAAGTGAGAGTACACAGAGGTAGATCTCAGGTCGCCTATCTCCTCTTTGCCTCAGTTACCACCAGCCAGGTCTCCCAGGACTTTGTGCTTTAAGGCTCTGGATGGAAAAGGGGAACAACCAGCACTGGATGGGGATCAAGCCAGGGGTTACTTTGCAAACTACACCCTTACCAGTCCTTGGGACCGAAGAGGTTGCATCCAAGTTCACAGTATCACAGTATCACAGTATGTTAGAGATTGGAAGGGACCTCAAGAGATCATCTAGTCCAATCCCCCTGCCAGAGCAGGAACACCTAGATAAGATTACACAGGAATGTGTCCAGGCGGGTTTTGAATGTCTCCAGAGAAGGAGACTCCACAACCCCCCTGGGCAGCCTGTTCCAGTGTTCTGTCACCCTCACTGAGAAGAAGTTTCTTCTCAAGTTTAAGTGGAACCTCTTGTGTTCCAGTTTATACCCATTACCCCTTGTCTTATCATAGTTTGCCATTGAGAAGAGCCTGGCTCCATCCTCATGACACTCCCCCTTTATATATTTATATACACTAATAAGGTCCCCCCGCAGTCTCCTCTTCTCCAAACTATAGAGACCCAGCTCCCTCAGCCTTTCCTCATAAAGGAGATGCTCCACTCCCTTAATCATCTTTGTCGCCCTGCACTGGACTCTCTCCAGCAGGTCCCTGTCCTTCTTGAACTGAGGGGCCCAGAACTGGACACAATATTCCAGATGCGGTCTCACCAGGGCAGAGTAGAGGGGAAGGAGGACCTCTCTCGACCTACTGACCACCCCCCTTCTAATACACCCCAGGATGCCATTGGCCTTCCTGGCCACAAGGGCACAGTGTTGGCTCATGGTCATCCTGCTGTCCACTAGGACCCCCAGGTCCCTCTCCCCTACACTACTCTCTAACAGGTCGTTCCCCAACCTATACTGGAATCTGGGGTTGTTCCTGCCCAGATGCAGGACTCTACACTTTCCCTTGTTATATTTCATCAAGTTTCTCCCTGCCCAACTCTCCAGCCTGTCCAGGTCCCGCTGGATGGCAGCACAGCCTTCTGGCGTGTCAGCCACTCCTCCCAGCTTAGTGTCATCAGCAAACTTGCTGACAGTACACTCAATTCCCTCATCTAAATCATTGATGAATATATTAAATAATACTGGTCCCAATACTGACCCTTGAGGCACTCCACTAGATACAGGCCTCCAACTGGACTCCGCCCCATAGACTACAACTCTCTGGCTTCTGTCCTTCAGCCAGTTCGCAGTCCATCTCACTACCTGATCATCCAGGCCACACTTCCTCAATTTAGCTATGAGGATGCTGTGGGAGACTGTGTCAAATGCTTTGCTGAAGTCAAGGTAGACCACGTCCACCGCTCTGCCATCATCCATCCACAATGTTATTTCCTCATAAAAGGGTAGGAGGTTGGTCAAGCATGACTTCCCCTTGGTAAAGCCATGTTGACTGCCCCTCATAACCCTCTTATCCTTGACATGCCTTAAGATGGCATCAAGGATAAGGTGTTCCATCACTTTCCCAGGGATGGAGGTGAGGCTGACCGGTCTATAGTTACCCGGGTCCTCCTTCTTGCCTTTTTTGAAGACTGGAGTGACATTTGCTTTCCTCCAGTCCTCAGGCACCTCTCCCGTTTCCCAAGACTTGGTAAAGATGATGGAGAGTGGTCTAGCAATGACTTCCGCCAGTTCCCTCAGCACCCGCGGGTGCATCCCATCTGGACCCATGGATTTATGGATGTCCAGATTGCTCAACTGGTCCCTAACCCATTCCTCATGGACTAAGGCAAACCGCTCCAGTGACCTGACTTCATCTGAGGTCTCAGGAGTACAGGGTTCTTCAGGACTGCCTCCGGCAGAGTAGACTGAGACAAAGAAGGCATTCAATAACTCTGCCATCTCTGTATCTTCTGTCACCAGGGCACCCATCCCATTCACCAGTGGGCCAACCTTGCCTCTGGTGTTAGTTTTATCAGCTATATATTTGAAAAAGCTCTTTCTGTTGTCCTTGACCCCTCTGGCCAGATTTAATTCTAAGGAGGCCTTAGCCATCCTAGCTGCCTTCCTACATCCTCTAGCAGCAGCCTTATATTCCTCCCGAGTGGCCAGGCCCTCCTTCCATGACCTATAAACTCTCCTCTTCCACTTGAGCATACCCAGCAGTTCCTTATTCAGCCACGCAGGTCTCCTGGCCCTCTTCCTTGACTTCCTACATGTCGGGATGCTCAGCTCTTGAGCTCGGAATAAGCAATTCTTGAATGCCAACCAACTATCTTGGGCCTCTTTACCTTCAAGCAGCCTTGCCCATGGGACTTCCCCTAGCAATTGCTTGAAAAGGCCAAAGTTTGCCCTGCTGAAGTCCAGGGTTGCAATTCTACTTGCTATTGTACTGGTCCTACCACACAAGATCCTGAATTCCACCATCTCGTGGTCACTGCAACCAAGGCAGCCCTCAACCCTTACTGCTTCGACCAGACCCTCCTTGTTACTGAGGATGAGATCCAGCAGCGCTCCTCTCCTGGTTGGCTGATCCACCATTTGCATGAGGAAGTTATCATCCATACACTGGAGGAACCTCCTGGACTGTGGCTGGCAGGCTGAGTAGTCCTTCCAGCAAACATCAGGGAAATTAAAATCCCCCACGACGACCACGTCCTGTGACTGTGAGGCCGCTCTCAGCTGCTTGTAGAAGGCCTCATCAACTTCCTCACCCTGATCTGGTGGCCTGTAACAGACACCCACAACAGTATCGCCCCTGCCAGCCTGCCCCTTAATTCTCACCCACAGACTCTCAACTCGCTCATCCCCTGTCCCTGGACAGAGCTCAGTACATTGCAGCTGCTCTCGCACATAAAGAGCAACCCCACCACCCCGCCTGGCTGGCCTGTCTTTCCTGAAAAGGACATAGCCCTCCATGAGTATATTCCAGTCATGCGAGCTGTCCCACCACGTCTCTGTAATTGCCACCAGATCATAATGTCCTGACTTAACACAGGTCTCCAACTCCTCCTGCTTATTTCCCATGATGCACGCATTGGTGTATAGGCATTTCAAGGAGGGAGCTGAGCTCACCAATTTCACCCTAGCATTATAGGAGGCCTCCCGGTCTTCATCAATCCTAGAGTGCTGCCCCACTGGGGCAAGCCCAGTTACAACCCCATCCCCCTTCAAATCTAGTTTAAAGCTCTCCAAATGAGCCCTGCTAATTCATGCCCCAGCATCCTTTTGCCTCTGTGAGTTAAACCTTTCCCACGTGCCATCATCCAGACTGGAGCCTTATAAAACCAGCTGTTATCAAAGAACCCAAAGCCCTGCCTAAAGCACCAGTCTCGTAGCCAATTGTTTACGGACTGAATTTTCCCATTCAATCCCACATCATCACCGGAAGATGGAAGAAGTGAGGAGAAGATCACTTGAGCCCCAGACTCTTTCACCATCCGCCCCAAGGCCCTGTAGTCTTTCTTCATCCCCCTCAGACTGCGGGAAGCAGCTTCCCCCCCACCTGTCTGGAAGACCAGCAGCGGGTAGTAGTCTGTCGGGTGCACCAGGCTGGGGAGCACCTTGGTGATATCCCTGACCCGGGCTCCAGGCAGACTACACACTTCCCTATGATGAGGGTCAACTCTGCATATCGGGCCCTATGTTCCTCTCAGAAGTGAATCGCCTATGACAATGACTTTTCTTTCTTTCTTGTCAGAGGCAGTCTTGAGGTGCGAAGTCGACCGCCTTTTCCTATGTGACCTTGTAGTCTGGCCTTGCACCACATCCTCACTTACCTCTCCATCAAGATGCAGGGCCTCAAACCTATTACTGAGGGGCACCTGAGGAAGCAGGGCAGGAAGGGAGGAAGGTTGCCCACGGTTCCGAACTGGAACTCGCTTCCAGCCCTCATCGTCTTTTTGGTCCCTTACCTTTGCGCAACAGCTACAGAGCAGGGGCTGTCTCGGGTCATCCCCCTCTGTCTGAGAGGACAGGGGGTCCATCCCCTTTCGGGGGGTATCTCCCTGGAACCGTTCCTGCTGACATGCTAGGGAGTTACTCCACCAGTCGATCTCCCTTTCACAGTCCCTGATGGTCCTCAGCGTCTCGACCTCCTCCTTAAGTTTTGCCACCAATCTAAGCAGATCTTCTACCTGCTCACACCTCACACAGGTGGAATGCTGGCCTCCCTCCCTCGGCAGCAGCAGGCTCTGGCACTCCCTGCAGCCAGAGACCTGAACAGCCACGGTTTGGGGCAGGGTCTCTGTCTGAGTTGCTACAGTTTCCTTACTGCAAGCTCTCCTTCTGGAGGCGACCATATTGGTCAGCAGTCTGGGACACCAGCAACAGAGTCTGCAACACGACCTGCTTGTTCCTCCCTGCGCCCAGTGGGCAGCGACCGGTCGCTGCCCTCCCAAAGGCTCTTTCAAGGCAAGGGGCAGGGGTGCGGTCGCCGTTACCGCGGGAACGCCCCCTGCCACGTCAGCCGCTCTCTCGCAAGGGCTGCTGGGGCTTCGGGAATCGGGAGATGTCGGGAATCGCGATGTCTCTGCGCTGTCCCCTCTGATTTTCCTAATCTCTTCTGACCCTCGTGGTCTCTGAAGCGTGCCGGCTCCGGCTCTAGCTGTGCTAGCTCCGATCAGCTGACTGACTCAGTTGCAGAGAAAAGGTTTTTCACCAGGACCTGCTGGTCTGTTCCTGTCCCAGGAGGAAGGCACTGGACTCTGTGAGGCACCATTTAAAATCACCCAGAATCACAGAACATCAGGAATTGGAAGGGACCTCAAAAGATCATCTAGTCCAATCCCCCTGCCATAGCTGCTCCTTAGATCCAGCGCTGTAAGGGGAGAATAGTACAGATAATCTCATGTGTCTTTGATGGCTGGAACCTTAGGAGGTGTAACATGAAGACAAGAATGATGAGGAGGGTTGATGCCCCCTGCATGAAGGAGAAGCTTGGATTTCTGGAGGTACTCTATGTGACAGGGAACAGGTTGGGTTGGCTTTTGTCACTGAGGGTTAGAGGAGTCAGTAAGAGGGACATTCTGCTCACAGTTACAAACTACTTGCTCAGGGAGGGGCAACAGAAAAGGTCTTTTGTCAGCATCTGAGGAAGCCTCCAGGTTAATGAGCAGGTTGCTATGGAACTGCATTCCCTGTTCAGCATTCCCTGGCCAGGCAAAGCAACAGGGTGCAACAATGCGGAGGGCTTCCAAGGTCCACCAGGGCTTTCGCCACCTTCCACAATGTCAGACAGGCTCCTGTGGGCTTTAGCACAGTTCCAGAGCACCTGCTGCATTCTGGAATGCCCGGTGTTATTCTGCAGCCTTGCCAGAGCCTGCTGAGGCCTCTGCCTCCATCCGGAATGCTTGAGGAGATTCTGCAGGGTTGGTGCAGACTGCCAGGGCACTGCCACATTCTGGAATGTTGGGAGTCCTTCCAAGCGTGCTGGTGGAAGCGCTTCCATGGGCATTGCCAGAGCCCACAAGGACTTTTGCCGCCTTCCAGCAGCCCCGATGTGCTGCTGCGGACATTGCTGGAGGCCCCCAAGGCTGCAGCCTCTGTCTAGAACGCACATCCAGGTTCCATGGGCACACCAGGGTCCGTGCGGTATTGCAGGACGCCGTCAAGCCTGCACAGGTTGTACCAGATCCCACCAGACCCTGCCACATTCCGCAATGCCTGGCGGGCTCCTGAAGGTGTTGCAGGGGCCCGGAGCACTGGTAAAGGCAGTGGGAGCTGAGCGGGCATTGCAGGAGGTGGCAAATCCCGGGAGGGCTCTGGCAAGGCCTGCAGAAGCCTGGCAGGGATTGCGGCAGGGGGCAATGGCGCTGGTGGGTTCTGGTAACCCTGCAGCAGCCCTGCAGGGGCAGAGCGCAGGACCCTGCTGGCATCGTGAGGAGGGCATTATTAATGAACAATGGTAATTAATCAGTGACTTCCAACTCTGGCAGTGTTCAAGACCAGGTTGGACAGAGGTTGGAGTAAACTGTTCTAGTGGAAGATGTGCCTACCCATGGCAGTGGATTGGAGGAGCTTTAAGTTCCCTTCCAGTCCAGCCCTGTCTGGGATTCCAGGATTCTCTGCTGTGCCAATGTCGGTCACTCTTCACTTCTCATCGGTGGCCGTGATGCCCTGTTCCATTGCCCAGGTTGAGCTGTGACCCCCGCATGCTCCACCTCCAGACCAAAGGCACTGAGGAGGAGCAGCCCATGAGGGACCTCCCCGAGCTGGCTGGGCAGAGGCTGGTTCCCCCACAGGGACTCCTGGAGCACCCCTGGGTGCCCAGTGCCATGGGCACGATGCTGCCGCCATCACAAAGCCATGGTGGTCGCTGTGGAGACGCCCATTGTGACGGGGCCCCCACGCTGAGCGTGGACTATTGAAGGAGCCAGAGCCCTGCAGGAACCAGCGCAGAGGAGACCCCTCCCTCGGGAGGCTGCATCTCCCGTGCCTGCCCTGGGCATTCCAGGTACGTGTTCTTTGACTTTGCAATCCTGTTTTAGTGTTGCCTTGAAACACATGGTGGGTGCGTGCTCTAAAGGGAGGAGAAGCTGTCAGGAGATGTGCTGGTGCCATCCCAGCTGTAGGAGCAGGGGCTGGGTGAGGAGGAGGCGCTGGGCTCGTTCATGTGCTTGGAGCTCAGCTCTGCCTGCAGAGGTGCTGGGGGCGAAGCAGGAGCCTTCTGTGTGCAGGAGCTGCTGGTGTCAGAGGTGCTGAGAAGGTGTCAGGGCAGGAGCAGCCCCTGGGCAGTGCAGCTGCTGGTGCTGTCACTGGGAGCTCAGCACAAGGGGACCTGCCTGGCTCCGGCAAGGCCCGCGCAAGCCCACCGGGCATTGCGGAAGGCAGGAGGGGTGCTGGTGGGCTCTGGGAAAGGCCAGGCCAGCGCCGGGCATTGCGCAAGGCTCCAGTGCTCTGCTGGGCTCTGCCAATGCATTCGGGAAGGTGACAAAGGCCCTGGCAGGCGCAGGCACAGCCCAGAAGCCCAGCGGGCATTGCGCAAGGTGGGAAGGAGCTGGTGGGCTCTGGGCACACCTGCGCAATCCTGACTGCGGCAATGCCCGCGGGAGCCCCTCTGCTCCCCCAGCAACAGGGCCAGGACAGGAGCTGTTGCTGGGCCTCCCCTGCCCTTGGCAAGCACTGCCCCAGCCCCAGCAACACTCGGGAGCTGCGCTTCCTGCGCCAAAGAATGCTGCTTCCAGCTGCCTGCCCATACAAAGAGCCCAGCTCCAAGAGTGCAAACGTCCAGCCCCTGCTGCCACAGCAAAGGGGCCAGGACAGGGGCAGTGTTGACCCCCAGCCGGGAACTCAGCACCAGCAGCCGCTCGCTCAGCACCCGGGTGGGATGGGGAGGAGAATGGGAACAGTGTGAAACCCACAGGTGGAGATGAGAACAGGTCAGGAACTGAAATCAAGCACAATGTAATATTTGTGTTATTGTTATTGATAAGAATGGAAACAACAAGGGGAGAGATACAGAACCAAAAGGGGAAAGAAAGGACCTATAGCGACAGTGATGCCCAGTGCAATTGTTCAGCATGTTCTGAGCGACACCCAGCCCGAACCAAGCAGCAACGCATCCCTTCAGGCCAGTTTCTATGGCCTGAGGTGTCATGGGCCCACTGGACTGAAAAGCATTTATATTAGTGTATAATTTATAATAGTAATATAGACAGACAAGCATTTCTATTATTATAATAGATAATTTACTTACATGCTATTACAATATTATAACATTATAAAAATCAGTGAGGGTTAAAATTAGGGTCAAGAACAGGGATTTTGTGTCTAGGGTTTGATTTATGCCACAGCATCACAGCAGGGGGAAGACAAGGACCTGAATGGTTTGGGGGATGCCAATGGTGTTTTGGGGGCTCTGGGGATGTTTCAAGGTGTCCTTCGGCAGTTGTAGGAGTGGTTTGGGGTTATTTTTGAGGTGTTTCACAGGTGTTTCTGGGTGTTATGGAGGTGTTTTTTGGTGGTCCACTAGAGCAGGTTGCTCCAAGCCCCTGTGTCCAACCTGGCCTTGAACATTGCCGGGGACGGGGCAGCCACAGCTTCTCTGGGCACCCTGTGCCAGTGTCCCACCACTGTCACAGGGAAGAATTCCTTCCTAATGTCTGATCTAAATCCCCCTCTTTCAGCTCAAAGCCATCTCCCCTTCTCCTGTCATTGCACACACTTGTAAAAAGCCCCTTTCCAGATTTCTTGTAGGCCGTGTTTAGAAATGGGCAGCTTGCTAAGATGTATCCCTGGAACCTTGTCTTCTCCAGGCTGAACATCCCCAGCTCTCTCAGCCTGTCTTCATCTGCAGGTGAAGTTGTCTGGACACAAGCTCCAGCCCTCAGAGCATCTTTCTGTAGCCCTTCATAAGCCCGTCATTGTAAGATCTTAAAAAAACCCTCTCCAGATTTCTTGTAGGCCCTGTTTAGGTATGGGCTTAGTAAGGCCTCCCTGGAGCCTTCTCTGCTCCAGGCTGAACACTCCCAGCTCTCTCAGCCTGTCTTCATCAGAGATGTGCTCCAGCCCTTGGAGCATTTTTGTGACTCTTCATAAACCCATCATTGTTGGATCATAAGAGAGCAGAGGTTGGAAAGGACCCCAGGGGGTCTCAAGTCCAATCCATCAGGAACAGGGTCAGAGCAAATTGTTCAAGGCTTGATTCAGTCTGAGTTGGAAAACCCCAAAGCCAGAGACTGCACAGCCTCTCTGGGTGACCTGATGCAGCACTTGCCTGAGCCTACGGGAACAAGGTTTCCTTATGTCCTGGCTGAACCTCTCCTCTGTCACTATCCCCCATTGCCTTTTGTCCTCCCACCAGGCACAGTGGTGAGGAGCCTGGCTCTGTATTCTCCATGTCCTTCTTGCTGTTACAGGCAGCCAGTCCCCAACAGCCTTCCCTTCTCAAGATCTCAGGTCCCCATCAGCCTTCCCTTCTCCGGGCTGGACAAACCCAGCTCCCCCAGCCCCTCCCCACAGGCACCGTGCTCCAGTCCCTGCCTGTCCTCAGGGCCCATTGCTAAACCCACTCCTGCTTACTAATGGTGTTCCTGAATTGGGGATCTGAAACCTGGATGGAGTATTCCAGAGCATCCCTTCCCTTGTTCTCCTGCCGTGCTCCTGGTCATACAGCCCGCCATGCTGCTGTCCTCCCTTGCTGCCAGGGCACACGCTGCCTCCTGTCCAGCTCCTGCCCACCCAGACCTTTCCCATGGGCTGCTCCCAGCCCGGCAGCCCCAGCCTGGGCCATTGCAGGGAAGTCCCCTGCAGGGACCCCTGTGTCCCCTGCTCTCCTGCCCAGGACACCCTGAGAGCTCTGCAGCCCCCCCATGCCATCCCATGCCAGGCTCCCCAAGAGCTCTTCTGCTTCAGGCACAGAGCAGCCATCCCAGAGCTGGAGCAGCCAGAAAGCTGATTTCATTCCCTTTCATTCCTGCCATGGGAGGACATAGCACAGAGAAGAAGTTGCTGCAGGATGGTTTATTGTGCTTACATACAAAAAGGGACCTCTATTGATACAAAGTCTGTGGGTCAGACAAGTAGGAGGTGATGAAAACTGACCTTTCTTTGAAGACAGTAACTTCTCAAGTGGAAAAAGGAAAAGAACTGTAAGGCAGCAAAGACAGACGTGGTCTGTCATGATCTACAATGGAAACCGTTTCCAGGGTAAAGCAAGCAGTGTATGGCTGCTCAAACGCATCTGGTCACCAGCTTCCTCACAGCATCCTTGAGCTCCTGGTTCCTCAGGCTGCAGATGAGGGGGTTTCCTGCTGAAGGCAACACTGAGTACAGCACCACCATAGCCAGATCCTGGGAGGCGGAGGAGACGGAGAGGGGCTTTAGGTAGGCAAAGGTACCAGTGCTGACAAGCAGGGAGAGCACGGCCAGGTGAGGGAGGCCCTTGGAAAAGGCTTTGTGGGGTCCCTGCTCAGAGGGGATCCTCAGCACGGCCCTGAAGATCTGCACATAGGACCCCACTATGAAAACATAACAGCCTGATGCGACACAGGCACTAACCAAAAGAAGCCCCATTTCCCTATTTTAGGTATGTGAGCAAACACTTGGGTGACTTCCTATCTGCTTACCAGGCTAAGGTCAAAATAAAGAGCCTTCACATTTCAGGGCAGGCCTGAAGTGCAAAAGGTCATTAATTCAAAGGAGAGTTTTTATTGGTTACTGTTCACTGGGTGCAGTTGTCCTGCCCCTTGTTTGGCTGGAAATAAAGACAGCTCCAGTGACAGTATGTCAGGACACGGAGAGCTTTGGCTGTCAGAAGGTATTACCAGCCTCCTGGCACAAAAAGGCAAGAAGGAGAAACTCTCGAGTCATGCGTGCACCTCTTTTGATTACACAGCTGATCTGTTCATTGGTTTTAATATCTCAGCAACAATCTGGATCTTTTGATTATCTCGAGATACGTAAAAGAAATAATTCTAAAAATCTTCTTGACCATTTTTCCCCTGTTTCTTTTGGAAGTAGCACTTAAAGGCTGGAGTTCAGATTTATTCTGAGCCGTGTTTGCACAAGAAGCCTTCTTGTGGAATAAATCTGAGTGTCTTAGAGTCCTTCCTACGATTCCATTTCTGTTTCAATACATTGGTGTTTACAGAGCATTAAGTCTATTCAGGAGGGAGCTTCTGCCTTTTACCACCTCACCTCATCAGAATCTTCACTTCTGCAGAGTGCAAACCTCTGTCTCTGTATACAAAGAGGTGAGGATCTTGACTTCAAACTGATCCAAGAAGCAAACTAAATAATCCCATCCTTCTGGCTAGGCAAAAGTCATTTCAATTTCCTAACATAGGAAAGCAGCTGCAAGTCTACTGCCTGAGCAGCATGGTCTGAGTGGTCTCTTTGAGGTCACTGGGGGGGCAGTTGTGGGTCTGGGGGGTCACTTGATGGTCACCTTGGGGGCAGTTGTAGGTAATGGGGGTCACTTGGGATCACTTGTGGGTCAGTTGTGGGTCTGGGGAGTTATTTTGGGGTCACGTGGGGGGCACTTGTGGGTCTGGAGGGTCACTTGGATGGCAGTTGTAGGTATGGGGTATCATTTGGGCATCAGTTGTGGGTCTGAGAGGTCTCTTTGGGGTCACTGGGGGCAGTTGTGGATCTGGGTGGGTCACTTGGGGGGCAGTTGTGGGTATGTGGGGTCACTGTGGGGTCACTTGGGGCGGATGTGGGTCTGAGGGATCTCCTTCAGGTAACTGGGGAGGCAGTTGTGGATCTGGGGTGTCACTTTGGGGGGCAGTTGTGGGCCTGGAGGGTCACTTGGTGTCACTTGGTGCTGTCCTGGTTCAGCAGCAGCAGTCATTTTTTCTCCTTAGTACCTGGTGCAGCGCTGTGTTTTTGACTTTCAGCCTGGGAACAGAGCTGATAACACTGATGTTTGGTCTGAACAAGGACTTTGTGAGTCTCATGCTCTGCCAGGGAGGAGGGGAAGCCGGGAGGAAGCAGGGACAGGACACCTGACCCAAACTAACCAGAGGTATTCCATACCACAGCACGTCATGCCCAGGAGGTAACTGAGAGTTACCCGGAAGGGCTGGATCACTGCTGGGTGGGGGTGAGTTATCGGTCGGCGGGTGGTGAGGTGTTGTATTCTCTTCCCTTGTTATTTCCTTTATCACTATTATTATTGGTGGTAGCAGTAGTGATTTGTGTTATACCTTAGTTGCTAAACTGTTCTTACCTCAACCTGTGGGAGTTACATTCTTTCAATTCTACTTCCTATCTCTCCGGGAGCAGGGGGAGGGAAAGAAGTGGGGGGAGAGACTGCGTGGCTGATTGATGGCTGACTGGGTTTAAACCACGACAGTTCTTTTTTGGTGCCCAACGTGGGGCATGAAAGGTTGAGATAACGACAGATCTGACCGGAGTGTGTCTAACCGTATTTGTGAAAAGCACTCATCACAATGCTGATTTATTGGCTCTCAAAGTTGTTGGTTTTGATGTCACAGTTTCAGCATGTTGTACCTTACTTACAGCCAGTATTTGCTGTGTTAGTGTTTACCAAGTGTGGGCCTTGGGCTAAGGTTCTTGTTTCATTGTACTTTATGGTAATGACTTGTAATAGGAGCGGGCTCCGGCAGCAGGGCGGGATGGACGTGGCAGTGGACTTGTACCTGGCCGTTCTGTTGCTCTTCACCCCGGGAGCTTTGAGGATCTCCCCCAATGCCCAAATCCCGTCTGAGCCCCAAACTCTTCCCCTCAACACATCACCACTCTGAGGGATCATTGCTCACCCAATGTGACCTGAGACCCAGGTACCCCCAGTTTTCGGTATATGGGAGATCTCCCAATATAATGTGCCTCCTACAGCAAGTTTTGGGGATCCCTGCTGAACCTCCAAACGTTCCTTGAACCCCCAAATGACTCCAAACGCTGAAATTCCTCCAATTTATGGCAACGGGGCTCCCTAGGGCATCCAAGGAGATTGAGCTGCCCTGGGATTGATGGACCCCTATTTGCAGGAGATGAGGAATCCCCCAAATAACTGAGCCACCCAGAGGCATTTTGGGGACCAGCCTGAATCCCCAAAATCCTCCCAGGATCCCCCAAAATCTCCCCAAACCCAAAGCCCGCAGCTCCAAAGCTGCCCCCGCTCAGCTCAGTGGCACAAATTCACTAAAAAAGGGGTGTCCTAAAAAGAGGGGTTCCCCCAGCACCGCCCTGGGGGTGCCCTAAGGTGCTCTGGGACTTCAAAACCACTGGGGGCACCCCAAATAAGGGGCACCCCAAACCCACACTGCCCCCCCAAAGGGCCCTGGAGGCACCCAAACCAGTTGCGGTGCCACCCAAAATCCTGGGGTACCCCAAATCTTCCTGAAGCACCACAAGAGCAGACAGGACCCACAAATGGGGATCCTGGGGCAGCCCAAAAGTGACCTGCACCCTCCCATCACCTCAGGCCCTCCCAAATGAACCCAGGGACCCAGATCCTGGAAGTGCCCCTCCAAGCACCCCCACCCCAAATGGGGATGCCCCCAGAAACCTGCTCCCCCCAAAGCCACCAGTACCAAAACGCTCCTTGTTGTCCCCATACCACACCCCATTGGGCATTCCAACACCCCACCACCCCCACGCCCCCCCGTATCAGGGACTGGGGGGGCAGACCCAGAGTGGGAGGGTGCCTGATTTGGGGTGTCCCCCCGAAAAAGACCAAGGAGGTCTGGTGGGGGGGGGAGAAGGAGCACCGGTGGCAGGGACTGGGAGCTCTGGGAGGGACTGGGGAGGACTGAGAGGGATTGGAAGCACCTGCAGCAGGTAGTGGGAGCACTGGGAGGGATTGGGAGTTGAGCATGGCTGCAAATGAGAAGACCTGCAGCAGGGACTGGGAGCACTGGGATATTGAAACCCCAGCAGTATCTGGGGCCATAGTGGCCTATATTGGTCTGTACTGGTGCAAACTGGTCCATACTGCTCCATACCGGGATGTGTAAATTTGCAGATGACACCAAATCAGGTGGGAGCATTGATCTGCTGGAGGGTAGGAAGCTCTGCAGACGGATCTGGACAGGCTGCATCCATGGGCTGTGGCCAATGGGATGAGGTTCCAGAAGGCAAAGTGCTGGCTCCTGCACTTGGGCCACAACAACCCCCTGCAACGCTCCAGGCTTGGGGAAGAGCGGCTGGAAACTGCTCATGGGAAAGGAGATGGGGGTGCTGATTGATGGAGCTGAACAGGAGCAGCTTGTGCCCAGGCAGCCAGGAAGCCACCAGCATCCTGGCCTGGATCAGCACCAGTGTGGCAGCAGGGCCAGGGCAGTGGTTGTGCCCTGCACTGGGCACTGGTGAGGCTGCACCTCGAATCCTGTGTTCAGCTCTGGGTCCCTGACTAACAAGAGAGACATTGAGGTGCTGGAGCGGGGCCAGAGAAGGGCACCGGAGCTGGTGCAGGGCCTGGAGCACAGTGTGATGGGGAACGGCTGAGGGACCTGGGGGGTTCAGTCTGGAGAAGAGAAGGCTCAGGGCAGACCTGATCACTCCCTACAACTGCCTGACAGGAGGATGGAGCCAGGAGGGGCTGGGCTCTGCTCCCAAGGAACAAGGGATGGGACAAGAGGAACCGGCCTCAAGCTGCACCAAGGCAGGTTTAGATGGAGCTGAGGAACAATTCCTTCCCCAGAGGGTGCTCAGGCATTGGAACAGGCTGCCCAGGGCAGGGCTGCAGTCACCGTCCCTGTGAGTGTTCACACACTGTGGAGACGAGCCCCTCAGTGCCATGGGTTATTGGTGGCCTTGGCAGTGCTGGGGTAAGGGTTGGACTGGAAGAGATTAAAGGTCTTTTCCAACCTGGATGATTCTATGATTCTGTGATCCCTTTTGCTGAGGCACCGGTGAACAAGGTATTTTCTGTTGGTGCTCCCTCGGTGAAGGGAGGTGCTGCTAAACCTGGTGAGGGTTTGAAAGGTTGTTGTAACGCTGATGGCTCTGCATTTACAGGCATCTGCAGTAGTTTGGAAACTTCAGTCTGTCCTTCAGGTAATTTCACTTCCTCTGCAAACCCCGGTAGGTAGGCATGCCGTTTTCTGCCAGTGGGTTTGTGCAGCTCCATCCTGAGGAGCAGTTCCCTTTGGGATACTATCAAGTTGACTGAATGGATTGAATGGAAGATTGTTCTTGATCAGTGTTCTCAGTTTGTTTTACTGCTGGGACTAAAGACAAGAGTCCCTTTTCCCACTCAAAATATGTTGGTTCAGTGTATTTAAAAGAGGCAATTTGAACATTAAAGTTCTTTTTGGTCCATCCGGGCCAGTTTGAATAGGTCACAGGAAGAGCCATGCTCAGCAAAACCCCATTCTACTGTGAGAGGGTGTCTAATAATGGGACAAGAAACAGGCTGCCTGCAGAAGTGGTTGTGTCACCAACCCTGGAGGTATTTAAAAGACATGTTCTAAGGGACATAGTTAATGTGTTGACTTGCCAGTGTTTGGTTAATGTTGGACTCGATGATCTTAAGGTTCTTTTCCAGCCTAAATGGTTCCATGATTCTACAAAATCTTGTTGTTCAGACCAATCTCTGTCTCTCATCAGAGAAATGACACTGCAGGCAGGCAGTGTGTCTGCCAGCTGAGGGAGGGAACATCAAGGCTTGCTTCAGGCTGTTTCCCATGGTGTTCCCCTGGAGCACCAGGGAGCCCTGGATGGTGCCCAGCCGGGCAGAGGCAGAGCCACCTTGGGCTGGGCCTCTGCTGCTGAGCTGGGCTGGGCTCCTGGGACGCAGAGAGATGCTCTCCCGTAGGGTCCTGACTATTGCGGAGCCTTCCCTTGGGGTTGGCGCTCTGCACTCAGAGTCCTTTGCTTCTGCTTCCAAGGGCTGTGTCCTACTCTGTCTATCACAGCTGCACCCTGGGATGCGAGGGAGAAGTTCTGCCCTTTGCAACAGCAGAGGTCCCTAGCTGGCACCAGAGTCCAGTTGTTCTTTATCTCATTCTTTCTCCTTTTATTCTCTCAATTTATCTGTGTGTGCAGAAATACTTTGGGCATCACAAGGATCAGTGCAGGGCAGCTGGGAACAAGAGTGATGGAATCTGCAGCTCTCCAGACTATGCACTAATCCATGGGCTGCTAAGCCCTTTCATCTCTCCTGTCCTAATACTGATCACGTGTTCAGTTACAAAAATTAGGATTTCTACACCTCAAATAGCACTTGTCAGCTGAGAAACTCCTGCAAAAATCCTGATAAAGTCACGCTGAAGCTCTGCTCTGCAGCCACAATCTTCATAGTTGTGAGTGCAGACACTGAAACTCTCTTACATCTAACAGCCCTGGTGGGTATCGGAGCTTTCGCAGAGCGGCTTCATGAAACCCCTGCAGTGATACAGAGCTGAGTCTTTGGAGCCACATTGCTTCTGCCAGCACACTCAGCCACCAGCACCAGCAAAGGGAAAAAGCATTTGAACTTTAGGGGATGGTGGAAGGCAGCCTGGGAAGAATACAGGGATGTTGTCTGAGAAGCTATGGACCAGGTTAGGAAAGCTAAGGCCCAGTTAGAATTAAACTTGGCTAGGGGTGTGAAAGACAACAGGAAGGGATTCTATAGGTACATAGCAAATAAAAGACAGACTAGGGACAACATAGGCCCCCTCCAGAAACTATCAGGAGAACTGGCTACCCTAGATTTGGAGAAGGCTGAGGTTCTGAATTACTTCTTTGCCTCAGTCTTCACTGGCAAAGGCTCTGACCACATCACCCAAGTCTTGGAAGGCAGAAGCAGGGACTGTGAGAATGAAGACCTTGGGCCCACTGTAAGACAGGATCTGGTTCAAGACCATCTTAAGAACCTGAACGTGCACAGGTCCATGGGACCTAATGAAATCCATCCATGGGTCCTGAAGGAGCTGGCAAATGAAGTTTACACAGTCCATCATATTTGAAAGATCGTGGCAGTCAGGTGAAGCTCCCGATGACTGGGAAAAGGGAAATATAACCCCCATTTTCAAGAAGGGGAAAATGGATGACCCAGGGAATTACAGAGCAGTCAGTCTCACCTCTGTGCCTGGCAAAATCTTGGAGCAGATTCTCCTGCAAGGCATGCTAAGGCACATGAAAAACAAGGAGGTGGTTGGTGACAGCCAGCATGGCTTCACTAAGGGGACATCCTGCCTGACCAATTTGGTGGCCTTCTATGATGGGGCTATGGAACTGATGGACAGGGGCAGAGCAGCTGAGGTCATCTACCTGGACTTGTGCAAAGCGTCCGACACTGTCTGACATGACATCCTTGTCTCTAATTGGAGAGACATCAATTTGATGGGTGGACCACTCGGTGGATAAAGATCTGGCTGGATGGCCGCACGCAAAGAGTTGTGGTCAATGGCTCGATGTCCGGCTGGAGACCGGTAACGAGTAGTGTCCCTCAGGGATGGGTGTTGGAACCGGTCTTGTTCAACATCTTTGTCGCTGACATGGACAGTGGGATTGAGTGCGCCCTCAGCAAGTTTGCCGATGACACCAAGCTGTGTGGTTCGGTTGATACGCCGGAGGGAAGGGATGCCATGCAGAGGGACCTCGACACGCTTGTGAGGTGGGCTGATGCCACCCTGATGAAGTTTAACCATGCCAAGTGCAAGGTCCTACACCTGGGTCGGAGCAATCCCAGGCACAGCTACAGGTTGGGGATAGCAGAGATCCAGAGCAGCCCTGTGGAGAAAGACTTGGGGGTGTTGGTCGATGAAAAATGAACATGAGCTGGCTGCAGTATGTGCTCGCAGCCCAGAAAGCAACCGTATCCTGGGCTGCATCAAGAGGAGCGTGAGCAGCAGGTTGAAGGAGGTGATCCTGCCCCACTACTCTGCTCTCGTGAGACCTCACTTGGAGCACTGTGTGCAGTTCTGGTGTCCTCAACATCAAAAGGACATGGAACTGTTGGAACAAGTCCAGAGGAGGGCCACGAGGACAATCAGGGGACTGGAGCACCTCCCATATGAAGAGAGGCTGAGAAAGTTGGGGCTGTTCAGCCTGGAGAAGAGAAGGCTGCGTGGAGACCTCACAGCGGCCTTCCACTATCTGAAGGGGGGCTAATAAGGGTGCTGAGGATGGACAATTCATTAGGGACTGTAGTGATAGGACAACGGGTAACAGGTTCAAACTTAAACAGAGAAATTCAAATTGGATCTAAGGAAGAAATTCTTTACTGAGAGGGTGGTGAGGCACTGGAATGGGTTGCCCAGGGAAGCTCTGAATGCTCCATCCCTGGTGGTGTTCAAGGCCAGGTTGGACAAAGCCTTGGGTGGCATGGTTTAGTGAGAGGTGTCCCTGCCTGTGGCAGGGGTGTTGGAACTAGATGATCTTAAGGTCCTTTCCAATCCTACTATTCTATGATTCTACAATTCTATGATTCTATGATTCTACTATTATTACTGGTGGTAGCGGCGGTGGTTTGTGCTATTCCTTAGTTACTGGACTGTTCTTATCTCAAACTGTGCGAGTTATATTTTTTCGATTCTCCTTCCCATCCCTCTGGGAGTGGGGGGGAGGAAGGGGGGGGAGTGAGCGAGCGACTACGTGGTTCTGAATTACTGACTGGACTTAAACCACGGCACCGTGGCAGCACATCGTGGCTACTGGAAGGCGGCGAAGGCCCTGCTGGGAAACTGGAGGGTTCCAGCAGTGCCCATGGAAGTGCTTGCACCAGCATGCTTGGAAGAACACCCAACATTGCAGAACATGGCAGGGCCCTGGCAGTCTGCACCAACCCTGCAGAATCTCCTCAAGCATTCCAGATGGAGACAGAGGCCTCAGCAGGCTCTGGCAAGGCTGCGGAATAACACCGGCCATTCCAGAATGCGCAGGTGCTCTGCAACTGTGCTAAAGCCCTCAGGAGCCTGACCGGCATTCAGAAAGGTGGCAAAAGCCCTGGAGGACCTTGGAAGCCCTCCAGGTATTCCAGGCTCAGGGATCGTTATCAGACTTGCTCATGCTCCTTCACCATCAGAGCCGCTTCCCATGGAAACTCCTGGAATTGTCCCCAAGTAAGTCCAGAGTCTGTTCTCTGCTGCTGGCCTTCCTTATGCCCTTTAGCATCTGAGTCCCCACTATTGCATGCTCATGACAGCCAAGGCTGACACTGATGATCACATCCTGAGCAGCTTTTCCAGGGGAGCATCACCCTTGTTGGCCCGCCCTGCACCTGTGTTAACCGGTTGTGCCAAGACCCTCCACACTGTTGCACCCTGTTGCTTTGCATGGCCAGGGACCACCAGGGCAATTACCTGCAAGGTACCAGCTCATTAGCCTGGAGGCTTCCTTAGCTGCTGACAAAAGACCTTTTCTGTTTCCCCTCCCTGAACAAGTAGTTTGTAACTGGGAGCACAATGTCCCTCTTATCCACTCCTCTGATCCTCAGTCACAAAAGCCAACCCCACCTGTTCCCTGTCACACAGAGGACCTCCAGAAATCCAAGTTTCCCCTTCATGCAGGGGGCATCCACCCTCCTCATCCTTCTTATCTCCATGCTACACCTCTTGGGCTTCCAGCCATCAAAGGGACATGAGACTACCTGTACAATTCTCTGTTTACAGAGCTAGATCTAGGGAACAGCATTTTAAATGACGCCTCACAGAGTCCAGTGCATTTTTTTCCTGGGACAGCAACAGACCAGCAGGTCCTGGTGAAAAACATTCTCTCAGCACCTTGGATGCTGCCCCATTGGTCTCATGGACTGGTAAGGGTGTAGTCTGCAAAGACCCTAACCCCTGACTTGATCCCCATCCAGTGCTGGTTGTTCCCCTTTCCCATCCAGGGTCCTTTCTCAAAGCACAAAGTCCTGAGAGATCTTGCTGGTGGTAACTGGGGCAAAGAGGAGATAGGCTGTCTGAGATCTACC
Organism: Psittacula echo; assembly: GCF_963264785.1. NCBI lineage: Eukaryota > Metazoa > Chordata > Aves > Psittaciformes > Psittacidae > Psittacula > Psittacula echo. Next base: position 204,499 of record NC_137741.1, read on the forward strand.
TGCATGTACTCTTGCTTTATTTAGTGGTGGTCCTGTGTTATCTTGTTTCTTCTTTAACTGTTCCCGAAGTAGGAGCATCTCATCCTGGTGCTCTTCAATTCCTGTTTGAGCTTGTCTGAGATTTGCTATGACCCATCGCTGTGCATAAAGGATGCTGTCTCTGAAAGCCAGATGTAGCCAAGCACACAGTTAAAATGCTTGGGCTGTTCCTTAGCTGGATCATCAAGGGAGTGAGTAAAGACCCTGCAGTGATGTACTTTGTGTTCACTCACTGCCTGCAGCTAAAGGGTGGCAGAAAGGACAGACCTGGCATCACTGATAGCAACTGATGCCTGATGCCTCTGAGCGCTTACAAGAATATGCCCAACAATATTGTCTTGTCTCTATATCAGCCTGCACGTATCTTTGGCCTGTCTCTATAACTTGCATGTAACTTTGACCAGCCCTGTAATGCCAAATGTCACCAGAGATTTGCACCCAGACACCTCACTCCTGGCCCCTGTCAATGTTAATGCTGAGACAAAGAGCTCCCTCATGTAGGTGCCTTTTCAAGGAAGACGTGACCAGAGGCAGGAGGAATTCTACCTCCTGTGGGTTTGTGGTGTTCACGGGAGGGAGCTGAGTCCCCTTCCAGCCCCAGGCCTACAGACTTAGGAGGAGATGCCTCAACTAACCAGGGTGAATCCACTCCATCAGCAAGGGTAAAGGAGATCCCAGCCTGTCTTTGTCTGGCTGTCCTAACAATGGGACAAGAAACAGGCTGCCCACAGAAGTGGTTGTGTCACCATTCCTGGAGGCCTTTAAAAGACATGGAGATGTGGCAATTGCTGACATGGGTCAGTGGTGGACATGACAGTGTTTGGTTAATAGAGTTAAGAGTTGATGTTAAGGGTCTTTTTGAATCCAAATGATTCTGTAATTGTGAGAAACTTTGTTTACACCAAACTCCATCTCTAAGCAGAGAAATGACACTGCAGGAAGGCAGTGTGTCTGCCAGCTGAGGGAGGGAACATCAGTGCTTGCTTCGGGCTGTTTCCCATGGTGTTCCTCTGGAGCCCCAGGGAGACCTGGAGGGAGCCCAGTGGGGCAGAGGCAGAGCCACCTTGGGCTGGGCCTCTCCTGATGAGCTGGGACCAAGGGGAGACCTGCGAGCCTCAGAGAGCTTAAAGGCACTTGGCAGTGGAGGATGCTGAGAGCTCCCTGCAGGAGAAACCTTCCCAGCCCTGTGCATGGTAAGGCTCTGGGTGCAGGGCAATGCAGCCGCAGTTCCTGGAGGGATCTCCTCAAGCTGCTGCCTGGAACAGTCCATGGGATCTGTCAGGAGGACTCTCTTGGTTTCTCTGTGTAGATAAGGAGCAGGATGTGCTGCAGAGCAGGGCTTCCCTCTGCACCATGCGAGGGACAGGACAAGGCAGGTCCCTTGTCCCAGGGCTGGCTGCAGGCTGTGAATGTGGGTGTGCAGGCAGGGGTGCCCAGCGCTGTCCTTGCGAGCAGGGTGCCTGCAGCCCAGGGGCAGTGTGCAGGGGCAGGGACTCTGCTGCCTGCCAGGGTCAGCACTCAGTCTGCACGGGAGCTGCCCACGGTGCTGGGGGAGAGGCGCTGGGGGTAAGCAACAGCCCCTGGCAGGGCAGTAGAAGTGTTCTTGTGCACTGGAGAGGGTGCTGTGTGGGTCAGGGCTGCTCAGAGCTCCACATCACTCTGAGCACGTTTGCAGAGGGTCCTTCTGAAAGACACTGAGGCAGCGATTGCCTGATAGGGAAGGATTGTGAGCTCTGATGTTTTTCACTCCTGGTGGGCAGGTTGGGCAGTGGGAGCTGGGAATTTCCTTCTCTGCTTTGGAGAAGGCACCGAGAGTCTTGTCAGGACTTGTGTGAGCTGCTTCTGAGCCCCTGCAGAGGCAGAGCTGCCCCTGGGCAGAGCCCTGCTGCCGGGAGGGGTGTGCAGGGCAGAGCTGAGCACACAGCCCATGGGATGGGCTCTGGGAGCACTGAGAGGGAGCAGAGCTGGGCCCAGAGCAGCAGCTCCTGGCAGGGACAGCTCCAGGCAGCAGAGACATGGGCAGGGAGTGGGGGGAAAGTGCAGCCCAGGCCTGGGGAGTGTGCGTTCAGGCAGCTGTCTTGGTGTCTGGCACTGGAGGTGGCTGCTGGCCATGCTCTGCTGGGCAAGGAGCTGACTGTCCCTCTAGAAAGTGCAAGGGCAGCTGAGAACCAGACTGATGGACTCTGCAGCAACCTTGAGTAGGCACGAACCCACAGACAGTTGTGCCCTTTTTTCTGCCCAATGCTGAGACTCTTCACAGTTGCCTTCAAAATATTTCTTAGCAAATTTATCCCTAAAATGTCACTTGTCAGCTGTGACACTAGGAAAACAAACAAATCAAACAATGTCAGAGATAATCACAACCAACTCACACTGAGCCTATCTTCTGTAGCCTGAAAGTGTTCACAGTTGTGAGTGTCTAAATTGAACTTCTATATCTGACATCCCTCCTGTTCTAAACTTTCACTGCCTTTTTCTCCATCACCCACTTCCTCCTCCTGCCATTCGCAGACAGGCGGGAGCTGCAGCTCTGGCACTTCTGGCTCTTCCTGGGCATCTCCCTGGCTGCGCTCCTGGGCAACGGCCTCATCATCACCAGCACAGCCTGCGACCAGCACCTCCACACCCCCATGTACTTCTTCCTCCTTGTCCTGGGTTCAGCAGTGGCAGTCAGTTTTTTGTTTTTTTTTCCTTCTTAGTAGCTGTTGCAGTACTGTGTTTTTGACTTTTGGCTTGGGAACAAAAAAAACTGATAACACCGATGTTTAGACTGACCAAGGATTTTGTGAGTCTCATGCTCTGCCAGGGAGGAGGAGGGGCCGGGAGGAAGCGGGGACAGGACACCTGACCCAGACTGGCCAAGGAGGTGTTCCATACCACAGCACGTCATGCCAGGGGATGGAACTGGGAGCTACCCGGAAGGGCACGTCCCCTGGTCGGGCGGGCTGTCTTTTCCGGCGGGCGGTATCGTATTCTCTTCCCTTGTTATTTCTCTTGTCGTTGTTATTGTCGGTGGCGGCAGTGGTGATTTGTGTTATACCTTAGTTATTAAACTGTTCTTATCTCAACCCGTGGGAGCTGCATTCTTTTGATTCTCCTCCCCGTCCCTCCAGAAGCGGAGGGAAGAAAGGGGGGGGGGGGGGGGGGGGGGGCAGTAGACTGCGTGGTTCTGATTTACAGCTTGGGCTTAAACCACGACAGTTCTTTTGGCGCCCAACGTGGGGCACGAAGGGTTGAGATAACGACAGATCTGACCGGAGTGTGTCTAATCGTATTTGTGATAAGCATTCAGTGTTTTGGATTGATAGTCACTTGTCACAATGCTGATTTATTGGCTCTCAAAGTTGTTGTTTTTGATCTCACAGTCTCAATATGCCGTAGGTTACTTAGAGCCGGTATTTGCTGTGTTAGTGTTTTTCAAGTGTGGGGCTTGGGCTAAGGTTATTGTCTCATTATATTTTATGGTAATGACTTGTAATACAATAGAAAAATTGATCATGAAACTGATCTGGCTTATGTTCCCAGTGTGGTCACCACCTTTATACTTTGGGAGGTATATAATACAAATGCTTAGCAACTATACATCTTTTTTCTCCTTCCTGGGTGGTCAACCTATGAAGGAGACATTCTTTTACCCTCCCAGTGCCCCTTCCAGACCGTTTACAGCATCGTTTGAGAGTTTTGAAGTTTTTGAGTGGCCTTTTAATATTGTTGAGACCTGTTTGCTGATTGTGATGGGGGTCACCATGTTGGCACGCATACAGAGTGTGTTTTGTCCACAACCATTACGTCTGATCTCAAGAGTTAAGCAGAATCGGGTTTGGGCCTTGTCTGGGGTTAGACGACAAAATAGGGGGACCGAGAGATTTTCCCCGAGGCTGGACAGCCATGAGTGGCAGGGTGTGTGGGATAGTATGGGCAAGTATCTAGGTCAGTGGGCCCCTCCAGTGTTTTGGAACTTCACCACCGAACAAGTGCAAAATCCAGAAGAATTAGTAAAACACTTAAATGAGGTGTGCTGTCATCCTGGTCATACCAGAGAGGGACAAATCATGTCAACGTGCTGGGGCTTGGCCTATGCTTACCGGGCCTTGTTCAACACTATCCAGCACCTTCAAAAGGAAGGAAATGTCCTTGGATCTGAGGGCGAAGCAACAGACAGCGCAGCTACTCCAGCTCCGAGCACAGCAGCTACACCACCCCTAGCGACAAGTACAGCCGCTACTCAAACTTCAACTGCAACAGACAGTGCAGCTACCCCAGCGACAAGTACAGCCACTACTCAAACTTCAACTGCAACAGCCAGCGAAGCTACCCCAGCTCCAACCACAGCAGCTACACCACTCCCAGCGACAAGTACAGCCACTACTCAAACTTCAACTGCAACAGATAGCGAAGCTACCCCAGCCCCAACCACAGCAGCTACACCACCCCCCGCGACAAGTACTGTTGCTACTCAAAGCACAGTGATAATGACTGCAGTTAAACCAGAGGACCAATTCGTACCAATATCGATTGCCCCCATAAGCAAGAGAAAAAGCAGAAAAGAGGCAAGAAGGGTGAAGCAAGATGAAGAAACAATGTATTCACCACCCAGGCCACCACCTGATCAGGAGTCATCAAGTCATGAAGAAGAAGAAGAAGAGGTGACTTCTCGACCTCGGACCTCAACCGAGCTACGGAATATGCGAAAAGATTTTACCCGTCAACCAGGGGAGCACATCATCACCTGGTTGCTCCGATGCTGGGACAATGGGGCCGATGGTCACAAACTAGGAGGTACGGAAGCCAAGCAGCTGGGATCACTTGCTAGAGAAGGGGGAATTGACAAAGCAATTGCAAGAGAGAAAAAGTCCCTCAGTCTTTGGAGGCGGCTCTTGGCAGCTGTGAAAGAAAGGTTTCCATACAAGGATGATGTTACGAGTCGTTCGGCCAAGTGGACTACTTTAGACAAAGGCATCCAGTCTCTGAGGGAATCAGCCATCGTAGAGATGATCTATCACACCAAACCGAATAACGGAGATATACCCATAGACCCAGATGAAGTCGAATGTACACGACCCATGTGGTGAAAACTTACACGGAATGCACCGTCATCATATGCCCATTCATTGGCAACGGTAACCTGGGGTGACATAGTAACACCAACAGTGGATGAAATGATTCATAAACTCTGAGAGTTCGAAGACAATCTCACCCCTTCCATCATCTCAGCTGTGGAAAAACTGTCCCAGGATGTCAAACAATTGAGGGACGATCTATCTGATTTATCCAGCTCCTCACGTGTACCAACATACGTCTCAGCTGTTAACAAAAGACGTCCTATTGTTCAAGACAGAAGATATAGAAGGCAAACACCACGGGCCACCCTATGGTTTTACCTGTGGGATCATGGAGAAGACATGACGAAGTGGGATGGAAAACCTACTTCAGCTTTGGAGGAACGGGTGCATGAATTGAAAATAGGAACAAGGGTCAAGACTAATCATCCCATGAGAGCTGCGGCTTCAGTCTCTGGTGAGCAGGTTCCCAGATGGAGCGGAAGAGCTGATTTTACTCCAGCTCCTGTGATAACGAAGAATAATCCCTTTCAACACGACTTAGGTGTCCAACGTTGTGATGACTGTTAGAGGGACCCTGCCTCCAGCCAGGTGGAGGTAGGGGATAATCGGATTTACTGGACTGTGTGGGTCAGATGGCCTGGCACATCAGTCCCACAGAAGTATAAAGCTCTCGTAGATACCGGTGCACAGTGTACCCTGATGCCGTCAAGCTGTCAAGGGGTGGAACCCATCTATATCTCTGGAGTGACAGGAGGATCCCAAGAGTTGACTGTACTGGAGGCTGAGATCAGCCTGACTGGAAGGAAATGGCAAAAGCACCCCATTGTGACTGGTCCAGAGGTTCCATGCATCCTCGGCATAGATTACCTCAGGAGAGGGTACTTCAAAGACCCAAAAGGGTACCGATGGGCTTTTGGTATTGCTGCTTTGGAGACTGAGGAAAATGAGCAGCTGTCCACCTTGCCTGGTCTCTCAGAGGATCCCTCTGTTGTGGGGTTGCTGAAGGTCGAAGAACAACAAGTGCCAATCGCAACCACAACAGTGCACCGGCGGCAGTATCGCACCAACCGAGACTCCCTGATTCCCATCCATAAACTGATCCGCAGTCTGGAGAGTCAGGAAGTGATCAGCAGGACCCGCTCACCCTTTAATAGCCCCATATGGCCAGTGCGAAAGTCTAATGGAGAGTGGAGACTAACAGTAGACTATCGTGGCCTGAATGAAGTCACACCACCATTGAGTGCTGCCGTACCGGACATGCTAGAACTTCAGTATGAACTGGAGTCAAAGGCAGCCAAGTGGTATGCCACGATTGATATTGCCAATGCATTCTTCTCAATTCCTTTGGCAGCAGAATGCAGGCCACAGTTTGCTTTTACTTGGAGGGGCGTCCAGTACACTTGGAACCGACTGCCCCAGGGGTGGAAACACAGCCCTACCATCTGCCATGGACTGATCCAGAATGCACTGGAACAGGGGCAAGCTCCAGAACACCTGCAGTACATTGATGACATTATTGTGTGGGGTGATACAGCGGAAGAAGTCTTTGAGAAATGGAGGAAAATAATCCAAATCCTGCTGAAAGCTGGTTTTGCCATAAAACGGAGTAAGGTCAAGGGACCTGCACAGGAGATTCCATTTTTGGGAATAAAATGGCAAGATGGACATCGCCAGATCCCTACAGATGTGATCAACAAAATAATAGCAATGTCTCCACCAACTAATAAGAAAGAAACACAAGCTTTCTTGGGTGCTGTGGGGTTCTGGAGAATGCACATCCCGAATTACAGTTCGATTGTAAGCCCTCTCTATCATGTAACCCGGAAGAAGAACGATTTTAAATGGGGCCCTGAGCAACAACAAGCCTTTGAGCAAATTAAACGTGAGATAGTTCATGCAGTAGCCCTTGGACCAGTCCGGAATGGGCCAGATGTAAAAAATGTACTGTACACCGCAGCTGGGGAGAATGGTCCTACCTGGAGCCTCTGGCAGAAAGCTCCAGGGGAGACTCGAGGTCGACCCCTCGGCTTTTGGAGTCGGGGATACAAAGGATCTGAGGCCAGCTATACCCCAACTGAGAAAGAGATACTGGCAGCCTATGAAGGGGTTTGAGCTGCTTCGGAGGTGATTGGCACTGAAGCACAGCTCCTCCTGGCACCCAGGTTGCCCGTTCTGGGCTGGATGTTCAAAGGCAGGGTCTCCTCTACACATCATGCAACCGATGCGACATGGAGTAAATGGGCTGCACTAATTACACAACGAGCTCGAATAGGAAATCCCAGTCGTCCAGGCATTCTAGAAGTCATCATGGACTGGCCAGAGGGCAAAGATTTTGGAATGTCACCAGAGGAGGAGGTGATGCGTGCTGAAGAGGCCCCACCATATAATAAACTATCAGAAAGTGAAAAGCAGTATGCCTTGTTTACTGATGGGTCCTGCCGTATTGTGGGAAAACATCGGAGATGGAAGGCAGCTGTATGGAATCCTCAACGGCAAGTTGCAGAAACTGCTGAAGGAGAGGGTGAATCGAGTCAGTTTGCCGAGGTGAAAGCCATCCAGCTGGCCCTGGACATTGCTGAACGAGAAAAGTGGCCAGTACTTTATCTCTATACTGACTCATGGATGGTGGCAAATGCCCTGTGGGGGTGGTTGCAGCAATGGAAGCAGAGCAACTGGCAACGCAGAGGTAAACCCATCTGGGCTGCTGCACTGTGGCAAGATATCGCTGCCCGGGTGCAGAACCTGGTGGTGAAGGTACGTCATGTAGACGCCCATGTACCCAAGAGTCGGGCCACTGAGGAACACCAGAACAACCAACAAGTGGACAAAGCTGCTAAGATTGAAGTGGCTCAGATGGACTTAGATTGGCAACATAAAGGTGAATTATTTTTGGCCCGGTGGGCCCATGACACTTCAGGTCATCAGGGCAGAGATGCAACATACAGATGGGCCCGTGATCGAGGGGTGGACTTAACAATGGACACTATTGCCCAGGTTATTCACGAGTGTGAAACATGTGCTGCAATTAAACAAGCCAAACGGTGAAAGCCTCTTTGGTATGGAGGACGATGGCTGAAGTATAAATATGGGGAGGCCTGGCAAATTGATTATATCACACTCCCACCAACCCGCCAAGGCAAGCGCCATGTGCTTACCATGGTGGAAGCAACCACCGGATGGCTGGAAACATACGCTGTGCCCCACGCCACTGCCCGGAACACTATCCTGGGCCTTGAGAACCAGATTTTGTGGCGACATGGCACCCCAGAAAGAATTGAATCAGACAATGGGACTCATTTCCGGAATAACCTTATAGACACTTGGGCCAAAGAGCATGGCATTGAGTGGGTATATCACATCCCCTACCATGCACCAGCCTCTGGGAAAATCGAACGGTATAATGGGCTGTTAAAAACTACACTGAGAGCAATGGGTGGGGGAACTTTCAAGCATTGGGATACACACTTACCAAAGGCCACCTGGTTGGTCAACACCAGAGGATCTGCCAACAGGGCTGGCCCAGCCCAGTCAGAACTTTTACATATTGTAGAGGGGGACAAAGTTCCTGTGGTGCACATGAAGAATTTGCTGGGGAAGACAGTCTGGGTTATTCCTGCTTCAGGTAAAGGCAAACCCACTCGTGGGATTGCTTTTGCTCAGGGACCTGGATATACTTGGTGGGTAATGCGGGAAGATGGGGAAGTCCGATGCGTACCTCAAGGGGATTTGATTTTAGGGGAAAACAGACAATGAACTCAATTGTACGCTGTTGCCTGCTATAGTCCATCAACTAGAAGTCTGCAGGGCACCAGCGACTGGCTCTGACTTCCCTCCGACCATCATCCCAACAGAGAATGAACTTTGATAGAACCGGATGAGTTCTACAGTAAAGGAATGATCAGCATCAGCAGGCAACGATCCAACACTGCATACAGCTTCTTCTGCCCTGAAAGACTGTTCCAAGAGATGGAGCCCAACATCATGAACCGAATGGTCTCAGTAGCTTTATAGGAATTGGTCCGTGCACTAAGATAACAGTGCACCGAGATGAGAGTGAGGGTATATGGAAAATGTGGGATCTGAGCATGACGTGAATGGTATGGAACAAGGGGTGGATACTGTCCTGGGTTCAGCAGTGGCAGTCAGTTTTTTGTTTTTTTTTTCCTTCTTAGTAGCTGTTGCAGTACTGTGTTTTTGACTTTTGGCTTGGGAACAAAAAAAACTGATAACACCGATGTTTAGACTGACCAAGGATTTTGTGAGTCTCATGCTCTGCCAGGGAGGAGGAGGGGCCGGGAGGAAGCGGGGACAGGACACCTGACCCAGACTGGCCAAGGAGGTGTTCCATACCACAGCACGTCATGCCAGGGGATGGAACTGGGAGCTACCCGGAAGGGCACGTCCCCTGGTCGGGCGGGCTGTCTTTTCCGGCGAGCGGTATCGTATTCTCTTCCCTTGTTATTTCTCTTGTCGTTGTTATTGTCGGTGGCGGCAGTGGTGATTTGTGTTATACCTTAGTTATTAAACTGTTCTTATCTCAACCCGTGGGAGCTGCATTCTTTTGATTCTCCTCCCCGTCCCTCCAGAAGCGGAGGGAAGAAAGGTGGGGGGGGGGGGGGGGGGGGGGCAGTAGACTGCGTGGTTCTGATTTACAGCTTGGGCTTAAACCACGACACTCCTCAACCTCTCCCTGCTGGACCTGGTCTGCATCTCCACCACTGTCCCCAAATCCATGGTCAATTCCCTCTGGGACACCAGGGCCATCTCCTACACAGGTTGTGCTGCACAGATCTTTTTCTTTCTCTTTTCCATGTTGTCCTGGGTTCAGCAGCAGCAGTCAGTTTTTCTTCTTAGTAGCTGGTGCAGCGCTGTGGTTTTGACTTTCGGCCTGGGAAAAATATTGATAAAGCTGATGTTTTCAGTTACTGGTCAGAATGTTTATCCTGACCAAGGACTTTGTGAGTCTCATGCTCTGCCAGGGAGGAGGAGAAGCTGGGAGGAAGCAGGGATAGGACACCTGACCCAAGCTAGCCAAAGAAGTATTCCATACCATAGCACGTCATGCCCAGGAGGTAGAATAGAGTTCCCGGAAGGGCTGGATCATGGCAGGGTGGGGGTGAGGTACTGGTTGGTGAGCGGTTGTATTCTCTTGCTTGTTATTTCCTTTATCATTATTACTATTAGTGGTATCAGTAGTGATTTGTGTTATACCTTAGTTATTAAACTGTTCTTATCTCAACCCGTGGGAGCTGCATTCTTTTGATTCTCCTCCCCGTCCCTCCAGGAGCGGAGGGAAGAAAGGTGGGGGGGGAAGTGGACTTCGTAGTTCTGATTTACGGCCTGGGCTTAAACCACGACAGTTCTTTTTGGCGCCCAACGTGGGGCAGGAAGGGTTGAGATAACAACAGATCTGACCAAGGCACAATGCTGATTTATGGGCTCTCAAAGTTGTTCTTTTTGATACCACAGTTTCTGTATGTCGTAGCTTGCTTGGAGCCGGTATTTGCTGTGTTAGTGTTTATCAAGTGTGGGCCTTGGGCTAAGGTTCTTGTTTCATTGTACTTTATGGTAATGGCTTGCGATGGGGGGGGGCTCCGGCAGCAGGGCGGGATGGACGTGGTCGTGGACTTGTACCTGGTCGTCCCGCTGCTCTTCACTGTCCTGGCCCTCGTCCTCGCCTCCATCTTTGTGAGGCTGCGGGGAGCCGAGGGGGAGCGGCCCCGGGAGCCGGCGGCGGCCGAAGCGGCCCGGGAGAGCGGCTCCGGGGACCAAGCGGCGGCGGGAGCGGGGCCGGAGGCCGGGAAGGAGGCGGCTGCCTTGGAAGGGAAGGAGGCAGCTGCCGAGCAGCGGGAGGAGGCGGTGGAGGAGCCGAGCCCCACGGCCGAGCCCAGCCCCGCGGCGGCCGAGAGCATTCCCCACCAGCCGTCTGCCGAGCCCCATGAGCCTGAGCTGCAGGAGGATGCAGAAGACCACGCAGCATTTCCCAGCAAGGCAGAGGAGGAAGGTCTGGACTCGGAAAAAGAGAAGCTGGTGGTGAGAAAGCCTTCAAGCACAGCAGCTACACTAGCCCCAGTGACAAGTACAGCAGCATCATTTAAGAGTTTTGAAGGTTTTGAATGGCCTTTGGGTACCCTTGGGACCTGCCTGCTCATTGTGATGGGGATCACCATGTTGGCACACACACAGAGTGTGTTCTACCCACGACCATTTTGTCTGCTCCCGAGAGTTAAGCAGAGTCAGGTTTGGGTCTTGTCTGGGTTTAGACAATACAGGGGGACCGAGAGGTTTTCCCCAAGGCTGGACAGTCATGAGTGTCACGGTGTGTGGGACAGTGTGGGCGAGTATCTAATCCACTGGGCCCCTCCAGTGCTTTGGAAGCGTCGGAGATGGAAGGCAGCTGTGTGGAGTCCCCAGCGACAAGTTGCAGAGACTGCTGCAGGGGAGGGTGAATTATTTTGAGCCTAATGGGCCCATGACACTTCAGGCCATCAGGGCAGAGATGCAACAGAGATGGACTCATGATCGAGGGGTGGACTTTGCAATGGGCCTCTCCTGCTCTGAAAGACTGTTACAAGGGATGGAGACCACCATCATGGACCGAATGGGCTCAGCAGCTTTATAGGGATTGGTCTGTGCACTAAGATAAGAGTACACTGAGATGAAAGTGATGGTATATTGAAAATGTGGGATCTGAGCATGACGTGAATGGTATGGAATAAGGGGTGGATACTGTCCTGGGTTCAGCAGCAGCAGTCAGTTTTTCTTCTTAGTAGCTGGTGCAGCGCTGTGGTTTTGACTTTCGGCCTGGGAAAAATATTGATAAAGCTGATGTTTTCAGTTACTGGTCAGAATGTTTATCCTGACCAAGGACTTTGTGAGTCTCATGCTCTGCCAGGGAGGAGGAGAAGCTGGGAGGAAGCAGGGATAGGACACCTGACCCAAGCTAGCCAAAGAAGTATTCCATACCATAGCACGTCATGCCCAGGAGGTAGAATAGAGTTCCCGGAAGGGCTGGATCATGGCAGGGTGGGGGTGAGGTACTGGTTGGTGAGCGGTTGTATTCTCTTGCTTGTTATTTCCTTTATCATTATTACTATTAGTGGTATCAGTAGTGATTTGTGTTATACCTTAGTTATTAAACTGTTCTTATCTCAACCCGTGGGAGCTGCATTCTTTTGATTCTCCTCCCCGTCCCTCCAGGAGCGGAGGGAAGAAAGGTGGGGGGGGAAGTGGACTTCGTGGTTCTGATTTACGGCCTGGGCTTAAACCACGACACATGTCAGCAGAGTTTTATCTCCTCACTGTCATGTCCTATGACCGCTACATGGCCACCTGCAAGCCCCTGCACTACGGGAGCCTCCTGGGCAGCAGAGCTTGTGTCCACATGGCAGCAGATGCCTGGGGCGCTGGGTTTCTCACTGCTCTGCTGCACACAGCCAATACATTTTCACTGCCCCTCTGCCGAGGCAATGCTGTGGAGCAGTTCTTCTGTGAAATCCCCCAGATCCTCAAGCTCTCCTGCTCACATTCCTACCTCAGGGAAGTTGGGCTTCATGTGCTTGGTTTCTGTTTGTCACTTGGCTGTTTTGTGTTCATTGTGGGGTCCTATGTGCAGATCTTCAGGGCTGTGCTGAGGATCCCCTCTGAGCAGGGACGCCACAAAGCCTTTTCCACGTGCCTCCCTCACCTGGCCGTGCTCTCTCTGCTTCTCAGCACTTCAGCATTTGCCTATTGGAAGCCCCCCTCCACCTCATCCCCATCCCTGGATCTGGTGCTGTCAGTGCTGTACTCAGTGGTGCCCCCAGCAGTGAACCCCCCCACCTGCCATGGGAGGACGTAGCACAGAGAAGAAGTTGCTGCAGGATCATTTCTTTTACTCAAATACAGTTAGAGACCCCATTGACACAACGTCTGTGGGTCAGACAAGGTGGGCAGATAATGAAGTAGCAGGGGATGAAAACTGACATGGATTTGAAGACAGCAACATCACAAGTGGAAAAAAGAAAACAACTGTAAAGCAGCAAAGACAGACGTGGCCTGTCATGACATGCACTGGAAGCCCTTTCCAGGGTAAAGCAGGCAGTGTATGGCTGCTGAAACACATCCAGACAACAGCTTCCTCACAGCATCCCTGACTCCTGGTTCCTCAAGCTGCAGATGAGGGTGTTCACTGCTGGAGGCCCAACCCTGTACTGCACTGACACCACCAGATCAAGGGATGGAGAGGATATGGAGGGGGACAAAGATGCCAGTGCTGACAAGCAAGGGAGAGCACAGCTAAGTGAGGGAGGCACGTGGAAAAGGCTTTGTGGCGTCCCTGCTCAGAGGGGATCTTCAGCACAGCTATGAGAAGAGAAGGCTCCTTAAGGGGAGAATTTCAAGCAGCTCCCAGAGCCTAAAGTCGCTACAAGAAACCTGGAGAGAGGCTTTGGAACAGGGCCTGTAGGGACAGGACAAGGGGAATGGCTTTAACCTGCCAGAGGGGAGACTGAGATAAGCTCTTAGGCAGAAGTTCTTTCCTGTGAGGGTGGTGAGACAGTGGCACAGGGTGCCCAGAGAAGCTGTGGCTTTTAAGAAACTGAGCACTTTAAGTTTATTAAATACGTCCTCATTACTCTTAGTTGTGCAGGGCAACTAAGATGATTAAGGGAGTGGAGCATCTCCTTTATGAGGAAAGGCTGAGGGAGCTGGGTCTCTATAGTTTGGAGAAGAGGAGACTGAGGGGTGACCTTATTAGTGTATATAAATACATAAAGGGGGAGTGTCACGAGGATGGAGCCAGGCTCTTCTCAGTAGCAAACAATGATAGGACAAGGGGTAATGGGTACAAACTGGAACACAAGAGGTTCCACTTAAACTTGAGAAGAAACTTCTTCTCAGTGAGGGTGACAGAACACTGGAACAGGCTGCCCAGGGGGGTTGTGGAGTCTCCTTCTCTGGAGACATTCAAAACCCACCTGGACACATACCTGTGTAACCTCATCTAGGTGTTCCTGCTCTGGCAGGGGGATTGGACTAGATGATCTTTTGAGGTCCCTTCCAATCTCTAACATACTGTGATACTGTGATGCTGTGATTTTAAGTGCTTGGCACAGATGGGCTGGCAGGACTGGAGCAGTGGGGAGATGCCCAAAATGCTCAAGCGCAGCATTAGTCAGTGATCCAAAAGTGCTGGTGGGCTTAACTAGACAAAATCTACCCTCCAGAATACTCTCTACCTAAGGGTATGGGGACCCAGGTAGAGGCCGTCCTCAACCCCTTCGGTCAGGGGAAAGGGTGTGAGAAGGAGCAAACTGATACTGCATGTCCACAATTGGTAGATTATAGACACTGCCCCAAATCGAGTGTTTTCTGGCAGTCCTGATGCGGGTGCAAAGCCAGTCCTGAACTATTTGGTGGCAACCATCAACAGATCAGACTCATGATTCTCAGCTCTGGTGGAATCTCGCTTGTGAGATACAGTGACTGTGCTCGGGCAACCTCTGGGGGATGAAAGTCGGGGATGGGGAGGAGATGGAGGGGGGCCCAGGTACTGCTGGGGTTTTGTCCTGGGTTCAGCAGTAGAAGTCATTTTTCTCCTTCTTAGTAGCTGGTGCCGTGCTGTAGTTTTGACTTTCAGCCTGGGAACAGCACTGATAACACCCATGTTTTTAGTTGCTGCTCAGTAATGTTCACTCTGACCAAGGACTTTCTGAGTCTCATGCACTGCCAGGGAAGAGGGGAAGCCGGGAGGAAGCAGACACAGGACACCTGACCCAAACTAGCCAGAGAGGTATTCCATACCACAGCACGTCATGCACAGTCTATAACCTGGGGGCAGTTACCTGGAAGTGTGTGATCACTGCTGGGGTCAGACTCAGACTGGGTATTGGTGGGCATGTGGTGAGCGGTTGTATTCTCTCCCCTTGTTATTTCCCTTATCATTATTATTATTGGTGTCAGCAGCAGTGGTTTGTGTTATACCTTAGTTACTGGACTGCTCTTATCTCAACCTGTGGGAGTCACATTCTTTCTATTCTCATCCCCATCCCTCCAAGAGCAGGGGAAGGAAGGAGGGGAGCGAGTGATCGGCTGCGTGGTTCTGTGTTGCTGCCTGGGCTTAAACCACAACAGGTTTCAATATCCCAGTGCTACCGGTCCCTGCCACAGGCGCTCCTACTCATCCCCCACACGACCTCCTTGGTCTTTTTGGGGGGACACCCCAAATTAGGCACCCCCTAATATGGGGCTGCCCCCCAGCTCCCTGACACCCGGGGAGGTGGAGGCTGGAATGCCCCATGGACTGTGGTTTGGGGGCAACAAGGAGTGTTTTGGTGCTGATGTCTTTTGGGGAGGGGGAGCAGCCTTTTGGGGCCCCTCCAGGACTTTGTGTCCCCTGGGCTCATTTGCGGTTGGAGGCCCCAGGGTGATGGGAAGGTGCAGGTCACTTTTGGGCTGCCCCAGGGCCCTCATTTGGATGTCCTGCCAGCTCTTGTGTTGCTACAGGGAGATTTGGGGTACCCCAGAATTTAGGGGGGCACCACGATTGTTTTGGATGCTTCCAGGGCCCTTTGGGGGGCAGCATGGTTTTGGGATACTCCTTTATTGGGGTGCCTGTTTTGGGGGATCCACTGCCTCTGGCCCCATGAATTCACTACTGAACCCAAAGCAAAGTTGGGGTCCCCCCAGTGGATTTGAGGTCCCAGAGCAACTTATGGGACCCCCAGGGGAGGTGCTGGGGGGACCCCACTTTTCAGGACACCCCATTTTAGCGGGTTTGTGCCACTGCGCTGAGCTGGGGGAGGGCTTTGGAGCTGCGGGCTTTGGGTTTGGGGAGATTTGGGGGGATCCCAGAGGGAATTTGGGGATTCAGAATTCCTTGAGGTGGCTCAATTATTTGGGGGACTCCTTCTCCCCCAAAAATGGGGGTCCATCAATCCCAGGGCAGCCGAATCTCATTGGATGCCCTAGTGAGCCCCGTTCCCATGAATGGGAGGGATTGGGGAGGGGTTGGAGGGATTTGGGGGTTCAAGGAACATTTGGGGGTTCGGGAGGATTCCCCATAACTCGCTGTAGGAAGCACATTACATTGGGGATCTCCCATGTGCCGAAAACAGGGGGTACCTGGGTCCCAGGGCACCCTGAGTCACTCTTGGGTGAGCAATGTTCCCCTAGGGTGAAGATGTGTTGAGGAGAAGAGTTTGGGGGTTCAGAGGGGATTTGGACATTCAGGGGGATCCCCAAATCTCCCCAGGGTGCTGCAGGGATTTGGGGAACATCCAGTGTCCCAAAACTAGGGGTTCCATTTGTCCCAGGGTACCCTGACTCTTCAGTGCCCCTGTTGGCCCATGCCAGTAAATGGTGGGAATTTGGGATTCAGAAAGAAACTGGAGGTTTTGGGGGATGTGGAAGTTCATGGGAATGTCCCCAGTCACTGCGGGGGGCAGAGTAATTTGGGGGACTAATGGAGCCCTCAAAGAGTAGCTACAGCCACCAGAGATCACCCCACAGATCATTGGGGAGGCAGGAACTGGAGATATGGGGGGACTCTGCCAGGTTTGATGGTGCAGATGGGGTATTTCCCCTTAATCTTTCCCGTGAGGATGCTGGCGATGAGCTCATCCCTCTGCCCGGGGCAGGGAATATACTCATGGAGGGCTATGTCCTTTTCAGGAAAGACAGGCCAGCCAGGCGGGGTGGTGGGGTTGCTCTTTATGTGTGAGAGCAGCTGCAATGTACTGAGTTCTGTCCGGGGGCAGGGGACGAGCGAGTTGAGAGTCTGTGGGTGAGAATTAAGGGGCAGGCTGGCAGGGGCGATACTGTTGTGGGTGTCTGTTACAGGCCACCAGATCAGGGTGAGGAAGTTGACGAGGCCTTCTACAGGCAGCTGAGAGCGGCCTCACAGTCACAGGCCGTGGTTGTCGTGGGGGATTTTAATTTCCCTGATGTTTGCTGGAAGGACTACTCAGCCTGCCAGCCACAGTCGAGGAGGTTCCTCCAGTGTATGGATGATAACTTCCTCATGCAAATGATGGATGAGCCAACCAGGAGAGGAGCGCTGCTGGATCTCATCCTCACTAACAAGGAGGGTCTGGTCGAAGCAGTAAAGGTTGAGGGCTGCCTTGGTTGCAGCGACCACGAGATGGTGGAATTCAGGATCTTGTGTGGTAGGACCAGTACAATAGCAAGTAGAATTGCAACCCTAGACTTTAGCAGGGCAAACTTTGGCCTTTTCAAGCAATTGCTAGGGGAAATCCCATGGGCAAGGCTGCTTGAAGGTAAAGGGGCCCAAGATAGTTGGTTGACATTCAAGAATTGCTTATTCCGAGCTCAAGAGCAGAGCATCCCGACACGTAGGAAGTCAAGGAAGAGGGCCAGGAGACCTGCGTGGCTAAATAAGGAACTGCTGGGTATGCTCAAGTGGAAGAGGAGAGTTTATAGGTCATGGAAGGAGGGGCTGGCCACTTGGGAGGAATATAAGGCTGCTGCTAGAGGATGTAGGAAGGCAGCTAGGATGGCTAAGGCCTCCTTAGAATTAAATCTGGCGAGAGGGGTCAAGGACAACAGAAAGAGCTTTTTCAAATACATAGCTGATAAAACTAACACCAGAGGCAAGGTTGGCCCACTGGTGAACGGGATGGGTGCCCTGGTGACAGAAGATACAGAGATGGCAGAGTTATTGAATGCCTTCTTTGTCTCTGTCTACTCTGCCGGAGGCAGTCCTGAAGAGCCCTGTACTCCTGAGACCTCAGATGAAGTCAGGTCACTGGAGCAGTTTGCCTTAGTCGACGAGGAATGGGTTAGGGACCAGTTGAGCAATCTGGACATCCATAAATCCATGGGTCCAGATGGGATGCACCCGCGGGTGCTGAGGGAACTGGCGGAAGTCATTGCTAGACCACTCTCCATCATCTTTACCAAGTCTTGGGAAATGGGAGAGGTGCCTGAGGACTGGAGGAAAGCAAATGTCACTCCAGTCTTCAAAAAGGGCAAGAAGGAGGACCCGGGTAACTATAGACCGGTCAGCCTCACCTCCATCCCTGGGAAAGTGATGGAACACCTTATCCTTGGTGCCATCTTAAGGCATATCAAGGATAAGAGGGTTATGAGGGGCAGTCAACATGGCTTTACCAAGGGGAAGTCATGCTTGACCAACCTCATAGCCTTTTATGAGGAAATAACATTGTGGATGGATGATGGCAGAGCAGTGGATGTGGTCTACCTTAACTTCAGCAAAGCATTTGACACAGTCTCCCACAGCATCCTCATAGCTAAATTGAGGAAGTGTGGCCTGGATGATCAGGTAGTGAGGTGGACTGCAAAGTGGCTGAAGGAGAGAAGCCAGAGAGTTGTAGTCTATGGGGCGGAGTCTAGTTGGAGGCCTGTATCTAGTGGAGTGCCTCAAGGGTCAGTATTGGGACCAGTATTATTTAATATATTCATCAACAATTTAGATGAGGGAATTGAGTGTACTATTAGCAAGTTTGCTGATGACAATAAGCTGGGAGGAGTGGCTGACACGCCAGAAGGCTGTGCTGCCATCCAGCGAGACCTGGACAGGCTGGAGAGTTGGGCAGGGAGTAACTTGATGAAATATAACAAGGGAAAGTGTAGAGTCCTGCATCTGGGCAGGAACAACCCCGAGTTCCAGTATAGGTTGGGGAACGACCTGTTAGAGAGCAGTGTAGGGGAGAGGGACCTGGGGGTCCTAGTGGACAGCAGGATGACCATGAGCCAACACTGTGCCCTTGTGGCCAGGAAGGCCAATGGCATCCTGGGGTGTATTAGAAGGGGGGTGGTCAGTAGGTCGAGAGAGGTCCTCCTTCCCCTCCACTCTGCCCTGGTGAGACCGCATCTGGAATATTGTGTCCAGTTCTGGGCCCCTCAGTTCAAGAAGGACAGGGACCTGCTGGAGAGAGTCCAGCGCAGGGCAACTAAGATGATTAAGGGAGTGGAGCATCTCCCTTATGAGGAAAGGCTGAGGGAGCTGGGTCTCTATAGTTTGGAGAAGAGGAGACTGAGGGGGGACCTTATTAGTGTATATAAATATATAAAGGGGGAGTGTCACGAGGATGGAGCCAGGCTCTTCTCAGTGGCAAACAATGACAGGGCAAGGGGTAATGGGTACAAACTGGAACACAAGAGGTTCCACTTAAACATGAGAAGAAACTTCTTCTCAGTGAGGGTGACGGAACACTGGAACAGGCTGCCCAGGGGGGTTGTGGAGTCTCCTTCTCTGGAGACATTCAAAACCTGCCTGGACACATTCCTGTGTAACCTTATCTAGCTGTTCCTGCTCCGGCAGGGGGATTGGACTAGATAATCTTTTGAGGTCCTTTCCAATCTCTGACGTACTGTGATACTGTGATACTGTGATCTGCTGCATTGCAGAGACACCCACCAGGGTTACCAGGTTACAGGGGCTACCAGGGATACATTTTTCAGTATCAAGATAGTTGCAAAAGTACATGAAATAGAAGCATCCCTGATCCCATCCCCCGTCCCAGCTTCCAGAGAACGACCACGTCTTCTCTGTACCCTGATGCCTTTAGCTCTGGATCAAGAAGGGAACAGGAGTGCATATCAAGTGAGGTGAATTTCTCTGCTTTATCATGTCTTCTTTTCTCCTTCAGTTAAGGAGTTCCAAAAGTGCTCCCCACAGAGGGAATTTCCCTTCACCAGTTGATCTGCTGCTGCGGTGATAAGGGAAAAGTGCTGTGTTTACAGCAGAGCTTAGCTGGGTGGGATCACAGGGAAAGGAAATTGTACCAACCGCATTCGTGTAAAAGTTAGAAAATAGTGTCTGTTGCTATTCACCTATAAAACATCAAATACACAACATTAATGAAAACACCTGCAAACTGACCAGGGAAATGTCAAAAGACCTTGAGTGTCACTGGTGATAGCAACGAGAGAACAGGAAGAAAAAGAGTATCTAACAATACAGATTGCAGGAACGCAGGGCCCCACACAGACCGCTGCCAAGTCCTGTGAATCTCCCAAATCCAAGGGCGCCCCCAGAGGAGACGGGAACCCCCGCTGCGCTGAGGGAGCTCCCAACAGCAGCTGACAGAGAGGATCCCACGGCTGTGCTCTGTGGGAAAGAGGCGAGAATGGGGCCCGGCAAGGTCACCACCACCGGGGAGGGTTCGATCACGGTGGTAGAGTCAGCGCACCACAATACACAAGGCTCGTTGCAGCTGTTTGCAAGGGGGGCTGGTCCGCAGGTTAAAGGGAGGCAAGGTCTGTAGCAAGACATCTCTCAACGAGGGAAGCAGAGCTGAAACACAGAGCAAGGCATGAGCACGAGGCAGAAGCGGAGGGAAGAGGAAGTTCAGGGCCACAGGCATGCCTGCAGAAAGAGCCCAGCGGGGTTCAGACTTACCTAGCTGTCGGAGGAGAGGGCAGTAAGGGCAGTGGATGGCCGTCCTGGATGTGTGTGGCCTTTTATACCCTGTTTCCAAGCCTTGTGGGACCTGAAGCGTTCCTTATGCATGAAGCATTTTGCTAACTGGCAGTATTTGCCTGCAAGGCTCTGCTGGATGATTACAGCTTTCCCCCTTTCATCTGAGAGGTTTTGCTCCCGTCTGTCACGTGGGCAAGACAGAAATGTGCCCTTTGAAGTGCAGCAGGCGTCATGTGGATCTCTAGGACCACGGGATACTGTAGTCCATCTCGCCCCAGCTGCTCGCAGAGACGCTAACTGGCATGGTGGCCACGCACGTTCCTGGAGCATGGCAGGCACCACCGCCCTTCCACACCGCACACTGGCCTTGAGGCATGGAGCAATTCAGCACCTGAAGTCACCTCACGACTTGTTTCCAGCCGTCGCCTGAACTGCAGAGGCTCATACGCTTAGCAGGCTCATTTAGACACTCGGGCAACGGCCAGCCAGCCTCTTTTTGGCTCATCCTCTGCCCAGCTCTTTTGGTCTTCCACTTTCCAGGGCCCAGTATGGGAACCAATTCAGTCTGACCCTGACCCAGCAAAAGCACCTGGGCACTCTGGTTCCCTGCCTTTTCCACATCCCACAAAGGCTGTTGGCCTCCCGCATGAGCATGAGGAGAAAAACAACTCCATTTCGGCTTGGATCGCCTTCAGGCAAGGAATCACAGGGCTCTTTGAACATCTGCCCATTCCTTTGACAGACGTGTTTTTCAGTAAACAATAAATACTCCGAGCTGCACTCATATGCCTGGTGGGAAGAAGAAAAGCAAAGGTGACGTCCTCTAGGAACACCACCACTCACGTCCAGGAGCGAAACAGCTGGACCTTCCTGGTGAATGTGATCACCTCAGCTCTTTGGCCTCCCCTTTGATGTAGTGCTGATGTCTGCATGACCTGAGCCGAGGGTCAGCCTCAAGGACTGCTGAACAGTGTTGTCATCACAGGCATCACAGAATGTATATATCAACATTTCCCCAATTGTACGCAACCACCGCGCACATGGGGACACGGGGACGCAGATGCACAAAGCCCAATGTCCTTGTTGGGGATGTCTGGGCACAGATCTGCTTCTACCTTACTGATCCCATTAGCAGAGCTCCAGGGTATCTGAGACTCTACCTGACACAGCAGTTCTGTAGGATCAAAACTCTGTGGTCTGTTGGCCATTGCTCAAGTGTCTAAACAAGCCTGCTAAGGGTATGTACCTCTACTCTTCAGGCCAGGGCCCTGAAGTGAAAACAACACACGAGGTGACTTCATGGTGCCAGAACCCACAGGAACCTTCCCCACGTCTCCCACCTCCACCTTCTGATGGGAGCGCCCGCCAGCCATCCGCTCTGCAAGGCTGCTGATGGGCATACAATAGGTCATGTATATAGACAGGGCTGGAAGCTGGGGGAGATTCGGTGCCACTGGACACAGGCTTCTGAGCAAGATGCATTCCTGGCCTGAGGTGCAATGGCAGTGTCTGAAGTCAGTATCCACGGAAAGGGCAATGGGATATAGAGATGTGCATTCTGTCATTTCTCCTAGTAATGTATTTCTTTCAATTGCTTGACCTGGTCAGTGGGACAACCAAAACTGCCCAGCTCCTCCCAGCCCTTTCCTTTCAGGAGTCCTGCTCTCTACCAGCCTTTCCCTCCCTAACACACAGCCCAAGAGTTTCAGGGGCCCAGAAATCCCCTTACAGGCCTCATGTTGCTCTCTGCTTGTTTCTATTGCTAGCATCATCTATTTTATTTGAAATTATATCACCCACTCCTCTAAGATTTTTGTCATTTGCAAACTTCCTAATGGTTTGCCCTGCCGCATTGTCCAGGCCATTAAGGGAAAATATTAAACAATATAGAATCCAGTATCAATTACTTTTAGCGCACACCTTGAGTGCCTGGTCTCAAATTGGTGTTCGTGACAGTTGTCAGAACCCTTGGAGCCTGTTACTTCAGCCCGTGTTGAGTTGTCTCTCTTTCCACTCATGTGGTTCCCACTTCATTAATTCTTGTGTGAGGACATCAGGGGATCAAGATGTGAGTCTTCTTTAAGTCAAGAAAATCAGTGTCACATGTTCTCCGCTTTTCCGCAAGGTAGTCATCCCTTCACTGAAGGCTTAGGTATACACACCAGAGATGATTTTTCCATCGTAAATCCATGATGACTACTCCAAATCACCTTTCTATGCTTCATATGATTGGAAATTATTTCCAGTATTATATGCTCCATTACTTTTCCAGTGACTTATGTGAGGCTACCTCAAGTTCCCTGAATCCTCCTTCTTGAAGACAGGAATAGTGCTTGCTTTCCTTAATTGAGCAGGAACCTCTCCTGATTACCATGTTCCAAGACCGTTGAAAGTGGCCTGGCGCTGACATAGATGAGCTCCCTCAGCATTTAAGGTTACTCCACTAGGGTCAACAGACTTGGGTATATACAATATTTTTAAATGTTCCCTAATCTGTTCCTTGTCTGCCAAGGGCAGAGTGCTCCACACTTTCCCACTGTGCTTAACAGCCTGTGTTTCCCTAAAGCAAAGCTTACCAGTGAAGACTGAAGTGAAGAAGGCATTGAGTTCCTTGTTTTTCTCATGTTTTCTGTTACCAGCACCCTAACCTCCCATTCAGCAGTGGGCCCTTATCTTCTTTAGTCTTCCTTTTGCATCGGATGTACTTCTAGAAACTTTTCTTATTACTCCTCATGGCCTGTGCCAGATTCAGCTCAAGGTGGGAGGTCAGGTTGAGAAATTCTCCCTGAAGTTAAAAGTCACTGGTGACACACACTGGGAGAATGTACCCTGGGGTGAAACAACAACAGAAATGAGATAATTTCTGATTGCCACATGAACAGCTCTTTCACATGTCCTTCAGCATCATGAGAGTTTTGGGGTTTCAGGACCCCTGGATCTACCAGCCCCTGGTGACTCTATGCATTCTTGCATCTGCCCCAATTGCTTCAGCCTGTCACAGAATCACTGTGGTCACTTGGGGGAGTGGATCACTATGTGTTGCATCTGTCCTAAGTGCTCCAGACTCACTGCCCACAGTAAAAAAAATGCCAGGTCCACCAGCCTCTTCACACACTACGCCTAGACTCCTCTCTGAGAGGAAGTTTAGAAAGCAAGAGTGTCCAATCTGAACCTTGTGATTAAGGGGGAGGGTTTCCTTATGCTATTCACCTTTAATCCCTCTACCTAGATTTCCCTTTAAATTCCATTACATATAAACTATGGTCCGAGTCTGAGCCTAGGATTAGATCCAGCTGCACCTAGAGTCTGTCAGGAGTTTAGGAAGCAAGGGATTCTAGTCTGAACATCATGACTCAGGCAGGGTCTCCCTTATTCCTTTATTTTTGATTCCTATCCACATTACTTCAATTCAATTCTGTATAAATCACTTTAACCCAATTCTGTATAAATCATTGCCAATTCTGACACAATCTCTTTTTGTATGTAATAGAGTGGACCTTGCCATCGAATTCTGTTGAATCACACATTTATAAATTTCTCTTAGAATTACTTTTGTAATGTCTGACAGTGATTCTTTTTGCAACCCTAAAAAACTCTGTTTCACAAGTCACCAAAAAGCAGACAGAAAGTGTCAGAGGTGCAGGAACTTTGAATGAGGAGAGCCAGTGTGGAAGGAAAGCCTCTGCCAGAAGCAAGACAGTAACCCCCAGGAAAAGACAAGCACAGGCCCCAGGCATCATCCTACTCAGTAGGAGATTCCCTGCCAGGGTGGGAGCTCTGGGCAGCTCAGGTTCTTGCAGCTTTATTGCTGCCTGTAAGGACTTTGAGACTGTTTCTATGGGCACAGATGGCAAACAAACTGAGGCCCACTCCCCAAGGATGTTTGTTTGTACTGGGGTTTCTTGGGATGGCACGAAGCCCTCAGGACTCCAGCGGTACCATGGACAGTACTGGACCTACACACTCTCAGGGCACTGAGGCTGGGAGCTTCCGGATGGCCAGTATGCAAAGACACAAACACGTCATTAATCGGGCATGCTTTGAAAATGCACTTAAGCCAATCTTTCTTGCCCTATCCATTTTCCTCATCCTTCCCTCTTCCCTCCCCTTCCCTTCCCTTCCTTTTCCTCTCCATGCAATCCACTGCTATGCTTTCCTTTGCTGAACAATTAAATGGTACTTTATGAGATACAGAGGCGTTCCCTGAAACCTTCCAGGATATGGTGCAGCAAGGAGCAAACAGAATTATTTTGGCTTGAGGCTTTCTTGTTTAGTTATTGCTGACTGAAATGGGAGTACCCAAAATGTCCATGGGGTGGCAGCAAGAGAACATCCATGGAGTTCTCAGTTTGTTCTAGCTCAGATGTTCACATCCAAGATGTTCTTTCGCCAGCTGCTCACCCTGACAAATGGAACCTTCCCTTCCGAAACAGAGAGCAACCTTAAATACATACGTTCTGAGGCTTGCTAAGCCTGCATAGAAAAAAAGACAGAAATGCAGAAGAAATAGCAGATGTGTGTGGTTCGGATGGTGTCCTGTTTTCAGCTGGGATATTTTTCTTCCTAGTAGCTGGTAACTGCTCTTTGGATTTAGACTGAGAGTAACAGTAATAACGCTCTGATGGTTTAGTTGTTGCTCAGTAGCACTTACCCTGATCAAGGACTTTTCCGTCTCATGCTCTGCCAGTGAGGAGGGACACAAGAAACCAGGAAGGAGAAGAGACCTGACTCTAACTAGCCATAGGGGTATTCCATCCAACCGCACATCATGCTCAGGACAGAAACTGGGGGAGTCGCCCGGAGGGACTGATCGCTGCTCTGGTAGGGCTGGTTGTCAGCTGGTAGGTGGTGAGAAACTGTATTGTGCATCACTTTTGTTTATTGGTTTTTTCCTTTCCCGCTTTAGTTTTATATTCTCTTCCCTTGTAATTTCCCTTATCATTATTATATTACTATTATTCATAGAATCATAGAATAGTTAGGGTTGGAAAAGACCTTCAGGTCATCTAGTCCCAACCCCCCTGCCATGGGCAGGGACACCTCACACTAAACCATGTCACCCAAGGCTCTGTCCAGCCTGGACTTGAACACCGCCAGGGATGGAGCATTCACAACTTCCTTGGGCAACCCATTCCAGTGCCTCACCACCCTCACAGTAAAGAACTTCTTCCTTATATCTAATCTAAACTTCCCCTGTTTAAGTTTTAACCTGTTACCCCTCATCTTACCACTACAGTCCTTAATGAAGACTCCCTCCCCAGCACCCTTATAAGCCCCCTTCAGATACTGGAAGGCTGTTATGAGGTCTCAGCCTTCTCTTCTGCAGGCTGAACAGCCCCAACTTTCTCAGTCTGTCTTCATACGGGAGGTGGTACAGACCCCTGATCATCCTTGTGGCCCTCCTCTGGACTTGTTTCAACAGTTCCATGTCCCTTTTATTATTATATTGTGATTTATTTTAGTTATTAACTGTTCTAATCTCAATTTGCAGATTTTACATTCTTCTGATTCTCCTCCCCATCCTGCCCAGGGAGAGGGGGAAAGGAGTAGGGTGAGCAAGCAGATTCATGGTAGTTACTTACCAGCTGAGTTTAAACCACCACAGATGGAAAAAGACTTTCCCTCCCTTCTGTGGAGGGAGACAAGCATGCTTAGCAAGGGAAATAATTCTCCTGGTTCAGCTGTGCATATAGCAGTACCCCAGCCTAATGCATGGAGAACGCCAAAATAGATGAAAGCAGAGTTTATATGTTTACAATACAGTTGTGCTGACCAGTAGAATTACTTATGTTAAGGAATGGACTAGTCAGTTACTATTGCTCACAAAATCACAAAATCAATTGCTGACAGAACAAAGCCATCCCCACACCAAGCCATTGCAGGCTGCACAAGCACTGGTGGCATTTTTCAGAAGGACGGTAGTCAGGAAGTATGAGGTATTCCTGTGCACACAGAAAGAGCAAGAGGGGACACGTAGAAAGTGATACCAAAGCAAGCCAAAGCACACTGTGAATGAAGGACATTCTGAAGGAGTTGGGTCTGTTCAGCCTGAAGACAACAAGGTGAGGGGGCACCTGATTGATAGCAGTTTTCTGCTGTGTGAGGGTGGCTTTTTGGCTTGCCAAGGCTGCCCTCAATCAGAAAGACCTCAGGAGTGCAGGATCAGGGAATGTCCTAGCCCCCTGTGTGGGCTGGAAATGTCTGACCCACATATCAACCTGCTGGGCTCCTGCGAAGCCAGAGGTACATGACCAAGCCACTGTGTCTTGACAAGGCCAGAGTACCTCAGGAAGATCTTTCCAGCTTCTGGGGAAAACAGTAACCCCACTGGTCCCATCTGCTTTTACAGAACCTGTAAAAGGTTGAGGAGGAAGCAGGCAAATATCTGGAAATGGAAGATTCAGCCCAGTGGTGTTTGCAGCATCTTTGAGATTTATTGCCGTCTGCAACCCGTGTATGCACAGCGTGCCTCATGGAACTCCTCTGAGAGGGCCTGGCAGAGGGAAGGGGTTAGGGAGAGCCAGGGCCATGAGTGCACAGAGAAGAGGAGCGTAGCTATGCAGGGACACCTGCTGAAGGCTTCTGCCCCTGGAGTGAGGGAAAAAAGACAATTAGCAGAGGATGGTTTCGATCCATCGACCTCTGGGTTATGGGCCCAGCACGCTTCCGCTGCGCCACTCTGCTCCCTCCACAACCTCCACCCGGACCTCTCACAGCCCAGCCTGGTGTTCCCTAGCACCGCCAGCACCAGTGCTTGTTCTTATGCCTCTTTCCCTTCCTCCTACCTGTGCCTTTACCTGGGTAGGAAAATGTCTCTCTGGAAAGCTCAGTAACAGTGGGACTGGGGTGAGGTATCTCAGGGGCCTTGTCTTGTCCTTCTCCATGCTTCCATGCTGCCCATAAATGTGAATGGGAACTTTCTCTTTTACCACACAAGCTGGCTCTGCAGGCACTGAAGGCAACCCTGGAGTAAAGTGGCAGCCTTGTGGCTTTGCACGGCAGAGAGAAGCTGCTCTCCAGTGAACTCGTGGGGGCTGCAACCCTGCCCCAAACTCAAACTCCCAGGGGGCTACAGGACTGTACCCAGCATAAATTTCAGTTCCCTCCTGCCTGCAGAGGGAGACAAGGATGTTTAGTAAGAGAAATAATTCTCCTGGTTTAGCTGTGCATATAGCAGTACTGCAGCCTAATGCGTGGAGTACCCCGAAATAGATGAAAGCAGAGTTTATATGTTTACAATACCATTGTGTTGACCAATAAAATGACTCATTTTAAGGAATGGGCTAGTCAGTTACTATTGCTCACAAAATCACTATGTGCTTGTCCACTTGTGATGGCTGGGAGCCTGGCTGGGAGCCTGGCTGGGAGCTGATTCCCTCTCACAACTGAGAACCATAGCAAAGGATGTTGTTTGCCACAGTGTATTCAGCAGAGTATATATGTTTATGTTCATTGTGATTGTTTGTCGGAAGGAGGCAGGAAAACACAGGTGTGCAGCTGTTCCATGACCTTCATACTTGGCCACACTGGGGCATCTCAGAGTGGACAATGGTGAGATTGTGAGAAAAGGCACAGTCCCATGAGGAAACAATTACAGATCTGGCATAAAGACAGTTATTTTGATTTCTCTTCTGTGGCCATGAGAGAAGGCTCCCTACAGATGGATGCACTGCGTGGGAATTTTCCCAATTTACCTGAGACTCCTGGCATTGGCTGCAACGCAGCTTCCCAGCTGGAAGTGTGGGCCTGGATTCAGTGGTAATTGGTGATGTATTTCTTCTTAATCTCTGTTCTCTCTGTGCAGTAATGATTTAATGCATTGATAACTTTCTTCAGTACTTTACTTATATACCTATATCTCTGATTCACTTCATTGTACTTATACACTATATATAGAGAGATATTTACCTAATTCACATTAGCGTGCTTGCTTTAGTGTGCTTATTGGCTTTAGTGTACTTGTTTATTAAACTCTGCATATTATATAGGTAGTGTGTGGTCAC
Source organism: Psittacula echo (assembly GCF_963264785.1). Classification (NCBI taxonomy): domain Eukaryota; kingdom Metazoa; phylum Chordata; class Aves; order Psittaciformes; family Psittacidae; genus Psittacula; species Psittacula echo. The sequence continues at coordinate 232,989 of NC_137741.1, forward strand.
TTTGTGGCGTACCCTATCTGTCAGCAGAACATCCATGAAGTTGTTTTGGACATATGACCCTGTCATGGTTTAAGCTGAACCCAGGACAGACCCTGAGGTACAATCTGTTAGCCCAGTCAGTGTTTATTCCTCTAAGCAAGTTGCATAGCAGTTAGCACCTTGCCTTTCAAGGATGGGAGGGCCTTGCTGACAGCTGAGGGCTACACTTCCCACCATGCAGGGTGCCAGGGAGTCAGAGAAACCCTAATCCCTGATCTACATGCTTTGAGTGGTGCCTGTTCTGACACACTGCTGGGGGTGGAGGTGGCAGATCCAGGGCAGTGCTGGATCATCTGGTCTGGGTGGTGCCCTATTTTAAATTTAATAAAATCAGAATCAGAATTACCAGGTTGGAAGGGACCTTCAAGATCATCGAGTCCAACCCATGCCCTACACCTCGACTAAACCATGTCACCAAGTGCCACATCCAATCTCTTTTTAAACACATCCAGGGATGGTGAGTCCACCACCACCCTGGGCAGACTGTTCCAATATTTTATTATTCTTTCTGTGAAAAAATTCTTCCTAATATCCAACCTGTACCTTCCTTGGCGCAGTTTGAGACTGTGTCCTCTCGTTCTGTCAGTTGCTGCCTGGTGAAAGAGACCAACCCCCACCTGTCTACAACCTCCTTTCAGGAAGTTGTAGAGAGTGATAAGGTCACCTCTGAGTCTCCTTTTCTCCAGGCTAAACAACTCCAACTCTCTCAATCGCTCCTCATAGGGCTTGTGGTCCAAGCCCCTCACCAGCCTCGTTGCCCTCCTTTGGACGCGCTCAATCATTTCCACGTCCTTAAACTGAGGAGCCCAGAACTGGATACAGTACTCAAGGTGCGGCCTCACCAGTGCTGAGTACAGGGAAGAATAACCTCCCTGTTTCTGCTGGCCACACCATTCCTAATGCAGGCTAGGATGCCATTGGCCTTCTTGGCCACCAGGGCACACTGCCGGCTCATATTCAGCTGGCCATCCACCAATACCCCCAGATCCCTTTCTACCTGGACACTATCCAGCCACGCTGTCCCCAACTTGTAACATTGCAAGGGGTTTTTATGGCCAAAATGTAGGACTCGGCACTTAGACTTATTAAATTTCATCTTATTGGATTCTGCCCATCTATCCAACCTATCCAGGTCTCTCTGCAGAGCCCTCCTTCCTTCCAGAAGATCAACACAAGCTCCCAGCTTAGTGTCATCTGCAAACTTACTGATGAAGGACTCAATACCCTCATCCATGTCATCAATAAAAATATTGAAGAACACCGGTCCCAGCACAGACCCCTGAGGGACACCACTGGTGACTGGTTGCCAGCTGGATGCAACACCGTTCACCATCACCCTCTGGGCCCGGCCATCCAGCCAGTTACTGACCCAGCAAAGAGTGCTCCTGTCCAAGCTGTGAGCTGCTAGCTTTTCCAGGAGTATGTTATGGGGGACAGTATCAAAAGCCTTGCTGAAATCCAAATAGACAACATCCACAGCCCTTCCCACATCCACCAGGTGGGTCACCTGATCATAAAAGGAAATCAGGTTGGTCAAGCATGACCTGCCCTTCATAAACCCATGCTGGCTGGGTCTAATACCCTGGCCATTTCTTAAGTGCTGCTTAATAGCACTCAGTATGAACTTTTCCATTAACTTTTCCGGCACTGAGGTCAGACTAACTGGCCTGCAAGTCATCCCATGAATGCTGTGGGAAGCATGAGCTGGTAGAGTGACTTACTGAGGCTCTTCCCCTCACTTGACTACCTTGTCAATCCTGGCAGCAAGATTTCTCATTCATCCCATAAATCTGGGGGGTGGGAAGGAGCTAGTACAAGTGTTGTGAACAATGGAGTTTTACTAGCTCCTGAGAACCAAGAACCTGTGGACTTCCCATGGCCGCAGTGTAGTCATTTTGAGAGAAGCCAAAAAGGGAACTGTACCTTGCAGGATTTGAACCTGAATAGGGAAAACGCAATGGATTTCTAGTCCATCACCTTCACCACTCAGTCACAGCTACCTGCTGCAGTCTTCTCTGCACTGCTTATCACAGGCCTTGTGCAACAACACCTGGCTCCCAGGGAGTTTCAGGGCAATGCCCTGTTTCAAGATTTGTGGCCAGGACCCTCGCTAAGCATGATGGGCACCTGGTGTCAGGCTTACGGAGGCCTTGAGAGGTGCAACCCTGGGGCCAGGCTTACGGAGGCCTTGAGAGGTGCAACCCTGGGGCCTACAGCTGCTGCTCCAGCACTTTGTCCTCAGCTGAACACCTGGAATACCTTGTCATGGGGGGATGGTATCATTCCCCAGGTAGCATCTCTGTTGCTTCCAGGAAAGAAGACAAAACAACTTTGTGGAGAAAACCAGGGCTGGCAGTAGTTGTGTGGTTGGATATTACCCCACTTTGCTTTTCAAATTTGTCTGAGGGGTACTTCAAGTCTGTTCTCAGCACTATGGTGCAGATGCTCCTGCAGGTTAGATGGTGACCTCCTGGCAGCACCTGCAGCCTCTCTGGGACATATGGTGGTGTCAACTCTTCAACACAGATCACAACTGCCATGCAGGTTCTTGGGGCATAAGGAGAATGATTTGTGCTTTTGCTCTCAAGAAACCGAGAAGAAATGGACAGAGCTGGAGCAGTCATCAAGGACAATAGAGCAGAGATGGGGCAGGGCCAGTGCTCAGGAAAGGTGCAGAGGTGTGGTAGTCACAGGGCAGGAAGAAAGGGTGCTGATGTAGTCTCAGGGATAAGAGCACAGGAAATGAAGGAAAATCAGAGTGCATGGCACAACTGACCCAACAGCAAAAGCAAGGCTGTCAAGGTGTAAGCATGCTGAAGAAGGCCCTGAAGGGGCCAAAACTTTGCACAAGGTCCCACTGAGATTTGAACTCAGATCGCTGGATTCAGAGTCCAGAGTGCTCACCATTACACCATGGGACCTCTAAGCTCATGCTGGATAGATCTTTCTCCTGCAGCCACCCTCGCTGAGCCATATGCTCCTGGCTCAGCCTGTCAGTTTCTCCATCTCCCTGGCCATCAGTCACAAAGGGAAGCTTTCCTTCTGGTACACTGGGTACTCTCCACTTACAAGAGTGAATGAGGAGGGAATGCTTTTCAAGGGAATGGCACAGCTCCAGCTCCAGGGCTCCAGTGCCCAGGCTGGTAACCTCTGAGAATCTTGCTTTTGTCTAATGAGTCTGCTTACGATGTTTCCAGCTTAACATCTTCACAGTATGTTCATGGCCCAGCAATCAGTGGTTCAATGCCTCCACTTGTGGTCTCTGCTGCTGCCTACCTTCAACCCCACATGCAGAACAGCTTGTCAATCTGTCAACGTAAGTTACTGCCTGTCCTGTTTCTCACCTTGTAGCTCATACTAAGTAATGAGGACTAGATGTCCTTACTCTTGGCTGCAGTTCTAGCCAAGCTCCTGACATTGCCAAACAAGGTGACAGAGAGGTCAGTGGATGAGGTTCAGTAGAGGAAAAATATCTCAGGAGGACCCAAAGCAGCTTGTTATGTGTTGCACAAGCTAGACTTTGAGGCTCGTGAGATGGCCCATGGTCAGAAATTGAAAAGGCAGTTTGTGACTGGCTACAGAAACAGAAATGATGAGCCTGAGGGTGCCTAAGCATCGGCAACATGGGTCCAGAGAAGCTGTGAAATGGCTGTCCTCAAGGTATTTTATGACCCTAAACAAAAAAGCACTGATCAGCCCATGTGAGCCTGCTTGAACCAGCAGCATGCACTCCCTGAAATGTATTCCTACCAGTAGGCTTGTTAGAGGGTAAAGTGGAAGCAAGGAGAGAGGATTTTGGTGATGAATTTTTGAAGAATGTCCAAAGATCCACATTTTTGGTGAGAGACATTCGGAATGTGAGTTTCGTAAGTTTTACAGAGGAGAGTGGAAAAGTAGAATAAGTCTCTAGGGGCTCTCCTTTTCTATTCCAGGCCTATCCACCTGCTACTATGGGTCTGCCCATTTCTCCTTCTAGCAGAGCTGGGACTGCAAGCAAGACCTGGTAAGCAGAGCCCTAAGAGGGCAAGGAGCCTCTACTTAAGAGACAGAAGAAGGCCACCAAGAGAGAGAAGGAGCCTGTCAGGCATGGGACCCAAACCCATGCCTCTAAGGGAGACTGCAATCTGAATGCAGTGCCTTCGACTGCTCAGCCATCCTGATCCACTGCTGGTGTTGCTGTTGATGCTGCTATTCCACTGCCTGCAGCTGCTAGAGCCAGCCCACCTCAGCCAGCCTCCTCCTGGCACTGCTGCAGAGGAACGCTGGCTCCCGGAGCACCCTTGTCCTGCTCCCACAAAGAGCTGAATACAGGAGACCACAGCTTCTACAGGCACTTCAAGACTACACAATACCCAGCACATGTGCAGCATCCTGCAAGGCCAAGGCATGGGAACAAACAAGCAAATTATGGTTCTGCACATGCCAGCATCCCTTTAAGCAGCTTCGGGCACAAGCCTACCTTTCCCATGACTTCCTCCATTCCCTCCAGAGCTGCAGTGCTGCCTCGTCATTGATTCCTGGATCATTCCTTCCATGCTTGGGGCTGGAAATAGCTCTCTAGGCAACCCTGCAACTTTGGCATAGGCTCAGAGAATGTTGATGAGGAGGTGGAGTGAAGGCCCTGCATTCAGGCTCTCTTATACTCCCTGCAGGAGTGGGAACATGAAGGCACCATGTACTGATAAACTGCACAGCAACTGCCAAACAAGGAAGCTAGATTTGTATTTTAAAAGCAAAGTGAGAGTACTTTACACCCATCAGTAACAAAGTGTGTATGATTAGAGTCACTCAAGCTCCATAGGCATAGAGCTGAAAAATTGAAACTTGTGTTACTATGGAGAAGCCTGGACAGATCCAAGGGCCTCCTGCAAGGTCGGGATGAACAACACTACAAATACTACAAAGTACTGACAGCGGGAGAGGAGGCTTTGCCCTTGTGCAGGTGAATTAAGAAACAAGGCTAATGAATCTCTAGTCAGGAAAGATGATCCTTGAAGCCTAGTACAGCACATGGACATCATCAACATATGGCTTCATGTGTCAGCAAAACATGACTAGGGTGTTCTTTTGCTGAAAATGATGTAACCTCATGTGAATTACCTGACCACTCCTTATATGGTGGGAGGGTAACAGGGAGTTACTAACCTGAGTCAAATTAGATAAATATGTGAAATTAGGAAAGGGAAAAGAGGGAAGAGTCCACTGTAACTTCTAGGATCAGCCAACAGGCTGAACCTGTCTTTTCATCCATACAGATGCCCCCTGGGTAAGAAATTTAACTTGTTCACACTAAATGACTAGCTCACACCAGCTATTAATAGTGATTATAGTCTGGTTGTGTATTGCTTCAAGCTTGTGTTTGCAGACTATCTTATCACTGGCCATGTCTGAACCTTATACTGTCACAAGCTTTTATTTTGTATAATTAAAGACTTCTGCTGAAGTCCATTTGGTGTAAGTCTCTGGAGACCTGAATATTTGAAATAAGAGATTTGACTCAGCGATGCTCTCAGTACAGGTCCCTAAATAGGTCATACAAATCGCCCTCCAATTTAGTGGGCTGTCCAGTAGAGTCCTCATAACAGCACGCAGGTGGGCTAGTCAGGCAAAGGGGGCTTGTCCTTCCTGGGACACTGGCAGGACAGTCAAATATAAAGGGTTCAAGGAAACCTCCCTTGTAATGTGACAGTGTTGGCATGAGGGACAAATTTGGACAAGAAGGTGCACAATACTTTAGACATAAACTGTTGACCAAGTGTGAGACTAGGACTGGATCCAGCCACACTCAGCTGCTCTAATATCTGAGGATAAGCTGGAGAGAGAGTCATTTCTGAACTTCATGACTCAACCGGAGGGTCTTGCTAGTACATCTTGTCCTAAGGCAAACACTAATTCAGTGACAACTGTGTAGCTGGAACTGGCTGTCCCCAACAGGAGACAAGGCAGCTTCAGAGGCCCCACTGCAGTACCCACTAAACAAAAGTTTGCCGTATGTAGACATTGGGGATGCCGTAGGGCATAGCACTAAGGTAACACGGTTGGAGTCTGTCCCAGTCAGAGTCACATTCACACTGTTCAGGATCAACATGGGGTTTAGTTGCATTAAAAAGACACAGAAACCAGCCTGGGTTTCTTCTCAGGCACTGGATATGTCCATGTCTTGTATACTTGTCTAGTATTAGTTCAGTGATCAGTGAATAAAAAGGCTGCAATGCTAGGGTAACATTATCTTAATGTATACTGTGTGGATCATTTCTAGCGCAGGTTTCTTGGTCTATGTAACTTGATCTAATATGAGCACCTGCCATATGGCATCAGGACATATTGCCTGTAAGCAATGTGTTTTGCAGGACTCTACTCATTACCTATTCCTGAGCTAAAATCAGCCTTGTGCTGCTTCTGGTTTTTGCTGTGGATGACTGTTTTTGTGAATCCCCATGCCAGGACTGATGAATGATGAAGTACATCTAACCAGGACATACCTTCCCCAGCGTACATGAGGGGCACCATGTCCATGCAGCTGCCATTAGCTGGAGCAAGAAGCCTTCATCAATAATCTCCCCCCTGATTTGGTGGCCTGTAGTAGATGACAACCAGGTTTCCTGTGTTGCTTCAGACTCTGATTCTTACCCATAAACTTTCAACCTGCTTGTAGCTATTGTCAGAGACAACTCTTCAAACTTTGACCATTTCTTAATGTAGAGGGCAACACCTCCACCCTTCCTTCCTTGCCTATCCCTCCTGAATGGCCTGTAGCCATCAATAGCCACACTGCAGTCATGGAATCCGTCCCACCAAGTTTCAGTAATGGCCACCAGGTCGTAGCTTTCGAGCTTCACGATGGCTTCCAACTCCTTTTTATAGCCCATGCTGCATGCACTGGTGTAAAGGCACTTCAGCTGGGCTGTTGGCCTCATCACCTTTTTTTAAAAGAACACCTCTGAATTCCTTTTAAGTCTTTCAGTGGTGTTTCTCTGTTGGTTCCTATTACCTCAGATGCCCCTTCCTCATAGAATCATAGAATAGCTAGGGTTTGAAAGGACCTTAAGATCATCTACTTCCAACCCCCCTGCCACAGGCAGAGACACCTCACATTAAACCATGTCACCCAAGGCTCTGTCCAACCTGGCCTTGTGTGCTCCAGTGTGACCAACATTTCTCAGAGCCACTGACTGAGGGTAACCACTAGCACTCTGGCGTCTTGTCCCACAGCTTGTCACAGGTGAGCTTGATATTGTCCCCCTCCCACATCATATCTACCTTAAAGCTCTGTCAATGAGCTCTGCAAGCTCATGAGTAAAGACTCTTCCCCCTTTGAGAAAGGTGAATCCCATCCAAAGGCAGAAAACTTGGTGCCATGTAGGTTATCCCATTACCAAAAAACAACAAAACTGTAGCAGCGACACTAGCCACAGAGCCATGTGTTAATGGACTGGGTCCATCTATTTCTTCAAATGTTGCTGCCCGCAACTGGAAGGAGAAAGGAGAAAATAACTTGTACCCTGTATCCCCTTACTAGCCATCCCAAGGCCCTGAAGTCTCTTTTGATTGCCCTTGGACTATGGGTTGCAGGTTCATCACCCACATGGAAGACCAGTAATGAGTAGTAGTCCCAGGGCTGTACCAGGCTAGGAAGTTTCCTAGCAATGTCCTTAACCTGGGCCCCAGGGAGGCATCAGTCTTCCTTATAAGGAGGGTCTGCAGTATATTGGATCCTCTGTTCCTCTCAGAAGAGAGTTACCTACATCTACAACCCAAATTTTTTTCCTTGTGGAGGTGGTTGGAAAATTGGGGGGTATGCTTTTCTGACCCTGTCACTACCTCGACTACAGGCGGACCTTCATCTTCCTCATCCATTGACTGGCCTTGCACATCAAGAGCCTCATACATGTTGTACAGAGGCACCTGGAAGGGTGAGGTGGGCAAGGGGGGCTTTCAACTGCCACCCCAAGTGTAGACTTGCTTCCATTCACTCCTTTCCTTTCAAAGGGCATGGCTTACCAAAAGCCATTGTGGGCAAATCAGGCTTGACGTGGGCGAGGAGAAAAAAGAAGATTTTGCTAATTAAGACAGTTTCACATAGTGAAAAACAAAAAAAAACAAACATAAAACAGAGCCTTTCCTCCCCTGTGTCCCAGGATCAGCTTTGCTTCTTCACACCAGATTTATTCAGCTACCAAATTGCATTTCATCTTTCCTCTTGTAATAGTTTAAGCCCAACTAGTAACTCAGGACCATGTAGCCACTCGCTTACTCTTCCCCCTTCTTCCCCCCTGCTCTCAGAGGGATGGGGAGGAGAATGGAAAGAATGTAAACCCCACGGGTTGAGATAGGAACAGTCCAGTAACTAAGGTATAATACAAAACTACTACTGCAACCATCAATAACAATAATGATAAGGGAAATAACAAGGGGAGAGAATATGAAACTAAAAGGGGAAAAGGAAAACAATAAACACCAGTGATGCCCAATACAATTGCTCACAATTGCACCGACTAATACCCAGCCTGACCCAAGCAGAGATCTGGGTCTTCTGGGTAGTTTCCCCCAGTTTATATACTGGGCATGACATGCTGTGGTATGGAATACCCCTTTGGCTACTTTGGGTCAGGTGTCCTGTCTCTGTTTCCTCTCCGCTTCCCGTGCCCCTCCTCACTGGCAGAGCATGGGACTGAAAAGTCCTTGATGGGAGTAAACATTACTTAGCAACAACTAAAAACATTAGTCTGTTATCAGCATTGTTCTCAGACTAAAGTTGAAAAGAGCACTGCACCAGATACTAGGAAGGAGAAAAATAACTGTTACAGCTGAACCCAGGACCCCTCTGCTCTTTCCCACTCTTTTTGCTCCATCCAGCTCTCCTTGTCTAGTGTTTTCTGCCCTTTCTGGAATATGTTTTCACAGAGATACAACAGACTTTGCTGATGACTCAGCAATGTGGTGTGATGGGTCCACTGTGTAGCTGGAACTGGCTGTGTCCCACACAGGGCAGTCCCTTACCCCGTCTGGCAGAGGCAATGCAGCATGCCCGCTCCATTTTCTTGCAGCTGCAATTTTCTTATTAAATACCAGAACCAAGGTGTTTTCATTCTGCTCTGTGACTATCTGACAGCTCTTTCTTGACCCCATCATACCCACCTGTTCTCAATCAGACCTATGACTAGCTGTCAGGACCAATAATGCGTGGTGCTGGGCAGCCCTTTATCTCCTCTCACAGAGATCTCCCTGCAGCACACACACCACACCCCCCCCACCCTCCACTACCAACACCTAGCCATATATAGCAAATACAGTGCCCTTTGGAGAATGGTTGCTTTGGTCTTTCCCTAACTAGCACCAGGCTTGTCCTGCTCCCCACCTGCAGAGGCCTGGGTGTCTCTGCTTGTGGCTGGGAAGTTGGGATTGAGTTGCCTGATGGGAAAGCAGAAACACCAGTGTCCCCAGGATACCCACTGCCTTGTGGGGGGAGCTCTGCGCTACGGTCTGCCTTCTGCTGCTGCACACCCACCGGTCTGCCTTGCTGAGGGACACTTTGGGAGTGCTGGCTCCTGAGAAAGCAAAGACCCTCTTTAACAATAAGGAATTCATGAGCAAAAGACAGATCCTGGTCTGTTTTGGAAGATAAGAGGAGAACATCTGGAATTGGTGGTACTAAAGGATGAGTTATTTGACAATTTGGCAAAGTGACCATTTGATTACTTAACTTGGCAATAAAACTAATTTTGAATGTGCCCTGAAGTTGACCGCTTTTATTATAATACTAAAACTCACAGTTCAAAAAGACTCCTCCTCTGTGCGTGATTAGAGGGAATGACCCAGCAGATATTATAAAATTATATGTAGATTACAACCAATTATTGTAACTGGAAGTGTACTACCTTGTCGCTTTTGTGTATACACGTAAGGAAGAAGCTGGCATTGGTGTGCTTGATTTGTGGAAAAGCCCACTGAGCACCCAGGCTTGAATAAACACAATATCTCTCCTGAGTATGTGGAATTGGTCTACTGCATGCTGGGCATGAATCCACTCTTTGAACAACAGGTTTTTGGCGCCCCAGATGGGACAGCTGTAACATCTTGCCTGGATCAACTTGATGGCTCTTTGTGGGGGAGACAGTGCTCTCTGGACTCCAGCACTCACCAGCCTTTGGACTGGGGACTCTGTGAGTACTCTCCTCAGCCAGAGCAGTTAAGTGACACAACAGTGCAAAGCTTAAGAGATATTGCTCAGTATAAGATTGTGCAAGCACTAAGGGGGGATTTTTGTAAAAAGGTAAAATTCATGTACATTTGACAGCAACGACTGGCGTATATGAAATTGTAGATCAAAACCTTGTAGAGTGTAGATTTTCTCTTTGGATACCCAAGCTGGCTCTGTAAGTTCTGAAGGGAACCCTAGAACAAGGGGGCAGTGTTGTTGCTTTGCAGGGTGGAGGGGAGCTGCTCTCCAGTGAGCTCATGAGGGCTACAACCTCACCCTGAAATCCAGCTCTGTGAGACTTTTCCCAGTGTAAAATTTGGTTCTTGCTGGCCACAGAGGGAGACAAGGACCCTTAGCATAGAATATCCAAGAAAACTAATTACTTGTCCTATTTAGGTGTGCACATAACAGTGCCTCAGCCTAATGCATGGACAACCGGGATATATAGTGCCCCACATTGGGAGCCACAAAGAACTGTCATGGTTTAAGCCCAGCCGGTAACTCAGAACCATGCAGCCGCTCACTCACTCCTCCCCTTATTCCTCCCCCCATTCCTGGAGGGATGGGAAGGAGAATTGGAAGAATGTAACTCCCATGGGTTTAGATAAGAACAGTCCAGTAACTAAGGTGTAACACAAAAATACTACTGCTACCACCAATAATAATAATGATAAGGGAAGTAACAAGGGAAGAGAATACAACCGATCACCACCCGCTGACCAATACCAAGCCAGACCCGAGCAGCAATCTGGGCCTTACGGGTAACTCCACTCAGTTTATATAATGGGCATGATGTGCTGTGGTATGGAATACCTCTTTGGCTAGCTGGGTTCAGGTGTCCTGTATCTGCTTCCTCACAGCTTCCCCTCTCACTGATAGAGCATGAGACTGAGAAAGTCCTTGATCAGAGTAATCATTACTTAGCAACAACTAAAAACATTGGTGTTATCAGCGTTGTTCCCCGACTGAAAGTCAAAAACACAGTACTGCATTAGCTACTAAGGAGAAAAATTACTGCTATAGCTGAACTCAGGACAGTATCCTACAGCACCCGGAATTCCCAGGCAGTCTCCCATCCCAGTACTAACTGAACCCAACCCTGCTCCAGGTGAAGCTGGAACTCACAACCTCGGCATTGCTCTGCGTACTGCCCTACAAGTACCTGGCATTGATTTCCACAACAGTAAAAAGAGAGAAAAGCTATGATTATTCATTTTTCATATGAAATTTAAAAAGAACTATTAACAAGCAGAAAAGATAAAGAAGATAATTTCACAATGAATCATTGACCAACTGTTGTGAGAGTGAGATGATCAAGACGTTACAGAGACATACTCAATGAATGATGCTTTTGAGTACTCTAATATAAGTTCACGGAGTTTTATCTGCACCTACTGGAAAACTTGAGGACAGAAGCCAATGCTCCTCCTTGCAAAGCAGGTAGCTAACTGATGTAGCAAGTTGCATGGTGTCAGGGGCAGCCCTGGGCTCTCAGGTAGCAGCAAGTCTAGGGCTGCACCAGTGAGGAGGACAAGTCAGGAAAAGGAGTGTGGTATGAAGGAGTAAAACAGCCCTTTGGACAGGGGTGAGGAAAGGTGGTGTTTTATGTTGGTGTTTCTGACTACATGAATCTGTTTTTAATCAGCAACAATTTACACTCCTCCCTCACCCTGAAACCCCGGCCAAGGCAAGCCTGGTTTGCCCAGAAGAGTTTTTTTAAGCTGTGTTTTTCTAAGTCATTTATTTTGACCCATCCTGTTTTCAGCGCTCTGCATCTCCCCCAGAGTGTGGAAAGAAGTGAGCAGCTGGCTGGGGGTTTGTCTGTGATTATACCACCAAAGATGCGTAGCCACAAAGGCACATCCATGTGCGTAGTACATGTAGAGCTGGTACAGGCATGAATATAGTCTGAGAGAGGCACCATTAGCATCACCCAGCGGCCTGAGTGTCCGCAGCCAAGATGTCACTACCAGGGAACAAACAGAGACATCCCAGCAGCTTGAAGTCCTTTGCATGCAGGGGACTGGAAGGAGAACTGGAAGGGACTGGCCAGGCGCTTAGGTGGAGGAGCAGAGACAGGTGACTTTGTGACCTGGCAGAGTGAGGCAGGCAGATTGGCAAGTGGAGGAGCAGGAGGCAGTAGTGCCTCTATGAGCATTGGTGGTATAGTCGAGAGCATGGCTGCCTTCCAAGCAGTTGGCCCACATTCGAATCCTGGCCAATGCAGACAAGGTTTTCTTCAGCCTTACTCCAAGGTGCCTTGCTTCTCCTGTTCCAGAGGAACCCATCTTCCCTTAGGACATTCAGGTCCCATGGGGTACTGAAGCCACTCCCATCTGCAGCCTGGTCTCATGGCTAGTTCTCTGGGCTCCTCCAAGCCGAGCAGGCACCAGCCAGGCTTTGAACCTGGCCCAGCTTGGGAAAAGCAGAGTGCAGGGGCTGCTTTGGACCACTGAGAGATTCGCAGGGTGTCTTGAAGCACTGAAGCAGGTGCCCAGAGAACATGTGGATTCTCCTTCGTGTTGGGTATCTCACTCAAGTTCCACTAGGCCTCAGGCACTGAGCTGCCTGCTCCAGCTCTGGGGCTGGCCCTGCTTCAACTTTACCCTCTATCAATCCTGCTGGTTGGAAGGCATTTCAGGGAGTCACAGTGCATGCTCCTTCCTCAAGCAGGGAGCTTCTCCCCGCTGTGTGCATGGACTCTTCTTTGGTGGGCAATGTGATGGTCCCATGGCATGAGGGAAAGTCCCCTCAGGCTCACAGCAAAATGCACCTGAGTCTGGAACCATCTCAGGAGAGCAAACAGTGTTCTCACTGAGGGAGAGGCCAGCCAGGGGCACTAGGGGACAGCGTGTCCCTGAAAGGAAGGACAGGGTTTGAAGTCAGCCTAGACTGTCCCAGCAGAGGAAGGCAGCCCAGCTTGTGCAACCCATAACAAACGGCTTTGGGTCCTCCTGCTAGCTGGTCTTGCAGTTGAACCATGTCCGCTGCCTCATTTGTCAAGGAGCTTGGCTTGGACTGGAACTGAGAATAAGGACATCTGCTCAAAGGAGGCTTAGTATGAGCTACAAGGTGAGAAACAGGACAGGCCATGACATAGACTGCCAGATTGAGAGGCTGTCCAAGAGGTGTGGTTGAAAGGGGGAATAAGTCAGCTGAGCCCACAAGTACAAGCACTGAACCACCGATCACTGGGCTGTGAATGTACCCTTTGAGGTACGAGTGTTGAAGATGTTAAGCTGGAAAGGTCATCAGCAGGTCTCACCAGGCAAAAGGAAGATTCTCAGGGGATACCAGCCTGTGCCTTGTAAGAGAGGGTCTGCGAGACTTTTACAAAAAGCTGTGCCACTCCCTCTTCTGTGAGTGAAAAGTGCCCCGTGTTCCTGAAGGAAAGATGCTCTTGATGACCGATGGCCAGGGAGATGGGGAGACTGGCAGGCTAAGCCAGGAGCATATGACTCAGCGAGGGCGGCTGCAGGAGAAAGACTTATCCAGCATGTGCCTAGAGGTCCCATGGTGTAATAGTGAGCACTCTGGACTCTGAATCCAGCGATCTGAATTCAAATCTCTGTCGGACCTTGTTCAAAGTTTTGGCTTCCTGAGGGCTTTCTTCACCATGCTTACACCTTGACAGCCTTGCTTTTGCTGTTGGGTGAATTGTGTCATGCACTCTGATCTGGATCATTGGCCCCTGCACCCTCTACGCTTCCTTGCACTTGTTGGCTGCTCCTGCGTGAGGGCATCAAGCAGTTTCTCACCAAATCATGCAACACCTGAGGTGGAGATCACACAGTCCAAGTCCAGGTCAAGCAGGGACATTTGTCATTGCTTTCTTTGGCTGAATGTTGGACGTCTCCAAAGATGGAGAATCTTCAACTCCCTGAGCAGCCTTCTCCCATCTTTGACCAGCAATGCCTCCGGCAGTAGCCAGAGTTCCAACTCTGTCCACTGCTTCTTGCTCTCTCAGTTTCTCTGGGGCTTTTCCGTTTCTCTTTGCCACCTTGATCATCCTTGATCCTCGATCAGTTCAAGGAGCCCCAGAAAAGTACGGCAGTAGTCCATGCTTGGCTGTCACGAGAGACAGCAGATCCCTCCTTGCACAGCAGGTAGTTAAGTGACGGAGGAGAAGAACAAACCACACAAATCTCCAGCTATGCTGCACCAAATCTTTAATCAGAAGGAGGAAATGCAGGTGCACAGAACAGAGACCAAGAAAGATGTCTACAGGGTTCAGGGAGGCACAGAGAATGGCCTGTTTCACAAGGACAAGCTCCATACAAAGCACTTCCCTTTTCCCGTTCTGCTCCACCTGCTGGCAATCCCAGGCCACCAAGAGTAGTCCCTGATTCCGGATCGCTCCCCACATCAGCAGGAGGTTCAGCAAAGCAGAAGAGAAGGAGCCCTTTTTCTCAGGGGCTCAGAGCAAAGCGGAGCCAGAGGAGGAAGCGCAGGGCTTTTCCTGCAGTGAGGAGCAGCGGGCACACAACCCTCCTGCCAGTTGGGAAGAGGACACCCAACCCATCTGGAAGCCTTGGCCACGCTCCTGCTCATACAGGGTGCACATCTTTCTTCCAGCTCCAAAGGGGATGATCTGCCAGCTTCAGCTGTTCAGACTGCAGTAAGAGGGAGGCAGACACAAGCCTAATATTCTATGATTCTATGATCCCCATACGCTGAAAAGGCCAATTTTGGCCAGGTAAACTCCCTGCATCTGATCCCCATTGATCCCTTTCTGCTTGGAATACCACCTCTTCTTCCCTGTTCTCCCCAGCCACGGCCATCAGAAGTGAAAGGGGTCATAGCCCTTCAACAGGTCCATTTCAGGGCCAAGGAGAGGCAGCCCAATATCAGTCTGAGTAGCCACCACAACAGCACTTCAGCCCACTGAGAGAGATGGAGTGGACTCAGGCTTACCTTATTCCTTGAGGAAATGGAGGCAAGAGAGACAATGCAGAGCCTGGAGCAGTGTAGCCTTTCATGCTGTATCCTTGAGCCCCTATGAACAAAACCATTCTTTGCTCATGAAGCATCTGAACACCTGAACACTTGCTGAGGCTTCACTGGTGCTGAAGCCTTTGTCTCCTTTATCTGAAATGTTTTGTGACCACTCCATATAACTCAGAATCATAGAATGAATCCTAGAATTACTTTAGTTGGGAATAGGCTGTAAAGATCTCCTAGTTCTATCCCCCCTGGCATGGGCAGGCATACATTCCACTAGGTCTGGTTCCCGAAATCCCCATCTAGTCTGGCCTTGAACTCCTCCACAACTTCTCTGGACAACTTGCTCCAGTGTCTCACCAACTTCATAGGAAACAAATTTTCCAAATATATTGACCTGCTTTTGGTGCAATCTATGATATGGTTGGTTGTCTGGGATGTGACTGTGAATTGCCAGCTCATATTTAATTTTTCACCCACCAATACTCCCAAGTCCTTCTCCACAGGGCTGCGCTCAATCTACTCATGACGTAGACTCTACTCGTATTTGCTAGAAACGTGTGCAGGACCTTGGAACTTGGCCTTGTTGAACTTCATGAGGTTCACACATGCCCACCTCTCTAGCCTGTCAAGGTCCCTCTGGAACACATCCCTTTCCTCTAGGGTATCAACCACACCACTCGGGTTGATGTCATCCACAAAACTGATGAAAGTACACGCAATCCCACTGTCCATGTACTTGGCAATGACCTTAAATAATACTCGCAGTACAGACCTCTGAGGGGCACCTCTCATCACTGGTTTCCACTCTAACAGGGAGCCATTGGCAACAAATTTATGAGTGTGACCATCTAGTCAGTTTGTTGTACATGCATCATAGAATCATAGAATCATAGAATAGTTAGGGTTGGAAAGGACCTTAAGATCATCTAGTCCCAACCCCCCTGCCATGGGCAGGGACACCTCACACTAAACCATGTCACCCAAGGCTCTGTCCAGCCTGGACTTGAACGCCGCCAGGGATGGAGCATTCACAACTTCCTTGGACAACCCATTCCAGTGCCTCACCACCCTCACAGTAAAGAACTTCTTCCTTATATCCAATCTAAACTTCCCCTGTTTAAGTTTTAACCTGTTACCCCTTGTCCTGTCACTACAGTCCCTGATGAAGAGTCCATCCCCAGCATCCTTGTAGGCCCCCTTCAGATACTGGAAGGCTGTTATGAGGTCTCAGCCTTCTCTTCTCCAGGCTGAACAGCCCAAACTTTCTCAGCCTGTCTTCATACGGGAGGTGCTCCAGCCCCCTGATCATCCTCATGGCCCTCCTCTGGACTTGTTCCAACAGTTCCATGTCCTTTTTATGTTGAGGACACCAGAACTGTACACAGTACTCCAAGTGAGGTCTCACAAGAGCAGAGCAGGGCAGACGGTCAGGATCACCTCCTTCAACCTTCAGGTCACGCTTCTTTTGATGCAGCCCGGGTCACATCTCTCCATTTTAGAGACAAGGATGTTATGCAGTACAGGATCAAATGCTTCACGCAGGTAGCTGATTTGAGACACTCCACCCTTATCTGCCAATGCTGTAATGCCATCCTAGACAGCCACAAAACTTGTCTAGCACGATTTGCCTTAGGGATGCTGTGTTGCCTGTCCTCAGCTCCCTCCTTATTTTCCATGTTCCCATGTTTCCTTAGCATATTTTTCAGGAGGATCTGCTCTATGATCTTGCCGGGCACAGAGGTGAAACTTTCCAGCCTACAGTTCCCCAGGTCTTCTATTTTTCCCTTTATAAATCTGAGGGTTGTATTTCCCCTTTTCCAGCCACTGATAATTGCACAGCTTTTCTAATTTGATGGAGACAGGCTTAGCAACTTATTCTGACAGCTCCTGCAGGACTATCAGGTGCATCTCCTCAGGTCCAATGAACTATGCACATTCAGGTTCCTGAGATGGTCTGGAATCTCTATCGTCTACATGTTGGTCAAAGTCAGGCCTCCCATTTGGCTCACCTAAAGAGTGGGGCTACTTCTTCTTTCATCTTCCTTTGTTGTTCTGTGTACCTGAAGAATGCCTTCTAGTTATTTATCATGGACACAGACAAGTTCAACAACAGCTGTGCCTTGGTTTTCCTGATGTCCTCCTTGAATAACCATGACATTTCTGTGTAATCTACCCAGGATGTGTATCCCTACCTCCACTGCCTCTGCATTTTTGCTTTCTTTTAGATTTAGTTTAGTTCAATTTAGTATCCCCTGAAAATCTTCCTTTTGCCTGATGAAACTTGCTAAAGACCTTTCCAGATTAAAATCTTCAAAACTCGTACCTCAAAGGGTACATTCGCATGTATCTCTGGGGGAGATGCAGAGCGCTGAAAACAGAATGGGTCACGACAAACTTGACTTTGAAAAACACAGCTTAGCAAAAACTATTCTGGGCAAACCAGGCTTACCTTGGCAAGGGAGTCAAGGCATAGAGGGTGTGGAAGTTGTTGCTGATTAAAACAGATTCAAGTAGTGAGGAACAGAAACACTAACATAAAACACCGTCTTTCCTCACCCCTGTCCCAAGGTCTGTTTTACACCTTCACACCACACTCCTTTCCCTCTCTTGTTCTCCCACCTTGTGCAGCCCTAGCCTTACTGCTACCTGACAGCCCAGTGCTGCCCCTGACACCATGCAGCTAGCCAGAGAGCCAGAGAAACCCCTTTTTTCTCTGTGCCTGGAGCCATTCCTGTCCTGCCCAACACTGCTGGCCAGAGCATGCAGCAACCAGGCAGAGGAGGGAAAAGCAAAAGGGGGATAGAGAGGGCCAGCACGGGGGTGCAGACGTGAGCACACTGAGGTGTCCTTTCCACTGTCCTTTATTCCTGCTGAGAATCTCTCTGAGGTTCTTTCTCCCTTGCAATCCTTTCCCCAGCCTCAGTGACACGGCTGCAGAGAATCGACCATGTGCCAGCCATGTGCATTTCTCTCCTCCTCTTCCTGTAGGCTCTTCCTGCAGGCTCTTCCTGCACGTGCTTCTCACAGTTTACTCTTTCCTTAAGATGCTAAACCACGCAGGCAGGCTACCAGAAGCTCATCCTCTGCCGCTGCTCTAGTAGGGGCAGCCACGCATGCACCTGAAAGAAGACCTCTGGAAGCCTCTGGCTCTTTTCTGTCCCACCCATGAGGGTCGGTGGAGGCAGGGGATGGTCTCCTGATAACAGCCACCACCGTGTCCTTTTTTGCCAATCCACATCTTTCCCAGAGGCTGAGGGCACAGATTACACTCACCTCTCATCATCTCATCCTTCAGTTAAATTTGGAAAGCCCCCTTGGAAAGGTTGTTCATGTCTGACCGTCCTGGGGACTGGTCGGGCAGAATACCTCCACACCCCCAGCCTCTTAAGTTGCACTCTGGAACTAGGTACAGTGGAGCTCTTTTCATGGCTCATGCTCAGCCCAGATCCATAGTCTTCCCCCCAAATGCCTGCCTTGTCAGTGGGAGCAGAGTTTACCATTCAACCAAGACAAGACCAAGAGGGAAAGCGCTTCAACTCTCTGCATGGGCACCAGGCACACTGTGGAGCTGGGTGCCACCACAGAACTCTGGTCATTTGGCAGCAGCCCAAAAAACAGCTGTTCACCGTAGCTGGCAGGATTCAATCCTGCGCGGGGAAACCCCAATGGATTTCTAGGCCATCGCCTTCACCACTCGGCCACAACTACCTGCTGCAGCTCTCTCTGCCCCGCTGATCGCAGTGCCTGTGCAATGAGACCCAGCTCCCAGGGAGTTTCAGGGCAATGCTCCACTTCAAGATTTGTAGCCGGGACTTTCACTGCACATGTCATGAATCAAAGACCTCTCTGTGTTATTTCAAGGCACCCTGGAGATGCTGACTGACGCTGTTCAGGAGTTGGCGCTGCGGGGACATCCTGGAACTGGGTGCCACACTGTTCCTGGCAGCTAAGAGCTGAGACAACTTCACGTCTCTAGCAGCTTATGGCCTATGGACCAAGGGAAAGAAAGGAGCCTCTCAGAACTGGACTCTCTGTCTGAAGGGGACAAAGCTACTCAAACCTTTCCTAGTTCAACAATTGCTTAAAGCAGAACACGCTACAGTCCTTCTGGTTGAACTTACTCAGAGACTCCTGCATCCCAGCAATGACCAGTGGGGAGCAATGTCTCTCCCTCTTAGCCAGAGCTCCTGAAAAGAAAGCATCTGAAAGCTGCCTCAAGTTGTTATTCATAGCTGAAAATAATCATGAATTTGACTATGACTGATATCCGCGCTCACCACTAATAAGGCAAAGGGATGGAAGCACACACAAAATATCCTTCTGCACATGCCTGAGACATCCGAGTTGATCGATCTTATGAAGGTGGAGCACGGATGAGTTATTCAGTGATAGAAAGCGGGAGAACACTATTTCAGATGAAAGAGGCAAGGGCTTCATCACCAGTGAGGCCTTGGCAAGCAGCACCTACTACGTGTTCAGATGCTTCATGAGCAAGGAATGTTGGTTCCCCCCAGGGCTCTGGAACACAGCATAAAAGCCTGCTCTACTCCAGGCTCTGCATCTTCCTCTCTTGCTTCCATTTCCTCTAACAACAAGGTAAGCCTGAGTCTGCTCTGTCTCTCTCTGTGGGCTGAAGTGCTGTGCTGGTGGCTACTCAGGCTGATGTTGGGCTGCCTCTGCTTGGCCCTGCAATGGAAATAGTCAACCCCTGAGACCTCTGTCCTTTTCTTGAAGGTGGCTGGGGGGAGCCTGAAAGAGGAGGGATTTCCAAGCAGACAGAATCAGTGGGGCTCAGATGCAGGGATGTCTGCCCACCAGAATTTGCTTCTCCATCAGATTGTCTCTAACCAAACGGCCAAGTGCGTGCAGTGCTCTCTTTAATGCAGCACAGTTTGCTCTGGAGATGAGGGGTGATCCGTCATTCCACAGGGGCTTTAGCCCCAGTGAAATGGGCCCTAATACAAAAGGGGCCAGCCTTCCAGTTGTATGCAACCTGCTGGGCCAGTGAAGACTCTGGAAGTTGTAGAGTCACTGCGTGTATTTAAAACAAGATCTGTCCACAGAGAGTTGAAGAAGACAAGGACACGCTAATACTGAGGTTTGTGTTCCCTGCCTGCTCTGTGTTTCAGCTTTGCCTCACTCACCGAGAGATGTCTTGCTTCAGACCATGTCCCCCACGCCCCTGCGGCACCTCTGGCCCAACGCCACTTGCAAGCAGCTGCAGTGAGCCCTGTGTCGCCCGCTGCGCTGACTCGACGGTTGCCATCCAGGCCTCCCCGGTGGTGGTGACCCTGCCGGGCCCCATCCTCACCTCTTTCCCGCAGAGCACAGCCGTGGGATCCTCTCTGTCAGCTGCTGTTGGGAGCTCCCTCAGCACTGGCGGGGTTCCCATCTCTTCTGGGGGCTCCCTAGGTCTGGGGGGGTCAAGCCTGTGTCTGCCTCCCCCCCGCTGCAGTCTAAACTGTTGAAGCTGGTGGATCATCCCCTTTGGAGCCAGAAGGGAGAGGTGCCTCCTGCAGGAGCAAGAGCGTGGCCACGGCTTCCAGACAGGCTGGGTGTCCTCTTCCCACCTGGCAGGAGGGTCCTGTGCCCGCTGCTCCGCACTGCAGGACAGGCCTTGCTCTACCTTCTCTGGCTTTGCTTTGCTCTGAGCCCCTGAGAGAAGGGGCTCCTTCTCTTCTACTTTGCTGAACCTCCTACTGATACGGGGAGGGTTCCGGAGTCAGGGACTGCTCTTGGTGGCCTGCGAATACCACTAGGTGGAGCAGAACGGGAAAACGGAAGCACTTTGTGTGGACCTTGTCCTTAGGAAACGGCCAATCTCTGTGCCTCCCTGAACCCTGTAGACATCTTTCTTGGTCTCTGTTCTGTGCACCTGCATTTCCTCCTTCTGATTAAAGATTTGGTGCAGCATAGCTGGAGACTCATGGTGGTTTGTTCTCCTCCTCCCTCACTTAACTACCTGTGCTGTGCAAGGAGGGATCTGCTGTCTCTCGTGACAGCCAAGCATGGACTACTGCCATACTTTTCTGGGGCTCCCTGAACTGATTGAGGATCAAGGATGATCAAGGTGGCAAAGAGAAACGGAAAAGCCCCAGAGAAACTGAGAGAGCAAGAAGCAGTGGACAGAGTTGGAACTCTGGCTACTGCTGGAGGCATTGCTGGTCAAAGATGGGAGAAGGCTGCTCAGGGAGTTGAAGATTCTCCATCTTTGGAGATGTCCAACATAGAACCAGACAAGGCCAGGAAAAACCTCCCCTGCTTGACCTGGACTCGGACTGTCTGATCTCCATCTCCACCTCAGGTGTAGCGTGCTTTGGTGAGGAACTGCTTGACGCCCTCACGTAGGAGCAGCCAACAACTGCAAGGAAGCGTAGAGGGTGCAGGGGCCAATGATTCAGATCAGAGTGCATGACACAATTCACCCAACAGCAAAAGCAAGGCTGTCAAGGTGTAAGCGTGCTGAGAAAGCCCTGAGGGAGCCAAAACTTTGCACAAGGTCCTACTGAGATTTGAACTCAGATCGCTGGATTCAGAGTCCAGAGTGCTCACTATTACACCATGGGACCTCTAGGCACATGCTGGATAGGTCTTTCTCCTGCATCTGCCCTCGCTGAGTCATATGCTCCTGGCTCAGCCTGCCAGTCTCCCCATCTCCCTGGCCATCGGTCATCAAGAGCATCTTTCCTTCAGGGACACTGGGCACTTTTCATTCACAGAAGAGAGAGTGGCACAGCTTTTTGTAAAAGTCTCGCAGACCCTCTCTTACAAGGCACAGGCTGGTATCCATTAGAATCTTCCTTTTGCCTGATGAAACCTGCTGATGGCCTTTCCAGCGTAGCATCTTCAACACTCGTACCTCAAAGGGTACATTCACAGCCCAGTGATCGGTGGTTCAGTGCTTATATTTGTGGGCTCTGCTGACTTATTCCCCCTTTCAACCACACCTCTTGGACAGCCTCTCAATCTGGCAGTCTAAGTCATGGCCGGTCCTGTTTCTCACCTTGTAGCTCATACTACGGCAGCCTTTGCCCAGATGTCCTTACTCTCAGTTGCAGTCCTAGCCAAGCTCCTGACCTTGACAAATGAGGCAATCAAGACAGAGGGCAGCGGACGTGGTTCAACTGCAAGACCAGCTAGCAGGAGGACCCAAAGCCATTTGTTATGGGTTGCACAAGCTGGGCTGCCTTCCTCTGCTGGGACAGTCTAGGCTGACTTCAAACCCTGTCCTTTCTTTCAGGGACACGCTGTCCCCTAGTGCCCCCAGCTGGCCTCTCCCTCAGTGAGAACACTGCTCTCCTGAGATGGTTCCAGACTCAGGTGCCTTTTGCTGTGCATTTTGCAGACAGTGGGGAGAAGCTCCCTGCTTGAGGAAGGAGAAGGCACTGTGACCCCCTGAAATGCCTTCCAACCAGCAGGATTGATAGAAGGTGAAGCTGAAGCAGGGCCAGCCCCAGAGCTGGAGCAGGCAGCTCAGTGCTTGAGGCCTAGTGGAACTTGAGTGAGATACCCAACACGAAGGAGAATCCACATGTTCTCTGGGCACCTGCTCCAGTGCTTCAAGACACCCTGCGAATCTCTCAGTGGTCCAAAGCAGCCCCTGCACTCTGCTTTTCCCAAGCTGGGCTATGCTCAAAGGCCTGCTTGGCTTGGAGATGCCCAGAGAACTAGCCACAAGGCAAGGCAGCAGAGCGGAGTGGCTCCAGTGCACCATGGGACCTGAACGTCCTAAGGGAAGATGGGTTCCTCTGGAACAGGAGAAGCAACGCACCCTGGAGCCAGGCTGAAGAAAACCTTGTCTACATTGGCCAGGATTCGAATGTGGGCCAACTGCTTGGAAGGCAGCTATGCTCTCGACTATACCACCAATGCTCATGGGGGGCACTACTGCCTCCTGCTCCTCCACCTGCCAATCTGCCTGCCTCAATCTTGCCAGGTCACAAAGTCACCTGTCTCTGCTCCTCCACATCAGTGCCTGGCCAGCCTCCTCCTTCCAGTCCCCTGCATGCAAAGGACTTCAAGCTGCTGGGATGTCTCTGTTTGTTCCCTGGGAGTGATATCTTGGATGCGGACACTCACGCCGCTGAGTGCTGCTAATGGTGCCTCTCTCAGACTACGTTCATGCCTGTGCCAGCTCTGCATGTACTATGCACGTGGATGTGCCTTTGTGGCT
Source organism: Psittacula echo (assembly GCF_963264785.1). Taxonomy (NCBI): domain Eukaryota; kingdom Metazoa; phylum Chordata; class Aves; order Psittaciformes; family Psittacidae; genus Psittacula; species Psittacula echo. Next base: position 256,346 of record NC_137741.1, read on the forward strand.
ATGCACCTTTGGTGGTATAATCGCAGACAAACCCCCAGCCAGCTGCTCACTCCTTCCCAGACTCTGGGGGAGATGCAGAGCGCTGAAAACAGAATGGGTCACGACAAACATGACTTAGAAAAACACAGCTTAGCAAAAACTCTTCTGGGCAAACCAGGCTTACCTTGGCAAGGGAGTCGAGGCATAGAGGGTGTGGAAGTTGTTGCTGATTAAAACAGATTCATGTAGTGAGAAACACAAACACCAACATAAAACACCGTCTTTCCTCACCCCTGTCCCAAGGTCTGTTTTACACCTTCACACCACACTCCTTTCCCTCTCTTGTTCTCCCACCTTGTGCAGCCCTAGCCTTACTGCTACCTGACAGCCCAGTGCTGCCCCTGACACCATGCAGCTAGCCAGAGAGCCAGAGAAACCCCTTTTCTCTGTGCCTGGAGCCATTCCTGTCCTGCCCAACACTTGCTGGCCAGAGCATGCAGCAACCAGGCAGAGGAGGGAAAAGCAAAAGGGGGATAGAGAGGGCCAGCACGGGGGTGCAGACGTGAGCACACTGAGGTGTCCTTTCCACTGTCCTTTATTCCTGCTGAGAATCTCTCTGAGGTTCTTTCTCCCTTGCAATCCTTTCCCCAGCCTCAGTGACACGGCTGCAGAGAATCGACCATGTGCCAGCCATGTGCATTTCTCTCCTCCTCTTTCTGTAGGCTCTTCTTGCACGTGCTTCTCACAGTTTACTCTTTCCTTAAGATGCTAAACCACGCAGGCAGGCTACCAGAAGCTCATCCTCTGCCGCTGCTTTAGTAGGGGCAGCCACGCATGCACCTGAAAGAAGACCTCTGGAAGCCTCTGGCTCTTTTCTGTCCCACCCATGAGGGTCGGTGGAGGCAGGGGATGGTCTCCTGATATCACAGCCACCACCGTGTCCTTTTTTGCCAATCCACATCTTTCCCAGAGGCTGAGGGCACAGATTACACTCACCTCTCATCATCTCATCCTTCAGTTAAATTTGGAAAGCCCCCTTGGAAAGGTTGTTCATGTCTGACCGTCCTGGGGACTGGTCGGGCAGAATACCTCCACACCCCCAGCCTCTTAAGTTGCACTCTGGAACTAGGTACAGTGGAGCTCTTTTCATGGCTCATGCTCAGCCCAGATCCATAGTCTTCCCCCCAAATGCCTGCCTTGTCAGTGGGAGCAGAGTTTACCATTCAACCAAGACAAGACCAAGAGGGAAAGCGCTTCAACTCTCTGCATGGGCACCAGGCACACTGTGGAGCTGGGTGCCACCACAGAACTCTGGTCATTTGGCAGCAGCCCAAAAAACAGCTGTTCACCGTAGCTGGCAGGATTCAATCCTGCGCGGGGAAACCCCAATGGATTTCTAGGCCATCGCCTTCACCACTCGGCCACAACTACCTGCTGCAGCCCTCTCTGCCCTGCTGATCGCAGTGCCTGTGCAATGAGACCCAGCTCCCAGGGAGTTTCAGGGCAATGCTCCACTTCAAGATTTGTAGCCGGGACTTTCACTGCACATGTCATGAATCAAAGACCTCTCTGTGTTATTTCAAGGCACCCTGGAGACGCTGACTGACGCTGTTCAGGAGCTGGCGCTGCGGGGACATCCTGGAACTGGGTGCCACACTGTTCCTGGCAGCTAAGAGCTGAGACAACTTCACGTCTCTAGCAGCTTATGGCCTATGGACCAAGGGAAAGAAAGGAGCCTCTCAGAACTGGACTCTCTGTCTGAAGGGGACAAAGCTACTCAAACCTTTCCTAGTTCAACAATTGCTTAAAGCAGAACACGCTACAGTCCCTCCTCTGCTGACATTCCAAAAACAACCTGCGTGGTGAGGTTGCCTGTGGGATTTGTGTTAGCACAGTGTTTACAGGCTTCCATGCATTTCAACCTACAAAAGGACCTGGAGTCCACCTCTCAGACCACCTGAGAGTAATTGTGATGAAGAAGGCAGAAATGCCTTTGACAAAGCAGAACTTTTGGAGGACTGAGGCTATGAGCTCTGGCCACGCTGGCTTACCTGCATCCAGGGCACTGTGTCCTCTGAAGTCCACAGCAGCATGACTCATGTTAGCCTAGAGTTCAGGGGTTTTCCCAACTCTTCCACATCACAAGGACTCCCAGCTGCTCTGGGAGACTGATCCGATGTGCCTTTGTAATTTGAAATGCATGGAACTGGCCACCCCATCCCTGACCCAAAAAAAATGGGCTACGAGCTTCCGGCTCCCTTCCCCGCACCTCTCCTCAAAAGAACGCCATCCAGGCATCTGGGCTCTGGGACACCCTTGCTGAGCAAAACAGATCAATTTGGGCGTGGGTCTCGCTCAGGGAAGATGGCGGGCATCTCTTTCATCACAAAACTAGGCCGTGGTGGAACCTGATGAACTTAAGCAAGGTGCTCATGGCTATCACTCCTTCCCGCAGGGAAATTCCTCATAGCACACAATGGTCCTTTCTTGCTGTTGAGGGTACAGAGGTGAGACTGTCCGGCCTGCAGTTCCCCAGGTCTTCCTTTTATATATCTGGGGGATTATATTTCCCCTTTCCCAGCCACTGGGTATTTTACAACTTTGCTATTTTGATGAATAGTGGCTTAGCAACTTCATCTGACAGTTCTTGCAGGACTCTCGGGTGCATCTCCTCAGTTCCACAGGACTTGTGCACTTTCACCTTCCTGACATGGTCTTGAACTTCCATCTTCTTCGTGTTGGTCACAGCCAGGCCTCCCATTTGGCTCACCTAAAGAGTGGGGCTGCAACTTCTTTCACCTTCCTTTGTTGTTCTGTGTACCTGAAGAATGCCTTCTAGTGATTTTTCATGGCCCCAGACAAGTTCAGCGCCAGCTGTGCCTTCGTTTTCCTGATGCCCTCCTTACACACCCATGACATTCTCTGTAATCTGCCCAGGATGTGTATCCCTGCCTTCACTGCCTGTGCATCTTTGGTATGTTTTAGGTTTAGTTTAGTTTAGTTTAGTTTAGTTTAGTTTGGTTTGTTTCAGTTTGGCTAAGAGGCCTTGCCTTTCTCAAGCTAGGCTCCTGCTTCCCCTGTCGGTCTTCTTGCATGTCGGGATTTCTAGAGGCTCCTGAAAATTGTCTTTCAATATGTCCCAGCTCTCGGCATCTTTTATCTCTGAGGCCATTTTCCAAGGGATCGCACACGGTAGTGCCTTAAACAGCCAGTAGCTTGCCTTTCTACAGTGTAGGGTCCTGACTCTTACTTTTTACATACCCTATACCTCTCAAGGCTGAGAATTCTACCAAGGCATGATTGCTGCTGATAGGGCTACTCCTCTCTTGACGTTTTTGGTAAGTTCTTCTGCACTAGTAAAGAGCAGGTCCAGCAGTGTCTCTCCTCTGGTCGAATTCTCCATCACCTCTACTAGGAAGTTGTCCACAACAGACTCCAGTAGTTTCCTGGACTGCTTTTGGTTTGCTGTGTCACTTTGCTAGCAGACATCTTGGTGGTTGAAGTACCTTGTTGGGATCCGGACCTGAGAAGAGGCGATGCTTCCTAAGGCTTTGCCACAGGCAGTTTTTACTGCCCACAAGCTCAGGTAACAAAGGGAGATTGAAATGACGGACAGCAGACCAGTGTGTCAGGCAGCCCTCTTTCAAGCGACTCCTCCATGGGATCTCCATAGTTATGTCCCTTGATGACTGAACCGTGCCCTAAGGCTTCTTCCATCCAGGGACCCGGGCTCAACATCAGAAGTCAGGAACCTGTTGGAAACAAGGAAGTCAACACGTAGGAGGGTGATCAAAGAGATGCCACATCCTTCCTGAAAGGAACCCTCACACTCATTGAGCTGTTCTACTCTTTGACGAAACCGGCACCTGAAGCTATGAGCTCTGGTGTGCCTGGCGCACCAGGGCACCGTCTCCACTGAATTCCACAGCAAGGTGGCTCATGTTAGCCTAGAGTTCAGGGGTTTTCCCAACTCTTCCACATCACAAGGACTCCCAGCAGATACTCTGGGAGACTGATCCGATGTGCCTTTGTAATTTGAAATGCATGGAACTGGCCACCCCATTCCTGACCCAGAAAAATGGTCTATGACTTTCTGGTTCCCTGCCCCGCACCTCTCCTCAAAAGCAGGCCATCCAGGCATCTGGGCTTTGGGACACCCTTGCTGAGCAAAACAGGTCAAATTGGGTGTGGGTCTCACTTAGGGAAGATCGCAGGCATCTCTTTCATCACAAAACCAGGCCGTGGTAGAGCCCGATGAACATAAGCAAGGTGCTCATGCCCATCACTCCTTCCCACAGAAAAGTTCCTTATGGCACACAATGGTCCTTCCTTGCTGTTGAGATTTGCCACATCCCAGCAGAGCTGAGTTTCACCTCACGTATGGGTTTGTGCAGTCTTGACCTTCTGATTGAACTTACTCAGAGACTCCTGCGTCCCTGCAATGACCAGTGGGGAGCAATGTCTCTCCCTCTTAGCCAGAGCTCCTGAAAAGAAAGCATTTGAAAGCTGCCTCAAGATGTTATTCATAGCTGAAAATAATCATGAATTTGACTATGACTGATAGCCACGCTCACCACTAATAAGGCAAAGGGATGGAAGCACACACAAAATATCCTTCTGCACATGCCTGAGACATCCGAGTTGATCGATCTTATGAAGGTGGAGCACAGATGAGTTATTCAGTGATAGAAAACGGGAGAACACTATTTCAGATGAAAGAGGCACGGGCTTCATCACCAGTGAGGCCTTGGCAAGCAGCACCTACTACGTGTTCAGATGCTTCATGAGCAAGGAATGTTGGTTCCCCCCAGGGCTCTGGAACACAGCATAAAAGCCTGCTCTACTCCAGGCTCTGCATCTTCCTCTCTTGCTTCCCTTTCCTCTAACAACAAGGTAAGCCTGAGTCTGCTCTGTCTCTCTCTGTGGGCTGAAGTGCTGTGCTGGTGGCTACTCAGGCTGATGTTGGGCTGCCTCTGCTTGGCCCTGCAATGGAAATAGTCAACCCCTGAGACCTCTGTCCTTTTCTTGAAGGTGGCTGGGGGGAGCCTGAAAGAGGAGGGATTTCCAAGCAGACAGAATCAGTGGGGCTCAGATGCAGGGATGTCTGCCCACCAGAATTTGCTTCTCCATCAGATTGTCTCTAACCAAACGGCCAAGTGCGTGCAGTGCTCTCTTTAATGCAGCACAGTTTGCTCTGGAGATGGGGTGTGATGCGTCATTCCACAGGGGCTTTAGCCCCAGTGAAATGGGCCCTAATACAAAAGGGGCCAGCCTTCCAGTTGTATGCAACCTGCTGGGCCAGTGAAGACTCTGGAAGTTGTAGAGTCACTGCGTGTATTTAAAACAAGATCTGTCCACAGAGAGTTGAAGAAGACAAGGACACGCTAATACTGAGGTTTGTGTTCCCTGCCTGCTCTGTGTTTCAGCTTTGCCTCACTCACCGAGAGATGTCTTGCTTCAGACCATGTCCCCCACGCCCCTGCGGCACCTCTGGCCCAACGCCACTTGCAAGCAGCTGCAGTGAGCCCTGTGTCGCCCGCTGCGCTGACTCGACGGTTGCCATCCAGGCCTCCCCGGTGGTGGTGACCCTGCCGGGCCCCATCCTCACCTCTTTCCCGCAGAGCACAGCCGTGGGATCCTCTCTGTCAGCTGCTGTTGGGAGCTCCCTCAGCACTGGCGGGGTTCCCATCTCTTCTGGGGGCTCCCTAGGTCTGGGGGGGTCAAGCTTGTGTCTGCCTCCCCCTTACTGCAGTCTGAACTGCTGAAGCTGGCGGATCATCCCCTTTGGAGCCAGAAGGGAGAGGTGCCTCCTGCAGGAGCAAGAGCGTGGCCACAGCTTCCAGATGGGCTGGGTGTCCTCTTCCCACCTGGCAGGAGGGTCCTGTGCCCGCTGCTCCTCACTGCAAGACGAGCCTCACTCTGCCTCCTCCAGCTGTGCTTTGCTCTGAGTTCCTGAGAGAAGGGGCTCCTTCTCTTCTACTTTGCTGAACCTCCTACAGATACTGGGAGGGTTCCGGAGTCAGGACTGCTCTTGGTGGCCTGGGATTGCCACCAGATGGAGCAGAATGGGAAAAGGGAAGCACTTTGTGTGGACCTTGTCCTTGGGAAATGGGGCATTCTCTGTGCCTCCCTGAACCCTGCAGACATCTTTCTTGGTCTCTGTTCTGTGCCCCTGCATTTCCTCCTTCTGATTAAAGATTTGGTGCAGCATATCGGTAGACTCATGGTGGTTTGTTCTCCTCCTCCCTCACTTAACTACCTGTGCTGTGCAAGGAGGGATCTGCTGTCTCTCGTGACAGCCAAGCATGGACTACTGCCATATTTTGCTGGAGATCCCTGAACTGATTGAGGATCAAGGATGATCAAGGTGGCAAAGAGAAACGGAAAAGCCCCAGAGAAACTGAGAGAGCAAGAAGCAGTGGACAGAGTTGGAACTCTGGCTACTGCTGGAGGCATTGCTGGTCAAAGATGGGAGAAGGCTGCTCAGGGAGTTGAAGATTCTCCATCTTTGGAGATGTCCAACATAGAACCAGACAAGGCCAGGAAAAACGTCCCCCGCTTGACCTGGACTCGGACTGTCTGATCTCCATCTCCACCTCAGGTGTTGCGTGCTTTGGTGAGGAACTGCTTGATGCCCTCACGCAGGAGCAGCCAACAACTGCAAGGAAGCGCAGAGGGTGCAGGGGCCAATGATCTAGATCAGAGTGGATGACACAATTGACCCAACAGCAAAAGCAAGGCTGTCAAGGTGTAAGCGCGCTGAGAAAGCCCTGTGGGAGCCAAAACTTTGCACAAGGTCCTACTGAGATTTGAACTCAGATCGCTGGATTCAGAGTCCAGAGTGCTCACCATTACACCATGGAACCTCTAGGCACATGCTGGATAGGTCTTTCTCCTGCATCTGCCCTCGCTGAGTCATATGCTCCTGGCTCAGCCTGCCAGTCTCCCCATCTCCCTGGCCATTGGTCATCAAGAGCATCTTTCCTTCAGGGACACTGGGCACTTTTCACTCACAGAAGAGGGAGTGGCACAGCTTTTTCTAAAAGTCTCGCAGACCCTCTCTTACAAGGCACAGGCTGGTATCCCCTGAGAATCTTCCTTTTGCCTGATGAAACCTGCTGATGGCCTTTCCAGCGTAGCATCTTCAACACTCGTACCTCAAAGGGTACATTCACAGCCCAGAGATTGGTGGTTCAGTGCTTATATTTGTGGGCTCTGCTGACTTATTCCCCCTTTCAACCACACCTCTTGGACAGCCTCTCAATCTGGTAGTCTAAGTCATGGCCGGTCCTGTTTCTCACCTTGCAGCTCATACTACGGCAGCCTTTGCCCAGATGTCCTTACTCTCAGTTGCAGTCCTAGCCAAGCTCCTGACCTTGACAAATGAGGCAATCAAGACAGAGGGCAGCGGACGTGGTTCAACTGCAAGACCAGCTAGCAGGAGGACCCAAAGCCATTTGTTATGGGTTGCACAAGCTGGGCTGCCTTCCTCTGCTGGGACAGTCTAGGCTGACTTCAAACCCTGTCCTTTCTTTCAGGGACACGCTGTCCCCTAGTGCCCCCGGCTGGCCTCTCCCTCAGTGAGAACACTGCTCTCCTGAGATGGTTCCAGACTCAGGTGCCTTTTGCTGTGCATTTTGCACACAGTGGGGAGAAGCTCCCTGCTTGAGGAAGGAGAAGGCACTGTGACCCCCTGAAATGCCTTCCAACCAGCAGGATTGATAGAAGGTGAAGCTGAAGCAGGGCCAGCCCCAGAGCTGGAGCAGGCAGCTCAGTGCTTGAGGCCTAGTGGAACTTGAGTGAGATACCCAACACGAAGGAGAATCCACATGTTCTCTGGGCACCTGCTCCAGTGCTTCAAGACACCCTGCGAATCTCTCAGTGGTCCAAAGCAGCCCCTGCACTCTGCTTTTCCCAAGCTGGGCTATGCTCAAAGGCCTGCTTGGCTTGGAGATGCCCAGAGAACTAGCCACAAGGCAAGGCAGCAGAGCGGAGTGGCTCCAGTGCACCATGGGACCTGAACGTCCTAAGGGAAGATGGGTTCCTCTGGAACAGGAGAAGCAACGCACCCTGGAGCCAGGCTGAAGAAAACCTTGTCTACATTGGCCAGGATTCGAATGTGGGCCAACTGCTTGGAAGGCAGCCATGCTCTCGACTATACCACCAATGCTCATGGGGGGCACTACTGCCTCCTGCTCCTCCACCTGCCAATCTGCCTGCCTCAATCTTGCCAGGTCACAAAGTCACCTGTCTCTGCTCCTCCACATCAGTGCCTGGCCAGCCTCCTCCTTCCAGTCCCCTGCATGCAAAGGACTTCAAGCTGCTGGGATGTCTCTGTTTGTTCCCTGGGAGTGATATCTTGGATGCGGACACTCACGCCGCTGGGTGCTGCTAATGGTGCCTCTCTCAGACTACGTTCATGCCTGTGCCAGCTCTGCATGTACTATGCACGTGGATGTGCCTTTGTGGCTATGCACCTTTGGTGGTATAATCGCAGACAAACCCCCAGCCAGCTGCTCACTCCTTCCCAGACTCTGGGGGAGATGCAGAGCGCTGAAAACAGAATGGGTCACGACAAACATGACTTAGAAAAACACAGCTTAGCAAAAACTCTTCTGGGCAAACCAGGCTTACCTTGGCAAGGGAGTCGAGGCATAGAGGGTGTGGAAGTTGTTGCTGATTAAAACAGATTCATGTAGTGAGAAACACAAACACCAACATAAAACACCGTCTTTCCTCACCCCTGTCCCAAGGTCTGTTTTACACCTTCACACCACACTCCTTTCCCTCTCTTGTTCTCCCACCTTGTGCAGCCCTAGCCTTACTGCTACCTGACAGCCCAGTGCTGCCCCTGACACCATGCAGCTAGCCAGAGAGCCAGAGAAACCCCTTTTCTCTGTGCCTGGAGCCATGCCTGTCCTGCCCAACAGTGCTGGCCAGAGCATGCAGCAACCAGGCAGAGGAGGGAAAAGCAAAAGGGGGATAGAGAGGGCCAGCACGGGGGTGCAGACGTGAGCACACTGAGGTGTCCTTTCCACTGTCCTTTATTCCTGCTGAGAATCTCTCTGAGGTTCTTTCTCCCTTGCAATCCTTTCCCCAGCCTCAGTGACACGGCTGCAGAGAATCGACCATGTGCCAGCCATGTGCCTTTCTCTCCTCCTCTTTCTGTAGGCTCTTCTTGCACGTGCTTCTCACAGTTTACTCTTTCCTTAAGATGCTAAACCACGCAGGCAGGCTACCAGAAGCTCATCCTCTGCCGCTGCTTTAGTAGGGGCAGCCACGCATGCAACTGAAAGAAGACCTCTGGAAGCCTCTGGCTCTTTTCTGTCCCACCCATGAGGGTCGGTGGAGGCAGGGGATGGTCTCCTGATATCACAGCCACCACCGTGTCCTTTTTTGCCAATCCACATCTTTCCCAGAGGCTGAGGGCACAGATTACACTCACCTCTCATCATCTCATCCTTCAGTTAAATTTGGAAAGCCCCCTTGGAAAGGTTGTTCATGTCTGACCGTCCTGGGGACTGGTCGGGCAGAATACCTCCACACCCCCAGCCTCTTAAGTTGCACTCTGGAACTAGGTACAGTGGAGCTCTTTTCATGGCTCATGCCCAGCCCAGATCCATAGTCTTCCCCCCAAATGCCTGCCTTGTCAGTGGGAGCAGAGTTTACCATTCAACCAAGACAAGACCAAGAGGGAAAGCGCTTCAACTCTCTGCATGGGCACCAGGCACACTGTGGAGCTGGGTGCCACCACAGAACTCTGGTCATTTGGCAGCAGCCCAAAAAACAGCTGTTCACCGTAGCTGGCAGGATTCAATCCTGCGCGGGGAAACCCCAATGGATTTCTAGGCCATCGCCTTCACCACTCGGCCACAACTACCTGCTGCAGCCCTCTCTGCCCTGCTGATCGCAGTGCCTGTGCAATGAGACCCAGCTCCCAGGGAGTTTCAGGGCAATGCTCCACTTCAAGATTTGTAGCCGGGACTTTCACTGCACATGTCATGAATCAAAGACCTCTCTGTGTTATTTCAAGGCACCCTGGAGACGCTGACTGACGCTGTTCAGGAGCTGGCGCTGCGGGGACATCCTGGAACTGGGTGCCACACTGTTCCTGGCAGCTAAGAGCTGAGACAACTTCACATCTCTAGCAGCTTATGGCCTATGGACCAAGGGAAAGAAAGGAGCCTCTCAGAACTGGAATCTCTGTCTGAAGGGGACAAAGCTACTCAAACCTTTCCTAGTTCAACAATTGCTTAAAGCAGAACACGCTACAGTCCCTCCTCTGCTGACATTCCAAAAACAACCTGCGTGGTGAGGTTGCCTGTGGGATTTGTGTTAGCACAGTGTTTACAGGCTTCCATGCATTTCAACCTACAAAAGGACCTGGAGTCCACCTCTCAGACCACCTGAGAGTAATTGTGATGAAGAAGGCAGAAATGCCTTTGACAAAGCAGAACTTTTGGAGGACTGAGGCTATGAGCTCTGGCCACGCTGGCTTACCTGCATCCAGGGCACTGTGTCCTCTGAAGTCCACAGCAGCATGACTCATGTTAGCCTAGAGTTCAGGGGTTTTCCCAACTCTTCCACATCACAAGGACTCCCAGCTGCTCTGGGAGACTGATCCGATGTGCCTTTGTAATTTGAAATGCATGGAACTGGCCACCCCATCCCTGACCCAAAAAAAATGGGCTACGAGCTTCCGGCTCCCTTCCCCGCACCTCTCCTCAAAAGAACGCCATCCAGGCATCTGGGCTCTGGGATACCCTTGCTGAGCAAAACAGGTCAATTTGGGCGTGGGTCTCGCTCAGGGAAGATGGCGGGCATCTCTTTCATCACAAAACTAGGCCGTGGTGGAACCTGATGAACTTAAGCAAGGTGCTCATGGCTATCACTCCTTCCCGCAGGGAAATTCCTCACAGCACACAATGGTCCTTTCTTGCTGTTGAGGGTACAGAGGTGAGACTGTCCGGCCTGCAGTTCCCCAGGTCTTCCTTTTATATATCTGGGGGATTATATTTCCCCTTTCCCAGCCACTGGGTATTTTACAACTTTGCTATTTTGATGAATAGTGGCTTAGCAACTTCATCTGACAGTTCTTGCAGGACTCTCGGGTGCATCTCCTCAGTTCCACAGGACTTGTGCACTTTCACCTTCCTGACATGGTCTTGAACTTCCATCTTCTTCGTGTTGGTCACAGCCAGGCCTCCCATTTGGCTCACCTAAAGAGTGGGGCTGCAACTTCTTTCACCTTCCTTTGTTGTTCTGTGTACCTGAAGAATGCCTTCTAGTGATTTTTCATGGCCCCAGACAAGTTCAGCGCCAGCTGTGCCTTCGTTTTCCTGATGCCCTCCTTACACACCCATGACATTCTCTGTAATCTGCCCAGGATGTGTATCCCTGCCTTCACTGCCTGTGCATCTTTGGTATGTTTTAGGTTTAGTTTAGTTTAGTTTAGTTTAGTTTAGTTTAGTTTAGTTTGGTTTGTTTCAGTTTGGCTAAGAGGCCTTGCCTTTCTCAAGCTAGGCTCCTGCTTCCCCTGTCGGTCTTCTTGCATGTCGGGATTTCTAGAGGCTCCTGAAAATTGTCTTTCAATATGTCCCAGCTCTCGGCATCTTTTATCTCTGAGGCCATTTTCCAAGGGATCGCACACGGTAGTGCCTTAAACAGCCAGTAGCTTGCCTTTCTACAGTGTAGGGTCCTGACTCTTACTTTTTACATACCCTATACCTCTCAAGGCTGAGAATTCTACCAAGGCATGATTGCTGCTGATAGGGCTACTCCTCTCTTGACGTTTTTGGTAAGTTCTTCTGCACTAGTAAAGAGCAGGTCCAGCAGTGTCTCTCCTCTGGTCGAATTCTCCATCACCTCTACTAGGAAGTTGTCCACAACAGACTCCAGTAGTTTCCTGGACTGCTTTTGGTTTGCTGTGTCACTTTGCTAGCAGACATCTTGGTGGTTGAAGTACCTTGTTGGGATCCGGACCTGAGAAGAGGCGATGCTTCCTAAGGCTTTGCCACAGGCAGTTTTTACTGCCCACAAGCTCAGGTAACAAAGGGAGATTGAAATGATGGACAGCAGACCAGTGTGTCAGGCAGCCCTCTTTCAAGCGACTCCTCCATGGGATCTCCATAGTTATGTCTCTTGATGACTGAACCGTGCCCTAAGGCTTCTTCCATCCAGGGACCCGGGCTCAACATCAGAAGTCAGGAACCTGTTGGAAACAAGGAAGTCAACACGTAGGAGGGTGATCAAAGAGATGCCACATCCTTCCTGAAAGGAACCCTCACACTCATTGAGCTGTTCTACTCTTTGACGAAACCGGCACCTGAAGCTATGAGCTCTGGTGTGCCTGGTGCACCAGGGCACCGTCTCCACTGAATTCCACAGCAAGGTGGCTCATGTTAGCCTAGAGTTCAGGGGTTTTCCCAACTCTTCCACATCACAAGGACTCCCAGCAGATACTCTGGGAGACTGATCCGATGTGCCTTTGTAATTTGAAATGCATGGAACTGGCCACCCCATTCCTGACCCAGAAAAATGGTCTATGACTTTCTGGCTCCCTGCCCCGCACCTCTCCTCAAAAGCAGGCCATCCAGGCATCTGGGCTCTGGGATGCGCTTGCTGAGCAAAACAGGTCAAATTGGGTGTGGGTCTCACTCAGGGAAGATCGCAGGCATCTCTTTCATCACAAAACCAGGCCGTGGTAGAGCCCGATGAACATAAGCAAGGTGCTCATGCCCATCACTCCTTCCCATAGAAAAGTTCCTTATGGCGCGCAATGGTCCTTCCTTGCTGTTGAGATTTGCCACATCCCGGCAGAGTTGAGTTTCACCTCACGTATGGGTTTGTGCAGTCTTGACCTTCTGGTTGAACTTACTCTGTCGTCGCGCACGGAGGGAACACATGCACAATCAATATGATTGATAAAAGTGATCCGTTTATTGTGCTCAAATAGTGGGTATATATAGTGTCAAACTGCCACGTACACACAGCTTCCCGTAGTGATTGGTTGGCATATACAGCATTGGGTACATTCCAGGTGCATTTCGGTGATTTCCCCTGCTCATATACACATCCTCCCCTCAAGGTCTCTGCTCCTAGTTCACAGACAATTTTTAGCTACAAGGTTGGCCGGCTGGTCTTCTATCTCTATTGGTTAACTTCCAGGGTTTTTCCACTGCTGGCAACTGTACACAACTGGTGTTTTTTCTCACTTTCAGAGAATCTGTGCTTAATTAAGCTCAGACATGGGAACATGACCTTTGATTGCTAAACATGTCTCCACAATTCCCCCTTTTTCTTTTTATCAAGCCAGATGGACGCTACACTTTTCTTAAGCATTGATATCACACATCGCAGCATACAACTTGCTATTAATACGAATAAGACTACTGCACATAATATCGTTACACCTTGTATAAGCAAATCTTTAAGCCATCCAGAAATTCCCCATCCTTTAAAGAGTTTTGTCAACCAATCCAAACCATCATCTCTTATTAGTCGCTTGACCCCTTCTCTTAATTGTTGTATACTTTTATAAATTGACTCCAAATGATCTGACAAATTCATACAGCACATCCCTTCAAACTCTGCGCAACCATGTCCTTGTGCCAACAACAAAAAATCGATTGCTGCTCTATTCTGTAAGGTGGCATGACGAATACTATCGACATCAGTTAAAAGTCCGCTCATAGCAAGTGAAGTAGCATTTGTCTGTCTTGCAAGCCAACAACCTAGTTTATTTAATGTTGCTAAAGCTTGAGCTCTAGCTACTTTGGGAGCTAAAAATGAGGCAACTATTATTTCACCCAGGTTCCAAAAATTTACTTTGTCATCACAGCTCAAATAAAAAGCATGCTTTGACCTTCAAGAACACAATCCTCTTTTGTATATTATCATAGTGCTATTAGGGATAAACATGCCTAAGATATCCACTGTACATGGGCAATTATATGGGACTTTATATGGGATGGCACCCCCTTCCAGGTCCAATCCTGTGGCAACTAAGGCAGAGACTCCGTTTCTGGCTACAAACAAAATCCCTTATTGAGTGAGCTTACAGGCTTTTATAGTATTCTGCCTAGCGGTTAGTAGTGGGTTAGTTCCTTTGGTACTTTTCCATCACGAAACAATCTTATTGATCACGCACTTTCTCAGCTAATCACATTACTGTCCACGCACTTTTGCTTGACCAATTATTTCTAAACATAGTTCTTTGCCATCACTACTCATTATATCGAAACTTTCACTTCCCCTTGACTACACATTCTTTATCATGTCTTAAGCATCCTCCTGTTTCCAAATTTACAGTCCTCAGAAATTATCTTGCTGTTCTCTTCAGTTCCACCCGATGTTCTTTCTCCGGTTCTTCCCAGCTTGTCCCTTTCACTCCTTTCAAGGTTTATGGTTGATAAGAGTCCAAATGTTCAGGCTCTCGTCCAGGTCTACTGGTGCAGCTTCTTGTGCAGCATGTTGAAGACAGCTTTTTTTTTTTTTTTTTTTTTCACCCTCTACACTACCATTGTATTAGAATCTTTCTAGTTTTTGCCTTAGCATTTTCTAGTAGCTGCTGCAAATTTGCATGCTCTAACATCTCTTTTACAAGTAACAAATCCACACAACACAAGGTATAGTTTCTCATTAGTAACTGGCTAGTAAATACAGGTGGTTTTATACACAAAATCACAGCCTCTAATAATAGCTACGTTACAAGCACACATATTCAAGTTGTTACTTTTCAGTTGCCCCCAAGTGATGTCCTGCAATCATTTATTTTTCTCTTCCTCTATCTCATTCTGCTCGGGGTATTTACTGTCAGCTCCTATAGCTGAGGTATCAGGTTTCTCCACTTGTCTGTCCAGCTTATGGTAAGGGTTAACAAACTTTGCAGGTAGCCACCATGGATCTGTAGGTAGGAGGATACAAACATACCCCCTCTCAGCTCCTGAGAAGGAGCTGGGTTAGAGTGATTCAAAGGCATTCTGATGGGAAAAGAATGTGAAGCTACAGCTGCCTGCCTGCTTAGCAGCAGCCATAAATACCTGCTAGCAACCACACTTTTGCATTAACCCGTTCTTGTCCAAAATGTTAATCTGCTACCCATTAAAACTTTTACACAAACCCAACAACAAAAAATACACGGAACACTGTCTGCCCTCAACACACACACACACACACGCACACACATGGGATCCTACAAGCACACTCCATACAACTACAATATTCAAAACACAAAACCCAGACAATCATTACTTCCACTACACAGTCCCTCATACGGAACGTGGCGTAAGGACCCTGTGAAGACAATCAAAAAATCAGCTCCAAGCAGCATCATCGCAGTGTGACGTGGCAGGCTCAACTTTAGCGGGCATCCCCGCAGAGGCTCTGCCTCCCCACATCGCACGAGCCTTGGGCTTTTACACTGACCAAAATGCACACTCATTCCGATGCAGGTGGCCAGCCTACATTGGAAGAAGTGGTCAGCAATATCCTTAAAAAGTCTCCAAGGGCTAATAGAAACACAAATATATATGGATATATATTTCCCAACTTCTAATACATGTGGATAACAAAGAGACTATCAAATGAGTTGTATACGGGGTTTCAAGTCCACAGCCTGCCACATTACTCATATAACATATTCAAAAGGCTATAAGGGTACTTTTTTTTTTTTTCTTTTTTTTTTTCTTTTTTTTTTTTTCTCTTTTTTTTTTTTCTCTTTTTTCTGTAGGGGCCAATTTGTCATCAGCAGGGAGGATTCCCCCAGGGTAGGCTTTGAGGGTTGTTGTCACTCGTTGTGGGGAACCCCCCTGTCCCTCGCCCTGTCGCACAAAGGGGAGTGTTACCAGGACTCCACTTCGCGTTTTTTTGCTGCTGCCGTTGTTGCTGTTGCCGTTGCCGCGGTTTCTGGCAGTCGCGCTGCAGCTCCAGTGCTGCCCGCTCGGCCGCGCGGCCTGAGAGCTCCGGCCGCGCCTCCCGGGGCACCTTCCTCCACAGCTCCCGCGCAAAGGTCTGCACCCACGGCTCCTCCACTCGCAGCGCTCCAGCAGCTCCTCTCCTGGAGATAACTTTCTCGATAGCACCCCACGTCTCCTTCCATAATCAAAGAGGGCAGTAAGCCCTTTTCCTAGATCCCGCTTCTCTAAGAAGCACTTAAATAAATCAAAGGCCGCTTGTCTTTCCATTTTTCACTACTCTCTCTTTTTTAAGTTTTGGTACCAATGCAGCTCACCAGCAAGCAGGCCAACTCAGCGGGCGGCGGAGGCTCCCTCTTCGTCCTTCAGGCTCAGAGGCTCCTATTCTCTTTCAGGATTGACCTCTGTCTCTTCTCCAGGCTTTACCTTAGGACTACTTAGTAGTCCGATTCTTTTTTTTTTTTTTATCATAGGCTCCTCTTCTCTTTCAGGATTGGCCTCTTTTTTCTTCTTTCACTGCCCGTTCTCTGCCCGGCATCTTCGACCAGCAAAACCGAGCATTTTTTCTTCTTTCAGCCCCCCGGATGCTGCTTCTCCGGTGCTTTCCCGCTCCGTGCGCAATTCTCCCAGCCGCTACGGGTACCCGGGTTCCTCTGTTGGTCCCTGTTCGGGCGCCAATATGTCGTCGCGCACGGAGGGAACACATGCACAATCAATATGATTGATAAAAGTGATCCGTTTATTGTGCTCAAATAGTGGGTATATATAGTGTCAAACTGCCACGTACACACAGCTTCCCGTAGTGATTGGTTGGCATATACAGCATTGGGTACATTCCAGGTGCATTTCGGTGATTTCCCCTGCTCATATACACATCCTCCCCTCAAGGTCTCTGCTCCTAGTTCACAGACAATTTTTAGCTACAAGGTTGGCCGGCTGGTCTTCTATCTCTATTGGTTAACTTCCAGGGTTTTTCCACTGCTGGCAACTGTACACAACTGGTGTTTTTTCTCACTTTCAGAGAATCTGTGCTTAATTAAGCTCAGACATGGGAACATGACCTTTGATTGCTAAACATGTCTCCACATTACTCAGACACTCCTGCGTCCCTGCAATGACCAGTGGGGAGCAATGTCTCTCCCTCTTAGCCAGAGCTCCTGAAAAGAAAGCATTTGAAAGCTGCCTCAAGATGTTATTCATAGCTGAAAATAATCATGAATTTGACTATGACTGTGTCATGGTTTAAGCCCAGGCCGTAAATCAGAACCACGCAGTCCACTTCCCCCCCCACCTTTCTTCCCCCCACTCCTGGAGGGACGGGGAGGAGAATCAAAAGAATGCAACTCCCATGGGTTGAGATAAGAACAGTTTAGTAACTAAGGTATAACACAAATCACTACTGCTACCACTAATAGTAATAATGATAAAGGAAATAACAAGGAAGAGAATACAACTGCTCACCAACTGGTACCTCGCCCCCGCCCCGCAGTGATCCAGCCCTTCCGGGAACTCTCACTTCTACATCCTGGACATGACGTGCTGTGGTATGGAATACCTCTTGGGCTAGTTTGGGTCAGGTGTCCTGTCCCTGCTTCCTCCCGGGTTCTCCTCCTCCCTGGCAGAGCATGAGACTCACAAAATCCTTGGTCAGGGTAAACATTCTGACCAGCAACTGAAAACATCGGCTTTATCAGTATTATTCCCAGGCCAAAAGTCAAAACACAGCACTGCACCAGTAGAAAAAATGACTGCTACTGCTAAACCAGGACAGATTGCTGTTGAGATTTGCCACATCCCAGCAGAGCTGAGTTTCACCTCACGTATGGGTTTGTGCAGTCTTGACCTTCTGATTGAACTTACTCAGAGACTCCTGCGTCCCTGCAATGACCAGTGGGGAGCAATGTCTCTCCCTCTTAGCCAGAGCTCCTGAAAAGAAAGCATTTGAAAGCTGCCTCAAGATGTTATTCATAGCTGAAAATAATCATGAATTTGACTATGACTGATAGCCACGCTCACCACTAATAAGGCAAAGGGATGGAAGCACACACAAAATATCCTTCTGCACATGCCTGAGACATCCGAGTTGATCGATCTTATGAAGGTGGAGCACAGATGAGTTATTCAGTGATAGAAAACGGGAGAACACTATTTCAGATGAAAGAGGCACGGGCTTCATCACCAGTGAGGCCTTGGCAAGCAGCACCTACTACGTGTTCAGATGCTTCATGAGCAAGGAATGTTGGTTCCCCCCAGGGCTCTGGAACACAGCATAAAAGCCTGCTCTACTCCAGGCTCTGCATCTTCCTCTCTTGCTTCCATTTCCTCTAACAACAAGGTAAGCCTGAGTCTGCTCTGTCTCTCTCTGTGGGCTGAAGTGCTGTGCTGGTGGCTACTCAGGCTGATGTTGGGCTGCCTCTGCTTGGCCCTGCAATGGAAATAGTCAACCCCTGAGACCTCTGTCCTTTTCTTGAAGGTGGCTGGGGGGAGCCTGAAAGAGGAGGGATTTCCAAGCAGACAGAATCAGTGGGGCTCAGATGCAGGGATGTCTGCCCACCAGAATTTGCTTCTCCATCAGATTGTCTGTAACCAAACGGCCAAGTGCGTGCAGTGCTCTCTTTAATGCAGCACAGTTTGCTCTGGAGATGGGGTGTGATCCGTCATTCCACAGGGGCTTTAGCCCCAGTGAAATGGGCCCTAATACAAAAGGGGCCAGCCTTCCAGTTGTATGCAACCTGCTGGGCCAGTGAAGACTCTGGAAGTTGTAGAGTCACTGCGTGTATTTAAAACAAGATCTGTCCACAGAGAGTTGAAGAAGACAAGGACACGCTAATACTGAGGTTTGTGTTCCCTGCCTGCTCTGTGTTTCAGCTTTGCCTCACTCACCGAGAGATGTCTTGCTTCAGACCATGTCCCCCACGCCCCTGCGGCACCTCTGGCCCAACGCCACTTGCAAGCAGCTGCAGTGAGCCCTGTGTCGCCCGCTGCGCTGACTCGACGGTTGCCATCCAGGCCTCCCCGGTGGTGGTGACCCTGCCGGGCCCCATCCTCACCTCTTTCCCGCAGAGCACAGCCGTGGGATCCTCTCTGTCAGCTGCTGTTGGGAGCTCCCTCAGCACTGGCGGGGTTCCCATCTCTTCTGGGGGCTCCCTAGGTCTGGGGGGGTCAGGCCTGTGTCTGCCTCCCCCCCGCTGCAGTCTAAACTGTTGAAGCTGGCGGATCATCCCCTTTGGAGCCAGAAGGGAGAGGTGACTCCTGCAGGAGCAAGAGCGTGGCCACGGCTTCCAGACAGGCTGGGTGTCCTCTTCCCACCTGGCAGGAGGGTCCTGTGCCACTAGGTGGAGCAGAACGGGAAAACGGAAGCACTTTGTGTGGACCTTGTCCTTGGGAAATGGGGCATTCTCTGTGCCTCCCTGAACCCTGCAGACATCTTTCTTGGTCTCTGTTCTGTGCACCTGCATTTCCTCCTTCTGATTAAAGATTTGGTGCAGCATAGCTGGAGACTCATGGTGGTTTGTTCTCCTCCTCCCTCACTTAACTACCTGTGCTGTGCAAGGAGGGATCTGCTGTCTCTCGTGACAGCCAAGCATGGACTACTGCCATACTTTTCTGGGGCTCCCTGAACTGATCGAGGATCAAGGATGATCAAGGTGGCAAAGAGAAATGGAAAAGCCCCAGAGAAACTGAGAGAGCAAGAAGCAGTGGACAGAGTTGGAACTCTGGCTACTGCTGGAGGCATTGCTGGTCAAAGATGGGAGAAGGCTGCTCAGGGAGTTGAAGATTCTCCATCTTTGGAGATGTCCAACATAGAACCAGACAAGGCCAGGAAAAACGTCCCCCGCTTGACCTGGACTCGGACTGTCTGATCTCCATCTCCACCTCAGGTGTTGCGTGCTTTGGTGAGGAACTGCTTGATGCCCTCACGCAGGAGCAGCCAACAACTGCAAGGAAGCGCAGAGGGTGCAGGGGCCAATGATCTAGATCAGAGTGGATGACACAATTGACCCAACAGCAAAAGCAAGGCTGTCAAGGTGTAAGCGTGCTGAGAAAGCCCTGTGGGAGCCAAAACTTTGCACAAGGTCCTACTGAGATTTGAACTCAGATCGCTGGATTCAGAGTCCAGAGTGCTCACTATTACACCATGGGACCTCTAGGCACATGCTGGATAGGTCTTTCTCCTGCAGCCGCCCTCGCTGAGACATATGCTCCTGGCTCAGCCTGCCAGTCTCCCCATCTCCCTGGCCATTGGTCATCAAGAGCATCTTTCCTTCAGGGACACTGGGCACTTTTCACTCACAGAAGAGGGAGTGGCACAGCTTTTTCTAAAAGTCTCGCAGACCCTCTCTTACAAGGCACAGGCTGGTATCCCCTGAGAATCTTCCTTTTGCCTGGTGAGACCTGCTGATGGCCTTTCCAGCGTAGCATCTTCAACACTCATACCTCAAAGGGTACATTCACAGCCCAGTGATCGGTGGTTCAGTGCTTATATTTGTGGGCTCTGCTGGCATTTCTTCCTTTCAACCGCGCATGTTGGACAGCCTCTCAATCTGCCATTCTAAGTCATGGCCGGTCCTGTTTCTCACCTTGTAGCTCATACTACGGCAGCCTTTGCCCAGGTGTCCTTACTCTCAGTTGCAGTCCTAGCCAAGCTCCTGACCTTGACAAATGAGGCAATCAAGACAGAGGGCAGCGGACGTGGTTCAACTGCAAGACCAGCTAGCAGGAGGACCCAAAGCCGTTTGTTATGGGTTGCACAAGCTGGGCTGCCTTCCTCTGCTGGGACAGTCTAGGCTGACTTCAAACCCTGTCCTTTCTTTCAGGGACACGCTGTCCCCTAGTGCCCCCAGCTGGCCTCTCCCTCAGTGAGAACACTGTTTGCTCTCCTGAGATGGTTCCAGACTCAGGTGCCTTTTGCTGTGCATTTTGCACACAGTGGGGAGAAGCTCCCTGCTTGAGGAAGGAGAAGGCACTGTGACCCCCTGAAATGCCTTCCAACCAGCAGGATTGATAGAAGGTGAAGCTGAAGCAGGGCCAGCCCCAGAGCTGGAGCAGGCAGCTCAGTGCTTGAGGCCTAGTGGAACTTGAGTGAGATACCCAACACGAAGGAGAATCCACATGTTCTCTGGGCACCTGCTCCAGTGCTTCAAGACACCCTGCGAATCTCTCAGTGGTCCAAAGCAGCCCCTGCACTCTGCTTTTCCCAAGCTGGGCTATGCTCAAAGGCCTGCTTGGCTTGGAGATGCCCAGAGAACTAGCCACAAGGCAAGGCAGCAGAGCGGAGTGGCTCCAGTGCACCATGGGACCTGAACGTCCTAAGGGAAGATGGGTTCCTCTGGAACAGGAGA
This sequence comes from Psittacula echo, assembly GCF_963264785.1. Taxonomy (NCBI): domain Eukaryota; kingdom Metazoa; phylum Chordata; class Aves; order Psittaciformes; family Psittacidae; genus Psittacula; species Psittacula echo. The sequence continues at coordinate 277,581 of NC_137741.1, forward strand.
AGCAACGCACCCTGGAGCCAGGCTGAAGAAAACCTTGTCTGCATTGGCCAGGATTCGAATGTGGGCCAACTGCTTGGAAGGCAGCCATGCTCTCGACTATACCACCAATGCTCATGGGGGGCACTACTGCCTCCTGCTCCTCCACCTGCCAATCTGCCTGCCTCACTGTCGTGGTTTAAGCCCCGGCTGTAAATTAGAACCACGCAGTCTACTTCTCCCCCCAACCCCCCAGAGGGATGGGGAGGAGAATCAAAAGAATGCAACTCCCACGGGTTGAGATAAAAACAGTCCAGTAACTAAGGTATAACACAAATCACTACTGCTGCCACCAATACTAATAATGATAAGAGAAATAACAAGGGAAGAGAATACGATACCACCTTCTGGAAAAGAGAGCCCGACAGAAAAGAGGACGTGCCCTTCCGGGTAGCTCCCAGTTACATCCCCCGGCATGACATGCTGTGGTACGGAATACCTCTTTGGCTAGTTTGGGTCAGGTGTCCTGTCCCTGCTTCCTCCCGGCTTCTCCTCCTCCCTGGCAGAGCATGAGACTCACAAAGTCCTTGGTCAGTCTAAACATCGGTGTTATCAGCTTTGTTTCCAGGCCAAAAGTCAAAAACACAGTGCTGCAACAGCTACTAAGAAGGAGAAAAACTGACTGCTACTGCTGAACCCAGGACAGTATCCACCCCTTATTCCATACCATTCACGTCATGCTCAGATCCCACATTTTCCATATACCCTCACTCTCATCTCAGTGCACTGTTATCTTAGTGCACGGACCAATTCCTATAAAGCTACTCAGTCCGTTCGGTCCATGATGTTGGGCTCCATCTCTTGTAACAGTCTTTCAGGGCAGGAGACGCTGTGTGCAGTGTTGGATCGTTGCCTGCTGATGCTGATCATTCCTTTACTGTAGAACTCGTCCGGTTCTATCAAAGTTCATTCTCTGTTGCGATGATGGTCGGAGGGAAGTCAGGGCCAGTCACTGGTGCCCTGCAGACTTCTAGTTGATGGGCTATAGCAGGCAACAGTGTACAATTGAGTTCATTGTCTGTTTGCCCCTGAAATCAAATCCCCTTGAGGCACGCATCGGACTTCCCCATCTTCCCGCATTACCCACCAAGTATATCCAGGTCCCTGAGCAAAAGCAATCCCACGAGTGGGTTTGCCTTTACCTGAAGCAGGAATAACCCAGACTGTCTTCCCTAGCAAATTCTTCATGTGCACCACAGGAACTTTGTCCCCCTCTACAATATGTAAAAGTTCTGACTGGGCTGGGCCAGCCCTGTTGGCAGATCCTCTGGTGTTGACCAACCAGGTGGCCTTTGGTAAGTGTGTATCCCAATGCTTGAAAGTTCCCCCACCCATTGCTCTCAGTGTAGTTTTTAACAGCCCATTGTACCGTTCAATTTTCCCAGAGGCTGGTGCATGGTAGGGGATGTGATATACCCACTCAATGCCATGCTCTTTGGCCCAAGTGTCTATAAGGTTATTCCGGAAATGAGTCCCATTGTCTGATTCAATTCTTTCTGGGGTGCCACGTCGCCACAAAATCTGGTTCTCAAGGCCCAGGATAGTGTTCCGGGCAGTGGCATGGGGCACAGCGTATGTTTCCAGCCACCCGGTGTTTGCTTCCACCATGGTAAGCACATGGCGCTTGCCTTGGGGGGTTGGTGGGAGTGTGATATAATCAATCTGCCAGGCCTCCCCAGATTTATACTTCAGCCATCGTCCTCCATACCAAAGAGGCTTTCACCGTTTGGCTTGTTTAATTGCAGCACGTTTCACACTCATGAATAACCTGGGCAATAGTGTCCATTGTTAAGTCCACCCCTCGATCACGGGCCCATCTATATGTTGCATCTCTGCCCTGATGACCTGAAGTGTCATGGGCCCACCGGGCCAAAAATAATTCACCTTTATGTTGCCAATCTAAGTCCATCTGAGCCACTTCAATCTTGGCAGCTTTATCCACTTGTTGGTGGTTCTGGTGTTCCTCAGTGGCCCGACTCTTGGGTACATGGGCGTCTACATGGTGTACCTTAACCACCAGGTTCTGCACCCGGGCAGCAATATCTTGCCACAGTGCAGCAGCCCAGATGGGTTTACCTCTGCGTTGCCAGTTGCTCTGCATCCATTGCTGCAACCACCCCCACAGGGCATTTGCCACCATCCATGAGTCAGTATAGAGATAAAGTACTGGCCACTTTTCTCGTTCAGCAATGTCCAGGGCCAGCTGGATGGCTTTCACCTCGGCAAACTGACTCGATTCACCCTCTCCTTCAGCAGTTTCTGCAACTTGTCGTTGAGGACTCCATACAGCTGCTTTCCATCTCCGATGCTTTCCCACAATACGGCAGGACCCATCAGTAAACAAGGCATACTGCTTTTCACTTTCTGATAGTTTATTATATGGTGGGGCCTCTTCAGCACGCATCACCTCCTCCTCTGGTGACATTCCAAAATCTTTGCCCTCTGGCCAGTCCATGATGACTTCCAGAATGCCTGGACAACTGGGATTTCCTATTCGAGCTCATTGTGTAATTAGTGCAGCCCATTTACTCCATGTCACATCGGTTGCATGATGTGTAGAGGAGACCCTGCCTTTGAACATCCAGCCCAGCATGGGCAACTGGGGTGCCAGGAGGAGCTGTGCTTCAGTGCCAATCACCTCCGAAGCAGCTCAAACCCCTTCATAGGCTGCCAGTATCTCTTTCTCAGTTGGGGTATAGCTGGCCTCAGATCCTTTGTATCCCCGACTCCAAAAGCCAAGGGGTCGACCTCGAGTCTCCCCTGGAGCTTTCTGCCAGAGGCTCCAGGTAGGACCATTCTCCCTGGCTGCGGTGTACAGTACATTTTTTACATCTGTCCCAGTCCGGACTTGTCCAAGGGCTACTGCGTGAACTATCTCACGTTTAATTTGCTCAAAGGCTTGTTGTTGCTCAGGGCCCCATTTAAAATCGTTCTTCTTCCGGGTCACATGATAGAGAGGGCTTACAATCGAACTGTAATTTGGGATGCGCATTCTCCAGAACCCCACAGCACCCAAGAAAGCTTGTGTTTCTTTCTTATTAGTTGGTGGAGACATTGCTGTTATTTTGTTGATCACATCTGTAGGGATCTGGTGACGTCCATCATGCCATTTTATTCCCAAAAATGGAATCTCCTGTGCAGGTCCCTTGACCTTACTCCGTTTTATGGCAAAACCAGCTTTCAGCAGGATTTGGATTATTTTCCTCCATTTCTCAAAGACTTCTTCCGCTGTATCACCCCACACAATAATGTCATCAATGTATTGCAGGTGTTCTGGAGCTTGCCCCTGTTCCAGTGCATTCTGGATCAGTCCATGGCAGATGGTAGGGCTGTGTTTCCACCCCTGGGGCAGTCGGTTCCAAGTATACGGGACGCCCCTCCAAGTAAAAGCAAACTGTGGCCTGCACTCTGCTGCCAAAGGAATTGAGAAGAATGCATTGGCAATATCAGTCGTGGCATACCACTTGGCTGCCTTTGACTCCAGTTCGCACTGAAGTTCTAGTATGTCCGGTACGGCAGCACTCAATGGTGCTGTGACTTCATTCAGGACACGATAGTCTACTGTTAGTCTCCACTCTCCATTAGACTTTCGCACTGGCCATATGGGGCTATTAAAGGGTGAGCGGGTCCTGCTGATCACCTCCTGACTCTCCAGACTACAGATCAGCTTATGGATGGGAATCAGGGAGTCTCGGTTGGTGCGATACTGCCGCCGGTGCACTGTTGTGGTCGCGATTGGCACTTGTTGCTCTTTGACCTTCAGCAACCCCACAACAGAGGGATCCTCTGAGAGACCAGGCAAGGTGGACAGCTGCTCATTTTCCTCAGTCTCCAAAGCAGCAATACCAAAAGCCCATCGGTACCCTTTTGGGTCTTTGAAGTACCCTCTCCTGAGGTAATCTATGCCGAGGATGCATGGAACCTCTGGACCAGTCACAATGGGGTGCTTTTGCCATTTCCTCCCAGTCAGGCTGATCTCAGCCTCCAGTACAGTCAACTCTTGGGATCCTCCTGTCACTCCAGAGATATAGATGGGTTCCACCCCTTGACAGCTTGACGGCATCAGGGTACACTGTGCACCGGTATCTACTAGAGCTTTATACTTCTGTGGGACTGATGTGCCAGGCCATCTGACCCACACAGTCCAGTAAATCCGATTGTCCCCTACCTCCACCTGGCTGGAGGCAGGGCCCCTCTAACAGTCATCACAACGTTGGACACCTAAGTCGTGTTGAAAGGGATTATTCTTCGTTATCACAGGAGCTGGAGTAAAATCAGCTCTTCCGCTCCATCTGGGAACCTGCTCACCAGAGACTGAAGCTGCAGCTCTCATGGGATGATTAGCCTTGACCCTTGTTCCTATTTTCAATTCACTCACCCATTCCTCCAAAGCTGAAGTAGGTTTTCCATCCCACTTCGTCATGTCTTCTCCATGATCCCACAGGTAAAACCATAGGGTGGCCCGTGCTGTATGCCTTCTATATCTTCTCTCTCGAACTATAGGACGTCTTTTGTTAACAGCTGAGACGTGTGTTGGTACACGTGAGGAGCTGGATAAATCAGATAGATCGTCCCTCAATTGTTTGACATCCTGGGACAGTTTTTCCACAGCTGAGATGATGGAAGGGGTGAGATTGTCTTCGAACTCTCAGAGTTTATGAATCATTTCATCCACTGTTGGTGGTACTATGTCATTCCAGGTTACTGTTGCCAATGAGTGGGCATATGATGACGGTGCATTCCGTGTAAGTTTTCACCACATGGGTCGTGTACATTCGACTTCATCTGGGTCTATGGGTATATCTCCGTTATTCGGTTTGATGTGATACATCATCTCTACGATGGCTGATTCCCTCAGAGACTGGATGCCTTTGTCTAAAGTAGTCCACTTGGCCGAACGACTCATAACATCGTCCTTGTATGGAAACCTTTCTTTCACAGCTGCCAAGAGCCGCCTCCAAAGACTGAGAGACTTTTTCTCTCTTGCAATTGCTTTGTCAATTCCCCCTTCTCTAGCAAGTGATCCCAGCTGCTTGGCTTCCATACCTCCTAGTTCGTGACCATCGGCCTCATTGTCCCAGCATTGGAGCAACCAGGTGATGATGTGCTCCCCTGGTTGACGGGTAAAATCTTTTCGCATATTCCGTAGCTCGGTTGAGGTCCAAGGTCAAGAAGTCACCTCTTCTTCTTCATCATGTGATGATGACTCCTGATCAGATGGTGGCCCGGGTGGTGAATACATTGTTTCTTCATCTTGCTTCACCCTTCTTGCCTCTTTTTTGCTTTTTCTCTTGTGTACAGGGGCAATCAATATTGGTACGAATTGGTCCTCTGGTTTAGCTGCAGTCATTATCACTGTGGTTTGAGTAGCAACAGTACTTGTCGCTGGGGGTGGTGTAGCTGCTGTGCTTGGAGCTGGGGTAGCTTCGCTGTCTCTTGCAGTCGAAGTTTGAGTAGTGGCTGTACTTGTCGCTGGGGTAGCTGCACTGTCTGTTGCAGTCGAAGTTTGAGTAGTGGCTGTATTGTCGCTGGGGGTGGTGTAGCTGCTGTGCTCGGAGCTGGAGTAGCTGCGCTGTCTGTTGCTTTGCCCTCAGATCCAGGGACATTTTTTTCCTTTTGAAGGTGCTGGATAGTGTTGAACAAGGCCCGGTAAGCATAGGCCAAGCCTCAGCACATTGACATGATTTGTCCCTCTCTGGTATGACCAGGATGACAACACACCTCATTTAAGTGTTTTACTAATTCTTCTGGATTTTGCATTTGTTCGGTGGTGAAATTCCAAAACACTGGAGGGGCCCACTGACCTAGATACTTGCCCATACTATCCCACACACCCTGCCACTCATGGCTGTCCAGCCTCGGGGAAAATCTCTCGGTCCCCCTATTTTGTCGTCTAACCCCAGACAAGGCCCAAACCCGACTCTGCTTAACTCTTGAGATCAGACGTAATGGTTGTGGACAAAACACACTCTGTATGCGTGCCAACATGGTGACCCCCATCACAATCAGCAAACAGGTCTCAACAATATTAAAAGGCCACTCAAAAACTTCAAAACTCTCAAACGATGCTGTAAAGGGTCTGGAAGGGGCACTGGGAGGGTAAAAGAATGTCTCCTTCATAGGTTGACCACCCAGGAAGGAGAAAAAAGATGTATAGTTGCTAAGCATTTGTATTATATACTTCCCAAAGTATAAAGGTGGTGACCACACTGGGAACATAAGCCAGATCAGTTTCATGATCAATTTTTCTATTGTATTACAAGTCATTACCATAAAATACAATGAGATAATAACCTTAGCCCAAGCCCCACACTTGAAAAACACTAACACAGCAAATACCGGCTAACTAAGCTACAGCATATTAAGACTGTGAGATCAAAACCAACAACTTTGAGAGCCAATAAATCAGCATTGTGACAAGTGACTATTAATCCAAAACAATGAATGCTTATCACAAATACAATTAGATACACTCCGGTCAGATCTGTCGTTATTTCAACCCTTCGTGCCCCACGTTCAGAGCCAAAAAGAACTGTCGTGGTTTAAGCCCCGGCTGTAAATTAGAACCACGCAGTCTACTTCCCCCCCCAAACCCCCAGAGGGATGGGGAGGAGAATCGAAAGAATGTAACTCCCACGGGTTGAGATAAAAACAGTCCAGTAACTAAGGTATAACACAAATCACTACTGCTGCCACCAATACTAATAATGATAAGAGAAATAACAAGGGAAGAGAATACGATACCGCCCGCCGGAAAAGAAAGCTCGACAGAAAAGAGGACATGCCCTTCCGGGTAGCTCCCAGTTACATCCCCCGGCATGACGTGCTGTGGTACGGAATACCTCTTTGGCTAGTTTGGGTCAGGTGTCCTGTCCCTGTTCCTCCCGGCTTCTCCTCCTCCCTGACAGAGCATGAGACTCACAAAGTCCTTGGTCAGTCTAAACATCAGTGTTATCAGCTTTCTTCCCAGGCCGAAAGTCAAAAACACAGTACTGCAACAGCTACTAAGAAGGAGAAAAACTGACTGCTAATGATGAACCCAGGACACTCACTCTGCCAGGTCACAAAGTCACCTGTCTCTTCTCCTCCGGCTAAGCACCTGGCCAGTCCCTTCCAGTCCTCCTCCTTCCAGTCCCCTGCATGCAAAGGACTTCAAGCTGCTGGGATGTCTCTGTTTGTTCCCTGGGAGTGATATCTTGGACGCGGACACTCACGCCGCTGGGTGCTGCTAATGGTGCCTCTCTCAGACTACGTTCATGCCTGTACCAGCTCTGCATGTACTATGCACGTGGATGTGCCTTTGTGGCTATGCACCTTTGGTGGTATAATCGCAGACAAACCCCCAGCCAGCTGCTCACTCCTTCTCAGACTCTGGGGGAGATGCAGAGCGCTGAAAACAGGATGGGTCACGACAAACTTGACTTTGAAAAACACAGCTTAGCAAAAACTCTTGTGGGCAAACCAGGCTTACCTTGGCAAGGGAGTCAAGGCATAGAGGGTGTGGAAGTTGTTGCTGATTAAAACAGATTCATGTAGTGAGAAACACAAACACCAACATAAAACACCGTCTTTCCTCACCCCTGTCCCAAGGTCTGTTTTACACCTTCACACCACACTCCTTTCCCTCTGTTGTTCTCCCACCTTGTGCAGCCCTAGCCTTACTGCTACCTGACAGCCCAGTGCTGCCCCTGACACCATGCAGCTAGCCAGAGAGCCAGAGAAACCCTTTTTCTCTGTGCCTGGAGCCATTCCTGTCCTGCCCAACACTGCTGGCCAGAGCATGCAGCAACCAGGCAGAGGAGGGAAAAGCAAAAGGGGGATAGAGAGGGCCAGCACGGGGGTGCAGACGTGAGCACACTGAGGTGTCCTTTCCACTGTCCTTCTTTATTCCTGCTGAGAATCTCTCTGAGGTTCTTTCTCCCTTGCAATCCTTTCCCCAGCCTCAGTGACACGGCTGCAGAGAATCGACCATGTGCCAGCCATGTGCATTTCTCTCCTCCTCTTTCTGTAGGCTCTTCTTGCACGTGCTTCTCACAGTTTACTCTTTCCTTAAGATGCTAAACCACGCAGGCAGGCTACCAGAAGCTCATCCTCTGCCGCTGCTCTAGTAGGTGCAGCCATGCATGCAACTGAAAGAAGACCTCTGGAAGCCTCTGGCTCTTTTCTGTCCCACCCATCAGGGTCGGTGGACGCAGGGGATGGTCTCCTGATAACACAGACACCACCGTGTCCTTTTTTGCCAATCCACATCTTTCCCAGAGGCTGAGGGCACAGATTACACTCACCTCTCATCATCTCATCCTTCAGTTAAATTTGGAAAGCCCCCTTGGAAAGGTTGTTCATGTCTGACCGTCCTGGGGACTGGTCGGGCAGAATACCTCCACACCCCCAGCCTCTTAAGTTGCACTCTGGAACTAGGTACAGTGGAGCTCTTTTCATGGCTCATGCTCAGCCCAGATCCATAGTCTTCCCCCCAAATGCCTGCCTTGTCAGTGGGAGCAGAGTTTACCATTCAACCAAGACAAGACCAAGAGGGAAAGCGCTTCAACTCTCTGCATGGGCACCAGGCACACTGTGGAGCTGGGTGCCACCGCAGAACTCTGGTCATTTGGCAGCAGCCCAAAAAACAGCTGTTCACCGTAGCTGGCAGGATTCAATCCTGCGCGGGGAAACCCCAATGGATTTCTAGGCCATCGCCTTCACCACTCGGCCACAACTACCTGCTGCAGCCCTCTCTGCCCTGCTGATCGCAGTGCCTGTGCAATGAGACCCAGCTCCCAGGGAGTTTCAGGGCAATGCTCCACTTCAAGATTTGTAGCCGGGACTTTCACTGCACATGTCATGAATCAAAGACCTCTCTGTGTTATTTCAAGGCACCCTGGAGACGCTGACTGACGCTGTTCAGGAGCTGGCGCTGCGGGGACATCCTGGAACTGGGTGCCACACTGTTCCTGGCAGCTAAGAGCTGAGACAACTTCACGTCTCTAGCAGCTTATGGCCTATGGACCAAGGGAAAGAAAGGAGCCTCTCAGAACTGGACTCTCTGTCTGAAGGGGACAAAGCTACTCAAACCTTTCCTAGTTCAACAATTGCTTAAAGCAGAACACGCTACAGTCCCTCCTCTGCTGACATTCCAAAAACAACCTGCGTGGTGAGGTTGCCTGTGGGATTTGTGTTAGCACAGTGTTTACAGGCTTCCATGCATTTCAACCTACAAAAGGACCTGGAGTCCACCTCTCAGACCACCTGAGAGTAATTGTGATGAAGAAGGCAGAAATGCCTTTGACAAAGCAGAACTTTTGGAGGACTGAGGCTATGAGCTCTGGCCACGCTGGCTTACCTGCATCCAGGGCACTGTGTCCTCTGAAGTCCACAGCAGCATGACTCATGTTAGCCTAGAGTTCAGGGGTTTTCCCAACTCTTCCACATCACAAGGACTCCCAGCTGCTCTGGGAGACTGATCCGATGTGCCTTTGTAATTTGAAATGCATGGAACTGGCCACCCCATCCCTGACCCAAAAAAAATGGGCTACGAGCTTCCGGCTCCCTTCCCCACACCTCTCCTCAAAAGAACGCCATCCAGGCATCTGGGCTCTGGGACACCCTTGCTGAGCAAAACAGATCAATTTGGGCGTGGGTCTCGCTCAGGGAAGATGGCGGGCATCTCTTTCATCACAAAACTAGGCCGTGGTGGAACCTGATGAACTTAAGCAAGGTGCTCATGGCTATCACTCCTTCCCGCAGGGAAATTCCTCATAGCACACAATGGTCCTTTCTTGCTGTTGAGGGTACAGAGGTGAGACTGTCCGGCCTGCAGTTCCCCAGGTCTTCCTTTTATATATCTGGGGGATTATATTTCCCCTTTCCCAGCCACTGGGTATTTTACAACTTTGCTATTTTGATGAATAGTGGCTTAGCAACTTCATCTGACAGTTCTTGCAGGACTCTCGGGTGCATCTCCTCAGTTCCACAGGACTTGTGCACTTTCACCTTCCTGACATGGTCTTGAACTTCCATCTTCTTCGTGTTGGTCACAGCCAGGCCTCCCATTTGGCTCACCTAAAGAGTGGGGCTGCAACTTCTTTCACCTTCCTTTGTTGTTCTGTGTACCTGAAGAATGCCTTCTAGTGATTTTTCATGGCCCCAGACAAGTTCAGCGCCAGCTGTGCCTTCGTTTTCCTGATGCCCTCCTTACACACCCATGACATTCTCTGTAATCTGCCCAGGATGTGTATCCCTGCCTTCACTGCCTGTGCATCTTTGGTATGTTTTAGGTTTAGTTTAGTTTAGTTTAGTTTAGTTTAGTTTAGTTTAGTTTAGTTTGGTTTGTTTCAGTTTGGCTAAGAGGCCTTGCCTTTCTCAAGCTAGGCTCCTGCTTCCCCTGTCGGTCTTCTTGCATGTCGGGATTTCTAGAGGCTCCTGAAAATTGTCTTTCAATATGTCCCAGCTCTCGGCATCTTTTATCTCTGAGGCCATTTTCCAAGGGATCGCACACGGTAGTGCCTTAAACAGCCAGTAGCTTGCCTTTCTACAGTGTAGGGTCCTGACTCTTACTTTTTACCTACCCTATACCTCTCGAGGCTGAGAATTCTACCAAGGCATGATTGCTGCTGATAGGGCTACTCCTCTCTTGACGTTTTTGGTAAGTTCTTCTGCACTAGTAAAGAGCAGGTCCAGCAGTGTCTCTCCTCTGGTCGAATTCTCCATCACCTCTACTAGGAAGTTGTCCACAACAGACTCCAGTAGTTTCCTGGACTGCTTTTGGTTTGCTGTGTCACTTTGCTAGCAGACATCTTGGTGGTTGAAGTACCTTGTTGGGATCCGGACCTGAGAAGAGGCGATGCTTCCTAAGGCTTTGCCACAGGCAGTTTTTACTGCCCACAAGCTCAGGTAACAAAGGGAGATTGAAATGACGGACAGCAGACCAGTGTGTCAGGCAGCCCTCTTTCAAGCGACTCCTCCATGGGATCTCCATAGTTATGTCCCTTGATGACTGAACCGTGCCCTAAGGCTTCTTCCATCCAGGGACCCGGGCTCAACATCAGAAGTCAGGAACCTGTTGGAAACAAGGAAGTCAACACGTAGGAGGGTGATCAAAGAGATGCCACATCCTTCCTGAAAGGAACCCTCACACTCATTGAGCTGTTCTACTCTTTGACGAAACCGGCACCTGAAGCTATGAGCTCTGGTGTGCCTGGCGCACCAGGGCACCGTCTCCACTGAATTCCACAGCAAGGTGGCTCATGTTAGCCTAGAGTTCAGGGGTTTTCCCAACTCTTCCACATCACAAGGACTCCCAGCAGATACTCTGGGAGACTGATCCGATGTGCCTTTGTAATTTGAAATGCATGGAACTGGCCACCCCATTCCTGACCCAGAAAAATGGTCTATGACTTTCTGGTTCCCTGCCCCGCACCTCTCCTCAAAAGCAGGCCATCCAGGCATCTGGGCTTTGGGACACCCTTGCTGAGCAAAACAGGTCAAATTGGGTGTGGGTCTCACTCAGGGAAGATCGCAGGCATCTCTTTCATCACAAAACCAGGCCGTGGTAGAGCCCGATGAACATAAGCAAGGTGCTCATGCCCATCACTCCTTCCCACAGAAAAGTTCCTTATGGCACACAATGGTCCTTCCTTGCTGTTGAGATTTGCCACATCCCAGCAGAGCTGAGTTTCACCTCACGTATGGGTTTGTGCAGTCTTGACCTTCTGATTGAACTTACTCAGAGACTCCTGCGTCCCTGCAATGACCAGTGGGGAGCAATGTCTCTCCCTCTTAGCCAGAGCTCCTGAAAAGAAAGCATTTGAAAGCTGCCTCAAGATGTTATTCATAGCTGAAAATAATCATGAATTTGACTATGACTGATAGCCACGCTCACCACTAATAAGGCAAAGGGATGGAAGCACACACAAAATATCCTTCTGCACATGCCTGAGACATCCGAGTTGATCGATCTTATGAAGGTGGAGCACAGATGAGTTATTCAGTGATAGAAAACGGGAGAACACTATTTCAGATGAAAGAGGCACGGGCTTCATCACCAGTGAGGCCTTGGCAAGCAGCACCTACTACGTGTTCAGATGCTTCATGAGCAAGGAATGTTGGTTCCCCCCAGGGCTCTGGAACACAGCATAAAAGCCTGCTCTACTCCAGGCTCTGCATCTTCCTCTCTTGCTTCCCTTTCCTCTAACAACAAGGTAAGCCTGAGTCTGCTCTGTCTCTCTCTGTGGGCTGAAGTGCTGTGCTGGTGGCTACTCAGGCTGATGTTGGGCTGCCTCTGCTTGGCCCTGCAATGGAAATAGTCAACCCCTGAGACCTCTGTCCTTTTCTTGAAGGTGGCTGGGGGGAGCCTGAAAGAGGAGGGATTTCCAAGCAGACAGAATCAGTGGGGCTCAGATGCAGGGATGTCTGCCCACCAGAATTTGCTTCTCCATCAGATTGTCTCTAACCAAACGGCCAAGTGCGTGCAGTGCTCTCTTTAATGCAGCACAGTTTGCTCTGGAGATGGGGTGTGATCCGTCATTCCACAGGGGCTTTAGCCCCAGTGAAATGGGCCCTAATACAAAAGGGGCCAGCCTTCCAGTTGTATGCAACCTGCTGGGCCAGTGAAGACTCTGGAAGTTGTAGAGTCACTGCGTGTATTTAAAACAAGATCTGTCCACAGAGAGTTGAAGAAGACAAGGACACGCTAATACTGAGGTTTGTGTTCCCTGCCTGCTCTGTGTTTCAGCTTTGCCTCACTCACCGAGAGATGTCTTGCTTCAGACCATGTCCCCCACGCCCCTGCGGCACCTCTGGCCCAACGCCACTTGCAAGCAGCTGCAGTGAGCCCTGTGTCGCCCGCTGCGCTGACTCGACGGTTGCCATCCAGGCCTCCCCGGTGGTGGTGACCCTGCCGGGCCCCATCCTCACCTCTTTCCCGCAGAGCACAGCCGTGGGATCCTCTCTGTCAGCTGCTGTTGGGAGCTCCCTCAGCACTGGCGGGGTTCCCATCTCTTCTGGGGGCTCCCTAGGTCTGGGGGGGTCAGGCCTGTGTCTGCCTCCCCCCCGCTGCAGTCTAAACTGTTGAAGCTGGCGGATCATCCCCTTTGGAGCCAGAAGGGAGAGGTGACTCCTGCAGGAGCAAGAGCGTGGCCACGGCTTCCAGACAGGCTGGGTGTCCTCTTCCCACCTGGCAGGAGGGTCCTGTGCCCGCTGCTCCTCACTGCAAGACGAGCCTCACTCTGCCTCCTCCAGCTGTGCTTTGCTCTGAGTTCCTGAGGACAGGGCTCCTTCTCTTCTACTTTGCTGAACCTCCTACTGATACGGGGAGGGTTCCGGAGTCAGGACTGCTCTTGGTGGCCTGGGATTGCCACTAGGTGGAGCAGAACGGGAAAACGGAAGCACTTTGTGTGGACCTTGTCCTTGGGAAATGGGGCATTCTCTGTGCCTCCCTGAACCCTGCAGACATCTTTCTTGGTCTCTGTTCTGTGCACCTGCATTTCCTCCTTCTGATTAAAGATTTGGTGCAGCATAGCTGGAGACTCATGGTGGTTTGTTCTCCTCCTCCCTCACTTAACTACCTGTGCTGTGCAAGGAGGGATCTGCTGTCTCTCGTGACAGCCAAGCATGGACTACTGCCATACTTTTCTGGGGCTCCCTGAACTGATCGAGGATCAAGGATGATCAAGGTGGCAAAGAGAAATGGAAAAGCCCCAGAGAAACTGAGAGAGCAAGAAGCAGTGGACAGAGTTGGAACTCTGGCTACTGCTGGAGGCATTGCTGGTCAAAGATGGGAGAAGGCTGCTCAGGGAGTTGAAGATTCTCCATCTTTGGAGATGTCCAACATAGAACCAGACAAGGCCAGGAAAAACGTCCCCCGCTTGACCTGGACTCGGACTGTCTGATCTCCATCTCCACCTCAGGTGTTGCGTGCTTTGGTGAGGAACTGCTTGATGCCCTCACGCAGGAGCAGCCAACAACTGCAAGGAAGCGCAGAGGGTGCAGGGGCCAATGATCTAGATCAGAGTGGATGACACAATTGACCCAACAGCAAAAGCAAGGCTGTCAAGGTGTAAGCGTGCTGAGAAAGCCCTGTGGGAGCCAAAACTTTGCACAAGGTCCTACTGAGATTTGAACTCAGATCGCTGGATTCAGAGTCCAGAGTGCTCACCATTACACCATGGGACCTCTAGGCACATGCTGGATAGGTCTTTCTCCTGCATCTGCCCTCGCTGAGACATATGCTCCTGGCTCAACCTGCCAGTCTCCCCATCTCCCTGGCCATTGGTCATCAAGAGCATCTTTCCTTCAGGGACACTGGGCACTTTTCACTCACAGAAGAGGGAGTGGCACAGCTTTTTCTAAAAGTCTCGCAGACCCTCTCTTACAAGGCACAGGCTGGTATCCCCTGAGAATCTTCCTTTTGCCTGATGAAACCTGCTGATGGCCTTTCCAGCGTAGCATCTTCAACACTCATACCTCAAAGGGTACATTCACAGCCCAGTGATCGGTGGTTCAGTGCTTATATTTGTGGGCTCTGCTGACTTATTCCCCCTTTCAACCACACCTCTTGGACAGCCTCTCAATCTGGTAGTCTATGTCATGGCCGGTCCTCTTTCTCACCTTGTAGCTCATACTACGGCAGCCTTTGCCCAGATGTCCTTACTCTCAGTTGCAGTCCTAGCCAAGCTCCTGACCTTGACAAATGAGGCAATCAAGACAGAGGGCAGTGGACGTGGTTCAACTGCAAGACCAGCTAGCAGGAGGACCCAAAGCCGTTTGTTATGGGTTGCACAAGCTGGGCTGCCTTCCTCTGCTGGGACAGTCTAGGCTGACTTCAAACCCTGTCCTTTCTTTCAGGGACACGCTGTCCCCTAGTGCCCCCGGCTGGCCTCTCCCTCAGTGAGAACACTGCTCTCCTGAGATGGTTCCAGACTCAGGTGCCTTTTGCTGTGCATTTTGCACACAGTGGGGAGAAGCTCCCTGCTTGAGGAAGGAGAAGGCACTGTGACCCCCTGAAATGCCTTCCAACCAGCAGGATTGATAGAAGGTGAAGCTGAAGCAGGGCCAGCCCCAGAGCTGGAGCAGGCAGCTCAGTGCTTGAGGCCTAGTGGAACTTGAGTGAGATACCCAACACGAAGGAGAATCCACATGTTCTCTGGGCACCTGCTCCAGTGCTTCAAGACACCCTGCGAATCTCTCAGTGGTCCAAAGCAGCCCCTGCACTCTGCTTTTCCCAAGCTGGGCTATGCTCAAAGGCCTGCTTGGCTTGGAGATGCCCAGAGAACTAGCCACAAGGCAAGGCAGCAGAGCGGAGTGGCTCCAGTGCACCATGGGACCTGAACGTCCTAAGGGAAGATGGGTTCCTCTGGAACAGGAGAAGCAACGCACCCTGGAGCCAGGCTGAAGAAAACCTTGTCTACATTGGCCAGGATTCGAATGTGGGCCAACTGCTTGGAAGGCAGCCATGCTCTCGACTATACCACCAATGCTCATGGGGGGCACTACTGCCTCCTGCTCCTCCACCTGCCAATCTGCCTGCCTCAATCTTGCCAGGTCACAAAGTCACCTGTCTCTGCTCCTCCACATCAGTGCCTGGCCAGCCTCCTCCTTCCAGTCCCCTGCATGCAAAGGACTTCAAGCTGCTGGGATGTCTCTGTTTGTTCCCTGGGAGTGATATCTTGGATGCGGACACTCACGCCGCTGGGTGCTGCTAATGGTGCCTCTCTCAGACTACGTTCATGCCTGTGCCAGCTCTGCATGTACTATGCACGTGGATGTGCCTTTGTGGCTATGCACCTTTGGTGGTATAATCGCAGACAAACCCCCAGCCAGCTGCTCACTCCTTCCCAGACTCTGGGGGAGATGCAGAGCGCTGAAAACAGAATGGGTCACGACAAACATGACTTAGAAAAACACAGCTTAGCAAAAACTCTTCTGGGCAAACCAGGCTTACCTTGGCAAGGGAGTCGAGGCATAGAGGGTGTGGAAGTTGTTGCTGATTAAAACAGATTCATGTAGTGAGAAACACAAATACCAACATAAAACACCGTCTTTCCTCACCCCTGTCCCAAGGTCTGTTTTACACCTTCACACCACACTCCTTTCCCTCTGTTGTTCTCCCACCTTGTGCAGCCCTAGCCTTACTGCTACCTGACAGCCCAGTGCTGCCCCTGACACCATGCAGCTAGCCAGAGAGCCAGAGAAACCCCTTTTCTCTGTGCCTGGAGCCATTCCTGTCCTGCCCAACACTGCTGGCCAGAGCATGCAGCAACCAGGCAGAGGAGGGAAAAGCAAAAGGGGGATAGAGAGGGCCAGCACGGGGGTGCAGACGTGAGCACACTGAGGTGTCCTTTCCACTGTCCTTCTTTATTCCTGCTGAGAATCTCTCTGAGGTTCTTTCTCCCTTGCAATCCTTTCCCCAGCCTCAGTGACACGGCTGCAGAGAATCGACCATGTGCCAGCCATGTGCATTTCTCTCCTCCTCTTTCTGTAGGCTCTTCTTGCACGTGCTTCTCATAGTTTACTCTTTCCTTAAGATGCTAAACCACGCAGGCAGGCTACCAGAAGCTCATCCTCTGCCGCTGCTCTAGTAGGTGCAGCCACGCATGCAACTGAAAGAAGACCTCTGGAAGCCTCTGGCTCTTTTCTGTCCCACCCATCAGGGTCGGTGGACGCAGGGGATGGTCTCCTGATAACACAGACACCACCGTGTCCTTTTTTGCCAATCCACATCTTTCCCAGAGGCTGAGGGCACAGATTACACTCACCTCTCATCATCTCATCCTTCAGTTAAATTTGGAAAGCCCCCTTGGAAAGGTTGTTCCTGTCTGACCGTCCTGGGGACTGGTCGGGCAGAATACCTCCACACCCCCAGCCTCTTAAGTTGCACTCTGGAACTAGGTACAGTGGAGCTCTTTTCATGGCTCATGCTCAGCCCAGATCCATAGTCTTCCCCCCAAATGCCTGCCTTGTCAGTGGGAGCAGAGTTTACCATTCAACCAAGACAAGACCAAGAGGGAAAGCGCTTCAACTCTCTGCATGGGCACCAGGCACACTGTGGAGCTGGGTGCCACCGCAGAACTCTGGTCATTTGGCAGCAGCCCAAAAAACAGCTGTTCACCGTAGCTGGCAGGATTCAATCCTGCGCGGGGAAACCCCAATGGATTTCTAGGCCATCGCCTTCACCACTCGGCCACAACTACCTGCTGCAGCCCTCTCTGCCCCGCTGATCGCAGTGCCTGTGCAATGAGACCCAGCTCCCAGGGAGTTTCAGGGCAATGCTCCACTTCAAGATTTGTAGCCGGGACTTTCACTGCACATGTCATGAATCAAAGACCTCTCTGTGTTATTTCAAGGCACCCTGGAGACGCTGACTGACGCTGTTCAGGAGCTGGCGCTGCGGGGACATCCTGGAACTGGGTGCCACACTGTTCCTGGCAGCTAAGAGCTGAGACAACTTCACATCTCTAGCAGCTTATGGCCTATGGACCAAGGGAAAGAAAGGAGCCTCTCAGAACTGGACTCTCTGTCTGAAGGGGACAAAGCTACTCAAACCTTTCCTAGTTCAACAATTGCTTAAAGCAGAACACGCTACAGTCCCTCCTCTGCTGACATTCCAAAAACAACCTGCGTGGTGAGGTTGCCTGTGGGATTTGTGTTAGCACAGTGTTTACAGGCTTCCATGCATTTCAACCTACAAAAGGACCTGGAGTCCACCTCTCAGACCACCTGAGAGTAATTGTGATGAAGAAGGCAGAAATGCCTTTGACAAAGCAGAACTTTTGGAGGACTGAGGCTATGAGCTCTGGCCACGCTGGCTTACCTGCATCCAGGGCACTGTGTCCTCTGAAGTCCACAGCAGCATGACTCACGTTAGCCTAGAGTTCAGGGGTTTTCCCAACTCTTCCACATCACAAGGACTCCCAGCAGATACTCTGGGAGACTGATCCGATGTGCCTTTGTAATTTGAAATGCATGGAACTGGCCACCCCATCCCTGACCCAAAAAAAATGGGCTACGAGCTTCCGGCTCCCTTCCCTGCACCTCTCCTCAAAAGAACGCCATCCAGGCATCTGGGCTCTGGGACACCCTTGCTGAGCAAAACAGATCAATTTGGGCGTGGGTCTCGCTCAGGGAAGATGGCGGGCATCTCTTTCATCACAAAACTAGGCCGTGGTGGAACCTGATGAACTTAAGCAAGGTGCTCATGGCTATCACTCCTTCCCGCAGGGAAATTCCTCATAGCACACAATGGTCCTTTCTTGCTGTTGAGGGTACAGAGGTGAGACTGTCCGGCCTGCAGTTCCCCAGGTCTTCCTTTTATATATCTGGGGGATTATATTTCCCCTTTCCCAGCCACTGGGTATTTTACAACTTTGCTATTTTGATGAATAGTGGCTTAGCAACTTCATCTGACAGTTCTTGCAGGACTCTCGGGTGCATCTCCTCAGTTCCACAGGACTTGTGCACTTTCACCTTCCTGACATGGTCTTGAACTTCCATCTTCTTCGTGTTGGTCACAGCCAGGCCTCCCATTTGGCTCACCTAAAGAGTGGGGCTGCAACTTCTTTCACCTTCCTTTGTTGTTCTGTGTACCTGAAGAATGCCTTCTAGTGATTTTTCATGGCCCCAGACAAGTTCAGCGCCAGCTGTGCCTTCGTTTTCCTGATGCCCTCCTTACACACCCATGACATTCTCTGTAATCTGCCCAGGATGTGTATCCCTGCCTTCACTGCCTGTGCATCTTTGGTATGTTTTAGGTTTAGTTTAGTTTAGTTTAGTTTAGTTTAGTTTAGTTTGGTTTGTTTCAGTTTGGCTAAGAGGCCTTGCCTTTCTCAAGCTAGGCTCCTGCTTCCCCTGTCGGTCTTCTTGCATGTCGGGATTTCTAGAGGCTCCTGAAAATTGTCTTTCAATATGTCCCAGCTCTCGGCATCTTTTATCTCTGAGGCCATTTTCCAAGGGATCGCACACGGTAGTGCCTTAAACAGCCAGTAGCTTGCCTTTCTACAGTGTAGGGTCCTGACTCTTACTTTTTACATACCCTATACCTCTCAAGGCTGAGAATTCTACCAAGGCATGATTGCTGCTGATAGGGCTACTCCTCTCTTGACGTTTTTGGTAAGTTCTTCTGCACTAGTAAAGAGCAGGTCCAGCAGTGTCTCTCCTCTGGTCGAATTCTCCATCACCTCTACTAGGAAGTTGTCCACGACAGACTCCAGTAGTTTCCTGGACTGCTTTTGGTTTGCTGTGTCACTTTGCTAGCAGACATCTTGGTGGTTGAAGTACCTTGTTGGGATCCGGACCTGAGAAGAGGCGATGCTTCCTAAGGCTTTGCCACAGGCAGTTTTTACTGCCCACAAGCTCAGGTAACAAAGGGAGATTGAAATGATGGACAGCAGACCAGTGTGTCAGGCAGCCCTCTTTCAAGCGACTCCTCCATGGGATCTCCATAGTTATGTCTCTTGATGACTGAACCGTGCCCTAAGGCTTCTTCCATCCAGGGACCCGGGCTCAACATCAGAAGTCAGGAACCTGTTGGAAACAAGGAAGTCAACACGTAGGAGGGTGATCAAAGAGATGCCACATCCTTCCTGAAAGGAACCCTCACACTCATTGAGCTGTTCTACTCTTTGACGAAACCGGCACCTGAAGCTATGAGCTCTGGTGTGCCTGGTGCACCAGGGCACCGTCTCCACTGAATTCCACAGCAAGGTGGCTCATGTTAGCCTAGAGTTCAGGGGTTTTCCCAACTCTTCCACATCACAAGGACTCCCAGCAGATACTCTGGGAGACTGATCCGATGTGCCTTTGTAATTTGAAATGCATGGAACTGGCCACCCCATTCCTGACCCAGAAAAATGGTCTATGACTTTCTGGCTCCCTGCCCCGCACCTCTCCTCAAAAGCAGGCCATCCAGGCATCTGGGCTCTGGGATGCGCTTGCTGAGCAAAACAGGTCAAATTGGGTGTGGGTCTCACTCAGGGAAGATCGCAGGCATCTCTTTCATCACAAAACCAGGCCGTGGTAGAGCCCGATGAACATAAGCAAGGTGCTCATGCCCATCACTCCTTCCCATAGAAAAGTTCCTTATGGCGCGCAATGGTCCTTCCTTGCTGTTGAGATTTGCCACATCCCGGCAGAGTTGAGTTTCACCTCACGTATGGGTTTGTGCAGTCTTGACCTTCTGGTTGAACTTACTCTGTCGTCGCGCACGGAGGGAACACATGCACAATCAATATGATTGATAAAAGTGATCCGTTTATTGTGCTCAAATAGTGGGTATATATAGTGTCAAACTGCCACGTACACACAGCTTCCCGTAGTGATTGGTTGGCATATACAGCATTGGGTACATTCCAGGTGCATTTCGGTGATTTCCCCTGCTCATATACACATCCTCCCCTCAAGGTCTCTGCTCCTAGTTCACAGACAATTTTTAGCTACAAGGTTGGCCGGCTGGTCTTCTATCTCTATTGGTTAACTTCCAGGGTTTTTCCACTGCTGGCAACTGTACACAACTGGTGTTTTTTCTCACTTTCAGAGAATCTGTGCTTAATTAAGCTCAGACATGGGAACATGACCTTTGATTGCTAAACATGTCTCCACAATTCCCCCTTTTTCTTTTTGAGCAAGCCAGATGGACGCTACACTTTTCTTAAGCATTGATATCACACATCGCAGCATACAACTTGCTATTAATACGAATAAGACTACTGCACATAATATCATTACACCTTGTATAAGCAAATCTTTAAGCCATCCAGAAATTCCCCATCCTTTAAAGAGTTTTGTCAACCAATCCAAACCATCATCTCTTATTAGTCGCTTGACCCCTTCTCTTAATTGTTGTATACTTTTATAAATTGACTCCAAATGATCTGACAAATTCATACAGCACATCCCTTCAAACTCTGCGCAACCATGTCCTTGTGCCAACAACAAAAAATCGATTGCTGCTCTATTCTGTAAGGTGGCATGACGAATACTATCGACATCAGTTAAAAGTCCGCTCATAGCAAGTGAAGTAGCATTTGTCTGTCTTGCAAGCCAACAACCTAGTTTATTTAATGTTGCTAAAGCTTGAGCTCTAGCTACTTTGGGAGCTAAAAATGAGGCAACTATTATTTCACCCAGGTTCCAAAAATTTACTTTGTCATCACAGCTCAAATAAAAAGCATGCTTTGACCTTCAAGAACACAATCCTCTTTTGTATATTATCATAGTGCTATTAGGGATAAACATGCCTAAGATATCCACTGTACATGGGCAATTATATGGGACTTTATATGGGATGGCACCCCCTTCCAGGTCCAATCCTGTGGCAACTAAGGCAGAGACTCCGTTTCTGGCTACAAACAAAATCCCTTATTGAGTGAGCTTACAGGCTTTTATAGTATTCTGCCTAGCGGTTAGTAGTGGGTTAGTTCCTTTGGTACTTTTCCATCACGAAACAATCTTATTGATCACGCACTTTCTCAGCTAATCACATTACTGTCCACGCACTTTTGCTTGACCAATTATTTCTAAACATAGTTCTTTGCCATCACTACTCATTATATCGAAACTTTCACTTCCCCTTGACTACACATTCTTTATCATGTCTTAAGCATCCTCCTGTTTCCAAATTTACAGTCCTCAGAAATTATCTTGCTGTTCTCTTCAGTTCCACCCGATGTTCTTTCTCCGGTTCTTCCCAGCTTGTCCCTTTCACTCCTTTCAAGGTTTATGGTTGATAAGAGTCCAAATGTTCAGGCTCTCGTCCAGGTCTACTGGTGCAGCTTCTTGTGCAGCATGTTGAAGACAGCTTTTTTTTTTTTTTTTTTTTTTCACCCTCTACACTACCATTGTATTAGAATCTTTCTAGTTTTTGCCTTAGCATTTTCTAGTAGCTGCTGCAAATTTGCATGCTCTAACATCTCTTTTACAAGTAACAAATCCACACAACACAAGGTATAGTTTCTCATTAGTAACTGGCTAGTAAATACAGGTGGTTTTATACACAAAATCACAGCCTCTAATAATAGGTACGTTACAAGCACACATATTCAAGTTGTTACTTTTCAGTTGCCCCCAAGTGATGTCCTGCAATCATTTATTTTTCTCTTCCTCTATCTCATTCTGCTCGGGGTATTTACTGTCAGCTCCTATAGCTGAGGTATCAGGTTTCTCCACTTGTCTGTCCAGCTTATGGTAAGGGTTAACAAACTTTGCAGGTAGCCACCATGGATCTGTAGGTAGGAGGATACAAACATACCCCCTCTCAGCTCCTGAGAAGGAGCTGGGTTAGAGTGATTCAAAGGCATTCTGATGGGAAAAGAATGTGAAGCTACAGCTGCCTGCCTGCTTAGCAGCAGCCATAAATACCTGCTAGCAACCACACTTTTGCATTAACCCGTTCTTGTCCAAAATGTTAATCTGCTACCCATTAAAACTTTTACACAAACCCAACAACAAAAAATACACGGAACACTGTCTGCCCTCAACACACACACACACACACGCACACACATGGGATCCTACAAGCACACTCCATACAACTACAATATTCAAAACACAAAACCCAGACAATCATTACTTCCACTACACAGTCCCTCATACGGAACGTGGCGTAAGGACCCTGTGAAGACAATCAAAAAATCAGCTCCAAGCAGCATCATCGCAGTGTGACGTGGCAGGCTCAACTTTAGCGGGCATCCCCGCAGAGGCTCTGCCTCCCCACATCGCACGAGCCTTGGGCTTTTACACTGACCAAAATGCACACTCATTCCGATGCAGGTGGCCAGCCTACATTGGAAGAAGTGGTCAGCAATATCCTTAAAAAGTCTCCAAGGGCTAATAGAAACACAAATATATATGGATATATATTTCCCAACTTCTAATACATGTGGATAACAAAGAGACTATCAAATGAGTTGTATACGGGGTTTCAAGTCCACAGCCTGCCACATTACTCATATAACATATTCAAAAGGCTATAAGGGTACTTTTTTTTTTTTTTCTTTTTTTTTTTCTTTTTTTTTTTTTCTCTTTTTTTTTTTTCTCTTTTTTCTGTAGGGGCCAATTTGTCATCAGCAGGGAGGATTCCCCCAGGGTAGGCTTTGAGGGTTGTTGTCACTCGTTGTGGGGAACCCCCCTGTCCCTCGCCCTGTCGCACAAAGGGGAGTGTTACCAGGACTCCACTTCGCGTTTTTTTGCTGCTGCCGTTGTTGCTGTTGCCGTTGCCGCGGTTTCTGGCAGTCGCGCTGCAGCTCCAGTGCTGCCCGCTCGGCCGCGCGGCCTGAGAGCTCCGGCCGCGCCTCCCGGGGCACCTTCCTCCACAGCTCCCGCGCAAAGGTCTGCACCCACGGCTCCTCCACTCGCAGCGCTCCAGCAGCTCCTCTCCTGGAGATAACTTTCTCGATAGCACCCCACGTCTCCTTCCATAATCAAAGAGGGCAGTAAGCCCTTTTCCTAGATCCCGCTTCTCTAAGAAGCACTTAAATAAATCAAAGGCCGCTTGTCTTTCCATTTTTCACTACTCTCTCTTTTTTAAGTTTTGGTACCAATGCAGCTCACCAGCAAGCAGGCCAACTCAGCGGGCGGCGGAGGCTCCCTCTTCGTCCTTCAGGCTCAGAGGCTCCTATTCTCTTTCAGGATTGACCTCTGTCTCTTCTCCAGGCTTTACCTTAGGACTACTTAGTAGTCCGATTCTTTTTTTTTTTTTTATCATAGGCTCCTCTTCTCTTTCAGGATTGGCCTCTTTTTTCTTCTTTCACTGCCCGTTCTCTGCCCGGCATCTTCGACCAGCAAAACCGAGCATTTTTTCTTCTTTCAGCCCCCCGGATGCTGCTTCTCCGGTGCTTTCCCGCTCCGTGCGCAATTCTCCCAGCCGCTACGGGTACCCGGGTTCCTCTGTTGGTCCCTGTTCGGGCGCCAATATGTCGTCGCGCACGGAGGGAACACATGCACAATCAATATGATTGATAAAAGTGATCCGTTTATTGTGCTCAAATAGTGGGTATATATAGTGTCAAACTGCCACGTACACACAGCTTCCCGTAGTGATTGGTTGGCATATACAGCATTGGGTACATTCCAGGTGCATTTCGGTGATTTCCCCTGCTCATATACACATCCTCCCCTCAAGGTCTCTGCTCCTAGTTCACAGACAATTTTTAGCTACAAGGTTGGCCGGCTGGTCTTCTATCTCTATTGGTTAACTTCCAGGGTTTTTCCACTGCTGGCAACTGTACACAACTGGTGTTTTTTCTCACTTTCAGAGAATCTGTGCTTAATTAAGCTCAGACATGGGAACATGACCTTTGATTGCTAAACATGTCTCCACATTACTCAGACACTCCTGCGTCCCTGCAATGACCAGTGGGGAGCAATGTCTCTCCCTCTTAGCCAGAGCTCCTGAAAAGAAAGCATTTGAAAGCTGCCTCAAGATGTTATTCATAGCTGAAAATAATCATGAATTTGACTATGACTGTGTCATGGTTTAAGCCCAGGCCGTAAATCAGAACCACGCAGTCCACTTCCCCCCCCACCTTTCTTCCCCCCACTCCTGGAGGGACGGGGAGGAGAATCAAAAGAATGCAACTCCCATGGGTTGAGATAAGAACAGTTTAGTAACTAAGGTATAACACAAATCACTACTGCTACCACTAATAGTAATAATGATAAAGGAAATAACAAGGAAGAGAATACAACTGCTCACCAACTGGTACCTCGCCCCCGCCCCGCAGTGATCCAGCCCTTCCGGGAACTCTCACTTCTACATCCTGGACATGACGTGCTGTGGTATGGAATACCTCTTGGGCTAGTTTGGGTCAGGTGTCCTGTCCCTGCTTCCTCCCGGGTTCTCCTCCTCCCTGGCAGAGCATGAGACTCACAAAATCCTTGGTCAGGGTAAACATTCTGACCAGCAACTGAAAACATCGGCTTTATCAGTATTATTCCCAGGCCAAAAGTCAAAACACAGCACTGCACCAGTAGAAAAAATGACTGCTACTGCTAAACCAGGACAGATTGCTGTTGAGATTTGCCACATCCCAGCAGAGCTGAGTTTCACCTCACGTATGGGTTTGTGCAGTCTTGACCTTCTGATTGAACTTACTCAGAGACTCCTGCGTCCCTGCAATGACCAGTGGGGAGCAATGTCTCTCCCTCTTAGCCAGAGCTCCTGAAAAGAAAGCATTTGAAAGCTGCCTCAAGATGTTATTCATAGCTGAAAATAATCATGAATTTGACTATGACTGATAGCCACGCTCACCACTAATAAGGCAAAGGGATGGAAGCACACACAAAATATCCTTCTGCACATGCCTGAGACATCCGAGTTGATCGATCTTATGAAGGTGGAGCACAGATGAGTTATTCAGTGATAGAAAACGGGAGAACACTATTTCAGATGAAAGAGGCACGGGCTTCATCACCAGTGAGGCCTTGGCAAGCAGCACCTACTACGTGTTCAGATGCTTCATGAGCAAGGAATGTTGGTTCCCCCCAGGGCTCTGGAACACAGCATAAAAGCCTGCTCTACTCCAGGCTCTGCATCTTCCTCTCTTGCTTCCATTTCCTCTAACAACAAGGTAAGCCTGAGTCTGCTCTGTCTCTCTCTGTGGGCTGAAGTGCTGTGCTGGTGGCTACTCAGGCTGATGTTGGGCTGCCTCTGCTTGGCCCTGCAATGGAAATAGTCAACCCCTGAGACCTCTGTCCTTTTCTTGAAGGTGGCTGGGGGGAGCCTGAAAGAGGAGGGATTTCCAAGCAGACAGAATCAGTGGGGCTCAGATGCAGGGATGTCTGCCCACCAGAATTTGCTTCTCCATCAGATTGTCTGTAACCAAACGGCCAAGTGCGTGCAGTGCTCTCTTTAATGCAGCACAGTTTGCTCTGGAGATGGGGTGTGATCCGTCATTCCACAGGGGCTTTAGCCCCAGTGAAATGGGCCCTAATACAAAAGGGGCCAGCCTTCCAGTTGTATGCAACCTGCTGGGCCAGTGAAGACTCTGGAAGTTGTAGAGTCACTGCGTGTATTTAAAACAAGATCTGTCCACAGAGAGTTGAAGAAGACAAGGACACGCTAATACTGAGGTTTGTGTTCCCTGCCTGCTCTGTGTTTCAGCTTTGCCTCACTCACCGAGAGATGTCTTGCTTCAGACCATGTCCCCCACGCCCCTGCGGCACCTCTGGCCCAACGCCACTTGCAAGCAGCTGCAGTGAGCCCTGTGTCGCCCGCTGCGCTGACTCGACGGTTGCCATCCAGGCCTCCCCGGTGGTGGTGACCCTGCCGGGCCCCATCCTCACCTCTTTCCCGCAGAGCACAGCCGTGGGATCCTCTCTGTCAGCTGCTGTTGGGAGCTCCCTCAGCACTGGCGGGGTTCCCATCTCTTCTGGGGGCTCCCTAGGTCTGGGGGGGTCAGGCCTGTGTCTGCCTCCCCCCCGCTGCAGTCTAAACTGTTGAAGCTGGCGGATCATCCCCTTTGGAGCCAGAAGGGAGAGGTGACTCCTGCAGGAGCAAGAGCGTGGCCACGGCTTCCAGACAGGCTGGGTGTCCTCTTCCCACCTGGCAGGAGGGTCCTGTGCCACTAGGTGGAGCAGAACGGGAAAACGGAAGCACTTTGTGTGGACCTTGTCCTTGGGAAATGGGGCATTCTCTGTGCCTCCCTGAACCCTGCAGACATCTTTCTTGGTCTCTGTTCTGTGCACCTGCATTTCCTCCTTCTGATTAAAGATTTGGTGCAGCATAGCTGGAGACTCATGGTGGTTTGTTCTCCTCCTCCCTCACTTAACTACCTGTGCTGTGCAAGGAGGGATCTGCTGTCTCTCGTGACAGCCAAGCATGGACTACTGCCATACTTTTCTGGGGCTCCCTGAACTGATCGAGGATCAAGGATGATCAAGGTGGCAAAGAGAAATGGAAAAGCCCCAGAGAAACTGAGAGAGCAAGAAGCAGTGGACAGAGTTGGAACTCTGGCTACTGCTGGAGGCATTGCTGGTCAAAGATGGGAGAAGGCTGCTCAGGGAGTTGAAGATTCTCCATCTTTGGAGATGTCCAACATAGAACCAGACAAGGCCAGGAAAAACGTCCCCCGCTTGACCTGGACTCGGACTGTCTGATCTCCATCTCCACCTCAGGTGTTGCGTGCTTTGGTGAGGAACTGCTTGATGCCCTCACGCAGGAGCAGCCAACAACTGCAAGGAAGCGCAGAGGGTGCAGGGGCCAATGATCTAGATCAGAGTGGATGACACAATTGACCCAACAGCAAAAGCAAGGCTGTCAAGGTGTAAGCGTGCTGAGAAAGCCCTGTGGGAGCCAAAACTTTGCACAAGGTCCTACTGAGATTTGAACTCAGATCGCTGGATTCAGAGTCCAGAGTGCTCACTATTACACCATGGGACCTCTAGGCACATGCTGGATAGGTCTTTCTCCTGCAGCCGCCCTCGCTGAGACATATGCTCCTGGCTCAGCCTGCCAGTCTCCCCATCTCCCTGGCCATTGGTCATCAAGAGCATCTTTCCTTCAGGGACACTGGGCACTTTTCACTCACAGAAGAGGGAGTGGCACAGCTTTTTCTAAAAGTCTCGCAGACCCTCTCTTACAAGGCACAGGCTGGTATCCCCTGAGAATCTTCCTTTTGCCTGGTGAGACCTGCTGATGGCCTTTCCAGCGTAGCATCTTCAACACTCATACCTCAAAGGGTACATTCACAGCCCAGTGATCGGTGGTTCAGTGCTTATATTTGTGGGCTCTGCTGGCATTTCTTCCTTTCAACCGCGCATGTTGGACAGCCTCTCAATCTGCCATTCTAAGTCATGGCCGGTCCTGTTTCTCACCTTGTAGCTCATACTACGGCAGCCTTTGCCCAGGTGTCCTTACTCTCAGTTGCAGTCCTAGCCAAGCTCCTGACCTTGACAAATGAGGCAATCAAGACAGAGGGCAGCGGACGTGGTTCAACTGCAAGACCAGCTAGCAGGAGGACCCAAAGCCGTTTGTTATGGGTTGCACAAGCTGGGCTGCCTTCCTCTGCTGGGACAGTCTAGGCTGACTTCAAACCCTGTCCTTTCTTTCAGGGACACGCTGTCCCCTAGTGCCCCCAGCTGGCCTCTCCCTCAGTGAGAACACTGTTTGCTCTCCTGAGATGGTTCCAGACTCAGGTGCCTTTTGCTGTGCATTTTGCACACAGTGGGGAGAAGCTCCCTGCTTGAGGAAGGAGAAGGCACTGTGACCCCCTGAAATGCCTTCCAACCAGCAGGATTGATAGAAGGTGAAGCTGAAGCAGGGCCAGCCCCAGAGCTGGAGCAGGCAGCTCAGTGCTTGAGGCCTAGTGGAACTTGAGTGAGATACCCAACACGAAGGAGAATCCACATGTTCTCTGGGCACCTGCTCCAGTGCTTCAAGACACCCTGCGAATCTCTCAGTGGTCCAAAGCAGCCCCTGCACTCTGCTTTTCCCAAGCTGGGCTATGCTCAAAGGCCTGCTTGGCTTGGAGATGCCCAGAGAACTAGCCACAAGGCAAGGCAGCAGAGCGGAGTGGCTCCAGTGCACCATGGGACCTGAACGTCCTAAGGGAAGATGGGTTCCTCTGGAACAGGAGAAGCAACGCACCCTGGAGCCAGGCTGAAGAAAACCTTGTCTGCATTGGCCAGGATTCGAATGTGGGCCAACTGCTTGGAAGGCAGCCATGCTCTCGACTATACCACCAATGCTCATGGGGGGCACTACTGCCTCCTGCTCCTCCACCTGCCAATCTGCCTGCCTCACTGTCGTGGTTTAAGCCCCGGCTGTAAATTAGAACCACGCAGTCTACTTCTCCCCCCAACCCCCCAGAGGGATGGGGAGGAGAATCAAAAGAATGCAACTCCCACGGGTTGAGATAAAAACAGTCCAGTAACTAAGGTATAACACAAATCACTACTGCTGCCACCAATACTAATAATGATAAGAGAAATAACAAGGGAAGAGAATACGATACCACCTTCTGGAAAAGAGAGCCCGACAGAAAAGAGGACGTGCCCTTCCGGGTAGCTCCCAGTTACATCCCCCGGCATGACATGCTGTGGTACGGAATACCTCTTTGGCTAGTTTGGGTCAGGTGTCCTGTCCCTGCTTCCTCCCGGCTTCTCCTCCTCCCTGGCAGAGCATGAGACTCACAAAGTCCTTGGTCAGTCTAAACATCGGTGTTATCAGCTTTGTTTCCAGGCCAAAAGTCAAAAACACAGTGCTGCAACAGCTACTAAGAAGGAGAAAAACTGACTGCTACTGCTGAACCCAGGACAGTATCCACCCCTTATTCCATACCATTCACGTCATGCTCAGATCCCACATTTTCCATATACCCTCACTCTCATCTCAGTGCACTGTTATCTTAGTGCACGGACCAATTCCTATAAAGCTACTCAGTCCGTTCGGTCCATGATGTTGGGCTCCATCTCTTGTAACAGTCTTTCAGGGCAGGAGACGCTGTGTGCAGTGTTGGATCGTTGCCTGCTGATGCTGATCATTCCTTTACTGTAGAACTCGTCCGGTTCTATCAAAGTTCATTCTCTGTTGCGATGATGGTCGGAGGGAAGTCAGGGCCAGTCACTGGTGCCCTGCAGACTTCTAGTTGATGGGCTATAGCAGGCAACAGTGTACAATTGAGTTCATTGTCTGTTTGCCCCTGAAATCAAATCCCCTTGAGGCACGCATCGGACTTCCCCATCTTCCCGCATTACCCACCAAGTATATCCAGGTCCCTGAGCAAAAGCAATCCCACGAGTGGGTTTGCCTTTACCTGAAGCAGGAATAACCCAGACTGTCTTCCCTAGCAAATTCTTCATGTGCACCACAGGAACTTTGTCCCCCTCTACAATATGTAAAAGTTCTGACTGGGCTGGGCCAGCCCTGTTGGCAGATCCTCTGGTGTTGACCAACCAGGTGGCCTTTGGTAAGTGTGTATCCCAATGCTTGAAAGTTCCCCCACCCATTGCTCTCAGTGTAGTTTTTAACAGCCCATTGTACCGTTCAATTTTCCCAGAGGCTGGTGCATGGTAGGGGATGTGATATACCCACTCAATGCCATGCTCTTTGGCCCAAGTGTCTATAAGGTTATTCCGGAAATGAGTCCCATTGTCTGATTCAATTCTTTCTGGGGTGCCACGTCGCCACAAAATCTGGTTCTCAAGGCCCAGGATAGTGTTCCGGGCAGTGGCATGGGGCACAGCGTATGTTTCCAGCCACCCGGTGTTTGCTTCCACCATGGTAAGCACATGGCGCTTGCCTTGGGGGGTTGGTGGGAGTGTGATATAATCAATCTGCCAGGCCTCCCCAGATTTATACTTCAGCCATCGTCCTCCATACCAAAGAGGCTTTCACCGTTTGGCTTGTTTAATTGCAGCACGTTTCACACTCATGAATAACCTGGGCAATAGTGTCCATTGTTAAGTCCACCCCTCGATCACGGGCCCATCTATATGTTGCATCTCTGCCCTGATGACCTGAAGTGTCATGGGCCCACCGGGCCAAAAATAATTCACCTTTATGTTGCCAATCTAAGTCCATCTGAGCCACTTCAATCTTGGCAGCTTTATCCACTTGTTGGTGGTTCTGGTGTTCCTCAGTGGCCCGACTCTTGGGTACATGGGCGTCTACATGGTGTACCTTAACCACCAGGTTCTGCACCCGGGCAGCAATATCTTGCCACAGTGCAGCAGCCCAGATGGGTTTACCTCTGCGTTGCCAGTTGCTCTGCATCCATTGCTGCAACCACCCCCACAGGGCATTTGCCACCATCCATGAGTCAGTATAGAGATAAAGTACTGGCCACTTTTCTCGTTCAGCAATGTCCAGGGCCAGCTGGATGGCTTTCACCTCGGCAAACTGACTCGATTCACCCTCTCCTTCAGCAGTTTCTGCAACTTGTCGTTGAGGACTCCATACAGCTGCTTTCCATCTCCGATGCTTTCCCACAATACGGCAGGACCCATCAGTAAACAAGGCATACTGCTTTTCACTTTCTGATAGTTTATTATATGGTGGGGCCTCTTCAGCACGCATCACCTCCTCCTCTGGTGACATTCCAAAATCTTTGCCCTCTGGCCAGTCCATGATGACTTCCAGAATGCCTGGACGACTGGGATTTCCTATTCGAGCTCATTGTGTAATTAGTGCAGCCCATTTACTCCATGTCACATCGGTTGCATGATGTGTAGAGGAGACCCTGCCTTTGAACATCCAGCCCAGCATGGGCAACTGGGGTGCCAGGAGGAGCTGTGCTTCAGTGCCAATCACCTCCGAAGCAGCTCAAACCCCTTCATAGGCTGCCAGTATCTCTTTCTCAGTTGGGGTATAGCTGGCCTCAGATCCTTTGTATCCCCGACTCCAAAAGCCAAGGGGTCGACCTCGAGTCTCCCCTGGAGCTTTCTGCCAGAGGCTCCAGGTAGGACCATTCTCCCTGGCTGCGGTGTACAGTACATTTTTTACATCTGTCCCAGTCCGGACTTGTCCAAGGGCTACTGCGTGAACTATCTCACGTTTAATTTGCTCAAAGGCTTGTTGTTGCTCAGGGCCCCATTTAAAATCGTTCTTCTTCCGGGTCACATGATAGAGAGGGCTTACAATCGAACTGTAATTTGGGATGCGCATTCTCCAGAACCCCACAGCACCCAAGAAAGCTTGTGTTTCTTTCTTATTAGTTGGTGGAGACATTGCTGTTATTTTGTTGATCACATCTGTAGGGATCTGGTGACGTCCATCATGCCATTTTATTCCCAAAAATGGAATCTCCTGTGCAGGTCCCTTGACCTTACTCCGTTTTATGGCAAAACCAGCTTTCAGCAGGATTTGGATTATTTTCCTCCATTTCTCAAAGACTTCTTCCGCTGTATCACCCCACACAATAATGTCATCAATGTATTGCAGGTGTTCTGGAGCTTGCCCCTGTTCCAGTGCATTCTGGATCAGTCCATGGCAGATGGTAGGGCTGTGTTTCCACCCCTGGGGCAGTCGGTTCCAAGTATACGGGACGCCCCTCCAAGTAAAAGCAAACTGTGGCCTGCACTCTGCTGCCAAAGGAATTGAGAAGAATGCATTGGCAATATCAGTCGTGGCATACCACTTGGCTGCCTTTGACTCCAGTTCGCACTGAAGTTCTAGTATGTCCGGTACGGCAGCACTCAATGGTGCTGTGACTTCATTCAGGACACGATAGTCTACTGTTAGTCTCCACTCTCCATTAGACTTTCGCACTGGCCATATGGGGCTATTAAAGGGTGAGCGGGTCCTGCTGATCACCTCCTGACTCTCCAGACTACAGATCAGCTTATGGATGGGAATCAGGGAGTCTCGGTTGGTGCGATACTGCCGCCGGTGCACTGTTGTGGTCGCGATTGGCACTTGTTGCTCTTTGACCTTCAGCAACCCCACAACAGAGGGATCCTCTGAGAGACCAGGCAAGGTGGACAGCTGCTCATTTTCCTCAGTCTCCAAAGCAGCAATACCAAAAGCCCATCGGTACCCTTTTGGGTCTTTGAAGTACCCTCTCCTGAGGTAATCTATGCCGAGGATGCATGGAACCTCTGGACCAGTCACAATGGGGTGCTTTTGCCATTTCCTCCCAGTCAGGCTGATCTCAGCCTCCAGTACAGTCAACTCTTGGGATCCTCCTGTCACTCCAGAGATATAGATGGGTTCCACCCCTTGACAGCTTGACGGCATCAGGGTACACTGTGCACCGGTATCTACTAGAGCTTTATACTTCTGTGGGACTGATGTGCCAGGCCATCTGACCCACACAGTCCAGTAAATCCGATTGTCCCCTACCTCCACCTGGCTGGAGGCAGGGCCCCTCTAACAGTCATCACAACGTTGGACACCTAAGTCGTGTTGAAAGGGATTATTCTTCGTTATCACAGGAGCTGGAGTAAAATCAGCTCTTCCGCTCCATCTGGGAACCTGCTCACCAGAGACTGAAGCTGCAGCTCTCATGGGATGATTAGCCTTGACCCTTGTTCCTATTTTCAATTCACTCACCCATTCCTCCAAAGCTGAAGTAGGTTTTCCATCCCACTTCGTCATGTCTTCTCCATGATCCCACAGGTAAAACCATAGGGTGGCCCGTGCTGTATGCCTTCTATATCTTCTCTCTCGAACTATAGGACGTCTTTTGTTAACAGCTGAGACGTGTGTTGGTACACGTGAGGAGCTGGATAAATCAGATAGATCGTCCCTCAATTGTTTGACATCCTGGGACAGTTTTTCCACAGCTGAGATGATGGAAGGGGTGAGATTGTCTTCGAACTCTCAGAGTTTATGAATCATTTCATCCACTGTTGGTGGTACTATGTCATTCCAGGTTACTGTTGCCAATGAGTGGGCATATGATGACGGTGCATTCCGTGTAAGTTTTCACCACATGGGTCGTGTACATTCGACTTCATCTGGGTCTATGGGTATATCTCCGTTATTCGGTTTGATGTGATACATCATCTCTACGATGGCTGATTCCCTCAGAGACTGGATGCCTTTGTCTAAAGTAGTCCACTTGGCCGAACGACTCATAACATCGTCCTTGTATGGAAACCTTTCTTTCACAGCTGCCAAGAGCCGCCTCCAAAGACTGAGAGACTTTTTCTCTCTTGCAATTGCTTTGTCAATTCCCCCTTCTCTAGCAAGTGATCCCAGCTGCTTGGCTTCCATACCTCCTAGTTCGTGACCATCGGCCTCATTGTCCCAGCATTGGAGCAACCAGGTGATGATGTGCTCCCCTGGTTGACGGGTAAAATCTTTTCGCATATTCCGTAGCTCGGTTGAGGTCCAAGGTCAAGAAGTCACCTCTTCTTCTTCGTCATGTGATGATGACTCCTGATCAGATGGTGGCCCGGGTGGTGAATACATTGTTTCTTCATCTTGCTTCACCCTTCTTGCCTCTTTTTTGCTTTTTCTCTTGTGTACAGGGGCAATCAATATTGGTACGAATTGGTCCTCTGGTTTAGCTGCAGTCATTATCACTGTGGTTTGAGTAGCAACAGTACTTGTCGCTGGGGGTGGTGTAGCTGCTGTGCTTGGAGCTGGGGTAGCTTCGCTGTCTCTTGCAGTCGAAGTTTGAGTAGTGGCTGTACTTGTCGCTGGGGTAGCTGCACTGTCTGTTGCAGTCGAAGTTTGAGTAGTGGCTGTATTGTCGCTGGGGGTGGTGTAGCTGCTGTGCTCGGAGCTGGAGTAGCTGCGCTGTCTGTTGCTTTGCCCTCAGATCCAGGGACATTTTTTTCCTTTTGAAGGTGCTGGATAGTGTTGAACAAGGCCCGGTAAGCATAGGCCAAGCCTCAGCACATTGACATGATTTGTCCCTCTCTGGTATGACCAGGATGACAACACACCTCATTTAAGTGTTTTACTAATTCTTCTGGATTTTGCATTTGTTCGGTGGTGAAATTCCAAAACACTGGAGGGGCCCACTGACCTAGATACTTGCCCATACTATCCCACACACCCTGCCACTCATGGCTGTCCAGCCTCGGGGAAAATCTCTCGGTCCCCCTATTTTGTCGTCTAACCCCAGACAAGGCCCAAACCCGACTCTGCTTAACTCTTGAGATCAGACGTAATGGTTGTGGACAAAACACACTCTGTATGCGTGCCAACATGGTGACCCCCATCACAATCAGCAAACAGGTCTCAACAATATTAAAAGGCCACTCAAAAACTTCAAAACTCTCAAACGATGCTGTAAAGGGTCTGGAAGGGGCACTGGGAGGGTAAAAGAATGTCTCCTTCATAGGTTGACCACCCAGGAAGGAGAAAAAAGATGTATAGTTGCTAAGCATTTGTATTATATACTTCCCAAAGTATAAAGGTGGTGACCACACTGGGAACATAAGCCAGATCAGTTTCATGATCAATTTTTCTATTGTATTACAAGTCATTACCATAAAATACAATGAGATAATAACCTTAGCCCAAGCCCCACACTTGAAAAACACTAACACAGCAAATACCGGCTAACTAAGCTACAGCATATTAAGACTGTGAGATCAAAACCAACAACTTTGAGAGCCAATAAATCAGCATTGTGACAAGTGACTATTAATCCAAAACAATGAATGCTTATCACAAATACAATTAGATACACTCCGGTCAGATCTGTCGTTATTTCAACCCTTCGTGCCCCACGTTCAGAGCCAAAAAGAACTGTCGTGGTTTAAGCCCCGGCTGTAAATTAGAACCACGCAGTCTACTTCCCCCCCCAAACCCCCAGAGGGATGGGGAGGAGAATCGAAAGAATGTAACTCCCACGGGTTGAGATAAAAACAGTCCAGTAACTAAGGTATAACACAAATCACTACTGCTGCCACCAATACTAATAATGATAAGAGAAATAACAAGGGAAGAGAATACGATACCGCCCGCCGGAAAAGAAAGCTCGACAGAAAAGAGGACATGCCCTTCCGGGTAGCTCCCAGTTACATCCCCCGGCATGACGTGCTGTGGTACGGAATACCTCTTTGGCTAGTTTGGGTCAGGTGTCCTGTCCCTGTTCCTCCCGGCTTCTCCTCCTCCCTGACAGAGCATGAGACTCACAAAGTCCTTGGTCAGTCTAAACATCAGTGTTATCAGCTTTCTTCCCAGGCCGAAAGTCAAAAACACAGTACTGCAACAGCTACTAAGAAGGAGAAAAACTGACTGCTAATGATGAACCCAGGACACTCACTCTGCCAGGTCACAAAGTCACCTGTCTCTTCTCCTCCGGCTAAGCACCTGGCCAGTCCCTTCCAGTCCTCCTCCTTCCAGTCCCCTGCATGCAAAGGACTTCAAGCTGCTGGGATGTCTCTGTTTGTTCCCTGGGAGTGATATCTTGGACGCGGACACTCACGCCGCTGGGTGCTGCTAATGGTGCCTCTCTCAGACTACGTTCATGCCTGTACCAGCTCTGCATGTACTATGCACGTGGATGTGCCTTTGTGGCTATGCACCTTTGGTGGTATAATCGCAGACAAACCCCCAGCCAGCTGCTCACTCCTTCTCAGACTCTGGGGGAGATGCAGAGCGCTGAAAACAGGATGGGTCACGACAAACTTGACTTTGAAAAACACAGCTTAGCAAAAACTCTTGTGGGCAAACCAGGCTTACCTTGGCAAGGGAGTCAAGGCATAGAGGGTGTGGAAGTTGTTGCTGATTAAAACAGATTCATGTAGTGAGAAACACAAACACCAACATAAAACACCGTCTTTCCTCACCCCTGTCCCAAGGTCTGTTTTACACCTTCACACCACACTCCTTTCCCTCTGTTGTTCTCCCACCTTGTGCAGCCCTAGCCTTACTGCTACCTGACAGCCCAGTGCTGCCCCTGACACCATGCAGCTAGCCAGAGAGCCAGAGAAACCCTTTTTCTCTGTGCCTGGAGCCATTCCTGTCCTGCCCAACACTGCTGGCCAGAGCATGCAGCAACCAGGCAGAGGAGGGAAAAGCAAAAGGGGGATAGAGAGGGCCAGCACGGGGGTGCAGACGTGAGCACACTGAGGTGTCCTTTCCACTGTCCTTCTTTATTCCTGCTGAGAATCTCTCTGAGGTTCTTTCTCCCTTGCAATCCTTTCCCCAGCCTCAGTGACACGGCTGCAGAGAATCGACCATGTGCCAGCCATGTGCATTTCTCTCCTCCTCTTTCTGTAGGCTCTTCTTGCACGTGCTTCTCACAGTTTACTCTTTCCTTAAGATGCTAAACCACGCAGGCAGGCTACCAGAAGCTCATCCTCTGCCGCTGCTCTAGTAGGTGCAGCCATGCATGCAACTGAAAGAAGACCTCTGGAAGCCTCTGGCTCTTTTCTGTCCCACCCATCAGGGTCGGTGGACGCAGGGGATGGTCTCCTGATAACACAGACACCACCGTGTCCTTTTTTGCCAATCCACATCTTTCCCAGAGGCTGAGGGCACAGATTACACTCACCTCTCATCATCTCATCCTTCAGTTAAATTTGGAAAGCCCCCTTGGAAAGGTTGTTCCTGTCTGACCGTCCTGGGGACTGGTCGGGCAGAATACCTCCACACCCCCAGCCTCTTAAGTTGCACTCTGGAACTAGGTACAGTGGAGCTCTTTTCATGGCTCATGCTCAGCCCAGATCCATAGTCTTCCCCCCAAATGCCTGCCTTGTCAGTGG
Source organism: Psittacula echo (assembly GCF_963264785.1). NCBI lineage: Eukaryota > Metazoa > Chordata > Aves > Psittaciformes > Psittacidae > Psittacula > Psittacula echo. Next base: position 314,712 of record NC_137741.1, read on the forward strand.
GAGCAGAGTTTACCATTCAACCAAGACAAGACCAAGAGGGAAAGCGCTTCAACTCTCTGCATGGGCACCAGGCACACTGTGGAGCTGGGTGCCACCGCAGAACTCTGGTCATTTGGCAGCAGCCCAAAAAACAGCTGTTCACCGTAGCTGGCAGGATTCAATCCTGGGCGGGGAAACCCCAATGGATTTCTAGGCCATCGCCTTCACCACTCGGCCACAACTACCTGCTGCAGCCCTCTCTGCCCTGCTGATCGCAGTGCCTGTGCAATGAGACCCAGCTCCCAGGGAGTTTCAGGGCAATGCTCCACTTCAAGATTTGTAGCCGGGACTTTCACTGCACATGTCATGAATCAAAGACCTCTCTGTGTTATTTCAAGGCACCCTGGAGACGCTGACTGACGCTGTTCAGGAGCTGGCGCTGCGGGGACATCCTGGAACTGGGTGCCACACTGTTCCTGGCAGCTAAGAGCTGAGACAACTTCACGTCTCTAGCAGCTTATGGCCTATGGACCAAGGGAAAGAAAGGAGCCTCTCAGAACTGGACTCTCTGTCTGAAGGGGACAAAGCTACTCAAACCTTTCCTAGTTCAACAATTGCTTAAAGCAGAACACGCTACAGTCCCTCCTCTGCTGACATTCCAAAAACAACCTGCGTGGTGAGGTTGCCTGTGGGATTTGTGTTAGCACAGTGTTTACAGGCTTCCATGCATTTCAACCTACAAAAGGACCTGGAGTCCACCTCTCAGACCACCTGAGAGTAATTGTGATGAAGAAGGCAGAAATGCCTTTGACAAAGCAGAACTTTTGGAGGACTGAGGCTATGAGCTCTGGCCACGCTGGCTTACCTGCATCCAGGGCACTGTGTCCTCTGAAGTCCACAGCAGCATGACTCATGTTAGCCTAGAGTTCAGGGGTTTTCCCAACTCTTCCACATCACAAGGACTCCCAGCTGCTCTGGGAGACTGATCCGATGTGCCTTTGTAATTTGAAATGCATGGAACTGGCCACCCCATCCCTGACCCAAAAAAAATGGGCTACGAGCTTCCGGCTCCCTTCCCCACACCTCTCCTCAAAAGAACGCCATCCAGGCATCTGGGCTCTGGGACACCCTTGCTGAGCAAAACAGATCAATTTGGGCGTGGGTCTCGCTCAGGGAAGATGGCGGGCATCTCTTTCATCACAAAACTAGGCCGTGGTGGAACCTGATGAACTTAAGCAAGGTGCTCATGGCTATCACTCCTTCCCGCAGGGAAATTCCTCATAGCACACAATGGTCCTTTCTTGCTGTTGAGGGTACAGAGGTGAGACTGTCCGGCCTGCAGTTCCCCAGGTCTTCCTTTTATATATCTGGGGGATTATATTTCCCCTTTCCCAGCCACTGGGTATTTTACAACTTTGCTATTTTGATGAATAGTGGCTTAGCAACTTCATCTGACAGTTCTTGCAGGACTCTCGGGTGCATCTCCTCAGTTCCACAGGACTTGTGCACTTTCACCTTCCTGACATGGTCTTGAACTTCCATCTTCTTCGTGTTGGTCACAGCCAGGCCTCCCATTTGGCTCACCTAAAGAGTGGGGCTGCAACTTCTTTCACCTTCCTTTGTTGTTCTGTGTACCTGAAGAATGCCTTCTAGTGATTTTTCATGGCCCCAGACAAGTTCAGCGCCAGCTGTGCCTTCGTTTTCCTGATGCCCTCCTTACACACCCATGACATTCTCTGTAATCTGCCCAGGATGTGTATCCCTGCCTTCACTGCCTGTGCATCTTTGGTATGTTTTAGGTTTAGTTTAGTTTAGTTTAGTTTAGTTTAGTTTGGTTTGTTTCAGTTTGGCTAAGAGGCCTTGCCTTTCTCAAGCTAGGCTCCTGCTTCCCCTGTCGGTCTTCTTGCATGTCGGGATTTCTAGAGGCTCCTGAAAATTGTCTTTCAATATGTCCCAGCTCTCGGCATCTTTTATCTCTGAGGCCATTTTCCAAGGGATCGCACACGGTAGTGCCTTAAACAGCCAGTAGCTTGCCTTTCTACAGTGTAGGGTCCTGACTCTTACTTTTTACATACCCTATACCTCTCAAGGCTGAGAATTCTACCAAGGCATGATTGCTGCTGATAGGGCTACTCCTCTCTTGACGTTTTTGGTAAGTTCTTCTGCACTAGTAAAGAGCAGGTCCAGCAGTGTCTCTCCTCTGGTCGAATTCTCCATCACCTCTACTAGGAAGTTGTCCACAACAGACTCCAGTAGTTTCCTGGACTGCTTTTGGTTTGCTGTGTCACTTTGCTAGCAGACATCTTGGTGGTTGAAGTACCTTGTTGGGATCCGGACCTGAGAAGAGGCGATGCTTCCTAAGGCTTTGCCACAGGCAGTTTTTACTGCCCACAAGCTCAGGTAACAAAGGGAGATTGAAATGACGGACAGCAGACCAGTGTGTCAGGCAGCCCTCTTTCAAGCGACTCCTCCATGGGATCTCCATAGTTATGTCCCTTGATGACTGAACCGTGCCCTAAGGCTTCTTCCATCCAGGGACCCGGGCTCAACATCAGAAGTCAGGAACCTGTTGGAAACAAGGAAGTCAACACGTAGGAGGGTGATCAAAGAGATGCCACATCCTTCCTGAAAGGAACCCTCACACTCATTGAGCTGTTCTACTCTTTGACGAAACCGGCACCTGAAGCTATGAGCTCTGGTGTGCCTGGCGCACCAGGGCACCGTCTCCACTGAATTCCACAGCAAGGTGGCTCATGTTAGCCTAGAGTTCAGGGGTTTTCCCAACTCTTCCACATCACAAGGACTCCCAGCAGATACTCTGGGAGACTGATCCGATGTGCCTTTGTAATTTGAAATGCATGGAACTGGCCACCCCATTCCTGACCCAGAAAAATGGTCTATGACTTTCTGGTTCCCTGCCCCGCACCTCTCCTCAAAAGCAGGCCATCCAGGCATCTGGGCTTTGGGACACCCTTGCTGAGCAAAACAGGTCAAATTGGGTGTGGGTCTCACTCAGGGAAGATCGCAGGCATCTCTTTCATCACAAAACCAGGCCGTGGTAGAGCCCGATGAACATAAGCAAGGTGCTCATGCCCATCACTCCTTCCCACAGAAAAGTTCCTTATGGCACACAATGGTCCTTCCTTGCTGTTGAGATTTGCCACATCCCAGCAGAGCTGAGTTTCACCTCACGTATGGGTTTGTGCAGTCTTGACCTTCTGATTGAACTTACTCAGAGACTCCTGCGTCCCTGCAATGACCAGTGGGGAGCAATGTCTCTCCCTCTTAGCCAGAGCTCCTGAAAAGAAAGCATTTGAAAGCTGCCTCAAGATGTTATTCATAGCTGAAAATAATCATGAATTTGACTATGACTGATAGCCACGCTCACCACTAATAAGGCAAAGGGATGGAAGCACACACAAAATATCCTTCTGCACATGCCTGAGACATCCGAGTTGATCGATCTTATGAAGGTGGAGCACAGATGAGTTATTCAGTGATAGAAAACGGGAGAACACTATTTCAGATGAAAGAGGCACGGGCTTCATCACCAGTGAGGCCTTGGCAAGCAGCACCTACTACGTGTTCAGATGCTTCATGAGCAAGGAATGTTGGTTCCCCCCAGGGCTCTGGAACACAGCATAAAAGCCTGCTCTACTCCAGGCTCTGCATCTTCCTCTCTTGCTTCCCTTTCCTCTAACAACAAGGTAAGCCTGAGTCTGCTCTGTCTCTCTCTGTGGGCTGAAGTGCTGTGCTGGTGGCTACTCAGGCTGATGTTGGGCTGCCTCTGCTTGGCCCTGCAATGGAAATAGTCAACCCCTGAGACCTCTGTCCTTTTCTTGAAGGTGGCTGGGGGGAGCCTGAAAGAGGAGGGATTTCCAAGCAGACAGAATCAGTGGGGCTCAGATGCAGGGATGTCTGCCCACCAGAATTTGCTTCTCCATCAGATTGTCTCTAACCAAACGGCCAAGTGCGTGCAGTGCTCTCTTTAATGCAGCACAGTTTGCTCTGGAGATGGGGTGTGATCCGTCATTCCACAGGGGCTTTAGCCCCAGTGAAATGGGCCCTAATACAAAAGGGGCCAGCCTTCCAGTTGTATGCAACCTGCTGGGCCAGTGAAGACTCTGGAAGTTGTAGAGTCACTGCGTGTATTTAAAACAAGATCTGTCCACAGAGAGTTGAAGAAGACAAGGACACGCTAATACTGAGGTTTGTGTTCCCTGCCTGCTCTCTGTTTCAGCTTTGCCTCACTCACCGAGAGATGTCTTGCTTCAGACCATGTCCCCCACGCCCCTGCGGCACCTCTGGCCCAACGCCACTTGCAAGCAGCTGCAGTGAGCCCTGTGTCGCCCGCTGCGCTGACTCGACGGTTGCCATCCAGGCCTCCCCGGTGGTGGTGACCCTGCCGGGCCCCATCCTCACCTCTTTCCCGCAGAGCACAGCCGTGGGATCCTCTCTGTCAGCTGCTGTTGGGAGCTCCCTCAGCACTGGTGGGGTTCCCATCTCTTCTGGGGGCTCCCTAGGTCTGGGGGGGTCAAGCTTGTGTCTGCCTCCCCCTTACTGCAGTCTGAACTGCTGAAGCTGGCGGATCATCCCCTTTGGAGCCAGAAGGGAGAGGTGCACCCTGTATGAGCATGAGCGTGACCAAGGCTTCCAGATGGGCTGGGTGTCCTCTTCCCACCTGGAGGGAGGGTCCTGTGCCCGCTGCTCCTCACTGCAAGACGAGCCTCACTCTGCCTCCTCCAGCTGTGCTTTGCTCTGAGTTCCTGAGGACAGGGCTCCTTCTCTTCTACTTTGCTGAACCTCCTACTGATACGGGGAGGGTTCCGGAGTCAGGACTGCTCTTGGTGGCCTGGGATTGCCACCAGATGGAGCAGAATGGGAAAAGGGAAGCACTTTGTGTGGACCTTGTCCTTGGGAAATGGGGCATTCTCTGTGCCTCCCTGAACCCTGCAGACATCTTTCTTGGTCTCTGTTCTGTGCCCCTGCATTTCCTCCTTCTGATTAAAGATTTGGTGCAGCATATCGGTAGACTCATGGTGGTTTGTTCTCCTCCTCCCTCACTTAACTACCTGTGCTGTGCAAGGAGGGATCTGCTGTCTCTCGTGACAGCCAAGCATGGACTACTGCCATATTTTGCTGGAGATCCCTGAACTGATTTAGGATCAAAGATGATCAAGGTGGCAAAGAGAAATGGAAAAGCCCCAGAGAAACTGAGAGAGCAAGAAGCAGTGGACAGAGTTGGAACTCTGGCTACTGCTGGAGGCATTGCTGGTCAAAGATGGGAGAAGGCTGCTCAGGGAGTTGAAGATTCTCCATCTTTGGAGAAGTCCAACATAGAACCAGACAAGGCCAGGAAAAACGTCCCCCGCTTGACCTGGACTCGGACTGTCTGATCTCCATCTCCACCTCAGGTGTTGCGTGCTTTGGTGAGGAACTGCTTGATGCCCTCACGCAGGAGCAGCCAACAACTGCAAGGAAGCGCAGAGGGTGCAGGGGCCAATGATCTAGATCAGAGTGGATGACACAATTGACCCAACAGCAAAAGCAAGGCTGTCAAGGTGTAAGCGTGCTGAGAAAGCCCTGTGGGAGCCAAAACTTTGCACAAGGTCCTACTGAGATTTGAACTCAGATCGCTGGATTCAGAGTCCAGAGTGCTCACCATTACACCATGGGACCTCTAGGCACATGCTGGATAGGTCTTTCTCCTGCATCTGCCCTCGCTGAGACATATGCTCCTGGCTCAGCCTGCCAGTCTCCCCATCTCCCTGGCCATTGGTCATCAAGAGCATCTTTCCTTCAGGGACACTGGGCACTTTTCACTCACAGAAGAGGGAGTGGCACAGCTTTTTCTAAAAGTCTCGCAGACCCTCTCTTACAAGGCACAGGCTGGTATCCCCTGAGAATCTTCCTTTTGCCTGATGAAACCTGCTGATGGCCTTTCCAGCGTAGCATCTTCAACACTCATACCTCAAAGGGTACATTCACAGCCCAGTGATCGGTGGTTCAGTGCTTATATTTGTGGGCTCTGCTGACTTATTCCCCCTTTCAACCACACCTCTTGGACAGCCTCTCAATCTGGTAGTCTATGTCATGGCCGGTCCTCTTTCTCACCTTGTAGCTCATACTACGGCAGCCTTTGCCCAGATGTCCTTACTCTCAGTTGCAGTCCTAGCCAAGCTCCTGACCTTGACAAATGAGGCAATCATGACAGAGGGCAGTGGACGTGGTTCAACTGCAAGACCAGCTAGCAGGAGGACCCAAAGCCGTTTGTTATGGGTTGCACAAGCTGGGCTGCCTTCCTCTGCTGGGACAGTCTAGGCTGACTTCAAACCCTGTCCTTTCTTTCAGGGACACGCTGTCCCCTAGTGCCCCCGGCTGGCCTCTCCCTCAGTGAGAACACTGCTCTCCTGAGATGGTTCCAGACTCAGGTGCCTTTTGCTGTGCATTTTGCACACAGTGGGGAGAAGCTCCCTGCTTGAGGAAGGAGAAGGCACTGTGACCCCCTGAAATGCCTTCCAACCAGCAGGATTGATAGAAGGTGAAGCTGAAGCAGGGCCAGCCCCAGAGCTGGAGCAGGCAGCTCAGTGCTTGAGGCCTAGTGGAACTTGAGTGAGATACCCAACACGAAGGAGAATCCACATGTTCTCTGGGCACCTGCTCCAGTGCTTCAAGACACCCTGCGAATCTCTCAGTGGTCCAAAGCAGCCCCTGCACTCTGCTTTTCCCAAGCTGGGCTATGCTCAAAGGCCTGCTTGGCTTGGAGATGCCCAGAGAACTAGCCACAAGGCAAGGCAGCAGAGCGGAGTGGCTCCAGTGCACCATGGGACCTGAACGTCCTAAGGGAAGATGGGTTCCTCTGGAACAGGAGAAGCAACGCACCCTGGAGCCAGGCTGAAGAAAACCTTGTCTACATTGGCCAGGATTCGAATGTGGGCCAACTGCTTGGAAGGCAGCTATGCTCTCGACTATACCACCAATGCTCATGGGGGGCACTACTGCCTCCTGCTCCTCCACCTGCCAATCTGCCTGCCTCAATCTTGCCAGGTCACAAAGTCACCTGTCTCTGCTCCTCCACATCAGTGCCTGGCCAGCCTCCTCCTTCCAGTCCCCTGCATGCAAAGGACTTCAAGCTGCTGGGATGTCTCTGTTTGTTCCCTGGGAGTGATATCTTGGATGCGGACACTCACGCCGCTGAGTGCTGCTAATGGTGCCTCTCTCAGACTACGTTCATGCCTGTGCCAGCTCTGCATGTACTATGCACGTGGATGTGCCTTTGTGGCTATGCACCTTTGGTGGTATAATCGCAGACAAACCCCCAGCCAGCTGCTCACTCCTTCCCAGACTCTGGGGGAGATGCAGAGCGCTGAAAACAGAATGGGTCACGACAAACATGACTTAGAAAAACACAGCTTAGCAAAAACTCTTGTGGGCAAACCAGGCTTACCTTGGCAAGGGAGTCGAGGCATAGAGGGTGTGGAAGTTGTTGCTGATTAAAACAGATTCATGTAGTGAGAAACACAAACACCAACATAAAACACCGTCTTTCCTCACCCCTGTCCCAAGGTCTGTTTTACACCTTCACACCACACTCCTTTCCCTCTCTTGTTCTCCCACCTTGTGCAGCCCTAGCCTTACTGCTACCTGACAGCCCAGTGCTGCCCCTGACACCATGCAGCTAGCCAGAGAGCCAGAGAAACCCCTTTTCTCTGTGCCTGGAGCCATTCCTGTCCTGCCCAACACTGCTGGCCAGAGCATGCAGCAACCAGGCAGAGGAGGGAAAAGCAAAAGGGGGATAGAGAGGGCCAGCACGGGGGTGCAGACGTGAGCACACTGAGGTGTCCTTTCCACTGTCCTTCTTTATTCCTGCTGAGAATCTCTCTGAGGTTCTTTCTCCCTTGCAATCCTTTCCCCAGCCTCAGTGACACGGCTGCAGAGAATCGACCATGTGCCAGCCATGTGCATTTCTCTCCTCCTCTTTCTGTAGGCTCTTCTTGCACGTGCTTCTCACAGTTTACTCTTTCCTTAAGATGCTAAACCACGCAGGCAGGCTACCAGAAGCTCATCCTCTGCCGCTGCTCTAGTAGGTGCAGCCACGCATGCAACTGAAAGAAGACCTCTGGAAGCCTCTGGCTCTTTTCTGTCCCACCCATCAGGGTCGGTGGACGCAGGGGATGGTCTCCTGATAACACAGACACCACCGTGTCCTTTTTTGCCAATCCACATCTTTCCCAGAGGCTGAGGGCACAGATTACACTCACCTCTCATCATCTCATCCTTCAGTTAAATTTGGAAAGCCCCCTTGGAAAGGTTGTTCATGTCTGACCGTCCTGGGGACTGGTCGGGCAGAATACCTCCACACCCCCAGCCTCTTAAGTTGCACTCTGGAACTAGGTACAGTGGAGCTCTTTTCATGGCTCATGCTCAGCCCAGATCCATAGTCTTCCCCCCAAATGCCTGCCTTGTCAGTGGGAGCAGAGTTTACCATTCAACCAAGACAAGACCAAGAGGGAAAGCGCTTCAACTCTCTGCATGGGCACCAGGCACACTGTGGAGCTGGGTGCCACCGCAGAACTCTGGTCATTTGGCAGCAGCCCAAAAAACAGCTGTTCACCGTAGCTGGCAGGATTCAATCCTGCGCGGGGAAACCCCAATGGATTTCTAGGCCATCGCCTTCACCACTCGGCCACAACTACCTGCTGCAGCCCTCTCTGCCCTGCTGATCGCAGTGCCTGTGCAATGAGACCCAGCTCCCAGGGAGTTTCAGGGCAATGCTCCACTTCAAGATTTGTAGCCGGGACTTTCACTGCACATGTCATGAATCAAAGACCTCTCTGTGTTATTTCAAGGCACCCTGGAGACGCTGACTGACGCTGTTCAGGAGCTGGCGCTGCGGGGACATCCTGGAACTGAGTGCCACACTGTTCCTGGCAGCTAAGAGCTGAGACAACTTCACGTCTCTAGCAGCTTATGGCCTATGGACCAAGGGAAAGAAAGGAGCCTCTCAGAACTGGACTCTCTGTCTGAAGGGGACAAAGCTACTCAAACCTTTCCTAGTTCAACAATTGCTTAAAGCAGAACACGCTACAGTCCCTCCTCTGCTGACATTCCAAAAACAACCTGCGTGGTGAGGTTGCCTGTGGGATTTGTGTTAGCACAGTGTTTACAGGCTTCCATGCATTTCAACCTACAAAAGGACCTGGAGTCCACCTCTCAGACCACCTGAGAGTAATTGTGATGAAGAAGGCAGAAATGCCTTTGACAAAGCAGAACTTTTGGAGGACTGAGGCTATGAGCTCTGGCCACGCTGGCTTACCTGCATCCAGGGCACTGTGTCCTCTGAAGTCCACAGCAGCATGACTCATGTTAGCCTAGAGTTCAGGGGTTTTCCCAACTCTTCCACATCACAAGGACTCCCAGCTGCTCTGGGAGACTGATCCGATGTGCCTTTGTAATTTGAAATGCATGGAACTGGCCACCCCATCCCTGACCCAAAAAAAATGGGCTACGAGCTTCCGGCTCCCTTCCCCGCACCTCTCCTCAAAAGAATGCCATCCAGGCATCTGGGCTCTGGGACACCCTTGCTGAGCAAAACAGATCAATTTGGGCGTGGGTCTCGCTCAGGGAAGATGGCGGGCATCTCTTTCATCACAAAACTAGGCCGTGGTGGAACCTGATGAACTTAAGCAAGGTGCTCGTGGCTATCACTCCTTCCCGCAGGGAAATTCCTCATAGCACACACTGGTCCTTTCTTGCTGTTGAGGGTACAGAGGTGAGACTGTCCGGCCTGCAGTTCCCCAGGTCTTCCTTTTATATATCTGGGGGATTATATTTCCCCTTTCCCAGCCACTGGGTATTTTACAACTTTGCTATTTTGATGAATAGTGGCTTAGCAACTTCATCTGACAGTTCTTGCAGGACTCTCGGGTGCATCTCCTCAGTTCCACAGGACTTGTGCACTTTCACCTTCCTGACATGGTCTTGAACTTCCATCTTCTTCGTGTTGGTCACAGCCAGGCCTCCCATTTGGCTCACCTAAAGAGTGGGGCTGCAACTTCTTTCACCTTCCTTTGTTGTTCTGTGTACCTGAAGAATGCCTTCTAGTGATTTTTCATGGCCCCAGACAAGTTCAGCGCCAGCTGTGCCTTCGTTTTCCTGATGCCCTCCTTACACACCCATGACATTCTCTGTAATCTGCCCAGGATGTGTATCCCTGCCTTCACTGCCTGTGCATCTTTGGTATGTTTTAGGTTTAGTTTAGTTTAGTTTAGTTTAGTTTAGTTTGGTTTGTTTCAGTTTGGCTAAGAGGCCTTGCCTTTCTCAAGCTAGGCTCCTGCTTCCCCTGTCGGTCTTCTTGCATGTCGGGATTTCTAGAGGCTCCTGAAAATTGTCTTTCAATATGTCCCAGCTCTCGGCATCTTTTATCTCTGAGGCCATTTTCCAAGGGATCGCACACGGTAGTGCCTTAAACAGCCAGTAGCTTGCCTTTCTACAGTGTAGGGTCCTGACTCTTACTTTTTACCTACCCTATACCTCTCAAGGCTGAGAATTCTACCAAGGCATGATTGCTGCTGATAGGGCTACTCCTCTCTTGACGTTTTTGGTAAGTTCTTCTGCACTAGTAAAGAGCAGGTCCAGCAGTGTCTCTCCTCTGGTCGAATTCTCCATCACCTCTACTAGGAAGTTGTCCACGACAGACTCCAGTAGTTTCCTGGACTGCTTTTGGTTTGCTGTGTCACTTTGCTAGCAGATATCTTGGTGGTTGAAGTACCTTGTTGGGATCCGGACCTGAGAAGAGGCGATGCTTCCTAAGGCTTTGCCACAGGCAGTTTTTACTGCCCACAAGCTCAGGTAACAAAGGGAGATTGAAATGACGGACAGCAGACCAGTGTGTCAGGCAGCCCTCTTTCAAGCGACTCCTCCATGGGATTTCCATAGTTATGTCCCTTGATGACTGAACCGTGCCCTAAGGCTTCTTCCATCCAGGGACCCGGGCTCAACATCAGAAGTCGGGAACCCGTTGGAAACAAGGAAATCAACACGTAGGAGGGTGATCAAAGAGATGCCGCATCCTTCCTGAAAGGAACCCTCACACTCATTGAGCTGTTCTACTCTTTGACGAAACCGGCACCTGAAGCTATGAGCTCTGGTGTGCCTGGCGCACCAGGGCACCGTCTCCACTGAATTCCACAGCAAGGTGGCTCATGTTAGCCTAGAGTTCAGGGGTTTTCCCAACTCTTCCACATCACAAGGACTCCCAGCAGATACTCTGGGAGACTGATCCGATGTGCCTTTGTAATTTGAAATGCATGGAACTGGCCACCCCATTCCTGACCCAGAAAAATGGTCTATGACTTTCTGGCTCCCTGCCCCGCACCTCTCCTCAAAAGCAGGCCATCCAGGCATCTGGGCTCTGGGATGCGCTTGCTGAGCAAAACAGGTCAAATTGGGTGTGGGTCTCACTCAGGGAAGATCGCAGGCATCTCTTTCATCACAAAACCAGGCCGTGGTAGAGCCCGATGAACATAAGCAAGGTGCTCATGCCCATCACTCCTTCCCATAGAAAAGTTCCTTATGGCGCGCAATGGTCCTTCCTTGCTGTTGAGATTTGCCACATCCCGGCAGAGTTGAGTTTCACCTCACGTATGGGTTTGTGCAGTCTTGACCTTCTGGTTGAACTTACTCTGTCGTCGCGCACGGAGGGAACACATGCACAATCAATATGATTGATAAAAGTGATCCGTTTATTGTGCTCAAATAGTGGGTATATATAGTGTCAAACTGCCACGTACACACAGCTTCCCGTAGTGATTGGTTGGCATATACAGCATTGGGTACATTCCAGGTGCATTTCGGTGATTTCCCCTGCTCATATACACATCCTCCCCTCAAGGTCTCTGCTCCTAGTTCACAGACAATTTTTAGCTACAAGGTTGGCCGGCTGGTCTTCTATCTCTATTGGTTAACTTCCAGGGTTTTTCCACTGCTGGCAACTGTACACAACTGGTGTTTTTTCTCACTTTCAGAGAATCTGTGCTTAATTAAGCTCAGACATGGGAACATGACCTTTGATTGCTAAACATGTCTCCACAATTCCCCCTTTTTCTTTTTGAGCAAGCCAGATGGACGCTACACTTTTCTTAAGCATTGATATCACACATCGCAGCATACAACTTGCTATTAATACGAATAAGACTACTGCACATAATATCGTTACACCTTGTATAAGCAAATCTTTAAGCCATCCAGAAATTCCCCATCCTTTAAAGAGTTTTGTCAACCAATCCAAACCATCATCTCTTATTAGTCGCTTGACCCCTTCTCTTAATTGTTGTATACTTTTATAAATTGACTCCAAATGATCTGACAAATTCATACAGCACATCCCTTCAAACTCTGCGCAACCATGTCCTTGTGCCAACAACAAAAAATCGATTGCTGCTCTATTCTGTAAGGTGGCATGACGAATACTATCGACATCAGTTAAAAGTCCGCTCATAGCAAGTGAAGTAGCATTTGTCTGTCTTGCAAGCCAACAACCTAGTTTATTTAATGTTGCTAAAGCTTGAGCTCTAGCTACTTTGGGAGCTAAAAATGAGGCAACTATTATTTCACCCAGGTTCCAAAAATTTACTTTGTCATCACAGCTCAAATAAAAAGCATGCTTTGACCTTCAAGAACACAATCCTCTTTTGTATATTATCATAGTGCTATTAGGGATAAACATGCCTAAGATATCCACTGTACATGGGCAATTATATGGGACTTTATATGGGATGGCACCCCCTTCCAGGTCCAATCCTGTGGCAACTAAGGCAGAGACTCCGTTTCTGGCTACAAACAAAATCCCTTATTGAGTGAGCTTACAGGCTTTTATAGTATTCTGCCTAGCGGTTAGTAGTGGGTTAGTTCCTTTGGTACTTTTCCATCACGAAACAATCTTATTGATCACGCACTTTCTCAGCTAATCACATTACTGTCCACGCACTTTTGCTTGACCAATTATTTCTAAACATAGTTCTTTGCCATCACTACTCATTATATCGAAACTTTCACTTCCCCTTGACTACACATTCTTTATCATGTCTTAAGCATCCTCCTGTTTCCAAATTTACAGTCCTCAGAAATTATCTTGCTGTTCTCTTCAGTTCCACCCGATGTTCTTTCTCCGGTTCTTCCCAGCTTGTCCCTTTCACTCCTTTCAAGGTTTATGGTTGATAAGAGTCCAAATGTTCAGGCTCTCGTCCAGGTCTACTGGTGCAGCTTCTTGTGCAGCATGTTGAAGACAGCTTTTTTTTTTTTTTTTTTTTTTCACCCTCTACACTACCATTGTATTAGAATCTTTCTAGTTTTTGCCTTAGCATTTTCTAGTAGCTGCTGCAAATTTGCATGCTCTAACATCTCTTTTACAAGTAACAAATCCACACAACACAAGGTATAGTTTCTCATTAGTAACTGGCTAGTAAATACAGGTGGTTTTATACACAAAATCACAGCCTCTAATAATAGCTACGTTACAAGCACACATATTCAAGTTGTTACTTTTCAGTTGCCCCCAAGTGATGTCCTGCAATCATTTATTTTTCTCTTCCTCTATCTCATTCTGCTCGGGGTATTTACTGTCAGCTCCTATAGCTGAGGTATCAGGTTTCTCCACTTGTCTGTCCAGCTTATGGTAAGGGTTAACAAACTTTGCAGGTAGCCACCATGGATCTGTAGGTAGGAGGATACAAACATACCCCCTCTCAGCTCCTGAGAAGGAGCTGGGTTAGAGTGATTCAAAGGCATTCTGATGGGAAAAGAATGTGAAGCTACAGCTGCCTGCCTGCTTAGCAGCAGCCATAAATACCTGCTAGCAACCACACTTTTGCATTAACCCGTTCTTGTCCAAAATGTTAATCTGCTACCCATTAAAACTTTTACACAAACCCAACAACAAAAAATACACGGAACACTGTCTGCCCTCAACACACACACACACACACGCACACACATGGGATCCTACAAGCACACTCCATACAACTACAATATTCAAAACACAAAACCCAGACAATCATTACTTCCACTACACAGTCCCTCATACGGAACGTGGCGTAAGGACCCTGTGAAGACAATCAAAAAATCAGCTCCAAGCAGCATCATCGCAGTGTGACGTGGCAGGCTCAACTTTAGCGGGCATCCCCGCAGAGGCTCTGCCTCCCCACATCGCACGAGCCTTGGGCTTTTACACTGACCAAAATGCACACTCATTCCGATGCAGGTGGCCAGCCTACATTGGAAGAAGTGGTCAGCAATATCCTTAAAAAGTCTCCAAGGGCTAATAGAAACACAAATATATATGGATATATATTTCCCAACTTCTAATACATGTGGATAACAAAGAGACTATCAAATGAGTTGTATACGGGGTTTCAAGTCCACAGCCTGCCACATTACTCATATAACATATTCAAAAGGCTATAAGGGTACTTTTTTTTTTTTTCTTTTTTTTTTTCTTTTTTTTTTTTTCTCTTTTTTTTTTTTCTCTTTTTTCTGTAGGGGCCAATTTGTCATCAGCAGGGAGGATTCCCCCAGGGTAGGCTTTGAGGGTTGTTGTCACTCGTTGTGGGGAACCCCCCTGTCCCTCGCCCTGTCGCACAAAGGGGAGTGTTACCAGGACTCCACTTCGCGTTTTTTTGCTGCTGCCGTTGTTGCTGTTGCCGTTGCCGCGGTTTCTGGCAGTCGCGCTGCAGCTCCAGTGCTGCCCGCTCGGCCGCGCGGCCTGAGAGCTCCGGCCGCGCCTCCCGGGGCACCTTCCTCCACAGCTCCCGCGCAAAGGTCTGCACCCACGGCTCCTCCACTCGCAGCGCTCCAGCAGCTCCTCTCCTGGAGATAACTTTCTCGATAGCACCCCACGTCTCCTTCCATAATCAAAGAGGGCAGTAAGCCCTTTTCCTAGATCCCGCTTCTCTAAGAAGCACTTAAATAAATCAAAGGCCGCTTGTCTTTCCATTTTTCACTACTCTCTCTTTTTTAAGTTTTGGTACCAATGCAGCTCACCAGCAAGCAGGCCAACTCAGCGGGCGGCGGAGGCTCCCTCTTCGTCCTTCAGGCTCAGAGGCTCCTATTCTCTTTCAGGATTGACCTCTGTCTCTTCTCCAGGCTTTACCTTAGGACTACTTAGTAGTCCGATTCTTTTTTTTTTTTTTATCATAGGCTCCTCTTCTCTTTCAGGATTGGCCTCTTTTTTCTTCTTTCACTGCCCGTTCTCTGCCCGGCATCTTCGACCAGCAAAACCGAGCATTTTTTCTTCTTTCAGCCCCCCGGATGCTGCTTCTCCGGTGCTTTCCCGCTCCGTGCGCAATTCTCCCAGCCGCTACGGGTACCCGGGTTCCTCTGTTGGTCCCTGTTCGGGCGCCAATATGTCGTCGCGCACGGAGGGAACACATGCACAATCAATATGATTGATAAAAGTGATCCGTTTATTGTGCTCAAATAGTGGGTATATATAGTGTCAAACTGCCACGTACACACAGCTTCCCGTAGTGATTGGTTGGCATATACAGCATTGGGTACATTCCAGGTGCATTTCGGTGATTTCCCCTGCTCATATACACATCCTCCCCTCAAGGTCTCTGCTCCTAGTTCACAGACAATTTTTAGCTACAAGGTTGGCCGGCTGGTCTTCTATCTCTATTGGTTAACTTCCAGGGTTTTTCCACTGCTGGCAACTGTACACAACTGGTGTTTTTTCTCACTTTCAGAGAATCTGTGCTTAATTAAGCTCAGACATGGGAACATGACCTTTGATTGCTAAACATGTCTCCACATTACTCAGACACTCCTGCGTCCCTGCAATGACCAGTGGGGAGCAATGTCTCTCCCTCTTAGCCAGAGCTCCTGAAAAGAAAGCATTTGAAAGCTGCCTCAAGATGTTATTCATAGCTGAAAATAATCATGAATTTGACTATGACTGTGTCATGGTTTAAGCCCAGGCCGTAAATCAGAACCGCGCAGTCCACTTCCCCCCCCACCTTTCTTCCCCCCACTCCTGGAGGGACGGGGAGGAGAATCAAAAGAATGCAACTCCCATGGGTTGAGATAAGAACAGTTTAGTAACTAAGGTATAACACAAATCACTACTGCTACCACTAATAGTAATAATGATAAAGGAAATAACAAGGAAGAGAATACAACTGCTCACCAACTGGTACCTCGCCCCCGCCCCGCAGTGATCCAGCCCTTCCGGGAACTCTCACTTCTACATCCTGGACATGACGTGCTGTGGTATGGAATACCTCTTGGGCTAGTTTGGGTCAGGTGTCCTGTCCCTGCTTCCTCCCGGGTTCTCCTCCTCCCTGGCAGAGCATGAGACTCACAAAATCCTTGGTCAGGGTAAACATTCTGACCAGCAACTGAAAACATCGGCTTTATCAGTATTATTCCCAGGCCAAAAGTCAAAACACAGCACTGCACCAGTAGAAAAAATGACTGCTACTGCTAAACCAGGACAGATTGCTGTTGAGATTTGCCACATCCCAGCAGAGCTGAGTTTCACCTCACGTATGGGTTTGTGCAGTCTTGACCTTCTGATTGAACTTACTCAGAGACTCCTGCGTCCCTGCAATGACCAGTGGGGAGCAATGTCTCTCCCTCTTAGCCAGAGCTCCTGAAAAGAAAGCATTTGAAAGCTGCCTCAAGATGTTATTCATAGCTGAAAATAATCATGAATTTGACTATGACTGATAGCCACGCTCACCACTAATAAGGCAAAGGGATGGAAGCACACACAAAATATCCTTCTGCACATGCCTGAGACATCCGAGTTGATCGATCTTATGAAGGTGGAGCACAGATGAGTTATTCAGTGATAGAAAACGGGAGAACACTATTTCAGATGAAAGAGGCACGGGCTTCATCACCAGTGAGGCCTTGGCAAGCAGCACCTACTACGTGTTCAGATGCTTCATGAGCAAGGAATGTTGGTTCCCCCCAGGGCTCTGGAACACAGCATAAAAGCCTGCTCTACTCCAGGCTCTGCATCTTCCTCTCTTGCTTCCATTTCCTCTAACAACAAGGTAAGCCTGAGTCTGCTCTGTCTCTCTCTGTGGGCTGAAGTGCTGTGCTGGTGGCTACTCAGGCTGATGTTGGGCTGCCTCTGCTTGGCCCTGCAATGGAAATAGTCAACCCCTGAGACCTCTGTCCTTTTCTTGAAGGTGGCTGGGGGGAGCCTGAAAGAGGAGGGATTTCCAAGCAGACAGAATCAGTGGGGCTCAGATGCAGGGATGTCTGCCCACCAGAATTTGCTTCTCCATCAGATTGTCTCTAACCAAACGGCCAAGTGCGTGCAGTGCTCTCTTTAATGCAGCACAGTTTGCTCTGGAGATGGGGTGTGATCCGTCATTCCACAGGGGCTTTAGCCCCAGTGAAATGGGCCCTAATACAAAAGGGGCCAGCCTTCCAGTTGTATGCAACCTGCTGGGCCAGTGAAGACTCTGGAAGTTGTAGAGTCACTGCGTGTATTTAAAACAAGATCTGTCCACAGAGAGTTGAAGAAGACAAGGACACGCTAATACTGAGGTTTGTGTTCCCTGCCTGCTCTGTGTTTCAGCTTTGCCTCACTCACCGAGAGATGTCTTGCTTCAGACCATGTCCCCCACGCCCCTGCGGCACCTCTGGCCCAACGCCACTTGCAAGCAGCTGCAGTGAGCCCTGTGTCGCCCGCTGCGCTGACTCGACGGTTGCCATCCAGGCCTCCCCGGTGGTGGTGACCCTGCCGGGCCCCATCCTCACCTCTTTCCCGCAGAGCACAGCCGTGGGATCCTCTCTGTCAGCTGCTGTTGGGAGCTCCCTCAGCACTGGCGGGGTTCCCATCTCTTCTGGGGGCTCCCTAGGTCTGGGGGGGTCAGGCCTGTGTCTGCCTCCCCCCCGCTGCAGTCTAAACTGTTGAAGCTGGCGGATCATCCCCTTTGGAGCCAGAAGGGAGAGGTGACTCCTGCAGGAGCAAGAGCGTGGCCACGGCTTCCAGACAGGCTGGGTGTCCTCTTCCCACCTGGCAGGAGGGTCCTGTGCCACTAGGTGGAGCAGAACGGGAAAACGGAAGCACTTTGTGTGGACCTTGTCCTTGGGAAATGGGGCATTCTCTGTGCCTCCCTGAACCCTGCAGACATCTTTCTTGGTCTCTGTTCTGTGCACCTGCATTTCCTCCTTCTGATTAAAGATTTGGTGCAGCATAGCTGGAGACTCATGGTGGTTTGTTCTCCTCCTCCCTCACTTAACTACCTGTGCTGTGCAAGGAGGGATCTGCTGTCTCTCGTGACAGCCAAGCATGGACTACTGCCATACTTTTCTGGGGCTCCCTGAACTGATCGAGGATCAAGGATGATCAAGGTGGCAAAGAGAAATGGAAAAGCCCCAGAGAAACTGAGAGAGCAAGAAGCAGTGGACAGAGTTGGAACTCTGGCTACTGCTGGAGGCATTGCTGGTCAAAGATGGGAGAAGGCTGCTCAGGGAGTTGAAGATTCTCCATCTTTGGAGATGTCCAACATAGAACCAGACAAGGCCAGGAAAAACGTCCCCCGCTTGACCTGGACTCGGACTGTCTGATCTCCATCTCCACCTCAGGTGTTGCGTGCTTTGGTGAGGAACTGCTTGATGCCCTCACGCAGGAGCAGCCAACAACTGCAAGGAAGCGCAGAGGGTGCAGGGGCCAATGATCTAGATCAGAGTGGATGACACAATTGACCCAACAGCAAAAGCAAGGCTGTCAAGGTGTAAGCGTGCTGAGAAAGCCCTGTGGGAGCCAAAACTTTGCACAAGGTCCTACTGAGATTTGAACTCAGATCGCTGGATTCAGAGTCCAGAGTGCTCACTATTACACCATGGGACCTCTAGGCACATGCTGGATAGGTCTTTCTCCTGCAGCCGCCCTCGCTGAGACATATGCTCCTGGCTCAGCCTGCCAGTCTCCCCATCTCCCTGGCCATTGGTCATCAAGAGCATCTTTCCTTCAGGGACACTGGGCACTTTTCACTCACAGAAGAGGGAGTGGCACAGCTTTTTCTAAAAGTCTCGCAGACCCTCTCTTACAAGGCACAGGCTGGTATCCCCTGAGAATCTTCCTTTTGCCTGGTGAGACCTGCTGATGGCCTTTCCAGCGTAGCATCTTCAACACTCATACCTCAAAGGGTACATTCACAGCCCAGTGATCGGTGGTTCAGTGCTTATATTTGTGGGCTCTGCTGGCATTTCTTCCTTTCAACCGCGCATGTTGGACAGCCTCTCAATCTGCCATTCTAAGTCATGGCCGGTCCTGTTTCTCACCTTGTAGCTCATACTACGGCAGCCTTTGCCCACGTGTCCTTACTCTCAGTTGCAGTCCTAGCCAAGCTCCTGACCTTGACAAATGAGGCAATCAAGACAGAGGGCAGCGGACGTGGTTCAACTGCAAGACCAGCTAGCAGGAGGACCCAAAGCCGTTTGTTATGGGTTGCACAAGCTGGGCTGCCTTCCTCTGCTGGGACAGTCTAGGCTGACTTCAAACCCTGTCCTTTCTTTCAGGGACACGCTGTCCCCTAGTGCCCCCAGCTGGCCTCTCCCTCAGTGAGAACACTGTTTGCTCTCCTGAGATGGTTCCAGACTCAGGTGCCTTTTGCTGTGCATTTTGCACACAGTGGGGAGAAGCTCCCTGCTTGAGGAAGGAGAAGGCACTGTGACCCCCTGAAATGCCTTCCAACCAGCAGGATTGATAGAAGGTGAAGCTGAAGCAGGGCCAGCCCCAGAGCTGGAGCAGGCAGCTCAGTGCCTGAGGCCTAGTGGAACTTGAGTGAGATACCAACACGAAGGAGAATCCACATGTTCTCTGGGCACCTGCTCCAGTGCTTCAAGACACCCTGCGAATCTCTCAGTGGTTCAAAGCAGCCCCTGCACTCTGCTTTTCCCAAGCTGGGCTATGCTCAAAGGCCTGCTTGGCTTGGAGATGCCCAGAGAACTAGCCACAAGGCAAGGCAGCAGAGCGGAGTGGCTCCAGTGCACCATGGGACCTGAACGTCCTAAGGGAAGATGGGTTCCTCTGGAACAGGAGAAGCAACGCACCCTGGAGCCAGGCTGAAGAAAACCTTGTCTGCATTGGCCAGGATTCGAATGTGGGCCAACTGCTTGGAAGGCAGCCATGCTCTCGACTATACCACCAATGCTCATGGGGGGCACTACTGCCTCCTGCTCCTCCACCTGCCAATCTGCCTGCCTCACTGTCGTGGTTTAAGCCCCGGCTGTAAATTAGAACCACGCAGTCTACTTCTCCCCCCAACCCCCCAGAGGGATGGGGAGGAGAATCAAAAGAATGCAACTCCCACGGGTTGAGATAAAAACAGTCCAGTAACCAAGGTATAACACAAATCACTACTGCTGCCACCAATACTAATAATGATAAGAGAAATAACAAGGGAAGAGAATACGATACCACCTTCTGGAAAAGAGAGCCCGACAGAAAAGAGGACGTGCCCTTCCGGGTAGCTCCCAGTTACATCCCCCGGCATGACATGCTGTGGTACGGAATACCTCTTTGGCTAGTTTGGGTCAGGTGTCCTGTCCCTGCTTCCTCCCGGCTTCTCCTCCTCCCTGGCAGAGCATGAGACTCACAAAGTCCTTGGTCAGTCTAAACATCGGTGTTATCAGCTTTGTTTCCAGGCCAAAAGTCAAAAACACAGTGCTGCAACAGCTACTAAGAAGGAGAAAAACTGACTGCTACTGCTGAACCCAGGACAGTATCCACCCCTTATTCCATACCATTCACGTCATGCTCAGATCCCACATTTTCCATATACCCTCACTCTCATCTCAGTGCACTGTTATCTTAGTGCACGGACCAATTCCTATAAAGCTACTCAGTCCGTTCGGTCCATGATGTTGGGCTCCATCTCTTGTAACAGTCTTTCAGGGCAGGAGACGCTGTGTGCAGTGTTGGATCGTTGCCTGCTGATGCTGATCATTCCTTTACTGTAGAACTCGTCCGGTTCTATCAAAGTTCATTCTCTGTTGCGATGATGGTCGGAGGGAAGTCAGGGCCAGTCACTGGTGCCCTGCAGACTTCTAGTTGATGGGCTATAGCAGGCAACAGTGTACAATTGAGTTCATTGTCTGTTTGCCCCTGAAATCAAATCCCCTTGAGGCACGCATCGGACTTCCCCATCTTCCCGCATTACCCACCAAGTATATCCAGGTCCCTGAGCAAAAGCAATCCCACGAGTGGGTTTGCCTTTACCTGAAGCAGGAATAACCCAGACTGTCTTCCCTAGCAAATTCTTCATGTGCACCACAGGAACTTTGTCCCCCTCTACAATATGTAAAAGTTCTGACTGGGCTGGGCCAGCCCTGTTGGCAGATCCTCTGGTGTTGACCAACCAGGTGGCCTTTGGTAAGTGTGTATCCCAATGCTTGAAAGTTCCCCCACCCATTGCTCTCAGTGTAGTTTTTAACAGCCCATTGTACCGTTCAATTTTCCCAGAGGCTGGTGCATGGTAGGGGATGTGATATACCCACTCAATGCCATGCTCTTTGGCCCAAGTGTCTATAAGGTTATTCCGGAAATGAGTCCCATTGTCTGATTCAATTCTTTCTGGGGTGCCACGTCGCCACAAAATCTGGTTCTCAAGGCCCAGGATAGTGTTCCGGGCAGTGGCATGGGGCACAGCGTATGTTTCCAGCCACCCGGTGTTTGCTTCCACCATGGTAAGCACATGGCGCTTGCCTTGGGGGGTTGGTGGGAGTGTGATATAATCAATCTGCCAGGCCTCCCCAGATTTATACTTCAGCCATCGTCCTCCATACCAAAGAGGCTTTCACCGTTTGGCTTGTTTAATTGCAGCACGTTTCACACTCATGAATAACCTGGGCAATAGTGTCCATTGTTAAGTCCACCCCTCGATCACGGGCCCATCTATATGTTGCATCTCTGCCCTGATGACCTGAAGTGTCATGGGCCCACCGGGCCAAAAATAATTCACCTTTATGTTGCCAATCTAAGTCCATCTGAGCCACTTCAATCTTGGCAGCTTTATCCACTTGTTGGTGGTTCTGGTGTTCCTCAGTGGCCCGACTCTTGGGTACATGGGCGTCTACATGGTGTACCTTAACCACCAGGTTCTGCACCCGGGCAGCAATATCTTGCCACAGTGCAGCAGCCCAGATGGGTTTACCTCTGCGTTGCCAGTTGCTCTGCATCCATTGCTGCAACCACCCCCACAGGGCATTTGCCACCATCCATGAGTCAGTATAGAGATAAAGTACTGGCCACTTTTCTCGTTCAGCAATGTCCAGGGCCAGCTGGATGGCTTTCACCTCGGCAAACTGACTCGATTCACCCTCTCCTTCAGCAGTTTCTGCAACTTGTCGTTGAGGACTCCATACAGCTGCTTTCCATCTCCGATGCTTTCCCACAATACGGCAGGACCCATCAGTAAACAAGGCATACTGCTTTTCACTTTCTGATAGTTTATTATATGGTGGGGCCTCTTCAGCACGCATCACCTCCTCCTCTGGTGACATTCCAAAATCTTTGCCCTCTGGCCAGTCCATGATGACTTCCAGAATGCCTGGACGACTGGGATTTCCTATTCGAGCTCATTGTGTAATTAGTGCAGCCCATTTACTCCATGTCACATCGGTTGCATGATGTGTAGAGGAGACCCTGCCTTTGAACATCCAGCCCAGCATGGGCAACTGGGGTGCCAGGAGGAGCTGTGCTTCAGTGCCAATCACCTCCGAAGCAGCTCAAACCCCTTCATAGGCTGCCAGTATCTCTTTCTCAGTTGGGGTATAGCTGGCCTCAGATCCTTTGTATCCCCGACTCCAAAAGCCAAGGGGTCGACCTCGAGTCTCCCCTGGAGCTTTCTGCCAGAGGCTCCAGGTAGGACCATTCTCCCTGGCTGCGGTGTACAGTACATTTTTTACATCTGTCCCAGTCCGGACTTGTCCAAGGGCTACTGCGTGAACTATCTCACGTTTAATTTGCTCAAAGGCTTGTTGTTGCTCAGGGCCCCATTTAAAATCGTTCTTCTTCCGGGTCACATGATAGAGAGGGCTTACAATCGAACTGTAATTTGGGATGCGCATTCTCCAGAACCCCACAGCACCCAAGAAAGCTTGTGTTTCTTTCTTATTAGTTGGTGGAGACATTGCTGTTATTTTGTTGATCACATCTGTAGGGATCTGGTGACGTCCATCATGCCATTTTATTCCCAAAAATGGAATCTCCTGTGCAGGTCCCTTGACCTTACTCCGTTTTATGGCAAAACCAGCTTTCAGCAGGATTTGGATTATTTTCCTCCATTTCTCAAAGACTTCTTCCGCTGTATCACCCCACACAATAATGTCATCAATGTATTGCAGGTGTTCTGGAGCTTGCCCCTGTTCCAGTGCATTCTGGATCAGTCCATGGCAGATGGTAGGGCTGTGTTTCCACCCCTGGGGCAGTCGGTTCCAAGTATACGGGACGCCCCTCCAAGTAAAAGCAAACTGTGGCCTGCACTCTGCTGCCAAAGGAATTGAGAAGAATGCATTGGCAATATCAGTCGTGGCATACCACTTGGCTGCCTTTGACTCCAGTTCGTACTGAAGTTCTAGTATGTCCGGTACGGCAGCACTCAATGGTGCTGTGACTTCATTCAGGACACGATAGTCTACTGTTAGTCTCCACTCTCCATTAGACTTTCGCACTGGCCATATGGGGCTATTAAAGGGTGAGCGGGTCCTGCTGATCACCTCCTGACTCTCCAGACTACAGATCAGCTTATGGATGGGAATCAGGGAGTCTCGGTTGGTGCGATACTGCCGCCGGTGCACTGTTGTGGTCGCGATTGGCACTTGTTGCTCTTTGACCTTCAGCAACCCCACAACAGAGGGATCCTCTGAGAGACCAGGCAAGGTGGACAGCTGCTCATTTTCCTCAGTCTCCAAAGCAGCAATACCAAAAGCCCATCGGTACCCTTTTGGGTCTTTGAAGTACCCTCTCCTGAGGTAATCTATGCCGAGGATGCATGGAACCTCTGGACCAGTCACAATGGGGTGCTTTTGCCATTTCCTCCCAGTCAGGCTGATCTCAGCCTCCAGTACAGTCAACTCTTGGGATCCTCCTGTCACTCCAGAGATATAGATGGGTTCCACCCCTTGACAGCTTGACGGCATCAGGGTACACTGTGCACCGGTATCTACTAGAGCTTTATACTTCTGTGGGACTGATGTGCCAGGCCATCTGACCCACACAGTCCAGTAAATCCGATTGTCCCCTACCTCCACCTGGCTGGAGGCAGGGCCCCTCTAACAGTCATCACAACGTTGGACACCTAAGTCGTGTTGAAAGGGATTATTCTTCGTTATCACAGGAGCTGGAGTAAAATCAGCTCTTCCGCTCCATCTGGGAACCTGCTCACCAGAGACTGAAGCTGCAGCTCTCATGGGATGATTAGCCTTGACCCTTGTTCCTATTTTCAATTCACTCACCCATTCCTCCAAAGCTGAAGTAGGTTTTCCATCCCACTTCGTCATGTCTTCTCCATGATCCCACAGGTAAAACCATAGGGTGGCCCGTGCTGTATGCCTTCTATATCTTCTCTCTCGAACTATAGGACGTCTTTTGTTAACAGCTGAGACGTGTGTTGGTACACGTGAGGAGCTGGATAAATCAGATAGATCGTCCCTCAATTGTTTGACATCCTGGGACAGTTTTTCCACAGCTGAGATGATGGAAGGGGTGAGATTGTCTTCGAACTCTCAGAGTTTATGAATCATTTCATCCACTGTTGGTGGTACTATGTCATTCCAGGTTACTGTTGCCAATGAGTGGGCATATGATGACGGTGCATTCCGTGTAAGTTTTCACCACATGGGTCGTGTACATTCGACTTCATCTGGGTCTATGGGTATATCTCCGTTATTCGGTTTGATGTGATACATCATCTCTACGATGGCTGATTCCCTCAGAGACTGGATGCCTTTGTCTAAAGTAGTCCACTTGGCCGAACGACTCATAACATCGTCCTTGTATGGAAACCTTTCTTTCACAGCTGCCAAGAGCCGCCTCCAAAGACTGAGAGACTTTTTCTCTCTTGCAATTGCTTTGTCAATTCCCCCTTCTCTAGCAAGTGATCCCAGCTGCTTGGCTTCCATACCTCCTAGTTCGTGACCATCGGCCTCATTGTCCCAGCATTGGAGCAACCAGGTGATGATGTGCTCCCCTGGTTGACGGGTAAAATCTTTTCGCATATTCCGTAGCTCGGTTGAGGTCCAAGGTCAAGAAGTCACCTCTTCTTCTTCGTCATGTGATGATGACTCCTGATCAGATGGTGGCCCGGGTGGTGAATACATTGTTTCTTCATCTTGCTTCACCCTTCTTGCCTCTTTTTTGCTTTTTCTCTTGTGTACAGGGGCAATCAATATTGGTACGAATTGGTCCTCTGGTTTAGCTGCAGTCATTATCACTGTGGTTTGAGTAGCAACAGTACTTGTCGCTGGGGGTGGTGTAGCTGCTGTGCTTGGAGCTGGGGTAGCTTCGCTGTCTCTTGCAGTCGAAGTTTGAGTAGTGGCTGTACTTGTCGCTGGGGTAGCTGCACTGTCTGTTGCAGTCGAAGTTTGAGTAGTGGCTGTATTGTCGCTGGGGGTGGTGTAGCTGCTGTGCTCGGAGCTGGAGTAGCTGCGCTGTCTGTTGCTTTGCCCTCAGATCCAGGGACATTTTTTTCCTTTTGAAGGTGTTGGATAGTGTTGAACAAGGCCCGGTAAGCATAGGCCAAGCCTCAGCACATTGACATGATTTGTCCCTCTCTGGTATGACCAGGATGACAACACACCTCATTTAAGTGTTTTACTAATTCTTCTGGATTTTGCATTTGTTCGGTGGTGAAATTCCAAAACACTGGAGGGGCCCACTGACCTAGATACTTGCCCATACTATCCCACACACCCTGCCACTCATGGCTGTCCAGCCTCGGGGAAAATCTCTCGGTCCCCCTATTTTGTCGTCTAACCCCAGACAAGGCCCAAACCCGACTCTGCTTAACTCTTGAGATCAGACGTAATGGTTGTGGACAAAACACACTCTGTATGCGTGCCAACATGGTGACCCCCATCACAATCAGCAAACAGGTCTCAACAATATTAAAAGGCCACTCAAAAACTTCAAAACTCTCAAACGATGCTGTAAAGGGTCTGGAAGGGGCACTGGGAGGGTAAAAGAATGTCTCCTTCATAGGTTGACCACCCAGGAAGGAGAAAAAAGATGTATAGTTGCTAAGCATTTGTATTATATACTTCCCAAAGTATAAAGGTGGTGACCACACTGGGAACATAAGCCAGATCAGTTTCATGATCAATTTTTCTATTGTATTACAAGTCATTACCATAAAATACAATGAGATAATAACCTTAGCCCAAGCCCCACACTTGAAAAACACTAACACAGCAAATACCGGCTAACTAAGCTACAGCATATTAAGACTGTGAGATCAAAACCAACAACTTTGAGAGCCAATAAATCAGCATTGTGACAAGTGACTATTAATCCAAAACAATGAATGCTTATCACAAATACAATTAGATACACTCCGGTCAGATCTGTCGTTATTTCAACCCTTCGTGCCCCACGTTCAGAGCCAAAAAGAACTGTCGTGGTTTAAGCCCCGGCTGTAAATTAGAACCACGCAGTCTACTTCCCCCCCCAAACCCCCAGAGGGATGGGGAGGAGAATCGAAAGAATGTAACTCCCACGGGTTGAGATAAAAACAGTCCAGTAACTAAGGTATAACACAAATCACTACTGCTGCCACCAATACTAATAATGATAAGAGAAATAACAAGGGAAGAGAATACGATACCGCCCGCCGGAAAAGAAAGCTCGACAGAAAAGAGGACATGCCCTTCCGGGTAGCTCCCAGTTACATCCCCCGGCATGACGTGCTGTGGTACGGAATACCTCTTTGGCTAGTTTGGGTCAGGTGTCCTGTCCCTGTTCCTCCCGGCTTCTCCTCCTCCCTGACAGAGCATGAGACTCACAAAGTCCTTGGTCAGTCTAAACATCAGTGTTATCAGCTTTCTTCCCAGGCCGAAAGTCAAAAACACAGTACTGCAACAGCTACTAAGAAGGAGAAAAACTGACTGCTAATGATGAACCCAGGACACTCACTCTGCCAGGTCACAAAGTCACCTGTCTCTTCTCCTCCGGCTAAGCACCTGGCCAGTCCCTTCCAGTCCTCCTCCTTCCAGTCCCCTGCATGCAAAGGACTTCAAGCTGCTGGGATGTCTCTGTTTGTTCCCTGGGAGTGATATCTTGGACGCGGACACTCACGCCGCTGGGTGCTGCTAATGGTGCCTCTCTCAGACTACGTTCATGCCTGTACCAGCTCTGCATGTACTATGCACGTGGATGTGCCTTTGTGGCTATGCACCTTTGGTGGTATAATCGCAGACAAACCCCCAGCCAGCTGCTCACTCCTTCCCAGACTCTGGGGGAGATGCAGAGCGCTGAAAACAGGATGGGTCACGACAAACTTGACTTTGAAAAACACAGCTTAGCAAAAACTCTTGTGGGCAAACCAGGCTTACCTTGGCAAGGGAGTCGAGGCATAGAGGGTGTGGAAGTTGTTGCTGATTAAAACAGATTCATGTAGTGAGAAACACAAACACCAACATAAAACACCGTCTTTCCTCACCCCTGTCCCAAGGTCTGTTTTACACCTTCACACCACACTCCTTTCCCTCTGTTGTTCTCCCACCTTGCGCAGCCCTAGCCTTACTGCTACCTGACAGCCCAGTGCTGCCCCTGACACCATGCAGCTAGCCAGAGAGCCAGAGAAACCCTTTTTCTCTGTGCCTGGAGCCATTCCTGTCCTGCCCAACACTGCTGGCCAGAGCATGCAGCAACCAGGCAGAGGAGGGAAAAGCAAAAGGGGGATAGAGAGGGCCAGCACGGGGGTGCAGACGTGAGCACACTGAGGTGTCCTTTCCACTGTCCTTCTTTATTCCTGCTGAGAATCTCTCTGAGGTTCTTTCTCCCTTGCAATCCTTTCCCCAGCCTCAGTGACACGGCTGCAGAGAATCGACCATGTGCCAGCCATGTGCATTTCTCTCCTCCTCTTTCTGTAGGCTCTTCTTGCACGTGCTTCTCACAGTTTACTCTTTCCTTAAGATGCTAAACCACGCAGGCAGGCTACCAGAAGCTCATCCTCTGCCGCTGCTCTAGTAGGTGCAGCCACGCATGCAACTGAAAGAAGACCTCTGGAAGCCTCTGGCTCTTTTCTGTCCCACCCATCAGGGTCGGTGGACGCAGGGGATGGTCTCCTGATAACACAGACACCACCGTGTCCTTTTTTGCCAATCCACATCTTTCCCAGAGGCTGAGGGCACAGATTACACTCACCTCTCATCATCTCATCCTTCAGTTAAATTTGGAAAGCCCCCTTGGAAAGGTTGTTCATGTCTGACCGTCCTGGGGACTGGTCGGGCAGAATACCTCCAGCCTCTTAAGTTGCACTCTGGAACTAGGTACAGTGGAGCTCTTTTCATGGCTCATGCTCAGCCCAGATCCATAGTCTTCCCCCCAAATGCCTACCTTGTCAGTGGGAGTAGAGTTTACCATTCAACCAAGACAAGACCAAGAGGGAAAGCGCTTCAACTCTCTGCATGGGCACCAGGCACACTGTGGAGCTGGGTGCCACCGCAGAACTCTGGTCATTTGGCAGCAGCCCAAAAAACAGCTGTTCACTGTAGCTGGCAGGATTCGAACCTGCGCGGGGAAACCCCAATGGATTTCTAGGCCATCACCTTCACCACTCGACCACAACTACCTGCTGCAGCCCTCTCTGCCCCGCTGATCGCAGTGCCTGTGCAATGAGACCCAGCTCCCAGGGAGTTTCAGGGCAATGCTCCACTTCAAGATTTGTAGCCGGGACTTTCACTGCACATGTCATGAATCAAAGACCTCTCTGTGTTATTTCAAGGCACCCTGGAGACGCTGACTGACCCTGTTCAGGAGCTGGCGCTGCAGGGACATCCTGGAACTGAGTGCCACACTGCTCCTGGCAGCTAAGAGCTGAGACAACTTCACGTCTCTAGCAGCTTATGGCCTATGGACCAAGGGAAAGAAAGGAGCCTCTCAGAACTGGATTCCCTGTCTGAAGGGGACAAAGCTGCTCAAACCTTTCCTAGTTCAACAATTGCTTAAAGCAGAACCCGCTACAGTCCTTCCTCTGCTGACATTCCAAAAACAATCTGCGTGGTGAGGTTGCCTTTGGGATTTGTGTTAGCACAGTGTTTAGAGGCTTCCATGCATTTCAACCTACAAAAGGACCTGGAGTCCACCTCTCAGACCACCTGAGAGTAATTGTGATGAAGAAGGCAGAAATGCCTTTGAGGAAGCAGAACTTTTGGAGGACTGAGGCTACGAGCTCTGGCCACGCTGGCTTGCCTGCATCCAGGGCACTGTGTCCTCTGAAGTCCACAGCAGCATGACTCATGTTAGCCTAGAGTTCAGGGGTTTTCCCAACTCTTCCACATCACAAGGACTCCCAGCTGCTCTGGGAGACTGATCCGATGTGCCTTTGTAATTTGAAATGCATGGAACTGGCCACCCCATCCCTGACCCAAAAAAAATGGGCTACGAGCTTCCGGCTCCCTTCCCCGCACCTCTCCTCAAAAGAACGCCATCCAGGCATCTGGGCTCTGGGACACCCTTGCTGAGCAAAACAGATCAATTTGGGCGTGGGTCTCGCTCAGGGAAGATGGCGGGCATCTCTTTCATCACAAAACTAGGCCGTGGTGGAACCTGATGAACTTAAGCAAGGTGCTCGTGGCTATCACTCCTTCCCGCAGGGAAATTCCTCATAGCACACACTGGTCCTTTCTTGCTGTTGAGGGTACAGAGGTGAGACTGTCCGGCCTGCAGTTCCCCAGGTCTTCCTTTTATATATCTGGGGGATTATATTTCCCCTTTCCCAGCCACTGGGTATTTTACAACTTTGCTATTTTGATGAATAGTGGCTTAGCAACTTCATCTGACAGTTCTTGCAGGACTCTCGGGTGCATCTCCTCAGTTCCACAGGACTTGTGCACTTTCACCTTCCTGACATGGGACAACTTCCATCTTCTTCGTGTTGGTCACAGCCAGGCCTCCCATTTGGCTCACCTAAAGAGTGGGGCTGCAACTTCTTTCACCTTCCTTTGTTGTTCTGTGTACCTGAAGAATGCCTTCTAGTGATTTTTCATGGCCCCAGACAAGTTCAGCGCCAGCTGTGCCTTCGTTTTCCTGATGCCCTCCTTACACACCCATGACATTCTCTGTAATCTGCCCAGGATGTGTATCCCTGCCTTCACTGCCTGTGCATCTTTGGTATGTTTTAGGTTTAGTTTAGTTTAGTTTAGTTTAGTTTAGTTTAGTTTAGTTTAGTTTAGTTTAGTTTGGTTTGTTTCAGTTTGGCTAAGAGGCCTTGCCTTTCTCAAGCTAGGCTCCTGCTTCCCCTGTCGGTCTTCTTGCATGTCGGGATTTCTAGAGGCTCCTGAAAATTGTCTTTCAATATGTCCCAGCTCTCGGCATCTTTTATCTCTGAGGCCATTTTCCAAGGGATCGCACACGGTAGTGCCTTAAACAGCCAGTAGCTTGCCTTTCTACAGTGTAGGGTCCTGACTCTTACTTTTTACCTACCCTATACCTCTCAAGGCTGAGAATTCTACCAAGGCATGATTGCTGCTGATAGGGCTACTCCTCTCTTGACGTTTTTGGTAAGTTCTTCTGCACTAGTAAAGAGCAGGTCCAGCAGTGTCTCTCCTCTGGTCGAATTCTCCATCACCTCTACTAGGAAGTTGTCCACAACAGACTCCAGTAGTTTCCTGGACTGCTTTTGGTTTGCTGTGTCACTTTGCTAGCAGACATCTTGGTGGTTGAAGTACCTTGTTGGGATCCGGACCTGAGAAGAGGCGATGCTTCCTAAGGCTTTGCCACAGGCAGTTTTTACTGCCCACAAGCTCAGGTAACAAAGGGAGATTGAAATGACGGACAGCAGACCAGTGTGTCAGGCAGCCCTCTTTCAAGCGACTCCTCCATGGGATCTCCATAGTTATGTCCCTTGATGACTGAACCGTGCCCTAAGGCTTCTTCCATCCAGGGACCCGGGCTCAACATCAGAAGTCAGGAACCTGTTGGAAACAAGGAAGTCAACACGTAGGAGGGTGATCAAAGAGATGCCACATCCTTCCTGAAAGGAACCCTCACACTCATTGAGCTGTTCTACTCTTTGACGAAACCGGCACCTGAAGCTATGAGCTCTGGTGTGCCTGGCGCACCAGGGCACCGTCTCCACTGAATTCCACAGCAAGGTGGCTCATGTTAGCCTAGAGTTCAGGGGTTTTCCCAACTCTTCCACATCACAAGGACTCCCAGCAGATACTCTGGGAGACTGATCCGATGTGCCTTTGTAATTTGAAATGCATGGAACTGGCCACCCCATTCCTGACCCAGAAAAATGGTCTATGACTTTCTGGTTCCCTGCCCCGCACCTCTCCTCAAAAGCAGGCCATCCAGGCATCTGGGCTTTGGGACACCCTTGCTGAGCAAAACAGGTCAAATTGGGTGTGGGTCTCACTCAGGGAAGATCGCAGGCATCTCTTTCATCACAAAACCAGGCCGTGGTAGAGCCCGATGAACATAAGCAAGGTGCTCATGCCCATCACTCCTTCCCACAGAAAAGTTCCTTATGGCACACAATGGTCCTTCCTTGCTGTTGAGATTTGCCACATCCCAGCAGAGTTGAGTTTCACCTCACGTATGGGTTTGTGCAGTCTTGACCTTCTGATTGAACTTACTCAGAGACTCCTGCGTCCCTGCAATGACCAGTTGGGAGCAATGTCTCTCCCTCTTAGCCAGAGCTCCTGAAAAGAAAGCATTTGAAAGCTGCCTCAAGATGTTATTCATAGCTGAAAATAATCATGAATTTGACTATGACTGATAGCCACGCTCACCACTAATAAGGCAAAGGGATGGAAGCACACACAAAATATCCTTCTGCACATGCCTGAGACATCCGAGTTGATCGATCTTATGAAGGTGGAGCACAGATGAGTTATTCAGTGATAGAAAACGGGAGAACACTATTTCAGATGAAAGAGGCACGGGCTTCATCACCAGTGAGGCCTTGGCAAGCAGCACCTACTACGTGTTCAGATGCTTCATGAGCAAGGAATGTTGGTTCCCCCCAGGGCTCTGGAACACAGCATAAAAGCCTGCTCTACTCCAGGCTCTGCATCTTCCTCTCTTGCTTCCCTTTCCTCTAACAACAAGGTAAGCCTGAGTCTGCTCTGTCTCTCTCTGTGGGCTGAAGTGCTGTGCTGGTGGCTACTCAGGCTGATGTTGGGCTGCCTCTGCTTGGCCCTGCAATGGAAATAGTCAACCCCTGAGACCTCTGTCCTTTTCTTGAAGGTGGCTGGGGGGAGCCTGAAAGAGGAGGGATTTCCAAGCAGACAGAATCAGTGGGGCTCAGATGCAGGGATGTCTGCCCACCAGAATTTGCTTCTCCATCAGATTGTCTGTAACCAAACGGCCAAGTGCGTGCAGTGCTCTCTTTAATGCAGCACAGTTTGCTCTGGAGATGGGGTGTGATCCGTCATTCCACAGGGGCTTTAGCCCCAGTGAAATGGGCCCTAATACAAAAGGGGCCAGCCTTCCAGTTGTATGCAACCTGCTGGGCCAGTGAAGACTCTGGAAGTTGTAGAGTCACTGCGTGTATTTAAAACAAGATCTGTCCACAGAGAGCTGAAGAAGACAAGGACACGCTAATACTGAGGTTTGTGTTCCCTGCCTGCTCTGTGTTTCAGCTTTGCCTCACTCACCGAGAGATGTCTTGCTTCCGACCATGTCCTCCACACCCCTGCGGCACCTCTGGCCCAACTCCACTTGCAAGCAGCTGCAGTGAGCCCTGTGTCGCCCGCTGCGCTGACTCGACGGTGTACATTGAGGCCTCCCCGGTGGTGGTGACCCTGCCGGGCCCCATCCTCACCTCTTTCCCGCAGAGCACAGCCGTGGGATCCTCTCTGTCAGCTGCTGTTGGGAGCTCCCTCAGCACTGGTGGGGTTCCCATCTCTTCTGGGGGCTCCCTAGGTCTGGGGGGGTCAGGCCTGTGTCTGCCTCCCCCCCGCTGCAGTCTAAACTGTTGAAGCTGGCGGATCATCCCCTTTGGAGCCAGAAGGGAGAGGTGCACCCTGTATGAGCATGAGCGTGACCAAGGCTTCCAGATGGGCTGGGTGTCCTCTTCCCACCTGGCAGGAGGGTCCTGTGCCTGCTGCTCCTCACTGCAAGACGAGCCTCACTCTGCCTCCTCCAGCTGTGCTTTGCTCTGAGTTCCTGAGAGAAGGGGCTCCTTCTCTTCTACTTTGCTGAACCTCCTACAGATACTGGGAGGGTTCCGGAGTCAGGACTGCTCTTGGTGGCCTGGGATTGCCACCAGATGGAGCAGAATGGGAAAAGGGAAGCACTTTGTGTGGACCTTGTCCTTGGGAAATGGGGCATTCCCTGTGCCTCCCTGAACCCTGCAGACATCTTTCTTGGTCTCTGTTCTGTGCCCCTGCATTTCCTCCTTCTGATTAAAGACTTGGTGCAGCATAGCTGGAGACTCATGGTGGTTTGTTCTCCTCCGCCCTCACTTAACTGCTTACTGTGCAAAGAGAGATCTGCTGTCTCTCATGACAGCTAAGCATGGACTACTGCCATATTTTGCTGGAGATCCCTGAACTGATCGAGGATCAAAGATGATCAAGGTGGCAAAGAGAAATGGAAAAGCCCCAGAGAAACTGAGAGAGCAAGAAGCAGTGGACAGAGTTGGAACTCTGGCTACTGCTGGAGGCATTGCTGGTCAAAGATGGGAGAAGGCTGCTCAGGGAGTTGAAGATTCTCCATCTTTGGAGATGTCCAACATAGAACCAGACAAGGCCAGGAAAAACGTCCCCCACTTGACCTGGACTCGGACTGTCTGATCTCCATCTCCACCTCAGGTGTTGCGTGCTTTGGTGAGGAACTGCTTGATGCCCTCACGCAGGAGCAGTCAACAACTGCAAGGAAGCGTAGAGGGTGCAGGGGCCAATGATTCAGATCAGAGTGCATGACACAATTGACCCAACAGCAAAAGCAAGGCTGTCAAGGTGTAAGCGTGCTGAGAAAGCCCTGTGGGAGCCAAAACCTTGCACAAGGTCCCACTGAGATTTGAACTCAGATCGCTGGATTCAGAGTCCAGAGTGCTCACCATTACACCATGGGACCTCTAGGCACATGCTGGATAGGTCTTTCTCCTGCATCTGCCCTCGCTGAGACATATGCTCCTGGCTCAGCCTGCCAGTCTCCCCATCTCCCTGGCCATTGGTCATCAAGAGCATCTTTCCTTCAGGGACACTGGGCACTTTTCACTCACAGAAGAGGGAGTGGCACAGCTTTTTCTAAAAGTCTCGCAGACCCTCTCTTACAAGGCACAGGCTGGTATCCCCTGAGAATCTTCCTTTTGCCTGGTGAGACCTGCTGATGGCCTTTCCAGCGTAGCATCTTCAACACTCATACCTCAAAGGGTACATTCACAGCCCAGTGATCGGTGGTTCAGTGCTTATATTTGTGGGCTCTGCTGGCATTTCTTCCTTTCAACCGCGCATGTTGGACAGCCTCTCAATCTGCCATTCTAAGTCATGGCCGGTCCTGTTTCTCACCTTGTAGCTCATACTATGGCAGCCTTTGCCCAGGTGTCCTTACTCTCAGTTGCAGTCCTAGCCAAGCTCCTGACCTTGACAAATGAGGCAATCAAGACAGAGGGCAGCGGACGTGGTTCAACTGCAAGACCAGCTAGCAGGAGGACCCAAAGCCGTTTGTTATGGGTTGCACAAGCTGGGCTGCCTTCCTCTGCTGGGACAGTCTAGGCTGACTTCAAACCCTGTCCTTTCTTTCAGGGACACGCTGTCCCCTAGTGCCCCCAGCTGGCCTCTCCCTCAGTGAGAACACTGTTTGCTCTCCTGAGATGGTTCCAGACTCAGGTGCCTTTTGCTGTGTGCATATTGCACACAGTGGGGAGAAGGTCTCTGCCTGAGGAAGGAGAAGGCACTGTGACCCCCTGAAATGCCTTCCAACCAGCAGGATTGATAGAAGGTGAAGTTGAAGCAGGGCCAGCCCCAGAGCTGGAGCCGGCAGCTCAGTGCCTGAGGCCTAGTGGAACTTGAGTGAGATACCCAACATGAAAGAGAACCCACATGTTCTCTGGGCACCTGCTCAAGACACCCTGCGAATCTCTCAGTGGTCCAAAGCAGCCCCTGCACTCTGCTTTTCCCAAGCTGGGCTATGCTCAAAGGCCTGCTTGGCTTGGAGGTGCCCAGAGAACTAGCCACAAGGCAAGGCAGCAGAGCGGAGTGGCTCCAATGCCCCATGGGACCTGAACGTCCTAAGGGAAGATGGGTTCCTCTGGAACAGGAGAAGCAACGCACCCTGGAGCCAGGCTGAAGAAAACCTTGTCTACATTGGCCAGGATTCGAATGTGGGCCAACTGCTTGGAAGGCAGCCATGCTCTCGACTATACCACCAATGCTCATGGGGGGCACTACTGCCTCCTGCTCCTCCACCTGCCAATCTGCCTGCCTCACTCTGCCAGGTCACAAAGTCACCTGTCTCTGCTCCTCCACATCAGTGCCTGGCCAGTCTCCTCCTTCCAGTCCCCTGCATGCAAAGGACTTCAAGCTGCTGGGATGTCTCTGTTTGTTCCCTGGGAGTGATATCTTGGATGCGGACACTCACGCCGCTGGGTGCTGCTAATGGTGCCTCTCTCAGACTACATTCATGCCTGTGCCAGCTCTGCATGTACTATGCACGTGGATGTGCCTTTGTGGCTATGCACCTTTGGTGGTATAATTGCAGACAAACCCTCAGCCAGCTGCTCACTCCTTCCCAGACTCTGGGGGAGATGCAGAGCGCTGAAAACAGGATGGGTCACGACAAACATGACTTTGAAAAACACAGCTTAGCAAAAACTCTTCTAGGCAAACCAGGCTTACCTTGGCAAGGGAGTCGAGGCACAGAGGGTGTGGAAATTACACGGTATCACAGTATGTTAGAGATTGGAAGGGACCTCAAAAGATCATCTAGTCCAATCCCCCTGCCAGAGCAGGAACACCTAGATAAGGTTACATAGGAATGTGTCCAGGCGGGTTTTGAATGTCTCCAGAGAAGGAGACTCCACAACCTCCCTGGGCAGCCTGTTCCAGTGTTCTCTCACCCTCACTGAGAAGAAGTTTCTTCTCAAGTTTAAGTGGAACCTCTTGTGTTCCAGTTTATACCCATTACCCCTTGTCCTATCATTGTTTGCCATTGAGAAGAGCCTGGCTCCATCCTCATGACACTCCCCCTTTATATATTTATATACACTAATAAGGTCCCCCCGCAGTCTCCTCTTCTCCAAACTATAGAGACCCAGCTCCCTCAGCCTTTCCTCATAAGGGAGATGCTCCACTCCCTTCATCATCTTAGTTGCCCTGCGCTGGACTCTCTCCAGCAGGTCCCTGTCCTTCTTGAACTGAGGGGCCCAGAACTGGACACAATATTCCAGGTGCGGTCTCACCAGGGCAGAGTAGATGGGAAGGAGGACCTCTCGACCTACTGACCACCCCCCTTCTGATACACCCCAGGATGCCATTGGCCTTCTTGGCCACAAGGGCACAGTGTTGGCTCATGGTCATCCTGCCATCCACTAGGACTCCCAGGTCCCTCTCCCCTACGCTGCTCTCTAACAGGTCTTTCCCCAACCTATATTGGAACCTGGGGTTGTTCCTGCCCAGACGCAGGACTCTACACTTTCCCTTGTTATATTTAATCAAGTTACTCCCTGCCCAACTCTCCAGCCTGTCCAGGTCCCACTGGATGGCAGCACAGCCTTCTGGCATGTCAGCCACTCCTCCCAGCTTAGTGTCATCAGCAAACTTGCTGACAGTACACTCAATTCCCTCATCTAAATCATTGATGAATATATTAAATAATACTGGTCCCAATACTGACCCTTGAGGCACTCCACTAGATACAGGCCTCCAACTAGACTCCGCCCCATAGACTACAACTCTCTGGCTTCTCTCCTTCAGCCACTTTGCAGTCCACCTCACTACCTCATCATCCAGACCACACTTCCTCAGTTTAGCTATGAGGATGCTGTGGGAGACTGTGTCAAATGCTTTGCTGAAGTCAAGGTAGACCACGTCCACCGCTCTGCCATCATCCATCCACAATGTTATTTCCTCATAAAAGGCTATGAGGTTGGTCAAGCATGACTTCCCCTTGGTAAAGCCATGTTGACTGCCCCTCATAACCCTCTTATCCTTGACATGCCTTAAGATGGCACCAAGGATAAGGTGTTCCATCACTTTCCCAGGGATGGAGGTGAGGCTGACCGGTCTATAGTTACCCGGGTCCTCCTTCTTGCCCTTTTTGAAGACTGGAGTGACATTTGCTTTCCTCCAGTCCTCAGGCACCTCTCCCGTTTCCCAAGACTTGGTAAAGATGATGGAGAGTGGTCTAGCAATGACTTCCGCCAGTTCCCTCAGCACCCGCGGGTGCATCCCATCTGGACCCATGGATTTATGGATGTCCAGATTGCTCAACTGGTCCCTAACCCATTCCTCGTCGACTAAGGCAAACTGCTCCAGTGACCTGACTTCATCTGAGGTCTCAGGAGTACAGGGCTCTTCAGGACTGCCTCCGGCAGAGTAGACTGAGACAAAGAAGGCATTCAATAACTCTGCCATCTCTGTATCTTCTGTCACCAGGGTACCCATCCCGTTCACCAGTGGGCCAACCTTGCCTCTGGTGTTAGTTTTATCAGCTATGTATTTGAAAAAGCTCTTTCTGTTGTCCTTGACCCCTCTCGCCAGATTTAATTCTAAGGAGGCCTTAGCCATCCTAGCTGCCTTCCTACATCCTCTAGCAGCAGCCTTATATTCCTCCCAAGTGGCCAGCCCCTCCTTCCATGACCTATAAACTCTCCTCTTCCACTTGAGCATACCCAGCAGTTCCTTATTTAGCCACGCAGGTCTCTTGGCCCTCTTCCTTGACTTCCTACGTGTCGGGATGCTCTGCTCTTGAGCTTGGAATAAGCAATTCTTGAATGTCAACCAACTATCTTGGGCCCCTTTACCTTCAAGCAGCCTTGCCCATGGAATTTCCCCTAGCAATTGCTTGAAAAGGCCAAAGTTTGCCCTGCTAAAGTCCAGGGTTGCAATTCTACTTGCTATTGTACTGGTCCTACCACACAAGATCCTGAATTCCACCATCTCGTGGTCGCTGCAACCAAGGCAGCCCTCAACCTTTACTGCTTCGACCAGACCCTCCTTGTTAGTGAGGATGAGATCCAGCAGCGCTCCTCTCCTGGTTGGCTCATCCACCATTTGCATGAGGAAGTTATCATCCATACACTGGAGGAACCTCCTGGACTGTGGCTGGGTTGCTGAGTAGTCCTTCCAGCAAACATCAGGGAAATTAAAATCCCCCACGACAACCACGGCCTGTGACTGTGAGGCCGCTCTCAGCTGCCTGTAGAAGGCCTCGTCAACTTCCTCACCCTGATCTGGTGGCCTGTAACAGACACCCACAACAGTATCGCCCCTGCCAGCCTGCCCCTTAATTCTCACCCACAGACTCTCAACTCGCTCGTCCCCTGCCCCCGGACAGAACTCAGTACATTGCAGCTGCTCTCACACATAAAGAGCAACCCCGCCACCCCGCCTGGCTGGCCTGTCTTTCCTGAAAAGGACATAGCCCTCCATGAGTATATTCCAGTCATGCGAGCTGTCCCACCACGTCTCTGTAATTGCCACCAGATCATAATGTCCTGACTTAACACAGGTCTCCAACTCCTCCTGCTTATTTCCCATGCTGCACGCATTGGTGTACAGGCATTTCAAGGAGGGAGCTGAGCTCACCAATTTCACCCTAGGATTATAGGAGGCCTCCCAGTCTTCATCAATTCTAGAGTGCTGCCCCACTGGGGCAAGCCCAGTTACAACCCCATCCCCCTTCGAATCTAGTTTAAAGCTCTCCAAATGAGCCCTGTTAATTCATACCCCAGCATCCTTTTGCCTCTGTGAGTTAAACCTTTCCCACGTACCATCATCCGGACTGGAGCCTTATAAAACCAGCTGTTATCAAAGAACCCAAAGCCCTGCCTAAAGCACCAGTCTCGTAGCCAATTGTTTACGGACTGAATTTTCCCATTCAGTCCCACATCATCACCAGAAGATGGAAGAACTGAGGAGAAGATCACTTGAGCCCCAGACTCTTTCACCATCCGCCCCAAGGCCCTGCAGTCTTTCTTCATCCCCCTCAGACTGCAGGAAGCAGCTTCCCCCCCACCTGTCTGGAAGACCAGCAGCGGGTAGTAGTCTGTCGGGTGCACCAGGCTGGGGAACGCCCTGGTGATATCCCTGATCCGGGCTCCAGGCAGACTACACACTTCCCTATGATGAGGGTCAACTCTGCATATCGGGCCCTCTGTTCCTCTCAGAAGGGAATCACCTACAACAATGACTTTTCTTTCTTTCTTGTCAGAGGCAGTCTTGAGGCGTGAAGTCGATCGCCTTTTCCTATGTGACCTTGTAGTCTGGCCTTGCACCACATCCTCACTTACCTCTCCATCAAGATGCAGGGCCTCAAACCTATTACGGAGGGGCACCTGGGGAAGCAGGGCAGGAAGGGAGGAAGGTTGCCCACGGTTCCGAACTGGAACTTGCTTCCAGCCCTCATCGTCTTTTTGGTCCCTTACCTCTGCGTGACAGCTACAGGGCAGGGGCTGTCTCGGGTCATCCCCCTCTGTCTGAGAGGACAGGGGGTCCATCCCCTTTTGGGAGGTATCTCCCTGGAACCGTTCCTGCTGGCACGCCAGGGAGTTACTCCACCAGTCGATCTCCCTTTCACACTCTCTGATGGTCCTCAGCGTCTCGACCTCCTCTTTAAGTTCTGCCACCAATCTGAGCAGATCTACCTGCTCACACCTCACACAGGTGGAATGCTGGCCTCCCTCCCTCGGCAGCAGCAGGCTCTGGCACTCCCTGCAGCCAGAGACCTGAACAGCCACGGTTTGGGTCGGGGTCTCTGTCTGAGTTGCTACAGTCTCCTTACTGCAAGCCCTCCTTCTGGAGGCGACCATATTGGTCAGCAGTCTGGGACACCAGCAACAGAGACCGCAACACGACCTGCTTGTTCCTCCCTGCGCCCGGTGGGCAGCAACGTGTGGCTGCCCTCTCAGAGGCTCTTTCAAGGCAAGGGGCACTGGGTGCGGTCGCCGTTACCGCGGGAACGCCCCCTGCCACGTCAGCCGCTCTCTCGCAAGGGCTGCTGGGGCTTCGGGGATCGGGAGATGTCGGGAATCGCGATGTCTCTGCGCTGTCCCCTCTGCTTTTCCTAATCTCTGCTGAACCTCGTGGTCTCTGAAGCGTGCCGGCTCCGGCTCTAGCTGTGCTAGCTCCGATCAGCTGATTAAAACAGATTCATGTAGTGAGAAACAGAAACACCAACATAAAACACCGTCTTTCCTCACCCCTGTCCCAAGGTCTGTTTTACACCTTCACACCACACTCCCTTCCCTCTCTTGTTCTCCCACCTTGTGCAGCGCTAGCCTTACTGCTACCTGACAGCCCAGGGCCGCCCCTGACACCATGCAGCTAGCCAGAGAGCCAGAGAAACCCCTTTTCTCTGTGCCTGAAGACATGCCTGTCCTGCCCAACAGTGCTGGCCAGAGCATGCAGCAACCAGGCAGAGGAGGGAAAAGCAAAAGGGGGATAGAGAGGGCCAGCACGGGGGTGCAGACGTGAGCACACTGAGGTGTCCTTTCCACTGCCTTTTCCTTCTTTATTCCTGCTGAAAATCTCTCTGAGGTTCTTTCTCTCTTGCAATCCTTTCCCCAGCCTCAGTGACACGGCTGCAGAGAATCGACCATGTGCCAGCCATGTGTGTTTTTCTCCTCCTCTTTCTGTAGGCTCTTCCTGCATGTGCTTCTCACAGTTTACTCTTTCCTTAAGATGCTAAACCACGCAGGCAGGCTACCAGAAGCTCATCCTCTGCCGCTGCTCTAGTAGGTGCAGCCACGCATGCAACTGAAAGAAGACCTCTGGAAGCCTCTGGCCCTTTTCTGTCCCACCCATCAGGGTCGGTGGAGGCAGGGGATGGTCTCCTGATAACACAGACACCACTGTGTCCTTTTTTTGCCAATCCACATCTTTCCCAGAGGCTGAGGGCACAGATTACACTCACCTCTCATCATCTCATCCTTCAGTTAAATTTGGAAAGCCGCCTTGGAAAAGATGTTCATGTCTGACCGTCCTGGGGACTGGTCAGGCAGAATACATCCACACCCCCAGCCTCTTAAGTTGCACTCTGGAACTAGGTACAGTGGAGCTCTTTTCATGGCTCATGCTCAGCCCAGATCCATAGTCTTCCCCCCAAATGCCTACCTTGTCAGTGGGAGCAGAGTTTACCATTCAACCAAGACAAGACCAAGAGGGAAAGTGCTTCAACTCTCTGCATGGGCACCAGGCACACTGTGGAGCTGGGTGCCACCGCAGAACTCTGGTCATTTGGCAGCAGCCCAAAAAACAGCTGTTCACCGTAGCTGGCAGGATTCGAACCTGCGCGGGGAAACCCCAATGGATTTCTAGTCCATCGCCTTCACCACTCGGCCACAACTACCTGCTGCAGCCCTCTCTGCCCTGCTGATCGCAGTGCCTGTGCAATGAGACCCAGCTCCCAGGGAGTTTCAGGGCAATGCTCCACTTCCAAAATTTGTAGCCGGGACTTTCACTGCACATGTCATGAATCAAAGACCTCTCTGTGTTATTTCAAGGCACCCTGGAGACGCTGACTGACCCTGTTCAGGAGCTGGCGCTGCGGGGACATCCTGGAACTGGGTGCCACACTGTTCCTGGCAGCTAAGAGCTGAGACAACTTCACGTCTCTAGCAGCTTATGGCCTATGGACCAAGGGAAAGAAAGGAGCCTCTCAGAACTGGACTCTCTGTCTGAAGGGGACAAAGCTACTCAAACCTTTCCTAGTTCAACAATTGCTTAAAGCAGAACACGCTACAGTCCTTCCTCTGCTGACATTCCAAAAACAATCTGCGTGGTGAGGTTGCCTGTGGGATTTGTGTTAGCACAGTGTTTAGAGGCTTCCATGCATTTCAACCTACAAAAGGACCTGGAGTCCACCTCTCAGACCACCTGAGAGTAATTGTGATGAAGAAGGCAGAAATGCCTTTGAGGAAGCAGAACTTTTGGAGGACTGAGGCTACGAGCTCTGGCCACACTGGCTTGCCTGCATCCAGGGCACTGTGTCCTCTGAAGTCCACAGCAGCATGACTCATGTTAGGCTGGAGTTCAGGGGGTTTCCCAACTCTTCCACATCACAAGGAATCCCAGCAGATACTCTGGGAGACTGATCCGATGTGCCTTTGTAATTTGAAATGCATGGAACTGGCCACCCCATCCCTGACCCAAAAAAAATGGGCTACGAGCTTCCGGCTCCCTTCCCCGCACCTCTCCTCAAAAGCAGGCCATCCAGGCATCTGGGCTCTGGGATACCCTTGCTGAGCAAAACAGGTCAATTTGGGCGTGGGTCTCGCTCAGGGAAGATGGCGGGCATCTCTTTCATCACAAAACTAGGCCGTGGTGGAACCTGATGAACTTAAGCAAGGTGCTCATGGCTATCACTCCTTCCCGCAGGGAAATTCCTCACAGCACACAATGGTCCTTTCTTGCTGTTGAGGGTACAGAGGTGAGACTGTCCGGCCTGCAGTTCCCCAGGTCTTCCTTTTATATATCTGGGGGATTATATTTCCCCTTTCCCAGCCACTGGGTATTTTACAACTTTGCTATTTTGATGAATAGTGGCTTAGCAACTTCATCTGACAGTTCTTGCAGGACTCTCGGGTGCATCTCCTCAGTTCCACAGGACTTGTGCACTTTCACCTTCCTGACATGGTCTTGAACTTCCATCTTCTTCGTGTTGGTCACAGCCAGGCCTCCCATTTGGCTCACCTAAAGAGTGGGGCTGCAACTTCTTTCACCTTCCTTTGTTGTTCTGTGTACCTGAAGAATGCCTTCTAGTGATTTTTCATGGCCCCAGACAAGTTCAGCGCCAGCTGTGCCTTCGTTTTCCTGATGCCCTCCTTACACACCCATGACATTCTCTGTAATCTGCCCAGGATGTGTATCCCTGCCTTCACTGCCTGTGCATCTTTGGTATGTTTTAGGTTTAGTTTAGTTTAGTTTAGTTTAGTTTAGTTTAGTTTAGTTTAGTTTGGTTTGTTTCAGTTTGGCTAAGAGGCCTTGCCTTTCTCAAGCTAGGCTCCTGCTTCCCCTGTCGGTCTTCTTGCATGTCGGGATTTCTAGAGGCTCCTGAAAATTGTCTTTCAATATGTCCCAGCTCTCGGCATCTTTTATCTCTGAGGCCATTTTCCAAGGGATCGCACACGGTAGTGCCTTAAACAGCCAGTAGCTTGCCTTTCTACAGTGTAGGGTCCTGACTCTTACTTTTTACCTACCCTATACCTCTCAAGGCTGAGAATTCTACCAAGGCATGATTGCTGCTGATAGGGCTACTCCTCTCTTGACGTTTTTGGTAAGTTCTTCTGCACTAGTAAAGAGCAGGTCCAGCAGTGTCTCTCCTCTGGTCGAATTCTCCATCACCTCTACTAGGAAGTTGTCCACGACAGACTCCAGTAGTTTCCTGGACTGCTTTTGGTTTGCTGTGTCACTTTGCTAGCAGACATCTTGGTGGTTGAAGTACCTTGTTGGGATCCGGACCTGAGAAGAGGCGATGCTTCCTAAGGCTTTGCCACAGGCAGTTTTTACTGCCCACAAGCTCAGGTAACAAAGGGAGATTGAAATGATGGACAGC
Source organism: Psittacula echo (assembly GCF_963264785.1). Taxonomy (NCBI): domain Eukaryota; kingdom Metazoa; phylum Chordata; class Aves; order Psittaciformes; family Psittacidae; genus Psittacula; species Psittacula echo. Next base: position 358,597 of record NC_137741.1, read on the forward strand.
AGACCAGTGTGTCAGGCAGCCCTCTTTCAAGCGACTCCTCCATGGGATCTCCATAGTTATGTCTCTTGATGACTGAACCGTGCCCTAAGGCTTCTTCCATCCAGGGACCCGGGCTCAACATCAGAAGTCAGGAACCTGTTGGAAACAAGGAAGTCAACACGTAGGAGGGTGATCAAAGAGATGCCACATCCTTCCTGAAAGGAACCCTCACACTCATTGAGCTGTTCTACTCTTTGACGAAACCGGCACCTGAAGCTATGAGCTCTGGTGTGCCTGGTGCACCAGGGCACCGTCTCCACTGAATTCCACAGCAAGGTGGCTCATGTTAGCCTAGAGTTCAGGGGCTTTCCCAACTCTTCCACATCACAAGGACTCCCAGCAGATACTCTGGGAGACTGATCCGATGTGCCTTTGTAATTTGAAATGCATGGAACTGGCCACCCCATTCCTGACCCAGAAAAATGGTCTATGACTTTCTGGCTCCCTGCCCCGCACCTCTCCTCAAAAGCAGGCCATCCAGGCATCTGGGCTCTGGGATGCCCTTGCTGAGCAAAACAGGTCAAATTGGGTGTGGGTCTCACTTAGGGAAGATCGCAGGCATCTCTTTCATCACAAAACCAGGCCATGGTAGAGCCCGATGATCATAAGCAAGGTGCTCATGCCCATCACTCCTTCCCACAGAAAAGTTCCTTATGGCACGCAATGGTCCTTCCTTGCTGTTGAGATTTGCAACATCCCTGCAGAACTGAGTTTCACCTCACGTATGGGTTTGTGCAGTCTTGACCTTCTGATTGAAATTCCTCAGAGACTCCTGCGTCCCTGCAATGACCAGTGGGGAGCAATGTCTCTCCCTCTTAGCCAGAGCTCCTGAAAAGAAAGCATTTGAAAGCTGCCTCAAGATGTTATTCATAGCTGAAAATAATCATGAATTTGACTATGACTGATAGCCACGCTCACCACTAATAAGGCAAAGGGATGGAAGCACACTCAAAATATCCTTCTGCACATGCCTGAGACATCCGAGTTGATCGATCTTATGAAGGTGGAGCACGGATGAGTTATTCAGTGATAGAAAGCGGGAGAACACTATTTCAGATGAAAGAGGCAAGGGCTTCATCGCCAGTGAGGCCTTGGCAAGCAGCACCTACTACGTGTTCAGATGCTTCATGAGCAAGGAATGTTGGTTCCCCCCAGGGCTCTGGAACACAGCATAAAAGCCTGCTCTACTCCAGGCTCTGCATCTTCCTCTCTTGCTTCCCTTTCCTCTAACAACAAGGTAAGCCTGAGTCTGCTCTGTCTCTCTCTGTGGGCTGAAGTGCTGTGCTGGTGGCTACTCAGGCTGATGTTGGGCTGCCTCTGCTTGGCCCTGCAATGGAAATAGTCACCCCTGAGACCTCTGTCCTTTTCATGGAGGCGCCGGGGGGGGGGAGCCTGAAAGAGGAGGGATTTCCAAGCAGACAGAATCAGTGGGGCTCAGATGCAGGGATGTCTGCCCACCAGAATGTGCATGTCCATCAGATTGTCTCTAACCAAATGGCCAAGTGCGTGCAGTGCTCTCTTTAATGCAGTACAGTTTGCTCTGGAGATGGGGTGTGATCCGTCATTCCACAGGGGCTTTAGCCCCAGTGAAATGGGCCCTGTTACAAAAGGGGCCAGCCTTCCAGTTCTATGCAACCTGCTGGGCCAGCGAAGACTCTGGAAGTTGTAGAGTCACTGCGTGTATTTAAAACAAGATCTGTCCACAGAGAGTTGAAGAAGACAAGGACACGCTAATACTGAGGTTTGTGTTCCCTGCCTGCTCTGTGTTTCAGCTTTGCCTCACTCACCGAGAGATGTCTTGCCTCAGACCATGTCCCCCACGCCCCTGCGGCACCTCTGGCCCAACGCCACTTGCAAGCAGCTGCACTGAGCCCTGTGTCGCCCGCTGCGCTGACTCGACGGTTGCCATCCAGGCCTCCCCAGTGGTGGTGACCCTGCCGGGCCCCATCCTCACCTCTTTCCCGCAGAGCACAGCCGTGGGATCCTCTCTGTCAGCTGCTGTTGGGAGCTCCCTCAGCACTGGCGGGGTTCCCATCTCTTCTGGGGGCTCCCTAGGTCTGGGGGGATCAGGCCTGTGTCTGCCTCCCCCCCGCTGCAGTCTAAACTGTTGAAGCTGGCGGATCATCCCCTTTGGAGCCAGAAGGGAGAGGTGCCTCCTGCAGGAGCAAGAGCGTGGCCACGGCTTCCAGACGGGCTGGGTGTCCTCCTCCCACCTGGCAGGAGGGTCCTGTGCCCACTGCTCCGCACTGCAGGAGAGGCCTTGCTCTACCTTCTCTGGCTTTGCTCTGCTCTGAGCCCCTGAGGACAGGGCTCCTTCTCTTCTACTTTGCTGAACCTCCTACAGATACTGGGAGGGTTCCGGAGTCAGGACTGCTCTTGGTGGCCTGCGAATACCACTAGGTGGAGCAGAACGGGAAAACGGAAGCAATTTGTGTGGACCCTGTCCTTGGGAAATGGGGCATTCTCTGTGCCTCCCTGAACCCTGCAGACATCTTTCTTGGTCTCTGTTCTGTGCCCCTGCATTTCCTCCTTCTGATTAAAGACTTGGTGCAGCATAGCTGGAGACTCATGGTGGTTTGTTCTCCTCCACCCTCACTTAATTGCTTACTGTGCAAAGAGAGATCTGCTGTCTCTCATGACAGCTAAGCATGGACTACTGCCATATTTTGCTGGAGATCCCTGAACTGATTTAGGATCAAAGATGATCAAGGTGGCAAAGAGAAACGGAAAAGCCCCAGAGAAACTGAGAGAGCAAGAAGCAGTGGACAGAGTTGGAACTCTGGCTACTGCTGGAGGCATTGCTGGTCAAAGATGGGAGAAGGCTGCTCAGGGAGTTGAAGATTCTCCATCTTTGGAGATGTCCAACATAGAACCAGACAAGGCCAGGAAAAACGTCCCCCACTTGACCTGGACTCGGATTGTCTGATCTCCATCTCCACCTCAGGTGTTGCGTGCTTTGGTGAGGAACTGCTTGATGCCCTCACGCAGGAGCAGTCAACAACTGCAAGGAAGCGTAGAGGGTGCAGGGGCCAATGATTCAGATCAGAGTGCATGACGCAATTGACCCAACAGCAAAAGCAAGGCTGTCAAGGTGTAAGCGTGCTGAGAAAGCCCTGTGGGAGCCAAAACCTTGCACAAGGTCCCACTGAGATTTGAACTCAGATCGCTGGATTCAGAGTCCAGAGTGCTCACCATTACACCATGGGACCTCTAGGCACATGCTGGATAGGTCTTTCTCATGCAGCCGCCCTCGCTGAGACATATGCTCCTGGCTCAGCCTGCCAGTCTCCCCATCTCCCTGGCCATTGGTCATATAGGGCAGCTTTCCTTCAGGGACACTGGGCACTTTTCACTCACAGAAGAGGGAGTGGCACAGCTTTTTCTAAAAGTCTCGCAGACCCTCTCTTACAAGGCACAGGCTGGTATCCCCTGAGAATCTTCCTTTTGCCTGATGAAACCTGCTGATGGCCTTTCCAGCGTAGCATCTTCAACACTCATACCTCAAAGGGTACATTCACAGCCCAGTGATCGGTGGTTCAGTGCTTATATTTGTGGGCTCTGCTGGCATTTCTTCCTTTCAACCGCGCATGTTGGACAGCCTCTCAATCTGCCATTCTAAGTCATGGCCGGTCCTGTTTCTCACCTTGTAGCTCATACTACGGCAGCCTTTGCTCAGGTGTCCTTACTCTCAGTTGCAGTCCTAGCCAAGCTCCTGACCTTGACAAATGAGGCAATCAAGACAGAGGGCAGCGGACGTGGTTCAACTGCAAGACCAGCTAGCAGGAGGACCCAAAGCCATTTGTTATGGGTTGCACAAGCTGGGCTGCCTTCCTCTGCTGGGACAGTCTAGGCTGACTTCAAACCCTGTCCTTTCTTTCAGGGACACGCTGTCCCCTAGTGCCCCCGGCTGGCCTCTCCCTCAGTGAGAACACTGTTTGCTCTCCTGAGATGGCTCCAGACTCAGGTGCCTTTTGCTGTGAGCCTGAGGGGACTTTCCCTCATGCCATGGGACCATGACATTGCTCACCAAAGAAGAGTCAGTGCACCAGTCAGGAGAAGGTCTCTGCCTGAGGAAGGAGAAGGCACTGTGACTCCCTGAAATGCCTTCCAACCAGCAGGATTGATAGAAGGTAAATTCGAAGCAGGGCCAGCCCCAGAGCTGGAGCCGGCAGCTCAGTGCCTGAGGCCTAGTGGAACTTGAGTGAGATACCCAACATGAAAGAGAACCCACATGTTCTCTGGGCACCTGCTCCAGTGCTTCAAGGCACCCTGCGAATCTCTCAGTAGTCCAAAACAGCTCCTGCACTCTGCTTTTCCCAAGCTGGGCTATGCTCAAAGGCCTGCTTGGCTTGGAGGTGCCCAGAGAACTAGCCACAAGGCAAGGCAACAGAGCGGAGTGGCTGCAGTGCCCCATGGGACCTGAACGTCCTAAGGGAAGATGGGTTCCTCTGGAACAGGAGAAGCAACGCACCCTGGAGCCAGGCTGAAGAAAACCTTGTCTACATTGGCCAGGATTCGAATGTGGGCCAACTGCTTGGAAGGCAGCCATGCTCTCGACTATACCACCAATGCTCATGGGGGGCACTACTGCCTCCTGCTCCTCCACCTGCCAATCTGCCTGCCTCACTCTGCCAGGTCACAAAGTCACCTGTCTCTGCTCCTCCACATCAGTGCCTGGCCAGTCTCCTCCTTCCAGTCCCCTGCATGCAAAGGACTTCAAGCTGCTGGGATGTCTCTGTTTGTTCCCTGGGAGTGACATCTTGGATGCGGACACTCACGCCACTGGGTGCTGCTAATGGTGCCTCTCTCAGACTACGTTCATGCCTGTGCCAGCTCTGCATGTACTATGCACGTGGATGTGCCTTTGTGGCTATGCACCTTTGGTGGTATAATCGCAGACAAACCCCCAGCCAGCTGCTCACTCTTCCCAGACTCTGGGGGAGATGCAGAGCGCTGAAAACAGGATGGGTCACGACAAACATGACTTTGAAAAACACAGCTTAGCAAAAACTCTTGTGGGCAAACCAGGCTTACCTTGGCAAGGGAGTCGAGGCATAGAGGGTGTGAAAGTTGTTGCTGATTAAAACAGATTGGTGTAGTGAGAAACAGAAACACCAACATAAAACACCGTCTTTCCTCACCCCTGTCCCAAGGTCTGTTTTACACCTTCACACCACACTCCCTTCCCTCTCTTGTTCTCCCACCTTTTGCAGCCCTAGCCTTACTGCTACCTGACAGCCCAGGGCCGCCCCTGACACCATGCAGCTAGCCAGAGAGCCAGAGAAACCCCTTTTCTCTGTGCCTGAAGACATGCCTGTCCTGCCCAACAGTGCTGGCCAGAGCATGCAGCAACCAGGCAGAGGAGGGAAAAGCAAAAGGGGGATAGAGAGGGCTAGAATGGGGGTGCAGACGTGAGCACACTGAGGTGTCCTTTCCACTGCCTTTTCCTTCTTTATTCCTGCTGAGAATCTCTCTGAGGTTCTTTCTCTCTTGCAATCCTTTCCCCAGCCTCAGTGACACGGCTGCAGAGAATCGACCATGTGCCAGCCATGTGTGTTTTTCTCCTCCTCTTTCTGTAGGCTCTTCCTGCATGTGCTTCTCACAGTTTACTCTTTCCTTAAGATGCTAAACCACACAGGTAGGCTACCAGAAGCTCATCCTCTGCCGCTGCTCTAGTAGGGGCAGCCACGCATGCACCTGAAAGAAGACCTCTGGAAGCCTCTGGCCCTTTTCTGTCCCACCCATCAGGGTCGGTGGAGGCAGGGGATGGTCTCCTGATATCACAGCCACCACCGTGTCCTTTTTTGCCAATTCCACATCTTTCCCAGAAGAGGAGGGCACCGATCACGCTCACCTCTCATCATTGAATCATAGAATGGTTAGGGTTGGAAAGGACCTTAAGATCATCTAGTCCCAACACCTTGCCATGGGCAGGAATGCCTCACCCCACACCATGTCATCCAAGGCTCTGTCCAACCTGGCCTTGTACACTGCCGGGGTGGAGCATTTACCACTTCTTTTGGCAACCTCTTCTATTTCACAGGAAAAGCTTTTCTGAATCATTACCAAACAGTAATTCACATTTGCCCACTGCTGCTTCTGAGTGGCCATGTGTAGCTGCTGGTTTGTCTTAAGCAAGTCATATTTTGCTGCAAAGGTAGAGGAACCAATCTGCATTGCAGATTGGCCAAGTCAGTCACTGCCTGGCAGAAGTGTTGTGCCAAAGCTAGTGGCAGACGGATGTTCTTTGTTCCTTAACAAGTGTTGCCTTATGCAATTGTTCTAAAATATTACAATAGCTGAAATATGAGGGAATGACCCACCCAGCACGTTTAAGAGGAGTTCTTCCAAGTTGGCATCCTATCCTAACAGGGCGCGGTCATCTCATCCTTGAGTTAAATTCGGAAAGCCGCCTTGGAAAGGTTGTTCTTTTTGGACCCTGCTGGGGACTAGTCGGGCAGAATACATACACACCCCCAGCCTCTTAAGTTGCACTCTGGAACTAGGTACAGTGGAGCTCTTTTCATGGCTCATGCTCAGCCCAGATCCATAGTCTTCCCCCCAAATGCCTACCTTGTCAGTGGGAGCAGAGTTTACCATTCAACCAAGACAAGACCAAGAGGGAAAGCGCTTTAACTGTCTGCATGGGCACCAGGCACACTGTGGAGCTGGGTGCCACCGCAGAACTCTGGTCATTTGGCAGCAGCCCAAAAAACAGCTGTTCACCGTAGCTGGCAGGATTCGAACCTGCGCGGGGAAACCCCAATGGATTTCTAGGCCATCGCCTTCACCACTCGGCCACAACTACCTGCTGCAGCCCTCTCTGCCCTGCTGATCGCAGTGCCTGTGCAATGAGACCCAGCTCCCAGGGAGTTTCAGGGCAATGCTCCACTTCCAAAATTTGTAGCCGGGACTTTCACTGCACGTGTAATGAATCAAAGACCTCTCTGTGTTATCTCAACTCACCCTGGAGACGCTGACTGACCCTGTTCAGGAGCTGGAGCTGCAGGGACATCCTGGAACTGGGTGCCACACTGTTCCTGGCAGCTAAGAGCTGAGACAACTTCACGTCTCTAGCAGCTTATGGCCTATGGACCAAGGGAAAGAAAGGAGCCTCTCAGAACTGGATTCCCTGTCTGAAAGGGACAAAGCTACTCAAACCTTTCCTAGTTCAACAATTGCTTAGAGCAGAACAAGCTACACTCCTTCCTCTGCTGACATTCCAAAACCAATCTGCTTGGTGAGGTTGTCTGTGGGATTTGTGTTAGCACAGTGTTTACAGGCTTCCATGCATTTCAGCCTACAAAAGGACCTCGAGTTCATCTCTAAGAGCACCTGAGAGTAATTGTTAATTGTGATGACAAAGGCAGAAATGCCTTTGAGGAAGCAGAACTTTTGGAGGACTGAGGCTATGAGCTCTGGCCACGCTGGCTTGCCTGCATCCAGGGCACTGTGTCCTCTGAAGTCCACAGCAGCATGACTCATGTTAGGCTGGAGTTCAGGGGTTTTCCCAACTCTTCCACATCACAAGGTCTCCCAGCAGATACTCTGGGAGACTGATCCGATGTGCCTTTGTAATTTGAAATGCATGGAACTGGCCACCCCATACCTGACCCAAAAAAATGGGCTATGAGCTTCTGGCACCCTGCCACAAACTTCTCCTCAAAAGCAGGCCATCCAGGCATCTGGGCTCTGGGACACCCTTGATGAGCAAAACAGGTCAATTTGGGCATGGGTCTCACTCAGGGAAGATAGTGGGCATCTCTTTCATCACAAAACCAGGCTGTTGTAGAGCCTGATGTTCATAAGCAAGGTGCTCATGCCCATCACTCCTTCCCACAGAAAAGTTCCTTAGAGTACACTGTGGTCCTTCCTTGCTGTTGAGTTTTGCCACATCCCTGGAGAGCTCAGTTTCTTCTCACGTATGGATTTGTGCAGTCTTGACCTTCTGATTGAACTCCTGTGTCCCTGCAATGACCCATGAGGAGCAATGTCTCTCCGTGTTAGCCGGAGTGCCTGAAAGGAAAGCACTTGAGGTGCCCATCATAGCTGATTTGGACTATGAATTTGACCATGACTGGTAGCCGAGCTCAACACTAATAAGGCAAAGGGATAGAAACACACTCCAAATATCCTTCTGCACATGCCTGAGTCATCTGAGTTGATCAGTCTTATGAAGGAGGGGCACAGGTGTGTTGTTTTGATGTTCAGTGACAGAAGGCGGGAGCACAGTTCTTCAGATGAAAGAGGCAAGGGCTTCATCACCAGGAGGCCTTGGCAAGCAGCAACTACTAGATGTTCAGATGCTTCATGAGCAAGGAATGTTGGTTCCCCCCAGGGCTCTGGAACACAGCATAAAAGCCTGCTCTACTCCAGGCTCTGCATCTTCCTCTCTTGCTTCCCTTTCCTCTAACAACAAGGTAAGCCTGAGTCTGCTCTATCTCTCTCTTTAGGCTAAAGTGCTGTGCTGATGGCTACTCAGGCTGATGTTGGGCTGCCTCTGCTTGGCCCTGCAATGGAAATAACGCCTGAGACCTCTGTCCTTTTCATGGAGGCGCCGGGGGGGGGGAGTTGAAAGAGGAGGGTTTTCCAAGCAGACCAAATCAGTGGGGCTCAGATGCAGGGATGTCTGCCCACCAGAATGTGCATGTCCATCAGATTGTCTCTAACCAAACGGCCATGTGCATGCAATGCTTTCTTTAATGCAGCGCTGTTTGCTCTAGAGATGGGGTGTGATCCGTCATTCCACAGGGGCTTTAGCCCCAGTGAAATGGGCCCTATTACAAAAGGGGCCAGCCTTCCAGTTCTATGAAACCTGCTGAGCCAGCGAAGACTCTGGAAGTTGTAGAGTCACTGCATGTATTTAAAAAAAGATCTGTCCGCAGAGAGTTGAAGAAGACAAGGACACGCTAATACTGAGGTTTGTGTTCCCTGCCTGCTCTGTGTTTCAGCTTTGCCTCACTCACCGAGAGATGTCTTGCTTCAGACCATGTCCCCCACGCCCCTGCGGCACCTCTGGCCCAACTCCACTTGCAAGCAGCTGCAGTGAGCCCTGTGTCGCCCGCTGCGCTGACTCGACGGTGTACATTGAGGCCTCCCCGGTGGTGGTGACCCTGCCGGGCCCCATCCTCACCTCTTTCCCGCAGAGCACAGCCGTGGGATCCTCTCTGTCAGCTGCTGTTGGGAGCTCCCTCAGCACTGGCGGGGTTCCCATCTCTTCTGGGGGCTCCTTTGGTCTGGGGGGGTCAGGCTTGTGTCTGCCTCCCCCTTACTGCAGTCTGAACTGCTGAAGCTGGCGGATCATCCCCTTTGGAGCCAGAAGGGAGAGGTGCCTCCTGCAGGAGCAAGAGCATGGCCGTGGCTTCCAGACGGGCTGGGTGTCCTCTTCCCACCTGGCAGGAGGGTCCTGTGCCCGCTGCTCCTCACTGCAAGATGAGCCTCGCTCTGCCTCCTCCAGCTGTGCTTTGCTCTGAGTCCCTGAGAGAAGGGGCTCCTTCTCTTCTACTTTGCTGAACCTCCTACAGATACTGGGAGGGTTCCGGAGTCAGGGACTGCTCTTGGTGGCCTGGGATTGCCACCAGATGGAGCAGAATGGGAAAAGGGAAGCACTTTGTGTGGACCTTGTCCTTGGGATGTGAGGCATTCTCTGTGCCTCCCTGAACCCTGTAGACGTCTTTCTTGGTTTCTGTTCTGTGCCCCTGCATTTGCTCCTTCTGATTAAAGCCTTTGTGCAACACAGCTGGAGATTCATGGTGGTTTGTTATACTCTTCCCTCAGTTAGGTACCTGCTCTGCAAGTGCTGATGTATTTTGCTACTCAGAGCTGTTTTGGAGGCTAAAATCAACTAAGCTGCTCAGGCATAAAACAAGGTGTTCTATGTGCAAGTATGCAGCCAACCACTAGATTCAGTGCCACTGATCTGTCTTGGAGATAATGCATCCCTCTCCTCAATGATGTACCATTAATTCCTTTCATTACTCATTGTTGCTAGAGGTGCTTGGTGACAAGGAGGTGCTTGGTGACAGCCAGCATGGCTTCACTAAGGGGAAATGCTGCCTGACCAATTTGGTGGCCTTGTATGATGGGGCTACGAAACTGATGGACGGGGCAGAGCAGTTGACGTCATCTACCTGGACTTGTGCAAAGCGTTCGACACTGTCCCGCATGACATCCTTGTCTCTAAATTGGAGAGACATCAATTTGATGGGTGGACCACTCGGTGGATAAAGAACTGGCTGGATGGCCGCACGAACAGAGTTGTGGTCAATGGCTCGATGTCCGGCTGGAGACGGGTAACGAGTGGTGTCCCTCAGGGATCGGTGTTGGGACCGGTCTTGTTCAACATCTTTATCGGTGACATGGACAGTGGGATTGAGTGTGCCCTCAGCAAGTTTGCCGATGACACCAAGTTGTGTGGTTCGGTTGATACGCCGGAGGGAAGGGATGCCATGCAGAGGGACCTTGGCACGCTTGTGAGGTGGGCTGATGCCAACCTGATGAAGTTTAACCATGCCAAGTGCAAGGTCCTACACCTGGGTTGGAGCAATCCCAGGCACAGCTACAGGTTGGGCAGAGAAGAGATTCAGAGCAGCCCTGCGGAGAAGGACTTGGGGGTGTTGGTCGATGAAAAAATGAACATGAGCTGGCTTCAGTGTGCGCTCGCAGCCCAGAAAGCAACCGTATCCTGGGCTGCATCAAGAGGAGCGTGACCAGCAGGTCGAAGGAGGTGATCCTGCCCCTCTACTCTGCTCTTGTGAGACCTCACTTGGAGCATTGTGTGCAGTTCTGGTGTCCTCCACATAAAAAGGACATGGAACTGTTGGAACAAGTCCAGAGGAGGGCCACGAGGATGATCAGGGGACTGGAGCACCTCCCATATGGAGACAGGCTGAGAAAGTTGGGGCTGTTCAGCCTGGAGAAGAGAAGGCTGCGTGGAGACCTCATAGCAGCCTTCCAGTATCTGAAGGGGGCCTACGAGGATTCGGGGGATGGACTCTTCATCAGGGACTGTAGTGACAAGACAAGGGGTGATGGGTTCAAACTGAAACAGGAGAAGTTTAGATTGGATCTAAGGAAGAAATTCTTTACTGAGAGGGTGGTGAGGCACTGGAATGGGTTGCCCAGGGAGGTTGTGAATGCTCCATCCTTGGCGGTGTTCAAGGCCAGGCTGGATGAGGCCTTGGGTCACATGGTTTAGTGTGGGGTGTCCCTGCCCATGGCAGGGGGGTTGGGACTAGATAATCTTAAGGTCCTTTCCAACCCTAACTATTCTCTGATTCCATGATTCTATGGTTTAGGAACTTTGGGGCAGGTCCATGTCTTTTCCTGACTGAATGATGTTGCTTCAGCTTCCTCTCTCGATCAAATCTGCTCCCAGCAGCAAGTGGAAAGCCTCCTGCAAAGTTTCCTTCGTCTATTGGAGACTTCGATGTCTGCATGCCTTGTGCCCTTACAGGGACTCCTCTAGTGTGACCGTGAGGCTGATTCCCACTTCTGCACAGCTAGTGGCTCAGGCAGCCCTTCCAAAGGGTCACTGAGGTGATTAAGAACTTGATTCATCTGTCATGCAAGTACAGGCTTGTATTCTTGCAGTGTAAGAATTGTCACCTGAAAAGGCTATAGAAATTTTCAGAAGTGTCAGTCTCTCTCCACTAAGAGAGCCACACTGAGTATGTAGGTTTTTTTTTTGCATTTCCAGATTTCCAGTTAAAATAGTGTTCAAGTGTTCAAAATTGGGTCAGATGACTCCATATTCTAACTATCAAGGGAGATTTTGGTCTTTGTTTTTGAAACCTGGGAATGTTTACAACACTTGCTCAGTAAATAAAATACTTGAGTCCTAGCTGCCATGTAACTCAAAGAATCATTACCCACTTATTACTCCCTTAATACCACGTGGTACCCTAGTGCCTAGGGTATGGCATGATTCATCATAGGTTCTCTTGCACGTCTGTCTTAGGGAGTTCTCCCATGAGGTGGAAAGTAATGTTCATGAGTGCTGATTGTTCCTGAGAGCCAGGAACTGTCTCTATCCACAGTGATGTTCCGTGCACGTTGTGTTCAGCGTAAAATGCATTATCTCTGCTGGGGAAAAAGGGTAGGCCACTAGAGGAGATTTTACATAAGTCAGGGGAATATAACTGGGGACCTCAAAGACTTATATCTGGTGCTCTTCTGAATTAAGGAAGGGAAAACAGAATTAAGATTTTATGAATTACAATTCTTCAGAAGTATTCATATCACACCAGTATAACCCCAACTGTGAACTGCTGTTTGATAGTGTTTTAACCAGGTGTTCCACCAGCATTTAGGCCAAGGAGCATCTTGCCAATACAGGTAGCATATTCCTGATGGAAGTTTCCAGTGACTGGAAAAGGGGAAACATAACCACCATTTTTAAAAAAGGAAGAAAGGAAGGTCCAGAGAACTGCAGGCCAGTCATTCCCACCTCTGAGCCTAGAGATCATGGAACGGGTCCTCCTGGAAACTGTAATAAGGAACATGGAAAATGAGGAGGTGATTGGTGACCACGCACACATTTCCATGTTTCTCTTCTTCTTCCTGGAGCTTTTCTTCATGCCTTCCTGTGACGGAACTCAGTCAATATTGACACAAGATTTCCCCTCATCATCTGCTTTACAGCAGAAATCTATTGGTGGAAAGCACCAGGTGTGGTTTGGCCCAGCAGAGGTTGTTCTCTGAAATGCTAATCTATGCCCTCAGGCTGTTTGTGAGTGCCTGTATTAAGGGCATATTGTAAAGACACCATTTAAGTGGGTTGTGATACAGTCCCCTTTAATTCAATATAGCAGATATCAGCTCATGTTCATTAGGTATCTAGATGCCTTTGGAAAATGGAATATAATTGGAAATAGTATGGGTGGGGGATGGAGAAAGCAAAATATTTCTGTAAATTTCACTGCAGTATTAACATATTATAAACTTTAATTAAGAATGTTATTGGGAAGGTTCTACCCAATTGATAAGTTATTTAAGATTTCCATTAATAAAACCGTCAAAGAAGATTTTCTGTCCATACTCAAAACGATATAACGAGTCACAAGGGAATTCTGAGTTCATCTTGGCTCCATCACATGTGCAAGTTTATTAAAGACAACAAAAAAACCCACTTGCGAAGATCAAGCTCTTGGCTTCCATATAAAGAATAAAGATGAATATATGTAGTCTTCTATATAAAGAATATAAGAATAATGATGAAAAGAGAAGAAAGCCTTCAGAATCCATGCTGGTTTCCACAGTGTGATGTGGGCAGGTCCAAGAGACCTCGGTCCGTAACTGGCTACCTGTAAGCCTGACAAAGGAGAGTGTGAAGAAGAAAGTGAATGAAGAAATTATGAGAAGATAGGTTTATGACTTCCAGTGTTTTTCTGTCAGTGGAAGTAATTGCCCATGTGCCAAACCAGAAGGCTCACTGGTTACTGCCATGATTTTATTATGCCAGTTACAGCCAGTTACAAACTGAACAAACTGCATAAACAGCGCTCCCCAGGCCTAAAAATCCCCTACCTTGTAAATCCACTGGATCACCCAAGATGCAGAATATAAGAAAACTTGTGTGAAGATTGTCTGGTTGCAGAAATTGATCTGATGTGATCGTAAGCTAATGCCATAGTTTAGGTGTAGGTAGTTTAGAACAGCTTTCCCTGTGCTCTGTGATCTGCAAAGTAGTTTAAGTATATAAATGTATATCCAGAGAAATAAAAGTAAGAATTAGGATATGTCTCTGCAAGACAAGGAAACAAGCCAGGGCGCTAAGCCAAAAAATGGCATGTAATCATCCATACTTCTTAGAAAAGAAGAAAATTGTCTTGTCCCTGAGGCATACCAACAGTGATTGAAACTGAGATAAGACAATTTGGTTTTGTTATAGAAAACATTACTGAAATGCTTTAAAAGTTGGAATTTTGAGTAAGTTATCACGTAGAGATTGGATCCAAGAATTAAGGTGAATAGTGTATCTTTACAGCCATGCATGGAAAACAGTTTTTTCATTTTTATATTACATTTTAGTATTTTCTTTCCCCAAGATGCAGTGTGAGTGAGCTACGGAAGAGCAAAACAAAACATACATTACAGAATTCATCCTCCTGGGATTTGGTGATTTACCTGATCTTCAGGTCCCTCTCTTCCTGCTCTTCCTGGACATCCACATGGTGATAATGATGGTGAACATTCTCATCCTCATGTTGGCGGTGGATTATCAGCATCTCCACATCCCAGTGTACTTCTTCCTCAGTAACTTGTGCTGCTTGGAAATGTGCTATGCCTCCACCATCCTGCCCAAGCTGCTGGTCAGCTTCCTGACAGGTAACAGAAGTATTTCCTACAGCACCTGCATGACACAGTTTTAAATATTTGCTTTTCTAGTTGGGGTAGTGTATTACCTCCTGACAGTGATGTCAATGATCAATACTTAGCAGTATGCAAACCTTTACATTACATCACCCTAATGAGTCATAAGCTCGGCACAGCACTAGCTGCAGGAGCCTCGGTAAGCGGTTTTATGATCAGCTTTTTTATCACACTGTTGATGTCACAAACGGTGTACGGTGATCACGGTGAAATGGACCATTTCGTCTGTGATTTTGACTCTGTGATAAAATGCTCCTGCAGTGACACATTTCTGATAGTTTTAACACCTTTGATGTTTGCTACGTGTACTATGCTGCCCTTTCTTTTCACTATAGCATTCTGTATTTTAATCATCATAGAATCGCTGAATCATCGAAAAGTTTAGGTTGGAAGGGACCTTAGAGAACATCTAGTTCCAACCCAAAATGTAAGACATGATACTTCTTTTCAGCTATAAGAAGGTCTGAATGACAGGAGAATCATTCAGCTCCCTAAACATAGTCATCAAGTAATCATGTGATAGCTTAGATCATCCAGGAAGACTCCGTGGGGCTGTCAGCTATGCCTAAAATCCTGCAGGAGACATATATGCGTCTGTATTGGGAGCAAGAGACCAGATGGGGCACCGTAAGACAATTCCAGAATTCCTCTCTCATCCCCACGGTAAGCAACCAACGCACAGCTCACTGTTGGATTTTTTCATTTATTTACATGGCTTTGTTTCAAGCGTGTCTGAATCCCTCAGCACAAAGCCAACCTACCTTAATATTGAGACCTGCCTTAACCTATCTTCAGGCCTGCGACAGTTAAAGGTTCTTTAATAGTTAATATGTCTCTATAATTAATATTGAGCGATCCTCTCAGTTTGCCAGGTTTGTGCTAGGATGGTGTGGTAGGAAAGTACCTACCGCATGCAGAAGAAAATTACATGTAGGCATGCGAGGATGTGTCTTGCTCAGATACTCTGAAGGTTTACTTGTATTATGTTTGTGGGCTGAAACAGAGAGACAAAATTTCATTCCCAAGCAAGCTGCTGCAGATAGATTCTTATTTGTGCTGCAAGGGTAGGTGGTGAATATTGAAATTCAGAACCTCGCATCGCCTGCAGTACCATTTTCTGTATGCAGACCCTGTTCCTCTGAATGTTGCAGGTTTTTGAGATAACTGTGCAAGATCTTGGTCCATCACATTAGCTGCTCCTACTATGATCAAACCCAGTAGGTGTTCAGAGATCTTCAGGACCGCTGCTATTCACGCCACAGAAGATAAGGGCAAAGTTGATCTCATGTACAAAGCTTAGGAGCCACTGACGCTTCATCTGAAGAGGCAGTCTTGTACAAATACCAGCAAACAGCTTGAGTGGAAGGTCACAGCTAAATGTGTCACTCTACAGTGTAGATATGCCTAGATACAAAGACTCCCTTTCTATCCAATACAAAGACATTGTCACTTTTTGGGTGTGATTCAGCTCATCCTTAAGTAGGTATCTGCAATCATCTTCTCTTAACAGTGTCCTTACTGTATTTGCTAAAATTTCTTTCATGTATTCCAATATTCTGTGTTAGAGGTTGTGATTTGAAGTGTACATCCCTAACATTTGTGAAACCAGGCCCAAAGACACTGTGGACAGACTTTTCTCTCTACTTTTAGACAGTGACAGAAGAACTGCCTTTGAGCACCCACATCATGAGTGCATGCGCATTTTACTGTTAAAACAACTCTCTTCAGTAGAGAGGAACTCAGACAAAAAAACATTTACAATGGCCCTTTGACAGAACAATTTCCATTGAACATCCCACTGGGGACACTTGTAGAAGAGTGATGGTGGCTCAGTGAGGGGCAATTGGTGAGCTGGGTAAGTATTGCAGAGGTGGGGGAGGTTGGAGGGGTCAGCATTTCAGGGAATTGCTCAAGGCATTGGGGTGGGGAAAGGGGGATGACACTGAACAGAGACAGAAGGCAGGGCTGGGACAACTGGGAGCTGTAAGCTGTCAGCACCAGAGAGCTGAGAAGCACCCATCTGTTCTGGAAAGCATGAGTGGAAGTTCAGGGGTTACAGGGGCAGGCTATGAGGCACCACTGAAGCAGGGGGGTCTGGTGAAGTGGGGATTGGTCTGGGACAGGATGGACTTTATGGAGAAGCTGGATGCCATCTCAGTGCAGCTGGACTGCTGGGGGCCTCCAGTCTTGGCCAGATTGTTGTCAGGTAAAGTGAGGTGGTGAAGGCTGTGTTTCAAGACAGAGCAGCAGCACTTGAGCCTAGGGCACACAGGGGAGGAGGGCAGCCCCAAGGCTGGGTTAGCAGTGATGTGTGGACCAGACTGATACATCTTTGTTCAGGCACTGTGGGTAACATATTCAGATAAGGTGGGAGACCTGCTGAGGGGTCCCCTGATGCTGTTGGTGCATTTCCCTGAACAGGTCAGCTGAATCTCTGATCCAGCAGGGCTGTTCAGTGAAGGGTCCCTACAACGGGATGCTGATAGACTGGTCTTACACAAGGGTCTTGGCTTTCCTGGAGCATTGATGGAAAAATCAAAAACTAAAGGTGGAGAAAATCTCCCCCTCTTTTCATGTGACAAGGCACCTTTGCCGTGCAGAATCCCAGGAGGCTGGGTGTCTCCTCTGCACAGCCCACAATGACCAGAAAGAAACCCAAAGCAGGCAAGGCATGGAAAGGTCCTGCAGTGGATCAGCACCCAGCTCCTTTTCTTGACAGGACACATCAAAAGGGCTGCTGGATGAAAACTTTTATTCCTTCCTTTATTTTCCTGTAACCACACTCCAGTCTTCTGCTCTGATCAGCCCCACAGGAGAGCCACTTAGACTTCTTGCAACATCTCCACCTCTAATAGCCTCAGCAGGTCCCATTAGAACTCCAGGAAACTTTACTCCTGTGACCTTCACACATGTAATTTTTACCCAGGGGGTCCACAGAACAAGTAAACTGTAACATGGTTTTCCTTGCTGCTTATTCTATGCACAGTCATTCGAGTGGCTAATAGGAGAAATAGTCATTGCGAAAGAATTTTGCTAGACTTCAAGTTTTTAATGAGCATATGATGCAGACTTTAAGTGTTTAGTGAGCATATTCTTGTTTCAGGCCTGATGGTGTAAATTAATATACTCCAAATAAACTCACTAAACATCATTTTTCAATAGGGGCAGATGCTGTCAAAAAACCCAAATAATTTTATCTTTGTGGTCAAGCGTCTCATAGACTACGTGTCTTCGGCTGTTTCAGGCAAATCTGTCTGTGATAAAATAGTCCCTCTTACCGTTTTCAGAAACCACACTGCATAGCAAATCCAGTGACAACTCCAGTTCCCTCTGGTGCTGTTTTTGTAAAATTACCTGCATACTCAGATGTGAGGCAAAATACAATAGGTGTAACCAAAATCATGACATACATAAACCTGTTAAAAAAAAAAAAAAAAAAAAAGGCACCCAAACCAAACCCAAATAACACTTTATAACATTATGAAGGTGGGTTTTCAAACTCTTGCTGTTGACTATAAGATACACCAACACAAACAACCCTGGACACATCCCTAGAGACAGGCATACGATGAAGAGACAAACAAACCACTACATGAGCACCATAAGATAAGATCAAAGGTGGCGGTTAGTGATGGCACTTGTCCAAGAATTAAACAGACAAATACTAGGTAGGACAAATTAAGCTCATGTAAAAAAATATTTGATAGTTAGACAAGCAGGCAAGTAAGTATTTGTATAAATGAAGAAGAAGGCAGAACAAAATTTAGCGGATAGTGAGCTGGCCAAGTTATGAAGAACGCAAGTGTCATGCACACACAGACTTTTTTCTTTAAACAAATGAAAAATATAATTATAGAAACATTGGGAATATTTGCCAGATTTCAATTTTAGATAAGCATTTTGAGCAACTTAATTAATGGATGAAAATTCAGGAAAAATGTTGATGTTTGCCAGGTTTGTATTTTTTTTTTATTTCCAAACATTTTCTTTAGCAATACGTCAATACATGTTTTTAAAATAAAATACTAATTTTAAGACATTAAGTGTCTATGAACAAGCTAAACCATTTTGCTTCAGGATGAGTGACAGCAAGTAACCATAGCCAAAATCAAAATGGAGAATGATCTGACTTGTCAAGAACTATCAAGAGGAACAGGTGGATAGACTAGATAACCACTTATGATCATTGCCATGCTGCTTTCTCTAGTCCATAGGAGAGAAATTCTGTGGGCTTGCAAAATATCTAGTTGAAAAATGAGATTCTCATGCTATTTCCAGGAGGTCTGAATTACTTTTTCCTTCCTATGTCCTGATCTCTGCCGTGAGGATGAATATAAGACTCAAAGAATTTGCCTGAAGTGGGAGGAGAATTCAACGGGATGAGTTTAATTTCTTTGTCTTCTTTTGTTTTGAGGGGAAGGCTGTACCAAGCACCAACAACTAGGAGAATTACTGTTTTCTGAAATTCCCAGCATGTTACTTTAGAGGTGTTTTTGCCTCAGAAGGAAGGCCTCCGTGTTCTCCTAAGGAGTAATCTGCACTAAGCTTATCTGTAGGAATATAACTGCAAGCTCAGATCACAGGTATAATATATGAAGGTACAGAAATTATCCTTGAATGTTCTGTTGAAGAAGACTTTTCTGACTTACTTTTTAGCTGCTTACAAGGTAGAAACCTGGTGTCAGCTCAGTACTTGTGATCCACCTATAGCTGGTAGTGAAGAATAAGCATACCTGCAGTTTACCTCCTTTCTTCCTCAGACACGGGTCAAGCACAACATCTTCCTCAAAGAGAATTTAAAGAAAAATTTCTTAGACCTTCACGTAACATATATAGGGAGAAGGAAAATAAGATTTCTGCAGTGAAATCAGTCACCTGAACTCCACTTCTAATCAACAGAAACAGGAACTTGTGGAAGACAGCTGATGGCTCTTTGTTGGCTCCATCAGGATGAAATCAGACAGGATGTAGAAGTACCTGCTGCCTTCCATGTAGAGATTTATATTGGGTGCACTGATGATTAAATTTAATGCAGAAGTTCAAAGTTCCTACAACGTTAAATGCCTCTGCCTCAGAGAGTGATCCCTAGATTCCAGGAGTAGAGCATCACTCACATTTTCTGATGGTTGTGGCTAGCATCCTAACAGGTGCTTGTACTGACACTGCATAGCTCCCAGCAAGTCTTCTCTCGGCCCTGTGTGTCTCAGACATAACACTTCTTTTTTGGAGGGGAGTGTTGCGTTCCAATTCAAACTGCTTGAAATAGGATTAATGGAGGGCTGCAGCTTTTCAGAGTAATGATTTTGTACATACTGTGTTGCTGAGGTTGCTGAGATGGGGCTGAGTGCAGGTGTTAGAAAACAAAGGAGAGATTAAACACTTCTGGAAGACTATTTTGGTGAAAAGAGCCAAACCTTGCCTTCACCCAAGGTTCAAACCTATTATCTATATCCCTGTTACAGACAGCACCTCTGGAAAGTAGTTGCTCACCTTTGGACACTGATCTGTTTTGGTATGCAAGACCGCTGTCCAGGCCCTCCCTGGTCTGAGGTTCAACCAACTGCACAGGACATGGGAAAATTCTAGGCAAGACATGAGACACTGCTGGACATGGTGGTTACCAAAAGCTAGCGAGCTGTGTGAGGGGTGGCTGAGGTTCACAGGTGGTTAAGGAGGTGGGGTGTGAGACATGGCCAAACTTCACAGGTAAGAGAAGGGAGTTTGAGGACCTTTCAGGGTATGGAGTAGGTTGACTGGTAACCACACCAAATGATACTACGTAAATCTGAGGTGATAAGCGTAACAGTTGTAGTAAGAAATATAAAACTTGGGTACGGGTATAACAGAATTGGGGCAAAGAAGGAAAATTTTTAAGGGAAAGTTGGGTTCATTTTGGGTGGAGACAGGGACAGAAAAAGAGCGGTGATGCAGGGTGGAGCAAGCCTGGCAAACAGAAAAGGATGGGGACATAAAGGGACAGGTCAGTAGCCTTCTCTGGCCAAGACTTGTGCCTCATCTCCAAAATGTGGCTCATTGAACTCTGTTCCTAACCCTTTTCTATACTGGTGTTCTGTGTATGACACTGGGTATGTGATCTGCTGGTGAGCTTCAGGTTGGAGCTAGCCTATGGGTAGGAGGAGACCAGCGTTTGGACAGAGCCCCAGTAAGAGATGGTCCAGGATCTGGGCATGGGTCCTGGATGGTGCCTGTGTTGATCTGTATGGAAGGCTGCATGAGTGCTGTGTATGCATGCCTATTCTGGAAATATGGGCTTAGCCTCACCCCTGGCTGCATCTGGGAAATGGGGAAAAGCAGTAGTCTTGCCTTCAGTAAACCGGGAGGACAATTCTCCTTAAAGTTCACTCTATTCATCTTTTCTTAACACTGTCTTCACATGCAATATCTTCACTTTTGGAGGTGTTCATTCCCAGTGACTATAGACGAAACTAATGAGGAGTTGAACAGCTCTGCCGGAAACAACTGATATGTATTGTGACCTAGTCAAGTGGTTTCATCAGGCTGGAGCCACTGCAAGAAAGGTTGATCAGAGGGATAAAGTCACTAGAGAAGCAGTTACATCCATTGGGTCAATAGATGTCATTGTTACCATTATACTAAAAAGTAATCCAGACATCCCAGTGCTCCCTATCAGCGAAGCCAAATCACGCCTTTTGCAAGTGTTGTAAAGCGGAGAGTTTTATTTAGAGTTACGTCATGGTTATTAGGCATTGATGCGGTCAGAACACACCACCAGAAAAATTGCAAAGCGCAGCTACCAACAGAAATGGTTATATCTGCAAGGATCCACGCAGCTATGGCCTTGGGCAAGATGGTAGAGGAGAAAATAACTGTCTAAGGACTAATTTCAGAATTCCTCAATGATGCACCATGAATTCCTTTCATTACTCACTGCTGCTAGAGGTTTAGGAACTTTGGGGCAGGTCCATGTCTTTTCCTGACTGAATGATGTTGCTTCAGCTTCCTCTCTCGGTCAAATCTGTTCCCAGCAGCAAGTGGAAAGCCTGCTGCAAAGTTTCCTTCGTCTATTGGAGACTTCGATGTCTGCATGCCTTGTGCCCTTACAGGGACTCCTCTAGTGTGACCGTGAGGCTGATTCCCACTTCTGCACAGCTAGTGGCTCAGGCAGCCCTTCCAAAGGGTCACTGAGGTGATTAAGGACTTGATTCACCTGTCATACAAGTACAGGCTGGGAGAGCTGGGCTTGGTTAGCCTGTGAAAGGGAAGGCTGAGAGGGCATCTTATCCTTTTCTCTAAATGTATGGGGCAGGAGAACGTACAGGTGGATTAAAGGATAGAGAACCATCCTCTTGCTTTCAGGTAGAAAATCTAGTTCTAAGAGGCTCCTTGTGTTTCCCTTGGTCCACAGAACATAAGCTGCAAGAAAAATGAAGTTGTTTCAATTCTTAGTTACCAGGAACACTATTGCACCCAATTCCGGTAAACTTCAGGTTGCCTCTGCAATGCTGGAGCCTGGACAAGGTAAGTCAGCAGCCCTGCAGGTTGGCTGGGGTACTGATCTCCAAGACATGCAGTCTTGATTGTTCAGTATTTCAAACCAAGTTACAGTGCTTAGCAGAATCTGTTTTCAGGAAAGAGTGCTTTAGAGGAAATAACACTGTGGTATTAGCACAGGCATTGTACATACCAACATCCCCTCTGAAAGGGAGGAATCCCCACACTTGATCAACCAGCACTGGAGAGCTGGAAAAGGTGGAGGATGAAGAGCAAACTGACTTTGAGACATTACATGAAGCACAGGCCTCCTCGCACTGTATCCCAAAATATGCATATCTGGCCTTGTGAAGCACAATGCACACTTTGGTTCCCACCAGGGCATTGTTGATCTTCATCTGTACCCTGCCACAGCAACATGCTTTTCTTGCTAGGTGCAAGCAGCAGCAGCAGGAGGTCCAGCTCTAGGCCAGACCAAAAATCCTTCTCCTCTGGCTCCTGTACCAACATCACAGTGAGGAGCCCAGCCTGCAACCACCTCAGCAGGAGAAATACACTCATCTCAGAAGGGTGTTCTCCAGGACCCCAAGCAGCTGACCCTGTATCAGTATTTCTCACCAGCAACCTTATCTGGGATCCCTGGGAGAGAAACTGGAATGAAGAGAGAGACTGTCCAACAAAACCAGATGTACCATGGTAGACAATGGAAGACCAGAGGCCAGTGGCTTTTCACCCAAGGTTACAGGAACACCACGCTGCCTCTGTGCTGCTCTGATCACAGCAGTCTGTGGTAGCACAATGGAGTTTACAAGGTGAGTGGGTTGGGGACACGGAGGTGTTTGCAGGAGTCTGGAGAGCAGCAGAGGAGGGTTCTGTGCCTTTGAGCACGGCTGGTACAGCAATCAGCAGCATTGCCTGTGAAGCAGCTGCTCTGTGCTTGCTTGCTTCCTTACTGATGGGGAAGCTGAGCAAGCAGCTCTGGAAAAGCAAGGCACCTTGAGCACCATCAGAAGCAAAATTCTAGGTGTGTTGGCCAGGAATTGAACCTGGGTCAACTGCTTGGAAGGCAGCTATGCTCACCACTATACCACCAGCTCTCTCTGTTTAGGGCTTTTCTCTGTCTCCTCTGAGTCACAGACCTGTCTCCCTCCTGCTTCTCAGTGGACTGGCCAGCCTCCTCCTTCCAGCACCCTGCACATACACTTCCTCAACCTGCTAAAAATTGGTGTGTTTCTGCATATGTGACGTGCTGGCTGGGGAACCAACTGCACTAGCCACAGACTTGTGGAGATCAGCATCAAGGACTATCCAGGGTTGGACCACAACACCAGGCAACCTGGGACGGAGTTCCAGACATGGACTCTGTCTCGAACTATGGTATAGTGTAGTGGTTTAAACCCAGCTGGCAACTGAGTACGACGCAGCTGCTCGCTCACACCTCCCCACCCACTCCGGGCAGGATGGGGAGAATTGAAAAAAATGTAAAACCTGTGGATTAAGAAGAGTTTAATAGCTAAAATAAAGTATGATGTAATACTAATAACAATAACGAGGGGAAATAACAAGGGGAGATAATATAAAACAAAAAGGGGGAAAAATATAAAACAATAAACACAAGTGATGCACAATACAAGTGCTCACCGACACAAGCAGTCATGGGTCCCTTCCAGGTAGCTCCCCCCAGTTTATATACTGAGTATGATGTTCTATGGTATGGAATGGTATTCCATAGATATAGATACATAGAAGGTATTCCTTCTATGGTCACTCTTTTCCCTATCTTCAGTGGGATGGCAGGCATAGAAAATAGGATGAGAAAGCTTCCAGGTCAAAATAAATATAGGACCACAGAAAACACTATTGTGGGCAAAACAGACTCAGCATGGGGTGAATTAGCTTTTTGCCAAATGAAATAGATTCACATAGCAAGAAACAAAAGGACAAACATGAAACACCAGCTTTCCTCCCACTTACTCAGGCTGAACTTCACTCCTTCACTCCAGACTCCTCTAACCAAGTGACACAGGGGGGATGCATTTTCCTTCTGCTCTTTCTGAACCTCTTACTTTCTCCTCTCTCTGTCTCACATGTTCTACCCTTTCTGGAATATGTTTTCACAGGGAGGTTACAAATTCGGCTGATGGCACAGCTGTGTCCTGAAATGGGTCTACTGTGGAGATGGAACCACCTGTGTGTGGTGCAGGGCAGCCCCTTAGCTCCTGTCACAGAGACCACCCCGGAGAACACCCTTTGCCCTAAACTACCCAACACCTAGCCACATAGAGCCAATGCAGTGCCCATTGGGAATGGCTCCTTGGCCCTGCTCCTGGCTGAACGCGCTACTGGCCATGGCAGAAAACAGACTAGGACAGAGAAAGCCCCCAGGTGGTTGAGCTAATGACCTTGGTGCTCCCCAGACTAGCACCAGGCTTGTCCTGCTCCACCCCTGGAGCCTGGGTGTCCCTGCTCATGGCTGGGAAGTTGGGATTCAGCTGCCTGATGGGAAGGCAGAAACATCAATGTCCCCAGGACACCCACTGCCTTGTGGGGGGAAGGAGCTGAGGGAGAGCCAGGGCCATGGGTGCGCAGAGAGCAGGAGCGCAGCAGTGTGCGGACACTTGCTGAAGGCTTCAAGGCACTGCATCGTGGTGGTGGTGTCCGCTGCCTCTGGAGTGAGGAAAAAAAAAAGCAATTAGCAGAGGATGGTTTCGATCCATCGACCTCTGGGTTATGGGCCCAGCACGCTTCCGCTGCGCCACTCTGCTCCACCCACAACTTTCACCCAGACCTTCTACAGCCTAGCCTAATGCTCCGCAGCACTGCCAGCACCTGCACTTGTTCTCACACCTCTTTCCCTTCCTCCTGCCTGTGCTCTCCACATAACTGTCCTTTTCCCCGAGCAGTTTGAGCTCTCCATTAACTTTATTTGTACAAAACTTTTCACCTGGCTCGCCCCAAACTCTGTCAGGTGGATCACTTTTGAACTGGGACTCTCTTCTTTTATTTGGTCCCCCTCTGGACCCTCTTCTGGGGCCAGTGTGGTTTGTCTTCCCACTTCTGAGATGTTCGGATCCCATTCTGAGGTCAGTTTCTTGTACCCTCGGGGATAGTTTGCCCCCCAGCCCCGGATTCGTTTAATGCTCTTGGTACAATATAAGTGATCTGGCCTAAGTATATCTGCTGTTATATCGGGTTTGCATGGCAAGGTTTTGATAATGGAAGGGCTACAGGTGTGGCTTCTGTGAGAAGCTGCTGTGGCGCCTACTACATATATGTATATACTACTACAGAAATAGCTACTGTAGCTACTGTGGCCTCTGATGCGAGAAACTACATAGCCATCAAGTAATCATGTGATAGCTTAGATCATCCGGGAAAACTCCACGGTTTTCCTCTGAGAAAGGGTTGTCTCCCTAACACTTTTTTCAGGGCGGAGCTCACCTCCTGATTGCTAAGGGTATATATCAAGGGCTTCAGAGCTGGGGTGACAGCATTGTACATGAGAGACACTTGCACATCCATTCCAGGGGAGCTTACTGAGGAAGGTGGTGCATAATTGAAGAGCACTGGTATGTATAACAGTGCCACAATGATGAAGTGGGAGACACAGGTGGAGAAGGGCTTCCATCTTCCTTCCTGGGACTGGACATTACAGGAGACGAAGGAGCTAATATAGAGATAGGAGAGGACTATGAGAGTGATGGAGACTAGGACAATAGATGTGGTGACAACATTGAGGAGGGTTATGTTGAGGCTGGTACTACCGCAAGCCAAATTCAACAGTGGCTTAATGTCACAGCAGAAGTGAAGGGAATTAATTGATTACTTTCCATCGTCGGGCAATGTCTAACAACTTCCTAGGGTGCAGAGGCTCAGTATGCCAATTTTTTTTTTTTCTTTTTTTTTTGCCAATTAAAATAGATTGGATGGTGAAAAACAAAGATAAAATTAAAACACCTTCTCCCTACCCCTCCTTAATCTTCCCAGGCTCAACTTCACCCCTCCATTCCCCAATCTTCTACCTCCTTCCAGCTCAAGCTGTGTAGGGAATGGCGGAGTTATAGGAAGGATGGGGAATGGAGGGTAGTGCTCTATTCATAACAGTTTTCCTCTGCTGCTCCTTGCTCCTCATGCTTTTCCCATGCTCCAGTGTGGGTCCTCTCTGGGGCCTGCAGTCCTTCAGGATAAACCTGTTCTAGTGTGGGCATCCCATGACCTGCTGTTCCCCACTGCCGAAACCTCTCCATGTATACCAAATGTACAAGGAATTGTATCATTGTCCTTTTGCATTTGTAATAGAAAGCCTTTGTGACTTCTGGTCTAAGAGACAGTGATATAAGTTAGGTATTAATCACACAAATTGGAAGAGAAAATGCTGCTCAGCTATAAGCAATAACAGAATTGGGGTTAAAGTTAGATCAAAATAAGCAGAGAGAAAATAAAAGCAGAAGTCACAGTTTGCTTTCGTGAACGCTCCATCTGTCAAGCCAGCAAACCAATCAGACAGAAAGCATCAGGCTCAAAGAGTTAAGAAATAATCCCCTCCTAGCTTACTTTCAGCCTACATGAGAAGGGAATTAATTAAAACAAAGCTACTGCAGCCAGCTGGCAGTGTTTCAGTTTACCCTTTTAGTTTTGAACTGAGCAAGTTACTTTGAGCTAGTTCGGGAAGGAGATCTTTGTTCCAACAGGAAAAAAAATCAGATGAGGTCTAGACCTGAACCCAATCTCTCACATCAGTAGGAAGGACACATCCTGGAGACACAGCTCATCCCCTCCATTCATAAGGTACTTACTTGTGTCTCAACTCATTATTGAGGGGTTTTTTTCTGTGGGGGGAAATTTCCAGGCTACCACTTCTGCTTTGATGGAGAGGGAAACAACCTTTTTTTTTCCCCAGACAGACTTTATATACTTATGGGGATAAATGTATAATGATGTGGGAGGGTAAGAATTTTATAATCCACTTTAGTGATTATAAAACTCCACTACACTGGGTTTACTTCTTTGTTTGCAAGGCCAGAGTTACAACAACTATAATTTATTCTAATACGTGAGTAAAAAAGGCCAGGTATATCTGGATTTGACAGCAAAGGACTGATAAAATAGCACAGGTATTTCTGAAAGGCTTTCACTTCATTCATAAATTCCATTTAATTTTTTAGCTAGGGAAACGCTTCCGTTCCATGCAGCTACAAGGAATCTATCTCCTGCTTCTTAAGTAACCATTTGTTGATGCATCTCCTCAAGCTTTGCTTGACTTCCTGATTCCTCAAGCTGTAGATGATGGGGTTGAGCATGGGGGTGACAATTGTGTAAGACAGGGAAACCATTTGCTTCATGTTGGATGGGAGGCCAGACTTGGGCCACAGGTGAATGATGCCAGTTGTGCTGTAGAAAAGAGTTACTACCATGAGATGAGCTGCACAGGTGGAAAAGGCTCTCCTCTGGCCCACAGCCAAGGGTATCTGAAGAACAGCATGGATAATGCAAAGGTAAGAGATGGCTATCAGAGAAAAGGGAATCATCACTATTATGACAATAGCAATAAAAATCAGTAGTTCAAACAGGGCTGTGTCTGCACACACCAGCTTTAACACGGGAGAAACATCACAGAAGAAATGGTTGACTGTGTTTCTCCCATAGAAGGGCAGGGTAAATAACCAGGTGGTGAAGCCCAGAGCCACAGGGACACCAGACAGCCAAGACCCAAAAGGCATCTTGAAGCAGCGATCCCTGTTCATCATGGTTGCATAATGCAATGGATGGCATATTGCTACTTGCCGGTCATAAGCCATTGCACCCAAGAGAAAACACTCACAAGTAACAAAAAGAATAACACAGTTGAGCTGCAAGGCACAAGCTGTGAAGGAAATAATTTTCCCCTCCACCAGCAGAATCGCAAGCATCTTGGGGACAATGCTCAGGCTGCAGCAGATCTCTGTCAAGGCAAGATTCCTTAGGAAGTAGTACATGGGCGTGTGTAGGACAGGGTCAATGGCTGCGATCACAACGATTAGAGAGTTCCCTATCAAGATGGCCAGGAACATGGTGGAAATCAGTGTGAAAAATAGGAGCTGCATCTTGCCATGGAAGGCAAACCCCAGAAGTGAGAAGTGAGTAGTGACCATTTGGTTTCCTGTCTTCATGTACTCAACAGGTCCCATCCTAAAAGAGAAAAAAAAAAAAAAACAAACCAAACAATCCTATACTACAAAAAAATTAGTAGCTTGGGACAGACCTGTGGTCTCAGAAATAGCTACAGTAGCAAGTAAAATGGGGTTTAAGCCATGAGGTGAAATTTGGATTGCATATGACAGTGACCACAGTGTAAAAGGTCCCAGCTGGGGAACCTGTACAAGGTCATTTTTAGCAGTCAGAGGCTGCGGGATTCATCTTCTCTAAATTAGGTGAACAGAAGATAGACATACATATTTCAAATAACCATTCTGTGCTTATTTTATGTAGAAAGAAATTAATACCTCCAAAGTGCAGGTCACCTTAGCATAAGAATGGCATCTATGATGAGACAGAAGAATTTCACTTTGGGTGGGCTAGCTGTCTCTCAGTTAACTTTACCATCTAAATATCTCTAGATATCTAAATGTTAGTCAGTCATCTTAGAGTCACTTTATATTTAATGATGAGGAATACAGCACAAGACAGAAACAGTTTCATTCCTTCTAAGATGGATGTCCAAGGATGCCAGGATTGGTGGTATCATTAACAAGGAAGTGAGTATGCAATGACTGAAATTTTGGATAGCTGGAATTATTTGGAATTCATTTAATTCTTGGTGCTCCAAGGTAGGTGATAAGGAGATCCTGTGGCTTTCCACCTACCAGTTTGGCTCAGGCATCAGTGGTCTACCTACGCTATTTTCATTGCTAAACTTGCAAAAGGGCAACCCAAACATAAAAAAGTTTGAGTTAATAAAAGTGCTCATGCACTTATGTTTGTTTCATCAAATCATATAAAATCCATATTCTGAGTTTTCATTTAAGAAAAGCTTTGGGGAGTAAAAAGATTCTCAGCATACAAAGAGCTGGCCATATACAGTGGTTACCAGCATTTACACCTTGCTGCCTATTTCCATGAATTTATCTTCTCATCAGGTGTGCTAACAAAATTATTTGTCAGGAAACTTCTGGGACTGTTGCAGCCAAAATATACTTGGCTGATATTTAAAAGACACACAAACAGAATCAGGGATTTATTTTTTTTTTCTGCCTTTACTGTATCACTAGTAGCAAAAAAGGAGCTTAAGGTTTTGAAGTCTTTGGCTGTCAGGATTTCTAAAAATGCCTTTTTCTTTTCTTTAGCAATGATGAAAGAGAAAAAGAGGAGGTGAGAAAGCATAGGCACTGTGATTTATTTCTTCAACACATTTATCAGCTAAATAGGCAACTGCAGTTGCCAAAGCTTTCTATAGACAATAGAAATAAGTAAGTATACTGTCAGTATAGTGTTTCTCCATCATTAACATCTAAAATAAGATGAATCACTAGTGCCATGGAGATTCCTATTTCTCTCAGATGAGTATTTCAGATGTAAAAATCTGTATTGCTGTTGCCTAAAGGTAGATGGGATAGATTTCTCTTTTATATTGTAACAGCAGCTCCCTGTACCATTAGAAAAATAGACAATGGAAACACACTTATGTTTTTGTTTTGCCTTGGGAACCAACTAAGAATGAGGAACAGAAATTGAAATATTACCTCTTGTTACTTAAACTGGTAGAATTTTCTCCTTCTTTTCAATCGGGGCAGTAAGTCCAAAGACAGAGAGGAGAGAAATTACAAATAGAGAATAAAAAAAGAGGGGGGAAAAAAATATCCCTTTGTTTTCCTCTGGAAGAAGCAGCATCTCCTCTCTGTTTCCAAAGGCTCCTTCAGCTGATGGGTAGAAGTATTTGAATTTTTCTGTGCTCCCAGTAGGATCAGGTCTCCAGGCAGCAACTTTCTAGTATGGTGAAATCATATGTTGAATGATCTTTTTTTATCCATGATCTATATAATTATGCAGTGTATTTTAGGATATATGGGCAGTTTCCTTTCACATGTTCAGATCTGTATGTGTGAAATAAGTAACAGTAATAATAGGATATTATTCCGTCATTCTTTTTCTTACCTAGTTTACTAGTACTATAGAAAAATGGAACATGACATATGCTGGTTTCCCCATAGCAGAAGAGACTTTCAAGAGATCATTAAAAATACTTGAGTAGCAATGGTGTTATGGATATAGAGCATTGTAACATGATAACTTTGGTTGGGGGGGGTTTACTGCTTTTGTCCACTTCATACTGAAAACGGTAGATTTGTTTTGGTAGCTGTCTGACTGGACATCTGAAGCAGTCTCCATGATAGCATGGTGACTCAGTGTAAGACATCATAGGTGAAAAATTAGGTGACGTGAACTCAAGACTGCAGTATTTAACACTTAATCAACTTCAGCAAAGTCTAGGCTTGTATCCTGAAAAAACTAGAAAGACAAGTCAAACACGTGGAACAAGAATAAAGCTGTTGTACCAGTGCATCACAGCTGGGAAACACCACAGAAGAGCCATTAAAATTCTCCTGTTGCTAGAGGTTTGACTTGAGCCCTGACTCCTTGACTGTACTCCGCACAGATTTTATCCTGCTTGTGGTCTCCCATGAGTGACGTGGTTTTCTCGTTTCTTCATGTTTTCTCACTTGTGTGAATGCAAATATCTTTAGCCATGTGCAGGGGCCCGGCTTTGGCTGACTGACAGGCTCCCTCCCCACCGCTCTCTCACTCACCCTCCTCAACAGGGCAGGACAGGGAGAGAAAACAGATGAAACAGCGTATGGGTCAGGGAGATCAATTACCAGTTATCATCACAGGCAAAACAGACTGACTTGGGGGAAATCAGTCAATCGATTAATTTCCCAAAGGAAATTTACTTAAGGAATTGGCTGGATTGTTCCACTCAAAGAGTTGTGGTCAAAGGCTTGATGTTCTAGTGATGACTGGGATTTCTTGGTATTGGTCCCGGAGCTGTTTAACATTTCTGTCAGTGACATGGACATTAGGGTCAAGTGCACGCTAGCCAGATTTGCTGATGACAGCAAGTTTTGAGGTACAGTCGAATTGGCTGGATGTCACACTCAAAGAGTTGTGGTCAACACCTTGATGTTCAAGTGGAGACCAGTGACAAGTGTTGGGGACAATACCAAGCACAAACACAGGCTGGGCAGAGACTGAACTAAGAGCAGCCCTGAGGACAAGGACTTGGGAGTGACTGTTGACAAAAAGCTCACCATGACCCAGCAGTGTGAGCTTCAGCTCAGAAACCAACCATGTCCTGGGCTGCATCACCAGCCATGCCACACTTCTTTTGGGGAACATGCCACTTTGGGGACTGAGTCCGACAGAAGTGTTTCTGACAGGTCAGTGTCTGCAGCTATGTGGCTGGACATACCTATGTTCAGCTCACCCTCTCACAGCTCTCACTTATGATGCTAATGGGCCTGGCAAGGCTTGCTTCTGCCCTAATAAATACACAAGTTATCTTATTTTAACAGTAATCATAACCCTAAAATGAATTTTGCTGTACTCTGGGTCTACATTTCTCTAAGTATAACTTTGTTATTACAGTTTTAACTCCTTTGTCAAAAAAACCCCAAACAAATACCAACCAACAATCCCAAACCTCCAGTTTCCTTTCATATTGAGATGATTTTGGTTTCTTTCACAACAGCTGTGAACAGTTGCATCATCATCCTCCCCTGAGCCCCAAGGGCTCCTAGCCTCTGCTTGCCTGTTTAGAGTGTGGTGACTCTACAGTGTGTGGTGCATGTATGTGCATGCATGTGCGTTGGTGGGGTTTTTCTGATTGTCTACACAGTTATATTCCCTAAAGCATCTGGCTGGCAGTGTGCATGATGAAAGTGCATGAGATAATTAAGAATTATTATTTTTCAAATATTGTGATCTGCCTGAGCATGCAGAGATGCAGTTATGAAAGACAAAACTGAAATGGAATTGAATCTGCCCAGGGATGTCAAAGACAGCAAGGACTTCTGTCAGTACCTAGGTGATAAAAGGCAGACTAGGGTAAATGCATGCACATTTCCAAATGAGTTGGGCGAACTGATGATGCAGGATGTAAAAAAGGTTGATATGCCAAATGTTTCAGGAATCCCAGGTCCTAGAGATCAGTGGGAGAGTCTGTAGCAAGGATGGTATATCCTTGGTGAGGTAAGCTCAGGTCAGGGAATACCAGTAAGTCCATTAACCCTAATATGTAAGTCCATTAACCCTAATGGGATGCTCCCATGAGTGTTGAAGGTTCTGGTCGATGTCTATTCTAGCATCAACCATTCTGTGATACTGTGATCCACCTTCTTTGCAGAAAGAGCAAAGAGGGACATATCTAACTGATGTCCCATCATATACCAAACCAGTCATTTAATTACAGAAAATTATTATGTCAGTGAAGCATGATTTTTTCTTGGTGAAGCTGTGTTCACCATTGGTCATGATCACATTCATGTTCTTCATGTGCCTGGAAAGGGTTCACAGAAGGGAACTGTGGAATCATGAATTCCCCTTTTTTCCCTTTTCAAAGCCAGGAGTGAGATCTGCTTTCCTTCAGTCCTAACGCATCTCTCCCAGTCATCCAAAGATTACTGAGTTGCCTCAATGTGACATCAACCAGCTACTTCAACACTTATGGGAGAATACCTATGATGTTTTGGTCAGCAATAAAAGGCCAGGGAGTGGAGGAGGAAGGGGGCATGTTCATGCTTAAGGTGTTTGTCTTCACAAGCAACAGTCAGGCATGCTGAGCCTCTGCTCCCTAGGAAGTTGTTAGACATTGCCCAACAATGGGAAGTAATCAATTAATTCCCTTTTTGCTTGTCTGTACAGCTTTTGCTGTCCTTATTAAACTGTCATTACCTTGATCCATGCATCTTCTCCCTTTGATTTTGTCCCCACAGGAGAGTGGAGTGGGCAAGAGGTAAGATGCTTATATAGTTGCAGAAAATTTAAGACTAAACTGAGTCACTTGGCATTTTTCAATTAACCCACTTCCTCATACAAACAGTTTTCAACTTTAACTTCTGTGTTACATAAATACTTCGTGCTTGTATAAACATGTCTTCACCTGTAGCTCCAGTTTGTGGTGTTATGCTGGCGTGCAGCCTGCTGTCACCGCACCGTACACTACCTGACACATTGGTTCGCATTTGGACAGTGTGACTTTCTCCCTTGAACATGAACTCTCGCTGAGTAGTCATGGCCCATTAAATAAAGCTAGCAAAGGCAGTGTTGACGTAACTTGTAGAGTGGAAAAATTAGATACCTTTGTAAGGATACGTAGAAGGGCAATGGCCACTCCTTTAGGCATACCTGGTCAAGGACCTCTTTCAGTGTGACATGGCATAATGAGAAACAGAGGAAGCAATGAACAAGAACTTACAGGGATACAAATCTGATAAGGGAGTGTTGTGGTTTAAACCCACCAGGCACAGATGGCCCATGCCAGTACCCGGTCTGTGCCCAAGGGAACTTGTGAATGTGCAATGTCTGTGGGACCAGTGTGTGAGTGTGTGTGTTTGCTAGTGAACATCAAGCTATATCAGATAGGAAGCAGGGAACCCACGAAGCAGACAGGAGGGCCTGGGACCTGGGCATGGATACCAGGTGGACAGAGGGGCCATGTTGGTGGTTGAGGGGTCCACAAACATGCCTATGTTTATGAACCCAGAGTGTATCGCGTGTGTGCCTGCACTACTGAACTTCTACCTCTGTCAGCTGAAGACAGAGGTAAAAGTTCATCCTTGAAGCTGTTAGGGATAACAGGAAGGGCTTCTATAGGTATGTTGCCAAACTAAGACAAACTAGAGATAATGTGTGCCCTCTTCGGAAGGAAACAGGAGAACTGGCTACCCTGGATTTGGAGAACACGGAGGTTCTCAATGACTTCACTGGCAAGTGCTCCTGCCATGCCACTCAAGACTTGGAAGGCAAACACAGGGACTGTGAGAATGAAGACCTTAGGCCCACTGTAGGAGAGGATCAGATCTGAGATCACCTCAGGAACCTGAATGTGCACAAGTCCATGGGACCTGACGAAATCCATCCGCGGGCCCTGAGGGAGACCAGTGGTGACCCTCGGGTGTTGGGACCAATCCTGTTCCACATCTTTGTCAGCGACATGGATGGTGGGATTGATGCACCCTCAGCAAGTTTGCCGATGACACCAAGCTGTGTGGTTCAGTAGATACGCTGGAGGAAAGGGAAGGGATCTAGAGGGACCTTGACACGCTTGAAAGGTGGGCCAATGCCTGGCAGTGCTCAAGGCCAGGTTGGACAGCGCCTTGGGTGACATGGTCTAGTGTGAGGCGTCCCTGCCCATGGCAGGGGGGTTGGAACTGGATGATCTTAAGGTCCTTTCTAACCCAACCCATTCAAAAGGACTCTGTGGATGAAGCGCTCTATGGACAGATAGGAACAGCCTCACGCTCGCAGACCTTTGTCCTCATGGGGGACTTCAACCATTCTGCTATCTGTTGGAGGAACGGTACGGCCCGGCACAAGCTATCCAGGAGGTTTGTTCCTCAATTGTGTGGAAGACAACTTCCTCCTGCAAGTAATAGAGGAGCCGACAAGGAGAAGTGCCATCTTTGACCTTGTGCTCACCAAAAGGGAGGGGCTGATTGGAAATGTGATGCTCCAGGGCAGCCTTGGCTATAGCGATCATGGGATGGTTGAGTTTGAGATCCTCAGGATAGTGAGAAGAGCGTGCAGCAAGCTCACTACCCTGGACTTGAAGAGAGCAGACTTTGGCCTCTTCAGGAACCTGCTTAGTAAGGTTCCATGGGATACAGCCCTAGAGGGGAGGGGGGCCCAAGACTGTTGGTTGATATTCAAGGATCACCTGCTACAAGCTCAGGAGTGTGTCCCAACTAGAAGGAAGTGCTGCAGGAGGGCCAGGAGACCTCCTTGGATGGATAAGGAGCTGCTCAGGAAATTTAGAGGGAAAAAAGAGGCTTATAAAAGGTGGAAGTGAGT
Organism: Psittacula echo; assembly: GCF_963264785.1. Lineage (NCBI taxonomy): Eukaryota > Metazoa > Chordata > Aves > Psittaciformes > Psittacidae > Psittacula > Psittacula echo. The sequence continues at coordinate 393,526 of NC_137741.1, forward strand.
ACAGGCAGCCTGGGAAGAATACATGGGTGTTGTCTGTTTTTTAATTCTGTTTTGCAGGTGGCTCACCCATGCAGTACATTTAAGGAATACTTTGTTTATTGCTCTGCAACTCACCATTGAATCACAAATCTCATCTCAGAAGACTTGACAAAGCAGCAGGCAATTTACTTCCTGTGTGATGTTGTCGATATTTTGCACATTCTGGACATGACAAAAAGACTTTCCCTCCCCATCTCTAACTAGGTCATGAGAGACTTCTGATACAATTTGCAAAGCTTCCTCCTTGCATCCTACCTGAATAACTACAAGCCCTGGGAACTTGCGGTAGTCCTTCTCATCACACCTGCAGTATTAATCTCTCAGCTAGAAGAATGCCAAGTCAATATGGACAAATAAAAGGAGAACCCAAATTCTGTCTTACAACTCCACAAAATAAGTTGTTCTGTCCTGTGCTTTGCCTTCTGACTCATTATCTGCCCGGGTCTTCCTACAGTGAGAAAATGCTGATTGCTGATGAGGTGAGCTTTGTGCAGAATTATCTTTTTTCACTATGGAATTTCTGTAGTTGGAAAAATAGGCATGCTTCAGCATGCAAAGTCCTTTTTTTTAATTTTTGCATTAGTCTTTAAGCAAGAGTCTTAAAATTAGAATTGTACCTAGACCTCTTCAAACACAGATGTCTGACTAAAATTTTCCTAAGTCTATAATATTATCAAATCTGATGTTTCCACCAGAGCTTGTTCAAAGATCAGACTAAAAGTATTTTCAGAGAATGTGATCAGGTTTTTAGACTGAACACGTATGTGCCTAAATTACCTTAAGGCTACATGCTCATGATCTTTTATTATGAAATCAGTTGAAAAGTTTTCTGCTTGCTTGCTGTTTTCATGATGAAATAATAAGCTAAAGGAGTAAGAGAAAAAGAGTGACAGGGCTGGAGATACAGCATAATGACTTCCAAAAATCATCTATTTTCAATGAAAGTATGTAGTACAATGGAACGGGCAAGAAAGATCATCTACATGTGTTTAACATCTTTACAGGAAACATCTAGGAAGCAATTTTTTTTTTTTTCATTCATTGTATTCATCAGTATGAATCATCATTGCATTGAATGTACAGCAAAAACTACTTGGAGCACCTTCTGGCAGCTGTTGATAAAAACAATGGAAATTGTGCAATTGTTAAAAGCAAAAAACTGTCTGTAAGAGATGCTAACCATTACAAATGTGAAAGTTGAGACTGGCATAATGAAATGGCACAATAGTAGAAAGAAAGCATCAGGACTGATTCACATCATGAGTTAGAAGCTCTAGGATGAGATCAAAGTTTGCAGCAGAAAGTTCCAGTTTAGCAGAATTGAAATACGAATGCATCTGAAGGTGAGCAAACAGCAATGTTTTGCATCTTACATATTCTGCTGTAATGCATAGGTGGAAGTTTTTATATTAATATTTTACCCTCTGTAATATTCTGCCCTCTTCTAGACAGAAAGTAGAAGACTACATTGAAGTTCCTCTGTCCATGTTACTGTCTTGACTTTCAATGCTGCTTTTACGTTTGATTACATGTGCTGTGTTTTGCTCTTGTGTGCATTTGTTTGCATTAAAATAGCACAGAAGCCAGTGAGTTTTGTAATACTGTTACTCTTCACAACCATGGAACCCTGACATTTTGCCTTTGCTTCTTATTGTTCTAGCAATGCTGAACCAAACAGCGGTCAGTGAGTTCATCCTTTTGGGCCTCACCAACGTGCAGGGGCTGCAGCACTTTTTCTTCATCTCTTTTCTGTTGATCTACTTGACCAGTCTTCTGGGAAATGGTGCCGTTTTGACCATGGTGATATCTGAGCCCAGGCTCTAGACAAACCAATGTACTTCTTTCTGGGGAACCTGTCCTACCTGGACATTTTCGGCTTCACAGTCACTGCTCCCAAGATGTTGACAGGCTTTCTCCTTCGGTGCGTGCTTAGCCCAGCTCCACCTCTTCCACTTCCTGGGCAGTACTGAGGCTGTGCTCCTGGCCACCATGGCCTATGACCACTACGTGGCCATTTGCAACCCTTTGCGCTACGTCCTTGTCGTGAGTCCACGGACTTGTCTGCTCCTGGCTCTGGCTAGCTGGTCCACTGGCTTTGTACATGCCACGATGCACTCGGTCATGACCTCTCAACTGAGTTTCTGTGACCGCAACCACATCCATCACTTCTGCTGTGACATTAAGCCACTGTTGAATTTGGCTTGCGGTAGTACCAGCCTCAACATAACCCTCCTCAATGTTGTCACCACATCTATTGTCCTAGTCTCCATCACTCTCATAGTCCTCTCCTATCTCTATATTAGCTCCTTCGTCTCCTGTAATGTCCAGTCCCAGGAAGGAAGATGGAAGCCCTTCTCCACCTGTGTCTCCCACTTCATCATTGTGGCACTGTTATACATACCAGTGCTCTTCAATTATGCACCACCTTCCTCAGTAAGCTCCCCTGGAATGGATGTGCAAGTGTCTCTCATGTACAATGCTGTCACCCCAGCTCTGAAGCCCTTGATATATACCCTTAGCAATCAGGAGGTGAGCTCCGCCCTGAAAAAAGTGTTAGGGAGACAACCCTTTCTCAGAGGAAAACCGTGGAGTTTTCCCGGATGATCTAAGCTATCACATGATTACTTGATAGCTATGTAGTTTCTCGCATCAGAGGCCACAGTAGCTACAGTAGCTATTTCTGTAGTAGTATATACATATATGTAGTAGGCGCCACAGCAGCTTCTCACAGAAGCCACACCTGTAGCCCCTCCATTATCAAAACCTTGCCATGCAAACCCGATATAACAGCAGATATACTTAGGCCAGATCACTTATATTGTACCAAGAGCATTAAACGAATCCGGGGCTGGGGGGCAAACTATCCCCGAGGGTACAAGAAACTGACCTCAGAATGGGATCCGAACATCTCAGAAGTGGGAAGACAAACCACACTGGCCCCAGAAGAGGGTCCAGAGGGGGACCAAATAAAAGAAGAGAGTCCCAGTTCAAAAGTGATCCACCTGACAGAGTTTGGGGCGAGCCAGGTGAAAAGTTTTGTACAAATAAAGTTAATGGAGAGCTCAAACTGCTCGGGGAAAAGGACAGTTATGTGGAGAGCACAGGCAGGAGGAAGGGAAAGAGGTGTGAGAACAAGTGCAGGTGCTGGCAGTGCTGCGGAGCATTAGGCTAGGCTGTAGAAGGTCTGGGTGAAAGTTGTGGGTGGAGCAGAGTGGCGCAGCGGAAGCGTGCTGGGCCCATAACCCAGAGGTCGATGGATCGAAACCATCCTCTGCTAATTGCTTTTTTTTTTCCTCACTCCAGAGGCAGCGGACACCACCACCACGATGCAGTGCCTTGAAGCCTTCAGCAAGTGTCCGCACACTGCTGCGCTCCTGCTCTCTGCGCACCCATGGCCCTGGCTCTCCCTCAGCTCCTTCCCCCCACAAGGCAGTGGGTGTCCTGGGGACATTGATGTTTCTGCCTTCCCATCAGGCAGCTGAATCCCAACTTCCCAGCCATGAGCAGGGACACCCAGGCTCCAGGGGTGGAGCAGGACAAGCCTGGTGCTAGTCTGGGGAGCACCAAGGTCATTAGCTCAACCACCTGGGGGCTTTCTCTGTCCTAGTCTGTTTTCTGCCATGGCCAGTAGCGCGTTCAGCCAGGAGCAGGGCCAAGGAGCCATTCCCAATGGGCACTGCATTGGCTCTATGTGGCTAGGTGTTGGGTAGTTTAGGGCAAAGGGTGTTCTCCGGGGTGGTCTCTGTGACAGGAGCTAAGGGGCTGCCCTGCACCACACACAGGTGGTTCCATCTCCACAGTAGACCCATTTCAGGACACAGCTGTGCCATCAGCCGAATTTGTAACCTCCCTGTGAAAACATATTCCAGAAAGGGTAGAACATGTGAGACAGAGAGAGGAGAAAGTAAGAGGTTCAGAAAGAGCAGAAGGAAAATGCATCCCCCCTGTGTCACTTGGTTAGAGGAGTCTGGAGTGAAGGAGTGAAGTTCAGCCTGAGTAAGTGGGAGGAAAGCTGGTGTTTCATGTTTGTCCTTTTGTTTCTTGCTATGTGAATCTATTTCATTTGGCAAAAAGCTAATTCACCCCATGCTGAGTCTGTTTTGCCCACAATAGTGTTTTCTGTGGTCCTATATTTATTTTGACCTGGAAGCTTTCTCATCCTATTTTCTATGCCTGCCATCCCACTGAAGATAGGGAAAAGAGTGACCATAGAAGGAATACCTTCTATGTATCTATATCTATGGAATACCATTCCATACCATAGAACATCATACTCAGTATATAAACTGGGGGGAGCTACCTGGAAGGGACCCATGACTGCTTGTGTCGGTGAGCACTTGTATTGTGCATCACTTGTGTTTATTGTTTTATATTTTTCCCCCTTTTTGTTTTATATTATCTCCCCTTGTTATTTCCCCTCGTTATTGTTATTAGTATTACATCATACTTTATTTTAGCTATTAAACTCTTCTTAATCCACAGGTTTTACATTTTTTTCAATTCTCCCCATCCTGCCCGGAGTGGGTGGGGAGGTGTGAGCGAGCAGCTGCGTCGTACTCAGTTGCCAGCTGGGTTTAAACCACTACACTATACCATAGTTCGAGACAGAGTCCATGTCTGGAACTCCGTCCCAGGTTGCCTGGTGTTGTGGTCCAACCCTGGATAGTCCTTGATGCTGATCTCCACAAGTCTGTGGCTAGTGCAGTTGGTTCCCCAGCCAGCACGTCACATATGCAGAAACACACCAATTTTTAGCAGGTTGAGGAAGTGTATGTGCAGGGTGCTGGAAGGAGGAGGCTGGCCAGTCCACTGAGAAGCAGGAGGGAGACAGGTCTGTGACTCAGAGGAGACAGAGAAAAGCCCTAAACAGAGAGAGCTGGTGGTATAGTGGTGAGCATAGCTGCCTTCCAAGCAGTTGACCCAGGTTCAATTCCTGGCCAACACACCTAGAATTTTGCTTCTGATGGTGCTCAAGGTGCCTTGCTTTTCCAGAGCTGCTTGCTCAGCTTCCCCATCAGTAAGGAAGCAAGCAAGCACAGAGCAGCTGCTTCACAGGCAATGCTGCTGATTGCTGTACCAGCCGTGCTCAAAGGCACAGAACCCTCCTCTGCTGCTCTCCAGACTCCTGCAAACACCTCCGTGTCCCCAACCCACTCACCTTGTAAACTCCATTGTGCTACCACAGACTGCTGTGATCAGAGCAGCACAGAGGCAGCGTGGTGTTCCTGTAACCTTGGGTGAAAAGCCACTGGCCTCTGGTCTTCCATTGTCTACCATGGTACATCTGGTTTTGTTGGACAGTCTCTCTCTTCATTCCAGTTTCTCTCCCAGGGATCCCAGATAAGGTTGCTGGTGAGAAATACTGATACAGGGTCAGCTGCTTGGGGTCCTGGAGAACACCCTTCTGAGATGAGTGTATTTCTCCTGCTGAGGTGGTTGCAGGCTGGGCTCCTCACTGTGATGTTGGTACAGGAGCCAGAGGAGAAGGATTTTTGGTCTGGCCTAGAGCTGGACCTCCTGCTGCTGCTGCTTGCACCTAGCAAGAAAAGCATGTTGCTGTGGCAGGGTACAGATGAAGATCAACAATGCCCTGGTGGGAACCAAAGTGTGCATTGTGCTTCACAAGGCCAGATATGCATATTTTGGGATACAGTGCGAGGAGGCCTGTGCTTCATGTAATGTCTCAAAGTCAGTTTGCTCTTCATCCTCCACCTTTTCCAGCTCTCCAGTGCTGGTTGATCAAGTGTGGGGATTCCTCCCTTTCAGAGGGGATGTTGGTATGTACAATGCCTGTGCTAATACCACAGTGTTATTTCCTCTAAAGCACTCTTTCCTGAAAACAGATTCTGCTAAGCACTGTAACTTGGTTTGAAATACTGAACAATCAAGACTGCATGTCTTGGAGATCAGTACCCCAGCCAACCTGCAGGGCTGCTGACTTACCTTGTCCAGGCTCCAGCATTGCAGAGGCAACCTGAAGTTTACCGGAATTGGGTGCAATAGTGTTCCTGGTAACTAAGAATTGAAACAACTTCATTTTTCTTGCAGCTTATGTTCTGTGGACCAAGGGAAACACAAGGAGCCTCTTAGAACTAGATTTTCTACCTGAAAGCAAGAGGATGGTTCTCTATCCTTTAATCCACCTGTACGTTCTCCTGCCCCATACATTTAGAGAAAAGGATAAGATGCCCTCTCAGCCTTCCCTTTCACAGGCTAACCAAGCCCAGCTCTCCCAGCCTGTACTTGTATGACAGGTGAATCAAGTCCTTAATCACCTCAGTGACCCTTTGGAAGGGCTGCCTGAGCCACTAGCTGTGCAGAAGTGGGAATCAGCCTCACGGTCACACTAGAGGAGTCCCTGTAAGGGCACAAGGCATGCAGACATCGAAGTCTCCAATAGACGAAGGAAACTTTGCAGCAGGCTTTCCACTTGCTGCTGGGAACAGATTTGACCGAGAGAGGAAGCTGAAGCAACATCATTCAGTCAGGAAAAGACGTGGACCTGCCCCAAAGTTCCTAAACCTCTAGCAGCAGTGAGTAATGAAAGGAATTCATGGTGCATCATTGAGGAATTCTGAAATTAGTCCTTAGACAGTTATTTTCTCCTCTACCATCTTGCCCAAGGCCATAGCTGCGTGGATCCTTGCAGATATAACCATTTCTGTTGGTAGCTGCGCTTTGCAATTTTTCTGGTGGTGTGTTCTGACCGCATCAATGCCTAATAACCATGACGTAACTCTAAATAAAACTCTCCGCTTTACAACACTTGCAAAAGGCGTGATTTGGCTTCGCTGATAGGGAGCACTGGGATGTCTGGATTACTTTTTAGTATAATGGTAACAATGACATCTATTGACCCAATGGATGTAACTGCTTCTCTAGTGACTTTATCCCTCTGATCAACCTTTCTTGCAGTGGCTCCAGCCTGATGAAACCACTTGACTAGGTCACAATACATATCAGTTGTTTCCGGCAGAGCTGTTCAACTCCTCATTAGTTTCGTCTATAGTCACTGGGAATGAACACCTCCAAAAGTGAAGATATTGCATGTGAAGACAGTGTTAAGAAAAGATGAATAGAGTGAACTTTAAGGAGAATTGTCCTCCTGGTTTACTGAAGGCAAGACTACTGCTTTTCCCCATTTCCCAGATGCAGCCAGGGGTGAGGCTAAGCCCATATTTCCAGAATAGGCATGCATACACAGCACTCATGCAGCCTTCCATACAGATCAACACAGGCACCATCCAGGACCCATGCCCAGATCCTGGACCATCTCTTACTGGGGCTCTGTCCAAACGCTGGTCTCCTCCTACCCATAGGCTAGCTCCAACCTGAAGCTCACCAGCAGATCACATACCCAGTGTCATACACAGAACACCAGTATAGAAAAGGGTTAGGAACAGAGTTCAATGAGCCACATTTTGGAGATGAGGCACAAGTCTTGGCCAGAGAAGGCTACTGACCTCTCCCTTTATGTCCCCATCCTTTTCTGTTTGCCAGGCTTGCTCCACCCTGCATCACCGCTCTTTTTCTGTCCCTGTCTCCACCCAAAATGAACCCAACTTTCCCTTAAAAATTTTCCTTCTTTGCCCCAATTCTGTTATACCCGTACCCAAGTTTTATATTTCTTACTACAACTGTTACGCTTATCACCTCAGATTTACGTAGTATCATTTGGTGTGGTTACCAGTCAACCTACTCCATACCCTGAAAGGTCCTCAAACTCCCTTCTCTTACCTGTGAAGTTTGGCCACTTCTCACACCCCACCTCCTTAACCACCTGTGAACCTCAGCCACCCCTCACACAGCTCGCTAGCTTTTGGTAACCACCATGTCCAGCAGTGTCTCATGTCTTGCCTAGAATTTTCCCATGTCCTGTGCAGTTGGTTGAACCTCAGACCAGGGAGGGCCTGGACAGCGGTCTTGCATACCAAAACAGATCAGTGTCCAAAGGTGAGCAACTACTTTCCAGAGGTGCTGTCTGTAACAGGGATATAGATAATAGGTTTGAACCTTGGGTGAAGGCAAGGTTTGGCTCTTTTCACCAAAATAGTCTTCCAGAAGTGTTTAATCTCTCCTTTGTTTTCTAACACCTGCACTCAGCCCCATCTCAGCAACCTCAGCAACACAGTATGTACAAAATCATTACTCTGAAAAGCTGCAGCCCACCATTAATCCTATTTCAAGCAGTTTGAATTGGAACGCAACACTCCCCTCCAAAAAAGAAGTGTTATGTCTGAGACACACAGGGCCGAGAGAAGACTTGCTGGGAGCTATGCAGTGTCAGTACAAGCACCTGTTAGGATGCTAGCCACAACCATCAGAAAATGTGAGTGATGCTCTACTCCTGGAATCTAGGGATCACTCTCTGAGGCAGAGGCATTTAACGTTGTAGGAACTTTGAACTTCTGCATTAAATTTAATCATCAGTGCACCCAATATAAATCTCTACATGGAAGGCAGCAGGTACTTCTACATCCTGTCTGATTTCATCCTGATGGAGCCAACAAAGAGCCATCAGCTGTCTTCCACAAGTTCCTGTTTCTGTTGATTAGAAGTGGAGTTCAGGTGACTGATTTCACTGCAGAAATCTTATTTTCCTTCTCCCTATATATGTTACGTGAAGGTCTAAGAAATTTTTCTTTAAATTCTCTTTGAGGAAGATGTTGTGCTTGACCCGTGTCTGAGGAAGAAAGGAGGTAAACTGCAGGTATGCTTATTCTTCACTACCAGCTATAGATGGATCACAAGTACTGAGCTGACACCAGGTTTCTACCTTGTAAGCAGCTAAAAAGTAAGTCAGAAAAGTCTTCTTCAACAGAACATTCAAGGATAATTTCTGTACCTTCATATATTATACCTGTGATCTGAGCTTGCAGTTATATTCCTACAGATAAGCTTAGTGCAGATTACTCCTTAGGAGAACACGGAGGCCTTCCTTCTGAGGCAAAAACACCTCTAAAGTAACATGCTGGGAATTTCAGAAAACAGTAATTCTCCTAGTTGTTGGTGCTTGGTACAGCCTTCCCCTCAAAACAAAAGAAGACAAAGAAATTAAACTCATCCCGTTGAATTCTCCTCCCACTTCAGGCAAATTCTTTGAGTCTTATATTCATCCTCACGGCAGAGATCAGGACATAGGAAGGAAAAAGTAATTCAGACCTCCTGGAAATAGCATGAGAATCTCATTTTTCAACTAGATATTTTGCAAGCCCACAGAATTTCTCTCCTATGGACTAGAGAAAGCAGCATGGCAATGATCATAAGTGGTTATCTAGTCTATCCACCTGTTCCTCTTGATAGTTCTTGACAAGTCAGATCATTCTCCATTTTGATTTTGGCTATGGTTACTTGCTGTCACTCATCCTGAAGCAAAATGGTTTAGCTTGTTCATAGACACTTAATGTCTTAAAATTAGTATTTTATTTTAAAAACATGTATTGACGTATTGCTAAAGAAAATGTTTGGAAATAAAAAAAAAATACAAACCTGGCAAACATCAACATTTTTCCTGAATTTTCATCCATTAATTAAGTTGCTCAAAATGCTTATCTAAAATTGAAATCTGGCAAATATTCCCAATGTTTCTATAATTATATTTTTCATTTGTTTAAAGAAAAAAGTCTGTGTGTGCATGACACTTGCGTTCTTCATAACTTGGCCAGCTCACTATCCGCTAAATTTTGTTCTGCCTTCTTCTTCATTTATACAAATACTTACTTGCCTGCTTGTCTAACTATCAAATATTTTTTTACATGAGCTTAATTTGTCCTACCTAGTATTTGTCTGTTTAATTCTTGGACAAGTGCCATCACTAACCGCCACCTTTGATCTTATCTTATGGTGCTCATGTAGTGGTTTGTTTGTCTCTTCATCGTATGCCTGTCTCTAGGGATGTGTCCAGGGTTGTTTGTGTTGGTGTATCTTATAGTCAACAGCAAGAGTTTGAAAACCCACCTTCATAATGTTATAAAGTGTTATTTGGGTTTGGTTTGGGTGCCTTTTTTTTTTTTTTTTTTTAACAGGTTTATGTATGTCATGATTTTGGTTACACCTATTGTATTTTGCCTCACATCTGAGTATGCAGGTAATTTTACAAAAACAGCACCAGAGGGAACTGGAGTTGTCACTGGATTTGCTATGCAGTGTGGTTTCTGAAAACGGTAAGAGGGACTATTTTATCACAGACAGATTTGCCTGAAACAGCCGAAGACACGTAGTCTATGAGACGCTTGACCACAAAGATAAAATTATTTGGGTTTTTTGACAGCATCTGCCCCTATTGAAAAATGATGTTTAGTGAGTTTATTTGGAGTATATTAATTTACACCATCAGGCCTGAAACAAGAATATGCTCACTAAACACTTAAAGTCTGCATCATATGCTCATTAAAAACTTGAAGTCTAGCAAAATTCTTTCGCAATGACTATTTCTCCTATTAGCCACTCGAATGACTGTGCATAGAATAAGCAGCAAGGAAAACCATGTTACAGTTTACTTGTTCTGTGGACCCCCTGGGTAAAAATTACATGTGTGAAGGTCACAGGAGTAAAGTTTCCTGGAGTTCTAATGGGACCTGCTGAGGCTATTAGAGGTGGAGATGTTGCAAGAAGTCTAAGTGGCTCTCCTGTGGGGCTGATCAGAGCAGAAGACTGGAGTGTGGTTACAGGAAAATAAAGGAAGGAATAAAAGTTTTCATCCAGCAGCCCTTTTGATGTGTCCTGTCAAGAAAAGGAGCTGGGTGCTGATCCACTGCAGGACCTTTCCATGCCTTGCCTGCTTTGGGTTTCTTTCTGGTCATTGTGGGCTGTGCAGAGGAGACACCCAGCCTCCTGGGATTCTGCATGGCAAAGGTGCCTTGTCACATGAAAAGAGGGGGAGATTTTCTCCACCTTTAGTTTTTGATTTTTCCATCAATGCTCCAGGAAAGCCAAGACCCTTGTGTAAGACCAGTCTATCAGCATCCCGTTGTAGGGACCCTTCACTGAACAGCCCTGCTGGATCAGAGATTCAGCTGACCTGTTCAGGGAAATGCACCAACAGCATCAGGGGACCCCTCAGCAGGTCTCCCACCTTATCTGAATATGTTACCCACAGTGCCTGAACAAAGATGTATCAGTCTGGTCCACACATCACTGCTAACCCAGCCTTGGGGCTGCCCTCCTCCCCTGTGTGCCCTAGGCTCAAGTGCTGCTGCTCTGTCTTGAAACACAGCCTTCACCACCTCACTTTACCTGACAACAATCTGGCCAAGACTGGAGGCCCCCAGCAGTCCAGCTGCACTGAGATGGCATCCAGCTTCTCCATAAAGTCCATCCTGTCCCAGACCAATCCCCACTTCACCAGACCCCCCTGCTTCAGTGGTGCCTCATAGCCTGCCCCTGTAACCCCTGAACTTCCACTCATGCTTTCCAGAACAGATGGGTGCTTCTCAGCTCTCTGGTGCTGACAGCTTACAGCTCCCAGTTGTCCCAGCCCTGCCTTCTGTCTCTGTTCAGTGTCATCCCCCTTTCCCCACCCCAATGCCTTGAGCAATTCCCTGAAATGCTGACCCCTCCAACCTCCCCCACCTCTGCAATACTTACCCAGCTCACCAATTGCCCCTCACTGAGCCACCATCACTCTTCTACAAGTGTCCCCAGTGGGATGTTCAATGGAAATTGTTCTGTCAAAGGGCCATTGTAAATGTTTTTTTGTCTGAGTTCCTCTCTACTGAAGAGAGTTGTTTTAACAGTAAAATGCGCATGCACTCATGATGTGGGTGCTCAAAGGCAGTTCTTCTGTCACTGTCTAAAAGTAGAGAGAAAAGTCTGTCCACAGTGTCTTTGGGCCTGGTTTCACAAATGTTAGGGATGTACACTTCAAATCACAACCTCTAACACAGAATATTGGAATACATGAAAGAAATTTTAGCAAATACAGTAAGGACACTGTTAAGAGAAGATGATTGCAGATACCTACTTAAGGATGAGCTGAATCACACCCAAAAAGTGACAATGTCTTTGTATTGGATAGAAAGGGAGTCTTTGTATCTAGGCATATCTACACTGTAGAGTGACACATTTAGCTGTGACCTTCCACTCAAGCTGTTTGCTGGTATTTGTACAAGACTGCCTCTTCAGATGAAGCGTCAGTGGCTCCTAAGCTTTGTACATGAGATCAACTTTGCCCTTATCTTCTGTGGCGTGAATAGCAGCGGTCCTGAAGATCTCTGAACACCTACTGGGTTTGATCATAGTAGGAGCAGCTAATGTGATGGACCAAGATCTTGCACAGTTATCTCAAAAACCTGCAACATTCAGAGGAACAGGGTCTGCATACAGAAAATGGTACTGCAGGCGATGCGAGGTTCTGAATTTCAATATTCACCACCTACCCTTGCAGCACAAATAAGAATCTATCTGCAGCAGCTTGCTTGGGAATGAAATTTTGTCTCTCTGTTTCAGCCCACAAACATAATACAAGTAAACCTTCAGAGTATCTGAGCAAGACACATCCTCGCATGCCTACATGTAATTTTCTTCTGCATGCGGTAGGTACTTTCCTACCACACCATCCTAGCACAAACCTGGCAAACTGAGAGGATCGCTCAATATTAATTATAGAGACATATTAACTATTAAAGAACCTTTAACTGTCGCAGGCCTGAAGATAGGTTAAGGCAGGTCTCAATATTAAGGTAGGTTGGCTTTGTGCTGAGGGATTCAGACACGCTTGAAACAAAGCCATGTAAATAAATGAAAAAATCCAACAGTGAGCTGTGCGTTGGTTGCTTACCGTGGGGATGAGAGAGGAATTCTGGAATTGTCTTACGGTGCCCCATCTGGTCTCTTGCTCCCAATACAGACGCATATATGTCTCCTGCAGGATTTTAGGCATAGCTGACAGCCCCACGGAGTCTTCCTGGATGATCTAAGCTATCACATGATTACTTGATGACTATGTTTAGGGAGCTGAATGATTCTCCTGTCATTCAGACCTTCTTATAGCTGAAAAGAAGTATCATGTCTTACATTTTGGGTTGGAACTAGATGTTCTCTAAGGTCCCTTCCAACCTAAACTTTTCGATGATTCAGCGATTCTATGATGATTAAAATACAGAATGCTATAGTGAAAAGAAAGGGCAGCATAGTACACGTAGCAAACATCAAAGGTGTTAAAACTATCAGAAATGTGTCACTGCAGGAGCATTTTATCACAGAGTCAAAATCACAGACGAAATGGTCCATTTCACCGTGATCACCGTACACCGTTTGTGACATCAACAGTGTGATAAAAAAGCTGATCATAAAACCGCTTACCGAGGCTCCTGCAGCTAGTGCTGTGCCGAGCTTATGACTCATTAGGGTGATGTAATGTAAAGGTTTGCATACTGCTAAGTATTGATCATTGACATCACTGTCAGGAGGTAATACACTACCCCAACTAGAAAAGCAAATATTTAAAACTGTGTCATGCAGGTGCTGTAGGAAATACTTCTGTTACCTGTCAGGAAGCTGACCAGCAGCTTGGGCAGGATGGTGGAGGCATAGCACATTTCCAAGCAGCACAAGTTACTGAGGAAGAAGTACACTGGGATGTGGAGATGCTGATAATCCACCGCCAACATGAGGATGAGAATGTTCACCATCATTATCACCATGTGGATGTCCAGGAAGAGCAGGAAGAGAGGGACCTGAAGATCAGGTAAATCACCAAATCCCAGGAGGATGAATTCTGTAATGTATGTTTTGTTTTGCTCTTCCGTAGCTCACTCACACTGCATCTTGGGGAAAGAAAATACTAAAATGTAATATAAAAATGAAAAAACTGTTTTCCATGCATGGCTGTAAAGATACACTATTCACCTTAATTCTTGGATCCAATCTCTACGTGATAACTTACTCAAAATTCCAACTTTTAAAGCATTTCAGTAATGTTTTCTATAACAAAACCAAATTGTCTTATCTCAGTTTCAATCACTGTTGGTATGCCTCAGGGACAAGACAATTTTCTTCTTTTCTAAGAAGTATGGATGATTACATGCCATTTTTTGGCTTGTTTCCTTGTCTTGCAGAGACATATCCTAATTCTTACTTTTATTTCTCTGGATATACATTTATATACTTAAACTACTTTGCAGATCACAGAGCACAGGGAAAGCTGTTCTAAACTACCTACACCTAAACTATGGCATTAGCTTACGATCACATCAGATCAATTTCTGCAACCAGACAATCTTCACACAAGTTTTCTTATATTCTGCATCTTGGGTGATCCAGTGGATTTACAAGGTAGGGGATTTTTAGGCCTGGGGAGCGCTGTTTATGCAGTTTGTTCAGTTTGTAACTGGCTGTAACTGGCATAATAAAATCATGGCAGTAACCAGTGAGCCTTCTGGTTTGGCACATGGGCAATTACTTCCACTGACAGAAAAACACTGGAAGTCATAAACCTATCTTCTCATAATTTCTTCATTCACTTTCTTCTTCACACTCTCCTTTGTCAGGCTTACAGGTAGCCAGTTACGGACCGAGGTCTCTTGGACCTGCCCACATCACACTGTGGAAACCAGCATGGATTCTGAAGGCTTTCTTCTCTTTTCATCATTATTCTTATATTCTTTATATAGAAGACTACATATATTCATCTTTATTCTTTATATGGAAGCCAAGAGCTTGATCTTCGCAAGTGGGTTTTTTTGTTGTCTTTAATAAACTTGCACATGTGATGGAGCCAAGATGAACTCAGAATTCCCTTGTGACTCATTATATCGTTTTGAGTATGGACAGAAAATCTTCTTTGACGGTTTTATTAATGGAAATCTTAAATAACTTATCAATTGGGTAGAACCTTCCCAATAACATTCTTAATTAAAGTTTATAATATGTTAATACTGCAGTGAAATTTACAGAAATATTTTGCTTTCTCCATCCCCCACCCATACTATTTCCAATTATATTCCATTTTCCAAAGGCATCTAGATACCTAATGAACATGAGCTGATATCTGCTATATTGAATTAAAGGGGACTGTATCACAACCCACTTAAATGGTGTCTTTACAATATGCCCTTAATACAGGCACTCACAAACAGCCTGAGGGCATAGATTAGCATTTCAGAGAACAACCTCTGCTGGGCCAAACCACACCTGGTGCTTTCCACCAATAGATTTCTGCTGTAAAGCAGATGATGAGGGGAAATCTTGTGTCAATATTGACTGAGTTCCGTCACAGGAAGGCATGAAGAAAAGCTCCAGGAAGAAGAAGAGAAACATGGAAATGTGTGCGTGGTCACCAATCACCTCCTCATTTTCCATGTTCCTTATTACAGTTTCCAGGAGGACCCGTTCCATGATCTCTAGGCTCAGAGGTGGGAATGACTGGCCTGCAGTTCTCTGGACCTTCCTTTCTTCCTTTTTTAAAAATGGTGGTTATGTTTCCCCTTTTCCAGTCACTGGAAACTTCCATCAGGAATATGCTACCTGTATTGGCAAGATGCTCCTTGGCCTAAATGCTGGTGGAACACCTGGTTAAAACACTATCAAACAGCAGTTCACAGTTGGGGTTATACTGGTGTGATATGAATACTTCTGAAGAATTGTAATTCATAAAATCTTAATTCTGTTTTCCCTTCCTTAATTCAGAAGAGCACCAGATATAAGCCTTTGAGGTCCCCAGTTATATTCCCCTGACTTATGTAAAATCTCCTCTAGTGGCCTACCCTTTTTCCCCAGCAGAGATAATGCATTTTACGCTGAACACAACGTGCACGGAACATCACTGTGGATAGAGACAGTTCCTGGCTCTCAGGAACAATCAGCACTCATGAACATTACTTTCCACCTCATGGGAGAACTCCCTAAGACAGACGTGCAAGAGAACCTATGATGAATCATGCCATACCCTAGGCACTAGGGTACCACGTGGTATTAAGGGAGTAATAAGTGGGTAATGATTCTTTGAGTTACATGGCAGCTAGGACTCAAGTATTTTATTTACTGAGCAAGTGTTGTAAACATTCCCAGGTTTCAAAAACAAAGACCAAAATCTCCCTTGATAGTTAGAATATGGAGTCATCTGACCCAATTTTGAACACTTGAACACTATTTTAACTGGAAATCTGGAAATGCAAAAAAAAAACCTACATACTCAGTGTGGCTCTCTTAGTGGAGAGAGACTGACACTTCTGAAAATTTCTATAGCCTTTTCAGGTGACAATTCTTACACTGCAAGAATACAAGCCTGTACTTGCATGACAGATGAATCAAGTTCTTAATCACCTCAGTGACCCTTTGGAAGGGCTGCCTGAGCCACTAGCTGTGCAGAAGTGGGAATCAGCCTCACGGTCACACTAGAGGAGTCCCTGTAAGGGCACAAGGCATGCAGACATCGAAGTCTCCAATAGACGAAGGAAACTTTGCAGGAGGCTTTCCACTTGCTGCTGGGAGCAGATTTGATCGAGAGAGGAAGCTGAAGCAACATCATTCAGTCAGGAAAAGACGTGGACCTGCCCCAAAGTTCCTAAACCATAGAATCATGGAATCAGAGAATAGTTAGGGTTGGAAAGGACCTTAAGATTATCTAGTCCCAACCCCCCTGCCATGGGCAGGGACACCCCACACTAAACCATGTGACCCAAGGCCTCATCCAGCCTGGCCTTGAACACCGCCAAGGATGGAGCATTCACAACCTCCCTGGGCAACCCATTCCAGTGCCTCACCACCCTCTCAGTAAAGAATTTCTTCCTTAGATCCAATCTAAACTTCCCCTGTTTCAGTTTGAACCCATCACCCCTTGTCTTGTCACTACAGTCCCTGATGAAGAGTCCATCCCCCGAATCCTCGTAGGCCCCCTTCAGATACTGGAAGGCTGCTATGAGGTCTCCACGCAGCCTTCTCTTCTCCAGGCTGAACAGCCCCAACTTTCTCAGCCTGTCTCCATATGGGAGGTGCTCCAGTCCCCTGATCATCCTCGTGGCCCTCCTCTGGACTTGTTCCAACAGTTCCATGTCCTTTTTATGTGGAGGACACCAGAACTGCACACAATGCTCCAAGTGAGGTCTCACAAGAGCAGAGTAGAGGGGCAGGATCACCTCCTTTGACCTGCTGGTCACGCTCCTCTTGATGCAGCCCAGGATACGGTTGCTTTCTGGGCTGCGAGCGCACACTGAAGCCAGCTCATGTTCATTTTTTCATCGACCAACACCCCCAAGTCCTTCTCCGCAGGGCTGCTCTGAATCTCTTCTCTGCCCAACCTGTAGCTGTGCCTGGGATTGCTCCAACCCAGGTGTAGGACCTTGCACTTGGCATGGTTAAACTTCATCAGGTTGGCATCAGCCCACCTCACAAGCGTGCCAAGGTCCCTCTGCATGGCATCCCTTCCCTCCGGCGTATCAACCGAACCACACAACTTGGTGTCATCGGCAAACTTGCTGAGGGCACACTCAATCCCACTGTCCATGTCACCGATAAAGATGTTGAACAAGACCGGTCCCAACACCGATCCCTGAGGGACACCACTCGTTACCTGTCTCCAGCCGGACATCGAGCCATTGACCACAACTCTGTTCGTGCGGCCATCCAGCCAGTTCTTTATCCACCGAGTGGTCCACCCATCAAATTGATGTCTCTCCAATTTAGAGACAAGGATGTCATGTGGGACAGTGTCGAACGCTTTGCACAAGTCCAGGTAGATGACGTCAACTGCTCTGCCCCGTCCATCAGTTTCGTAGCCCCATCATACAAGGCCACCAAATTGGTCAGGCAGCATTTCCCCTTAGTGAAGCCATGCTGGCTGTCACCAAGCACCTCCTTGTCACCAAGCACCTCTAGCAACAATGAGTAATGAAAGGAATTAATGGTACATCATTGAGGAGAGGGATGCATTATCTCCAAGACAGATCAGTGGCACTGAATCTAGTGGTTGGCTGCATACTTGCACATAGAACACCTTGTTTTATGCCTGAGCAGCTTAGTTGATTTTAGCCTCCAAAACAGCTCTGAGTAGCAAAATACATCAGCACTTGCAGAGCAGGTACCTAACTGAGGGAAGAGTATAACAAACCACCATGAATCTCCAGCTGTGTTGCACAAAGGCTTTAATCAGAAGGAGCAAATGCAGGGGCACAGAACAGAAACCAAGAAAGACGTCTACAGGGTTCAGGGAGGCACAGAGAATGCCTCACATCCCAAGGACAAGGTCCACACAAAGTGCTTCCGTTTTCCCATTCTGCTCCATCTGGTGGCAATCCCAGGCCACCAAGAGCAGTCCCTGACTCCGGAACCCTCCCAGTATCTGTAGGAGGTTCAGCAAAGTAGAAGAGAAGGAGCCCCTTCTCTCAGGGACTCAGAGCAAAGCACAGCTGGAGGAGGCAGAGCGAGGCTCATCTTGCAGTGAGGAGCAGCGGGCACAGGACCCTCCTGCCAGGTGGGAAGAGGACACCCAGCCTGTCTGGAAGCCACGGCCACGCTCTTGCTCCTGCAGGAGGCACCTCTCCCTTCTGGCTCCAAAGGGGATGATCCGCCAGCTTCAGCAGTTCAGACTGCAGTAAGGAGGAGGCAGACACAAGCCTGACCCCCCCAGACCAAAGGAGCCCCCAGAAGAGATGGGAACCCCGCCAGTGCTGAGGGAGCTCCCAACAGCAGCTGACAGAGAGGATCCCACGGCTGTGCTCTGCGGGAAAGAGGTGAGGATGGGGCCCGGCAGGGTCACCACCACCGGGGAGGCCTCAATGTACACCGTCGAGTCAGCGCAGCGGGCGACACAGGGCTCACTGCAGCTGCTTGCAAGTGGAGTTGGGCCAGAGGTGCCGCAGGGGCGTGGGGGACATGGTCTGAAGCAAGACATCTCTCGGTGAGTGAGGCAAAGCTGAAACACAGAGCAGGCAGGGAACACAAACCTCAGTATTAGCGTATCCTTGTCTTCTTCAACTCTCTGCGGACAGATCTTTTTTTAAATACATGCAGTGACTCTACAACTTCCAGAGTCTTCGCTGGCTCAGCAGGTTTCATAGAACTGGAAGGCTGGCCCCTTTTGTAATAGGGCCCATTTCACTGGGGCTAAAGCCCCTGTGGAATGACGGATCACACCCCATCTCTAGAGCTAACAGCGCTGCATTAAAGAAAGCATTGCATGCACATGGCCGTTTGGTTAGAGACAATCTGATGGACATGCACATTCTGGTGGGCAGACATCCCTGCATCTGAGCCCCACTGATTCTGTCTGCTTGGAAAACCCTCCTCTTTCAGGCTCCCCCCCCCGGCACCTCCATGAAAAGGACAGAGGTCTCAGGCATTATTTCCATTGCAGGGCCAAGCAGAGGCAGCCCAACATCAGCCTGAGTAGCCATCAGCACAGCACTTTAGCCTAAAGAGAGAGATAGAGCAGACTCAGGCTTACCTTGTTGTTAGAGGAAAGGGAAGCAAGAGAGGAAGATGCAGAGCCTGGAGTAGAGCAGGCTTTTATGCTGTGTTCCAGAGCCCTGGGGGGAACCAACATTCCTTGCTCATGAAGCATCTGAACATCTAGTAGTTGCTGCTTGCCAAGGCCTCCTGGTGATGAAGCCCTTGCCTCTTTCATCTGAAGAACTGTGCTCCCGCCTTCTGTCACTGAACATCAAAACAACACACCTGTGCCCCTCCTTCATAAGACTGATCAACTCAGATGACTCAGGCATGTGCAGAAGGATATTTGGAGTGTGTTTCTATCCCTTTGCCTTATTAGTGTTGAGCTCGGCTACCAGTCATGGTCAAATTCATAGTCCAAATCAGCTATGATGGGCACCTCAAGTGCTTTCCTTTCAGGCACTCCGGCTAACACAGAGAGACATTGCTCCTCATGGGTCATTGTAGGAACACAGGAGTTCAATCAGAAGGTCAAGACTGCACAAATCCATACGTGAGAAGAAACTGAGCTCTCCAGGGATGTGGCAAAACTCAACAGCAAGGAAGGACCACAGTGTACTCTAAGGAACTTTTCTGTGGGAAGGAGTGATGGGCATGAGCACCTTGCTTATGAACATCAGGCTCTACAACAGCCTGGTTTTGTGATGAAAGAGATGCCCACTATCTTCCCTGAGTGAGACCCATGCCCAAATTGACCTGTTTTGCTCATCAAGGGTGTCCCAGAGCCCAGATGCCTGGATGGCCTGCTTTTGAGGAGAAGTTTGTGGCAGGGTGCCAGAAGCTCATAGCCCATTTTTTTGGGTCAGGTATGGGGTGGCCAGTTCCATGCATTTCAAATTACAAAGGCACATCGGATCAGTCTCCCAGAGTATCTGCTGGGAGACCTTGTGATGTGGAAGAGTTGGGAAAACCCCTGAACTCCAGCCTAACATGAGTCATGCTGCTGTGGACTTCAGAGGACACAGTGCCCTGGATGCAGGCAAGCCAGCGTGACCAGAGCTCATAGCCTCAGTCCTCCAAAAGTTCTGCTTCCTCAAAGGCATTTCTGCCTTTGTCATCACAATTAACAATTACTCTCAGGTGCTCTTAGAGATGAACTCGAGGTCCTTTTGTAGGCTGAAATGCATGGAAGCCTGTAAACACTGTGCTAACACAAATCCCACAGACAACCTCACCAAGCAGATTGGTTTTGGAATGTCAGCAGAGGAAGGAGTGTAGCTTGTTCTGCTCTAAGCAATTGTTGAACTAGGAAAGGTTTGAGTAGCTTTGTCCCTTTCAGACAGGGAATCCAGTTCTGAGAGGCTCCTTTCTTTCCCTTGGTCCATAGGCCATAAGCTGCTAGAGACGTGAAGTTGTCTCAGCTCTTAGCTGCCAGGAACAGTGTGGCACCCAGTTCCAGGATGTCCCTGCAGCTCCAGCTCCTGAACAGGGTCAGTCAGCGTCTCCAGGGTGAGTTGAGATAACACAGAGAGGTCTTTGATTCATTACACGTGCAGTGAAAGTCCCGGCTACAAATTTTGGAAGTGGAGCATTGCCCTGAAACTCCCTGGGAGCTGGGTCTCATTGCACAGGCACTGCGATCAGCAGGGCAGAGAGGGCTGCAGCAGGTAGTTGTGGCCGAGTGGTGAAGGCGATGGACTAGAAATCCTTTGGGGTTTCCCTGCGCAGGTTCGAATCCTGCCAGCTACGGTGAACAGCTGTTTTTTGGGCTGCTGCCAAATGACCAGAGTTCTGCGGTGGCACCCAGCTCCACAGTGTGCCTGGTGCCCATGCAGACAGTTAAAGCGCTTTCCCTCTTGGTCTTGTCTTGGTTGAATGGTAAACTCTGCTCCCACTGACAAGGTAGGCATTTGGGGGGAAGACTATGGATCTGGGCTGAGCATGAGCCATGAAAAGAGCTCCACTGTACCTAGTTCCAGAGTGCAACTTAAGAGGCTGGGGGTGTGGATGTATTCTGCCCGACCAGTCCCCAGCAGGGTCCAAAAAGAACAACCTTTCCAAGGCGGCTTTCCGAATTTAACTCAAGGATGAGATGACCGCGCCCTGTTAGGATAGGATGCCAACTTGGAAGAACTCCTCTTAAACGTGCTGGGTGGGTCATTCCCTCATATTTCATCTATTGTAATATTTTAGAACAATTGCATAAGGCAACACTTGTTAAGGAACAAAGTACATCCGTCTGCCACTAGCTTTGGCACAACACTTCTGCCAGGCAGTGACTGACTTGGCCAATCTGCAATGCAGATTGGTTCCTCTACCTTTGCAGCAAAATATGACTTGCTTAAGACAAACCAGCAGCTACACATGGCCACTCAGAAGCAGCAGTGGGCAAATGTGAATTACTGTTTGGTAATGATTCAGAAAAGCTTTTCCTGTGAAATAGAAGAGGTTGCCAAAAGAAGTGGTAAATGCTCCACCCCGGCAGTGTACAAGGCCAGGTTGGACAGAGCCTTGGATGACATGGTGTGGGGTGAGGCATTCCTGCCCATGGCAAGGTGTTGGGACTAGATGATCTTAAGGTCCTTTCCAACCCTAACCATTCTATGATTCAATGATGAGAGGTGAGCGTGATCGGTGCCCTCCTCTTCTGGGAAAGATGTGGAATTGGCAAAAAAGGACACGGTGGTGGCTGTGATATCAGGAGACCATCCCCTGCCTCCACCGACCCTGATGGGTGGGACAGAAAAGGGCCAGAGGCTTCCAGAGGTCTTCTTTCAGGTGCATGCGTGGCTGCCCCTACTAGAGCAGCGGCAGAGGATGAGCTTCTGGTAGCCTACCTGCGTGGTTTAGCATCTTAAGGAAAGAGTAAACTGTGAGAAGCATGTGCAAGAAGAGCCTACAGAAAGAGGAGGAGAGAAATGCACATGGCTGGCACACGGTCGATTCTCTGCAGCCGTGTCACTGAGGCTGGGGAAAGGATTGCAAGGGAGAAAGAACCTCAGAGAGATTCTCAGCAGGAATAAAGAAGGAAAAGGCAGTGGAAAGGACACCTCAGTGTGCTCACGTCTGAACCCCCGTGCTGGCCCTCTCTATCCCCCTTTTGCTTTTCCCTCCTCTGCCTGGTTGCTGCATGCTCTGGCCAGCACTGTTGGGCAGGACAGGCATGTCTTCAGGCACAGAGAAAAGGGGTTTCTCTGGCTCTCTGGCTAGCTGCATGGTGTCAGGGGCAGCACTGGGCTGTCAGGTAGCAGTAAGGCTAGGGCTGCACAAGATGGGAGAACAAGAGAGGGAAGGGAGTGTGGTGTGAAGGTGTAAAACAGACCTTGGGACAGGGGTGAGGAAAGACGGTGTTTTATGTTGGTGTTTCTGTTTCTCACTACACCAATCTGTTTTAATCAGCAACAACTTTCCACACCCTCTATGCCTCGACTCCCTTGCCAAGGTAAGCCTGGTTTGCCCACAAGAGTTTTTGCTAAGCTGTGTTTTTCAAAGTCATGTTTGTCGTGACCCATCCTGTTTTCAGCGCTCTGCATCTCCCCCAGAGTCTGGGAAGAGTGAGCAGCTGGCTGGGGGTTTGTCTGCGATTATACCACCAAAGGTGCATAGCCACAAAGGCACATCCACGTGCATAGTACATGCAGAGCTGGCACAGGCATGAACGTAGTCTGAGAGAGGCACCATTAGCAGCACCCAGTGGCGTGAGTGTCCGCATCCAAGATGTCACTCCCAGGGAACAAACAGAGACATCCCAGCAGCTTGAAGTCCTTTGCATGCAGGGGACTGGAAGGAGGAGCCTGGCCAGGCACTGATGTGGAGGAGCAGAGACAGGTGACTTTGTGACCTGGCAGAGTGAGGCAGGCAGATTGGCAGGTGGAGGAGCAGGAGGCAGTAGTGCCCCCCATGAGCATTGGTGGTATAGTCGAGAGCATGGCTGCCTTCCAAGCAGTTGGCCCACATTCGAATCCTGGCCAAGGTAGACAAGGTTTTCTTCAGCCTGGCTCCAGGGTGCGTTGCTTCTCCTGTTCCAGAGGAACCCATCTTCCCTTAGGACGTTCAGGTCCCATGGGGCACTGCAGCCACTCCGCTCTGTTGCCTTGCCTTGTGGCTAGTTCTCTGGGCATCTCCAAGCCAAGCAGGCCTTTGAGCATAGCCCAGCTTGGGAAAAGCAGAGTGCAGGAGCTGTTTTGGACTACTGAGAGATTCGCAGGGTGCCTTGAAGCACTGGAGCAGGTGCCCAGAGAACATGTGGGTTCTCTTTCATGTTGGGTATCTCACTCAAGTTCCACTAGGCCTCAGGCACTGAGCTGCCGGCTCCAGCTCTGGGGCTGGCCCTGCTTCGAATTTACCTTCTATCAATCCTGCTGGTTGGAAGGCATTTCAGGGAGTCACAGTGCCTTCTCCTTCCTCAGGCAGAGACCTTCTCCTGACTGGTGCACTGACTCTTCTTTGGTGAGCAATGTCATGGTCCCATGGCATGAGGGAAAGTCCCCTCAGGCTCACAGCAAAAGGCACCTGAGTCTGGAGCCATCTCAGGAGAGCAAACAGTGTTCTCACTGAGGGAGAGGCCAGCTGGGGGCACTAGGGGACAGCGTGTCCCTGAAAGAAAGGACAGGGTTTGAAGTCAGCCTAGACTGTCCCAGCAGAGGAAGGCAGCCCAGCTTGTGCAACCCATAACAAATGGCTTTGGGTCCTCCTGCTAGCTGGTCTTGCAGTTGAACCACGTCTGCTGCCCTCTGTCTTGATTGCCTCATTTGTCAAGGTCAGGAGCTTGGCTAGGACTGCAACTGAGAGTAAGGACACCTGGGCAAAGGCTGCCGTAGTATGAGCTACAAGGTGAGAAACAGGACCGGCCATGACTTAGAATGGCAGATTGAGAGGCTGTCCAACATGCGCGGTTGAAAGGAAGAAATGCCAGCAGAGCCCACAAATATAAGCACTGAACCACCGATCACTGGGCTGTGAATGTACCCTTTGAGGTATGAGTGTTGAAGATGCTACGCTGGAAAGGCCATCAGCAGGTCTCACCAGGCAAAAGGAAGATTCTCAGGGGATACCAGCCTGTGCCTTGTAAGAGAGGGTCTGCGAGACTTTTAGAAAAAGCTGTGCCACTCCCTCTTCTGTGAGTGAAAAGTGCCCAGTGTCCCTGAAGGAAAGCTGCCCTATATGACCAATGGCCAGGGAGATGGGGAGACTGGCAGGCTGAGCCAGGAGCATATGTCTCAGCGAGGGCGGCTGCAGGAGAAAGACCTATCCAGCATGTGCCTAGAGGTCCCATGGTGTAATGGTGAGCACTCTGGACTCTGAATCCAGCGATCTGAGTTCAAATCTCAGTGGGACCTTGTGCAAGGTTTTGGCTCCCACAGGGCTTTCTCAGCACGCTTACACCTTGACAGCCTTGCTTTTGCTGTTGGGTCAATTGCGTCATGCACTCTGATCTGAATCATTGGCCCCTGCACCCTCTGCGCTTCCTTGCAGTTGTTGGCTGCTCCTGCATGAGGGCATCAAGCAGTTCCTCACCAAAGCACGGAACACCTGAGGTGGAGATGGAGATCAGACAGTCCGAGTCCAGGTCAAGTGGGGGACGTTTTTCCTGGCCTTGTCTGGTTCTATGTTGGACATCTCCAAAGATGGAGAATCTTCAACTCCCTGAGCAGCCTTCTCCCATCTTTGACCAGCAATGCCTCCAGCAGTAGCCAGAGTTCCAACTCTGTCCACTGCTTCTTGCTCTCTCAGTTTCTCTGGGGCTTTTCCGTTTCTCTTTGCCACCTTGATCATCTTTGATCCTAAATCAGTTCAGGGATCTCCAGCAAAATATGGCAGTAGTCCATGCTTAGCTGTCATGAGAGACAGCAGATCTCTCTTTGCACAGTAAGCAGTTAAGTGAGGGTGGAGGAGAACAAACCACCATGAGTCTCCAGCTATGCTGCACCAAGTCTTTAATCAGAAGGAGGAAATGCAGGGGCACAGAACAGAGACCAAGAAAGATGTCTGCAGGGTTCAGGGAGGCACAGAGAATGCCCCATTTCCCAAGGACAGGGTGCACACAAAGTGCTTCCGTTTTCCCGTTCTGCTCCACCTAGTGGTATTCGCAGGCCACCAAGAGCAGTCCTGACTCCGGAACCCTTCCAGTATCTGTAGGAGGTTCAGCAAAGTAGAAGAGAAGGAGCCCTGTCCTCAGGGGCTCAGAGCAGAGCAAAGCCAGAGAAGGTAGAGCAAGGCCTCTCCTGCAGTGCGGAGCAGTGGGCACAGGACCCTCCTGCCAGGTGGGAAGAGGACACCCAGCCCGTCTGGAAGCCGTGGCCACGCTCTTGCTCCTGCAGGAGGCACCTCTCCCTTCTGGCTCCAAAGGGGATGATCCGCCAGCTTCAACAGTTTAGACTGCAGCGGGGGGGAGGCAGACACAGGCCTGATCCGCCCAGACCTAGGGAGCCCCCAGAAGAGATGGGAACCCCGCCAGTGCTGAGGGAGCTCCCAACAGCAGCTGACAGAGAGGATCCCACAGCTGTGCTCTGCGGGAAAGAGGTGAGGATGGGGCCCGGCAGGGTCACCACCACCGGGGAGGCCTCAATGTACACCGTCGAGTCAGCGCAGCGGGCGACACAGGGCTCACTGCAGCTGCTTGCAAGTGGAGTTGGGCCAGAGGTGCCGCAGGGGCGTGGGGGACATGGTCTGAAGCAAGACATCTCTCGGTGAGTGAGGCAAAGCTGAAACACAGAGCAGGCAGGGAACACAAACCTCAGTATTAGCGTGTCCTTGTCTTCTTCAACTCTCTGTGGACAGATCTTGTTTTAAATACACGCAGTGACTCTACAACTTCCAGAGTCTTCGCTGGCCCAGCAGGTTGCATAGAACTGGAAGGCTGGCCCCTTTTGTAATAGGGCCCATTTCACTGGGGCTAAAGCCCCTGTGGAATGACGGATCACACCCCATCTCCAGAGCAAACTGTGCTGCATTAAAGAGAGAACTGCACGCACTTGGCCATTTGGTTAGAGACAATCTGATGGACATGCACATTCTGGTGGGCAGACATCCCTGCATCTGAGCCCCACTGATTCTGTCTGCTTGGAAAACCCTCCTCTTTCAGGCTCCCCCCAGCCACTTTCAAGAAAAGGACAGAGGTCTCAGGGGTTGACTATTTCCATTGCAGGGCCAAGCAGAGGCAGCCCAACATCAGCCTGAGTAGCCACCAGCACAGCACTTCAGCCCACAGAGAGAGACAGAGCAGACTCAGGCTTACCTTGTTGTTAGAGGAAAGGGAAGCAAGAGAGGAAGATGCAGAGCCTGGAGTAGAGCAGGCTTTTATGCTGTGTTCCAGAGCCCTGGGAGGAACCAACATTCCTTGCTCATGAAGCATCCGAACACGTAGTAGGTGCTGCTTGCCAAGGCCTCACTAGTGATGAAGCCCTTGCCTCTTTCATCTGAAATAGTGTTCTCCCGCTTTCTATCACTGAATAACTCATCCGTGCTCCACCTTCATAAGATCGATCAACTCGGATGTCTCAGGCATGTGCAGAAGGATATTTTGAGTGTGCTTCCATCCCTTTGCCTTATTAGTGGTGAGCACGGCTATGAGTCATAATCAAATTCATGATTATTTTCAGCTATGAATAACATCTTGAGGCAGCTTTCAAATGCTTTCTTTTCAGGAGCTCTGGCTAAGAGGGAGAGACATTGCTCCCCACTGGTCATTGCAGGGACGCAGGAGTCTCTGAGGAATTTCAATCAGAAGGTCAAGACTGCACAAACCCATACGTGAGGTGAAACTCAGTTCTGCAGGGATGTTGCAAATCTCAACAGCAAGGAAGGACCATTGCGCGCCATAAGGAACTTTTCTGTGGGAAGGAGTGATGGGCATGAGCACCTTGCTTATGCTCATCGGGCTCTACCACGGCCTGGTTTTGTGATGAAAGAGATGCCTGCGATCTTCCCTAAGTGAGACCCACACCCAATTTGACCTGTTTTGCTCAGCAAGGGCATCCCAGAGCCCAGATGCCTGGATGGCCTGCTTTTGAGGAGAGGTGCGGGGCAGGGAGCCAGAAAGTCATAGACCATTTTTCTGGGTCAGGAATGGGGTGGCCAATTCCATGCATTTCAAATTACAAAGGCACATCGGATCAGTCTCCCAGAGTATCTGCTGGGAGTCCTTGTCATGTGGAAGAGTTGGGAAAGCCCCTGAACTCTAGGCTAACATGAGCCACCTTGCTGTGGAATTCAGTGGAAACTGTGCCCTGGTCTTAGGTGTGCCAGGCAAAACAGAGCTCATAGCTTCAGGTGCCGGTTTCGTCAAAGAGTAGAACAGGTCAATGAGTGTGAGGGTTCCTTTCAGGAAGGATGCGGCATCTCTTTGATCACCCTCCTACGTGTTGATTTCCTTGTTTCCAACAGGTTCCTGACTTCTGATGTTGAGCCTGGGTCCCTGGATGGAAGAAGCCTTAGGGCACGGTTCAGTCATCAAGAGACATAACTATGGAGATCCCATGGAGGAGTCGCTTGAAAGAGGGCTGCCTGACACACTGGTCTGCTGTCCGTCATTTCAATCTCCCTTTGTTACCTGAGCTTGTGGGCAGTAAAAACTGCCTGTGGCAAAGCCTTAGGAAGCATCGCCTCTTCTCAGGTCCGGATCCCAACAAGGTACTTCAACCACCAAGATGTCTGCTAGCAAAGTGACACAGCAAACCAAAAGCAGTCCAGGAAACTACTGGAGTCTGTTGTGGACAACTTCCTAGTAGAGGTGATGGAGAATTCGACCAGAGGAGAGACACTGCTGGACCTGCTCTTTACTAGTGCAGAAGAACTTACCAAAAACGTCAAGAGAGGAGTAGCCCTATCAGCAGCAATCATGCCTTGGTAGAATTCTCAGCCTTGAGAGGTATAGGGTAGGTGAAAAGTAAGAGTCAGGACCCTACACTGTAGAAAGGCAAGCTACTGGCTGTTTAAGGCACTACCGTGTGCGATCCCTTGGAAAATGGCCTCAGAGATAAAAGATGCTGAGAGCTGGGACATATTGAAAGACATTTTTCAGGAGCCTCTAGAAATCCTGACATGCAAGAAGACCGACAGGGGAAGCAGGAGCCTAGCTTGAGAAAGGCAAGGCCTCTTAGCCAAACTGAAACAAACCAAACTAAACTAAACTAAACTAAACTTAACTAAACTAAACTAAACTAAACTAAACCTAAAACATACCAAAGATGCACAGGCAGTGAAGGCAGGGATACACATCCTGGGCAGATTACAGAGAATGTCATGGGTGTGTAAGGAGGGCATCAGGAAAACGAAGGCACAGCTGGCGCTGAACTTGTCTGGGGCCATGAAAAATCACTAGAAGGCATTCTTCAGGTACACAGAACAACAAAGGAAGGTGAAAGAAGTTGCAGCCCCACTCTTTAGGTGAGCCAAATGGGAGGCCTGGCTGTGACCAACACGAAGAAGATGGAAGTTGTCCCATGTCAGGAAGGTGAAAGTGCACAAGTCCTGTGGAACTGAGGAGATGCACCCGAGAGTCCTGCAAGAACTGTCAGATGAAGTTGCTAAGCCACTATTCATCAAAATAGCAAAGTTGTAAAATACCCAGTGGCTGGGAAAGGGGAAATATAATCCCCCAGATATATAAAAGGAAGACCTGGGGAACTGCAGGCCGGACAGTCTCACCTCTGTACCCTCAACAGCAAGAAAGGACCATTGTGTGCTATGAGGAATTTCCCTGCGGGAAGGAGTGATAGCCACGAGCAACTTGCTTAAGTTCATCAGGTTCCACCACGGCCTACTTTTGTGATGAAAGAGATGCCCGCCATCTTCCCTGAGCGAGACCCACACCCAAATTGATCTGTTTTGCTCAGCAAGGGTGTCCCAGAGACCAGATGCCTGGATGGCCTGCTTTTGAGGAGAAGTTTGTGGCAGGGTGCCAGAAGCTCATAGCCCATTTTTTTGGGTCAGGTATGGGGTGGCCAGTTCCATGCATTTCAAATTACAAAGGCACATCGGATCAGTCTCCCAGAGTATCTGCTGGGAGTCCTTGTGATGTGGAAGAGTTGGGAAAACCCCTGAACTCCAGCCTAACATGAGTCATGCTGCTGCGGACTTCAGAGGACACAGTGCCCTGGATGCAGGCAAGCCAGCGTGACCAGAGCTCATAGCCTCAGTCCTCCAAAAGTTCTGCTTCCTCAAAGGCATTTCTGCCTTTGTCATCACAATTAACAATTACTCTCAGGTGCTCTGAGAGATGAACTCGAGGTCCTTTTGTAGGCTGAAATGCATGGAAGCCTGTAAACACTGTGCTAACACAAATCCCACAGACAACCTCACCACGCAGATTGTTTTTGGAATGTCAGCAGAGGAAGGAGTGTAGCTTGTTCTGCTCTAAGCAATTGTTGAACTAGGAAAGGTTTGAGTAGCTTTGTCCCCTTCAGACAGGGAATCCAGTTCTGAGAGGCTCCTTTCTTTCCCTTGGTCCACAGGCCATAAGCTGCTAGAGACGTGAAGTTGTCTCAGCTCTTAGCTGCCAGGAACAGTGTGGCACCCAGTTCCAGGATGTCCCTGCAGCTCCAGCTCCTGAACAGGGTCAGTCAGCGTCTCCAGGGTGAGTTGAGATAACACAGAGAGGTCTTTGATTCATTACACGTGCAGTGAAAGTCCCGGCTACAAATTTTGGAAGTGGAGCATTGCCCTGAAACTCCCTGGGAGCTGGGTCTCATTGCACAGGCACTGCGATCAGCAGGGCAGAGAGAGCTGCAGCAGGTAGTTGTGGCCGAGTGGTGAAGGCGATGGACTAGAAATCCATTGGGGTTTCCCCGTGCAGGTTCGAATCCTGCCAGCTACGGTGAACAGCTGTTTTTTGGGCTGCTGCCAAATGACCAGAGTTCTGCGGTGGCACCCAGCTCCACAGTGTGCCTGGTGCCCATGCAGAGAGTTGAAGCACTTTCCCTCTTGGTCTTGTCTTGGTTGAATGGTAAACTCTGCTCCCACTGACAAGGTAGGCATTTGGGGGGAAGACTATGGATCTGGGCTGAGCATGAGCCATGAAAAGAGCTCCACTGTACCTAGTTCCAGAGTGCAACTTAAGAGGCTGGGGGTGTGGATGTATTCTGCCTGACCAGTCCCCAGGACGGTCAGACATGAACATCCTTTCCAAGGCGGCTTTCCAAATTTAACTGAAGGATGAGATGATGAGAGGTGAGTGTAATCTGTGCCGTCAGCCTCTGGGAAAGATGTGGATTGGCAAAAAAAGGACACAGTGGTGTCTGTGTTATCAGGAGACCATCCCCTGCCTCCACCGACCCTGATGGGTGGGACAGAAAAGGGCCAGAGGCTTCCAGAGGTCTTCTTTCAGGTGCATGCGTGGCTGCCCCTACTAGAGCAGCGGCAGAGGATGAGCTTCTGGTAGCCTGCCTGCGTGGTTTAGCATCTTAAGGAAAGAGTAAACTGTGAGAAGCACATGCAGGAAGAGCCTACAGAAAGAGGAGGAGAAAAACACACAT
Organism: Psittacula echo; assembly: GCF_963264785.1. Classification (NCBI taxonomy): domain Eukaryota; kingdom Metazoa; phylum Chordata; class Aves; order Psittaciformes; family Psittacidae; genus Psittacula; species Psittacula echo. The sequence continues at coordinate 424,365 of NC_137741.1, forward strand.
GGCTGGCACATGGTCGATTCTCTGCAGCCGTGTCACTGAGGCTGGGGAAAGGATTGCAAGAGAGAAAGAACCTCAGAGAGATTCTCAGCAGGAATAAAGAAGGAAAAGGCAGTGGAAAGGACACCTCAGTGTGCTCACGTCTGCACCCCCATTCTAGCCCTCTCTATCCTGCTTTTGCTTTTCCCTCCTCTGCCTGGTTGCTGCATGCTCTGGCCAGCACTGTTGGGCAGGACAGGCATGTCTTCAGGCACAGAGAAAAGGGGTTTCTCTGGCTCTCTGGCTAGCTGCATGGTGTCAGGGGCGGCCCTGGGCTGTCAGGTAGCAGTAAGGCTAGGGCTGCACAAGGTGGGAGAACAAGAGAGGGGAAGGAGGTGGTGTGAAGGTGTAAAACAGACCTTGGGACAGGGGTGAGGAAAGACGGTGTTTTATGTTGGTGTTTCTGTTTCTCACTACATGAATCTGTTTTAATCAGCTGATCGGAGCTAGCACAGCTAGAGCCGGAGCCGGCACGCTTCAGAGACCACGAGGTTCAGCAGACATTAGGAAAAGCAGAGGGGACAGCGCAGAGACATCGCGATTCCCAACATCTCCCGATCCCCGAAGCCCCAGCAGCCCTTGCGAGAGAGCGGCTGACGTGGCAGGGGGCGTTCCCGCGGTAACGGCGACCGCACCCAGTGCCCCTTGCCTTGAAAGAGCCTCTGAGAGGGCAGCCACACGTTGCTGCCCACCGGGCGCAGGGAGGAACAAGCAGGTCGTGTTGCGGTCTCTGTTGCTGGTGTCCCAGACTGCTGACCAATATGGTCGCCTCCAGAAGGAGGGCTTGCAGTAAGGAGACTGTAGCAACTCAGACAGAGACCCCGACCCAAACCGTGGCTGTTCAGGTCTCTGGCTGCAGGGAGTGCCAGAGCCTGCTGCTGCCGAGGGAGGGAGGCCAGCATTCCACCTGTGTGAGGTGTGAGCAGGTAGATCTGCTCAGATTGGTGGCAGAACTTAAAGAGGAGGTCGAGACGCTGAGGACCATCAGAGAGTGTGAAAGGGAGATCGACTGGTGGAGTAACTCCCTGGCGTGCCAGCAGGAACGGTTCCAGGGAGATACCTCCCAAAAGGGGATGGACCCCCTGTCCTCTCAGACAGAGGGGGATGACCCGAGACAGCCCCTGCCCTGTAGCTGTTGCGCAAAGGTAAGGGATCAAAAAGACGATGAGGGCTGGAAGCAAGTTCCAGTTCGGAACCGTGGGCAACCTTCCTCCCTTCCTGCCCTGCTTCCCCAGGTGCCCCTCCGTAATAGGTTTGAGGCCCTGCATCTTGATGGAGAGGTAAGTGAGGATGTGGTGCAAGGCCAGACTACAAGGTCACATAGGAAAAGGCGGTCGACTTCACGCCTCAAGACTGCCTCTGACAAGAAAGAAAGAAAAGTCATTGTTGTAGGTGATTCCCTTCTGAGAGGAACAGAGGGCCCGATATGCAGAGTTGACCCTCATCATAGGGAAGTGTGTAGTCTGCCTGGAGCCCGGATCAGGGATATCACCAGGGCGTTCCCCAGCCTGGTGCACCCGACAGACTACTACCCGCTGCTGGTCTTCCAGACAGGTGGGGGGGAAACTGCTTCCTGCAGTCTGAGGGGGATGAAGAAAGACTGCAGGGCCTTGGGGCGGATGGTGAAAGAGTCTGGGGCTCAAGTGATCTTCTCCTCAGTTCTTCCATCTTCTGGTGATGATGTGGGACTGAATGGGAAAATTCAGTCCATAAACAATTGGCTACGAGACTGGTGCTTTAGGCAGGGCTTTGGGTTCTTTGATAACAGCTGGTTTTATAAGGCTCCAGTCCGGATGATGGTACGTGGGAAAGGTTTAACTCACAGAGGCAAAAGGATGCTGGGGTATGAATTAACAGGGCTCATTTGGAGAGCTTTAAACTAGATTCGAAGGGGGATGGGGTTGTAACTGGGCTTGCCCCAGTGGGGCAGCACTCTAGAATTGATGAAGACTGGGAGGCCTCCTATAATCCTAGGGTGAAATTGGTGAGCTCAGCTCCCTCCTTGAAATGCCTGTACACCAATGCGTGCAGCATGGGAAATAAGCAGGAGGAGTTGGAGACCTGTGTTAAGTCAGGACATTATGATCTGGTGGCAATTACAGAGACGTGGTGGGACAGCTCGCATGACTGGAATATACTCATGGAGGGCTATGTCCTTTTCAGGAAAGACAGGCCAGCCAGGCAGGGTGGCGGGGTTGCTCTTTATGTGTGAGAGCAGCTGCAATGTACTGAGTTCTGTCCGGGGGCAGGGGACGAGCGAGTTGAGAGTCTGTGGGTGAGAATTAAGGGGCAGGCTGGCAGGGGCGATACTGTTGTGGGTGTCTGTTACAGGCCACCAGATCAGGGTGAGGAAGTTGACGAGGCCTTCTACAAGCAGCTGAGAGCGGCCTCACAGTCACAGGCCGTGGTTGTCGTGGGGGATTTTAATTTCCCTGATGTTTGCTGGAAGGACTACTCAGCAACCCAGCCACAGTCCAGGAGGTTCCTCCAGTGGATGGATGATAACTTCCTCATGCAAATGGTGGATGAGCCAACCAGGAGAAGAGCGCTGCTGGATCTCATCCTCACTAACAAGGAGGGTCTGGTCGAAGCAGTAAAGGTTGAGGGCTGCCTTGGTTGCAGCGACCACGAGATGGTGGAATTCAGGATCTTGTGTGGTAGGACCAGTACAATAGCAAGTAGAATTGCAACCCTGGACTTTAGCAGGGCAAACTTTGGCCTTTTCAAGCAATTGCTAGGGGAAATTCCATGGGCAAGGCTGCTTGAAGGTAAAGGGGCCCAAGATAGTTGGTTGACATTCAAGAATTGCTTATTCCAAGCTCAAGAGCAGAGCATCCCGACACGTAGGAAGTCAAGGAAGAGGGCCAAGAGACCTGCGTGGCTAAATAAGGAACTGCTGGGTATGCTCAAGTGGAAGAGGAGAGTTTATAGGTCATGGAAGGAGGGGCTGGCCACTTGGGAGGAATATAAGGCTGCTGCTAGAGGATGTAGGAAGGCAGCTAGGATGGCTAAGGCCTCCTTAGAATTAAATCTGGCGAGAGGGGTCAAGGACAACAGAAAGAGCTTTTTCAAATACATAGCTGATAAAACTAACACCAGAGGCAAGGTTGGCCCACTGGTGAACGGGATGGGTGCCCTGGTGACAGAAGATACAGAGATGGCAGAGTTATTGAATGCCTTCTTTGTCTCAGTCTACTCTGCCGGAGGCAGTCCTGAAGAGCCCTGTACTCCTGAGACCTCAGATGAAGTCAGGTCACTGGAGCAGTTTGCCTTAGTCGATGAGGAATGGGTTAGGGACCAGTTGAGCAATCTGGACATCCATAAATCCATGGGTCCAGATGGGATGCACCCGCGGGTGCTGAGGGAACTGGCGGAAGTCATTGCTAGACCACTCTCCATCATCTTTACCAAGTCTTGGGAAACGGGAGAGGTGCCTGAGGACTGGAGGAAAGCAAATGTCACTCCAGTCTTCAAAAAGGGCAAGAAGGAGGACCCAGGTAACTATAGACCGGTCAGCCTCACCTCCATCCCTGGGAAAGTAATGGAACACCTTATCCTTGATGCCATCTTAAGGCATGTCAAGGATAAGAGGGTTATGAGGGGCAGTCAACATGGCTTTACCAAGGGGAAGTCATGCTTGACCAACCTCATAGCCTTTTATGAGGAAATAACATTGTGGATGGATGATGGCAGAGCGGTGGACATGGTCTACCTTGACTTCAGCAAAGCATTTGACACAGTCTCCCACAGCATCCTCATAGCTAAATTGAGGAAGTGTGGCCTGGATGATCAGGTAGTGAGGTGGACTGCAAAGTGGCTGAAGGAGAGAAGCCAGAGAGTTGTAGTCTATGGGGCGGAGTCTAGTTGGAGGCCTGTATCTAGTGGAGTGCCTCAAGGGTCAGTACTGGGACCAGTATTATTTAATATATCCATCAATGATTTAGATGAGGGAATTGAGTGTACTGTCAGCAAGTTTGCTGATGACACTAAGCTGGGAGGAGTGGCTGACACGCCAGAAGGCTGTGCTGCCATCCAGTGGGACCTGGACAGACTGGAGAGTTGGGCAGGGAGAAACTTGATGAAATATAACAAGGGAAAGTGTAGAGTTCTGCATCTGGGCAGGAACAACCCCAGGTTCCAATATAGGTTGGGGAAAGACCTGTTAGAGAGCAGCGTAGGGGAGAGGGACCTGGGAGTCCTAGTGGATGGCAGGATGACCATGAGGCAACACTGTGCCCTTGTGGCCAAGAAGGCCAATGGCATCCTGGGGTGTATTAGAAGGGGGGTGGTTAGTAGGTCGAGAGAGGTCCTCCTTCCCCTCTACTCTGCCCTGGTGAGACCGCATCTGGAATATTGTGTCCAGTTCTGGGCCCCTCAGTTCAAGAAGGACAGGGACCTGCTGGAGAGAGTCCAGCGCAGGGCAACTAAGATGATGAAGGGAGTGGAGCATCTCCCTTATGAGGAAAGGCTGAGGGAGCTGGGTCTCTATAGTTTGGAGAAGAGGAGACTGCGGGGGGACCTTATTAGTGTATATAAATATATAAAGGAGGAGTGTCATGAGGATGGAGCCAGGCTCTTCTCAGTGGCAAACAATGATAGGACAAGGGGTAATGGGTATAAACTGGAACACAAGAGGTTCCACTTAAACTTGAGAAGAAACTTCTTCTCAGTGAGGGTGACAGAACACTGGAACAGGCTGCCCAGGGAGGTTGTGGAGTCTCCTTCTCTGGAGACATTCAAAACCCGCCTGGACACATTCCTATGTAACCTTATCTAGGTGTTCCTGCTCTGGCAGGGGGATTGGACTAGATGATCTTTTGAGGTCCCTTCCAATCTCTAACATACTGTGATACCGTGTAATTTCCACACCCTCTGTGCCTCGACTCCCTTGCCAAGGTAAGCCTGGTTTGCCCAGAAGAGTTTTTGCTAAGCTGTGTTTTTCAAAGTCATGTTTGTCGTGACCCATCCTGTTTTCAGCGCTCTGCATCTCCCCCAGAGTCTGGGAAGGAGTGAGCAGCTGGCTGAGGGTTTGTCTGCAATTATACCACCAAAGGTGCATAGCCACAAAGGCACATCCACGTGCATAGTACATGCAGAGCTGGCACAGGCATGAATGTAGTCTGAGAGAGGCACCATTAGCAGCACCCAGCGGCGTGAGTGTCCGCATCCAAGATATCACTCCCAGGGAACAAACAGAGACATCCCAGCAGCTTGAAGTCCTTTGCATGCAGGGGACTGGAAGGAGGAGACTGGCCAGGCACTGATGTGGAGGAGCAGAGACAGGTGACTTTGTGACCTGGCAGAGTGAGGCAGGCAGATTGGCAGGTGGAGGAGCAGGAGGCAGTAGTGCCCCCCATGAGCATTGGTGGTATAGTCGAGAGCATGGCTGCCTTCCAAGCAGTTGGCCCACATTCGAATCCTGGCCAATGTAGACAAGGTTTTCTTCAGCCTGGCTCCAGGGTGCGTTGCTTCTCCTGTTCCAGAGGAACCCATCTTCCCTTAGGACGTTCAGGTCTCATGGGGCATTGGAGCCACTCCGCTCTGCTGCCTTGCCTTGTGGCTAGTTCTCTGGGCACCTCCAAGCCGAGCAGGCCTTTGAGCATAGCCCAGCTTGGGAAAAGCAGAGTGCAGGGGCTGTTTTGAACCACTGAGAGATTCGCAGGGTGTCTTGAAGCACTGGAGCAGGTGCCCAGAGAACATGTGGATTCTCCTTCGTGTTGGGTATCTCACTCAAGTTCCACTAGGCCTCAGGCACTGAGCTGCCTGCTCCAGCTCTGGGGCTGGCCCTGCTTCAACTTCACCTTCTATCAATCCTGCTGGTTGGAAGGCATTTCAGGGGGTCACAGTGCCTTCTCCTTCCTCAAGCAGGGAGCTTCTCCCCACTGTGTGCAATATGCACACAGCAAAATGCACCTGAGTCTGGAACCATCTCAGGAGAGCAAACAGTGTTCTCACCGAGGGAGAGGCCAGCTGGGGGCACTAGGGGACAGCGTGTCCCTGAAAGAAAGGACAGGGTTTGAAGTCAGCCTAGACTGTCCCAGCAGAGGAAGGCAGCCCAGCTTGTGCAACCCATAACAAATGGCTTTGGGTCCTCCTGCTAGCTGGTCTTGCAGTTGAACTACGTCCGCTGCCCTCTGTCATGATTGCCTCATTTGTCAAGGTCAGGAGCTTGGCTAGGACTGCAACTGAGAGTAGGGACACCTGGGCAAAGGCTGCCATAGTATGAGCTACAAGGTGAGAAACAGGACCGGCCATGACTTAGAATGGCAGATTGAGAGGCTGTCCAAGAGGTGCGGTTGAAAGGAGGAATAAGTCAGCAGAGTCCACAAGTACAAGCACTGAACCACCGATCACTGGGCTATGAATGTACCCTTTGAGGTATGAGTGTTGAAGATGTTAAGCTGGAAAGGCCATCAGCAGGTCTCACCAGGCAAAAGGAAGATTCTCAGGGGATACCAGCCTGTGCCTTGTAAGAGAGGGTCTGCGAGACTTTTAGAAAAAGCTGTGCCACTCTCTCTTCTGTGAGTGAAAAGTGCCCAGTGTCCCTGAAGGAAAGATGCTCTTGATGACCAATGGCCAGGGAGATGGGGAGACTGGCAGGCTGAGCCAGGAGCATATGTCTCAGCGAGGGTGGTTGCAGGAGAAAGACCTATCCAGCATGTGCCTAGAGGTCCCATGGTGTAATGGTGAGCACTCTGGACTCTGAGTCCAGCGATCTGAGTTCAAATCTCAGTGGGACCTTGTGCAAGGTTTTGGCTCCCACAGGGCTTTCTCAGCACGCTTACACCTTGACAGCCTTGCTTTTGCTGTTGGGTCAATTGTGTCATGCACTCTGATCTGAATCATTGGCCCCTGCACCCTCTACGCTTCCTTGCAGTTGTTGGCTGCTCCTGCGTGAGGGCATCAAGCAGTTCCTCACCAAAGCACGCAACACCTGAGGTGGAGATGGAGATCAGACAGTCCGAGTCCAGGTCAAGTGGGGGACGTTTTTCCTGGCCTTGTCTGGTTCTATGTTGGACATCTCCAAAGATGGAGAACCTTCAACTCCTGAGCAGCCTTCTCCCATCTTTGACCAACAATGCCTCCAGCAGTAGCCAGAGTTCCAACTCTGTCCACTGCTTCTTGCTCTCTCAGTTTCTCTGGGGCTTTTCCATTTCTCTTTGCCACCTTGATCATCTTTGATCCTAAATCAGTTCAGGGATCTCCAGCAAAATATGGCAGTAGTCCATGCTTAGCTGTCATGAGAGACAGCAGATCTCTCTTTGCACAGTAAGCAGTTAAGTGAGGGTGGAGGAGAACAAACCACCATGAGTCTCCAGCTGTGTTGCACCAAGTCTTTAATCAGAAGGAGGAAATGCAGGGGCACAGAACAGAGACCAAGAAAGATGTCTGCAGGGTTCAGGGAGGCACAGAGAATGCCCCATTTCCCAAGGACAAGGTCCACACAAAGTGCTTCCCTTTTCCCATTCTGCTCCATCTGGTGGCAATCCCAGGCCACCAAGAGCAGTCCTGACTCCGGAACCCTCCCAGTATCTGTAGGAGGTTCAGCAAAGTAGAAGAGAAGGAGCCCCTTCTCTCAGGAACTCAGAGCAAAGCACAGCTGGAGGAGGCAGAGTGAGGCTCGTCTTGCAGTGAGGAGCAGCAGGCACAGGACCCTCCTGCCAGGTGGGAAGAGGACACCCAGCCCATCTGGAAGCCTTGGTCACGCTCTTGCTCCTGCAGGAGGCACCTCTCCCTTCTGGCTCCAAAGGGGATGATCCGCCAGCTTCAACAGTTTAGACTGCAGCGGGGGGGAGGCAGACACAGGCCTGACCCCCCCAGACCTAGGGAGCCCCCAGTAGAGATGGGAACCCCACCAGTGCTGAGGGAGCTCCCAACAGCAGCTGACAGAGAGGATCCCACGGCTGTGCTCTGCGGGAAAGAGGTGAGGATGGGGCCCGGCAGGGTCACCACCACCGGGGAGGCCTCAATGTACACCGTCGAGTCAGCGCAGCGGGCGACACAGGGCTCACTGCAGCTGCTTGCAAGTGGAGTTGGGCCAGAGGTGCCGCAGGGGCGTGGGGGACATGGTCGGAAGCAAGACATCTCTCGGTGAGTGAGGCAAAGCTGAAACACAGAGCAGGCAGGGAACACAAACCTCAGTATTAGCGTGTCCTTGTCTTCTTCAACTCTCTGTGGACAGATCTTGTTTTAAATACACGCAGTGACTCTACAACTTCCAGAGTCCTCACTGGCCCAGCAGTTTGCATGGAACCGGAAGGCTGGCTCCTTTTGTAGTAGGGCCCATTTCACTGGGGCTAAAGCCCCTGTGGAATGACAGATCACACCCCATCTCTAGAGCAGACAGCGCTGCATTAAAGAAAGCATTGCATGCATTTGGCCATTTGGTTAGAGACAGTCTGATGGAGAAGCAAATTCTGGTGGGCAGACATCCCTGCATCTGAGCCCCACTGATTCGGTCTGCTTGGAAAACCCTCCTCTTTCAACTCCCCCCCCCGGCGCCTCCATGAAAAGGACAGAGGTCTCAGGCATTATTTCCATTGCAGGGCCAAGCAGAGGCAGCCCAACATCAGCCTGAGTAGCCATCAGCACAGCACTTCAGCCTAAAGAGAGAGATAGAGCAGACTCAGGCTTACCTTGTTGTTAGAGGAAAGGGAAGCAAGAGAGGAAGATGCAGAGCCTGGAGTAGAGCAGGCTTTTATGCTGTGTTCCAGAGCCCTGGGGGGAACCAACATTCCTTGCTCATGAAGCATCTGAACATCTAGTAGTTGCTGCTTGCCAAGGCCTCCTGGTGATGAAGCCCTTGCCTCTTTCATCTGAAGAACTGTGCTCCCGCCTTCTGTCACTGAACATCAAAACAACACACCTGTGCCCCTCCTTCATAAGACTGATCAACTCAGATGACTCAGGCATGTGCAGAAGGGTATTTGGAGTGTGTTTCTATCCCTTTGCCTTATTAGTGTTGAGCTCGGCTACCAGTCATGGTCAAATTCATGGTCCAAATCAGCTATGATGGGCACCTCAAGTGCTTTCCTTTCAGGCACTCCAGCTAACACGGAGAGACATTGCTCCTCATGGGTCATTGTAGGGACACAGGAGTTCAATCAGAAGGTCAAGACTGCACAAACCCATACGTGAGAAGAAACTGAGCTCTCCAGCGATGCGGCAAAACTCAACAGCAAGGAAGGACCATTGAGCGCCATAAGGAACTTTTCTGTGGGAAGGAGTGATGGGCATGAGCACCTTGCTTATGAACATCAGGCTCTACAACAGCCTGGTTTTGTGATGAAAGAGATGCCCACTATCTTCCCTGAGTGAGACCCACACCCAAATTGACCTGTTTTGCTCATCAAGGGTGTCCCAGAGACCAGATGCCTGGATGGCCTGCTTTTGAGGAGAAGTTTGTGGCAGGGTGCCAGAAGCTCATAGCCCATTTTTTTGGGTCAGGTATGGGGTGGCCAGTTCCATGCATTTCAAATTACAAAGGCACATCGGATCAGTCTCCCAGAGTATCTGCTGGGAGTCCTTGTGATGTGGAAGAGTTGGGAAAACCCCTGAACTCCAGCCTAACATGAGTCATGCTGCTGCGGACTTCAGAGGACACAGTGCCCTGGATGCAGGCAAGCCAGCGTGACCAGAGCTCATAGCCTCAGTCCTCCAAAAGTTCTGCTTCCTCAAAGGCATTTCTGCCTTTGTCATCACAATTAACAATTACTCTCAGGTGCTCTGAGAGATGAACTCGAGGTCCTTTTGTAGGCTGAAATGCATGGAAGCCTGTAAACACTGTGCTAACACAAATCCCACAGACAACCTCACCACGCAGATTGTTTTTGGAATGTCAGCAGAGGAAGGAGTGTAGCTTGTTCTGCTCTAAGCAATTGTTGAACTAGGAAAGGTTTGAGTAGCTTTGTCCCTTTCAGTCAGGGAATCCAGTTCTGAGAGGCTCCTTTCTTTCCCTTGGTCCATAGGCCATAAGCTGCTAGAGACGTGAAGTTGTCTCAGCTCTTAGCTGCCAGGAACAGTGTGGCACCCAGTTCCAGGATGTCCCTGCAGCTCCAGCTCCTGAACAGGGTCAGTCAGCGTCTCCAGGGTGAGTTGAGATAACACAGAGAGGTCTTTGATTCATTACACGTGCAGTGAAAGTCCCGGCTACAAATTTTGGAAGTGGAGCATTGCCCTGAAACTCCCTGGGAGCTGGGTCTCATTGCACAGGCACTGCGATCAGCAGGGCAGAGAGAGCTGCAGCAGGTAGTTGTGGCCGAGTGGTGAAGGCGATGGACTAGAAATCCATTGGGGTTTCCCCGCGCAGGTTCGAATCCTGCCAGCTACGGTGAACAGCTGTTTTTTGGGCTGCTGCCAAATGACCAGAGTTCTGCGGTGGCACCCAGCTCCACAGTGTGCCTGGTGCCCATGCAGAGAGTTGAAGCACTTTCCCTCTTGGTCTTGTCTTGGTTGAATGGTAAACTCTGCTCCCACTGACAAGGTAGGCATTTGGGGGGAAGACTATGGATCTGGGCTGAGCATGAGCCATGAAAGGAGCTCCACTGTTGCTAGGTCTTGCATACAACTTAAGAGGCTGGGGGTGTGGATGTATTCTGCCCGACCAGTCCACAGCAGGGTCCAAAAAGAACAACCTTTCCAAGGCGGCTTTCCGAATTTAACTCAAGGATGAGATGACCGCGCCCTGTTAGGATAGGATGCCAACTTGGAAGAACTCCTCTTAAACGTGCTGGGTGGGTCATTCCCTCATATTTCAGCTATTGTAATATTTTAGAACAATTGCATAAGGCAACACTTGTTAAGGAACAAAGTACATCCGTCTGCCACTAGCTTTGGCACAACACTTCTGCCAGGCAGTGACTGACTTGGCCAATCTGCAATGCAGATTGGTTCCTCTACCTTTGCAGCAAAATATGACTTGCTTAAGACAAACCAGCAGCTACACATGGCCACTCAGAAGCAGCAGTGGGCAAATGTGAATTACTGTTTGGTAATGATTCAGAAAAGCTTTTCCTGTGAAATAGAAGAGGTTGCCAAAAGAAGTGGTAAATGCTCCACCCCGGCAGTGTACAAGGCCAGGTTGGACAGAGCCTTGGATGACATGGTGTGGGGTGAGGCATTCCTGCCCATGGCAAGGTGTTGGGACTAGATGATCTTAAGGTCCTTTCCAACCCTAACCATTCTATGATTCAATGATGAGAGGTGAGCGTGATCGGTGCCCTCCTCTTCTGGGAAAGATGTGGAATTGGCAAAAAAGGACACGGTGGTGGCTGTGATATCAGGAGACCATCCCCTGCCTCCACCGACCCTGATGGGTGGGACAGAAAAGGGCCAGAGGCTTCCAGAGGTCTTCTTTCAGGTGCATGCGCAGCTGCACCTACTAGTGCAGCAGCAGAGGATGAGCTTCTGGTAGCCTACCTGCGTGGTTTAGCATCTTAAGGAAAGAGTAAACTGTGAGAAGCATGTGCAAGAAGAGCCTACAGAAAGAGGAGGAGAGAAATGCACATGGCTGGCACATGGTCGATTCTCTGCAGCCGTGTCACTGAGGCTGGGGAAAGGATTGCAAGAGAGAAAGAACCTCAGAGAGATTCTCAGCAGGAATAAAGAAGGAAAAGGCAGTGGAAAGGACACCTCAGTGTGCTCACGTCTGAACCCCCGTGCTGGCCCTCTCTATCCCCCTTTTGCTTTTCCCTCCTCTGCCTGGTTGCTGCATGCTCTGGCCAGCACTGTTGGGCAGGACAGGCATGTCTTCAGGCACAGAGAAAAGGGGTTTCTCTGGCTCTCTGGCTAGCTGCATGGTGTCAGGGGCAGCACTGGGCTGTCAGGTAGCAGTAAGGCTAGGGCTGCACAAGATGGGAGAACAAGAGAGGGAAGGGAGTGTGGTGTGAAGGTGTAAAACAGACCTTAGGACAGGGGTGAGGAAAGACGGTGTTTTATGTTGGTGTTTCTGTTTCTCACTACACCAGTCTGTTTTAATCAGCAACAACTTCCACACCCTCTATGCCTCGACTCCCTTGCCAAGGTAAGACTGGTTTGCCCACGAGAGTTTTTGCTAAGCTGTGTTTTTCAAAGTCATGTTTGTCGTGACCCATCCTGTTTTCAGCGCTCTGCATCTCCCCCAGAGTCTGGGAAGGAGTGAGCAGCTGGCTGGGGGTTTGTCTGCGATTATACCACCAAAGGTGCATAGCCACAAAGGCACATCCACGTGCATAGTACATGCAGAGCTGGCACAGGCATGAACGTAGTCTGAGAGAGGCACCATTAGCAGCACCCAGTGGCGTGAGTGTCCACATCCAAGATGTCACTCCCAGGGAACAAACAGAGACATCCCAGCAGCTTGAAGTCCTTTGCATGCAGGGGACTGGAAGGAGGAGACTGGCCAGGCACTGATGTGGAGGAGCAGAGACAGGTGACTTTGTGACCTGGCAGAGTGAGGCAGGCAGATTGGCAGGTGGAGGAGCAGGAGGCAGTAGTGCCCCCCATGAGCATTGGTGGTATAGTCGAGAGCATGGCTGCCTTCCAAGCAGTTGGCCCACATTCGAATCCTGGCCAATGTAGACAAGGTTTTCTTCAGCCTGGCTCCAGGGTGCGTTGCTTCTCCTGTTCCAGAAGAACCCATCTTCCCTTAGGACGTTCAGGTCCCATGGGGCACTGCAGCCACTCCGCTCTGTTGCCTTGCCTTGTGGCTAGTTCTCTGGGCACCTCCAAGCCGAGCAGGCCTTTGAGCACAGCCCAGCTTGGGAAAAGCAGAGTGCAGGGGCTGCTTTGAACCACTGAGAGATTCGCAGGGTGTCTTGAAGCACTGGAGCAGGTGCCCAGAGAACATGTGGGTTCTCTTTCATGTTGGGTATCTCACTCAAGTTCCACTAGGCCTCAGGCACTGAGCTGCCGGCTCCAGCTCTGGGGCTGGCCCTGCTTCGAATTTACCTTCTATCAATCCTGCTGGTTGGAAGGCATTTCAGGGAGTCACAGTGCCTTCTCCTTCCTCAGGCAGAGACCTTCTCCTGACTGGTGCACTGACTCTTCTTTGGTGAGCAATGTCATGGTCCCATGGCATGAGGGAAAGTCCCCTCAGGCTCACAGCAAAAGGCACCTGAGTCTGGAGCCATCTCAGGAGAGCAGTGTTCTCACTGAGGGAGAGGCCAGCCTGGGGTACAAGCGGACAGCGTGTACCTGAAAGAAAGGACAGGGTTTGAAGTCAGCCTAGACTGTCCCAGCAGAGGAAGGCAGCCCAGCTTGTGCAACCCATAACAAATGGCTTTGGGTCCTCCTGCTAGCTGGTCTTGCAGTTGAACTACGTCCACTGCCCTCTGTCTTGATTGCCTTATTTGTCAAGGTCAGGAGCTTGGGTAGGACTGCAACTGAGAGTAAGGACACCTGGGCAAAGGCTGCCATAGTATGAGCTACAAGGTGAGAAACAGGACCGGCCATGACTTAGAATGGCAGATTGAGAGGCTGTCCAACATGCGCGGTTGAAAGGAAGAAATGCCAGCAGAGCCCACAAATATAAGCACTGAACCACCGATCACTGGGCTATGAATGTACCCTTTAAGGTATGAGTGTTGAAGATGCTACGCTGGAAAGGCCATCAGCAGGTCTCACCAGGCAAAAGGAAGATTCTCAGGGGATACCAGCCTGTGCCTTTTAAGAGAGGGTCTGCGAGACTTTTACAAAAAGCTGTGCCACTCTCTCTTCTGTGAGTGAAAAGTGCCCAGTGTCCCTGAAGGAAAGATGCTCTTGATGACCAATGGCCAGGGAGATGGGGAGACTGGCAGGCTGAGCCAGGAGCATATGACTCAGCGAGGGCAGCTGCAGGAGAAAGACCTATCCAGCATGTGCCTAGAGGTCCCATGGTGTAATGGTGAGCACTCTGGACTCTGAATCCAGCGATCTGAGTTCAAATCTCAGTGGGACCTTGTGCAAGGTTTTGGCTCCCACAGGGCTTTCTCAGCACGCTTACACCTTGACAGCCTTGCTTTTGCTGTTGGGTCAATTGTGTCATCCACTCTGATCTAGATCATTGGCCCCTGCACCCTCTGCGCTTCCTTGCAGTTGTTGGCTGCTCCTGCGTGAGGGCATCAAGCAGTTCCTCACCAAAGCACGGAACACCTGAGGTGGAGATGGAGATCAGACAGTCCGAGTCCAGGTCAAGTGGGGGACGTTTTTCCTGGCCTTGTCTGGTTCTATGTTGGACATCTCCAAAGATGGAGAATCTTCAACTCCCTGAGCAGCCTTCTCCCATCTTTGACCAACAATGCCTCCAGCAGTAGCCAGAGTTCCAACTCTGTCCACTGCTTCTTGCTCTCTCAGTTTCTCTGGGGCTTTTCCATTTCTCTTTGCCACCTTGATCATCTTTGATCCTAAATCAGTTCAGGGATCTCCAGCAAAATATGGCAGTAGTCCATGCTTAGCTGTCATGAGAGACAGCAGATCTCTCTTTGCACAGTAAGCAGTTAAGTGAGGGCGGAGGAGAACAAACCACCATGAGTCTCCAGCTATGCTGCACCAAGTCTTTAATCAGAAGGAGGAAATGCAGGGGCACAGAACAGAGACCAAGAAAGATGTCTGCAGGGTTCAGGGAGGCACAGAGAATGCCCCATTTCCCAAGGACAAGGTCCACACAAAGTGCTTCCCTTTTCCCATTCTGCTCCATCTGGTGGCAATCCCAGGCCACCAAGAGCAGTCCTGACTCCGGAACCCTCCCAGTATCTGTAGGAGGTTCAGCAAAGTAGAAGAGAAGGAGCCCCTTCTCTCAGGAACTCAGAGCAAAGCACAGCTGGAGGAGGCAGAGTGAGGCTCGTCTTGCAGTGAGGAGCAGCGGGCACAGGACCCTCCCTCCAGGTGGGAAGAGGTCACCCAGCCCATCTGGAAGCCTTGGTCACGCTCTTGCTCCTGCAGGAGGCACCTCTCCCTTCTGGCTCCAAAGGGGATGATCCGCCAGCTTCAGCAGTTCAGACTGCAGTAAGGGGGAGGCAGACACAGGCCTGACCCCCCCAGACCAAAGGAGCCCCCAGAAGAGATGGGAACCCCACCAGTGCTGAGGGAGCTCCCAACAGCAGCTGACAGAGAGGATCCCACGGCTGTGCTCTGCGGGAAAGAGGTGAGGATGGGGCCCGGCAGGGTCACCACCACCGGGGAGGCCTCAATGTACACCGTCGAGTCAGCGCAGCGGGCGACACAGGGCTCACTGCAGCTGCTTGCAAGTGGAGTTGGGCCAGAGGTGCCGCAGGGGCGTGGGGGACATGGTCGGAAGCAAGACATCTCTCGGTGAGTGAGGCAAAGCTGAAACACAGAGCAGGCAGGGAACACAAACCTCAGTATTAGCGTGTCCTTGTCTTCTTCAACTCTCTGTGGACAGATCTTGTTTTAAATACACGCAGTGACTCTACAACTTCCAGAGTCCTCACTGGCCCAGCAGTTTGCATGGAACCGGAAGGCTGGCTCCTTTTGTAGTAGGGCCCATTTCACTGGGGCTAAAGCCCCTGTGGAATGACAGATCACACCCCATCTCTAGAGCAGACAGCGCTGCATTAAAGAAAGCATTGCATGCATTTGGCCATTTGGTTAGAGACAGTCTGATGGAGAAGCAAATACTCGTGAGCAGACATCCCTGCATCTGAGCCCCACTGATTCGGTCTGCTTGGAAAACCCTCCTCTTTCAACTCCCCCCCCCGGCGCCTCCATGAAAAGGACAGAGGTCTCAGGCATTATTTCCATTGCAGGGCCAAGCAGAGGCAGCCCAACATCAGCCTGAGTAGCCATCAGCACAGCACTTTAGCCTAAAGAGAGAGATAGAGCAGACTCAGGCTTACCTTGTTGTTAGAGGAAAGGGAAGCAAGAGAGGAAGATGCAGAGCCTGGAGTAGAGCAGGCTTTTATGCTGTGTTCCAGAGCCCTGGGGGGAACCAACATTCCTTGCTCATGAAGCATCTGAACATCTAGTAGTTGCTGCTTGCCAAGGCCTCCTGGTGATGAAGCCCTTGCCTCTCTCATCTGAAAAACTGTGCTCCCGCCTTCTGTCACTGAATATCAAAACAACACACCTGTGCCCCTCCTTCATAAGACTGATCAACTCAGATGTCTCAGGCATGTGCAGAAGGGTATTTGGAGTGTGTTTCTATCCCTTTGCCTTATTAGTGTTGAGCTCGGCTACCAGTCATGGTCAAATTCATGGTCCAAATCAGCTATGATGGGCACCTCAAGTGCTTTCCTTTCAGGCACTCCGGCTAACACGGAGAGACATTGCTCCTCATGGGTCATTGTAGGGACACAGGAGTTCAATCAGAAGGTCAAGACTGCACAAACCCATACGTGAGAAGAAACTGAGCTCTCCAGCGATGTGGCAAAACTCAACAGCAAGGAAGGACCACAGTGTACTCTAAGGAACTTTTCTGTGGGAAGGAGTGATGGGCATGAGCACCTTTCTTATGCACATCGGGCTCTAAGACAGCCTGGTTTTGTGATGAAAGAAATGCCCACTATCTTCCCTGAGTGAGACCCATGCCCAAATTGACCTGTTTTGCTCATCAAGGGTGTCCCAGAGACCAGATGCCTGGATGGCCTGCTTTTGAGGAGAAGTTTGTGGCAGGGTGCCAGAAGCTCATAGCCCATTTTTTTGGGTCAGGTATGGGGTGGCCAGTTCCATGCATTTCAAATTACAAAGGCACATCAGATCAGTCTCCCAGAGTATCTGCTGGGAGTCCTTGTGATGTGGAAGAGTTGGGAAAACCCCTGAACTCCAGCCTAACATGAGTCATGCTGCTGCGGACTTCAGAGGACACAGTGCCCTGGATGCAGGCAAGCCAGTGTGGCCAGAGCTCATAGCCTCAATCCTCCAAAAGTTCTGCTTCCTCAAAGGCATTTCTGCCTTTGTCATCACAATTAACAATTACTCTCAGGTGCTCTGAGAGATGAACTCGAGGTCCTTTTGTAGGCTGAAATGCATGGAAGCCTGTAAACACTGTGCTAACACAAATCCCACAGACAACCTCACCACGCAGATTGTTTTTGGAATGTCAGCAGAGGAAGGAGTGTAGCGTGTTCTGCTTTAAGCAATTGTTGAACTAGGAAAGGTTTGAGCAGCTTTGTCCCCTTCAGACAGGGAATCCAGTTCTGAGAGGCTCCTTTCTTTCCCTTGGTCCACAGGCCATAAGCTGCTAGAGACGTGAAGTTGTCTCAGCTCTTAGCTGCCAGGAACAGTGTGGCACCCAGTTCCAGGATGTCCCTGCAGCTCCAGCTCCTGAACAGCGTCAGTCAGCGTCTCCAGGGTGCCTTGAAATAACACAGAGAGGTCTTTGATTCATGACTTGTGCAGTGAAAGTCCCGGCTACAAATCTTGAAGTGGAGCATTGCCCTGAAACTCCCTGGGAGCTGGGTCTCATTGCACAGGCACTGCGATCAGCGGGGCAGAGAGAGCTGCAGCAGGTAGTTGTGGCCGAGTGGTGAAGGCGATGGACTAGAAATTGGGGTTTCTCCGCGCAGGTTTCAATCCTGCCAGCTACGGTGAACAGCTGTTTTTTGGGCTTCTGCCAAATGACCAGAGTTCTGCGGTGGCACCCAGCTCCACAGTGTGCCTGATGCCCATGCAGACAGTTAAAGCACTTTCCCTCTTTTTTTAATGAAGAAACTTTCATTACTTGAGTCTCAACTGTCAAGGTCTTCATTGGTGCTAACACTTCCTGGTTTTACCACTAGAATAAAAGTTATGACAAAGCAAGAGTGGAAAAACAAAACTGTTGTTGTTGAGTTCATGCTCCTGGGATTTGGGAATGGCCTAAACTGGATTCTCTTCTCTTCCTAATGTTTCTATCAATCTACATTGTGACTATTACTGGAAACGTCTTCGTCATTGTGCTGATTGTGGCTAATCGACACCTTCACAGCTCAATGTACTTCCTCTTGGGCAATTTGGCCTGCTTGGAAATCTGCTACAGCTCAAATATCTTGCTGAGGATGTTGCTTAGCTATCTGTGTGGAGACAAAAGTATTTCAGTCAATGGATGCTTTACACAATACTATTTCTTTGGTTGTTTGGCAGCTGTAGATTGCTGTCTCCTTGCAATGATGTCCTACGATAGGTATGTAGCAGTGTGCAAGCCGCTTCACTATCCATCCCATATGAACAGCAAGCTCTGTCTCCAGCTGGGTGCTGCATCTTGGGTAAGGTAAGTGGCTTTCCATCTAATTCTATACTAACATTCCTGATCTCAAGTTTAGATTTCTGTGGGCATAATGAAATTGAATATTTTTTCTGTGACTCGTTCTCAATTATATAATTCTCCTCTAGAGACACTCATGTGGTTGGACTTGTCACTTCTGTTGTGGCAGGTGTGTGCTCACTGCCTCCAACTTTCTGTTGACCTCTTCTGTTGACATCTTACCTCTGCATCATTATCATGAGACTTCCTTCTGCCACTGGAAGAAAAAAGGCCTTTTCCACCTGCTTCAAGCATCTTTTTGTGATGATTCTTTTCTACCAGTCAATATTAACTGTCTATGTACTTCCTCATCAA
The DNA here is from genome assembly GCF_963264785.1 of Psittacula echo. NCBI lineage: Eukaryota > Metazoa > Chordata > Aves > Psittaciformes > Psittacidae > Psittacula > Psittacula echo. Next base: position 442,912 of record NC_137741.1, read on the forward strand.
GATATCCAAATATCTCCAAACAAAATCTTCTCTGTTTTTTAAACCATTCTCACTCCCTTGGTCAATCCTCTCATCTACAGTCTTAGAAACAAAGAAGTAAAGGAAGCTCTGTGGAAACACACAAGTAAATTACTGGCTTTTAGAGGGCTGCTTTCTGTTAAAAAGGAGGGGTAATTATCCTCAATAAGTTACAGGTTCAGACACACCTATATGGCATGTGAATATAGTTAATCTGAATAAAGCTTGGAAATACATAGCTGTATATCTTAAAAATAAATAAGAGAAACAAAATAAGTAAATAATCTTGCGATCTCTTGGGGGTGGTATGGAGAAGGAACAGGGATGTGTAGTGAAGTAGCAAGTTTGCTAATGATACAAAGCTAGGAGAGTGGCTGATAAAACTGACAGCTGTGCTGCTATTCAGTAGGACCTTGATAGGCTGGAGAATTGGGCAGAGAAACTTGTTGAGGTTGAACAAGAGCAAGTGCAGGGGGAGGAAGGAGGAGGAAGAACCCCAAGTACCAGTACATGCTGGGGCTGACCTACTAGAGCAGTTCAGCTGAGAAGGACCAGAGAGTGCTGGTAAATGGTAAGTTGACCATGAGCCAGGAGGGACACGAGTATCCTGAGGTGCACTGGCAGGAGTGTGGCCAGCATGTTGAGGGAGGTTATTTATTCCCCTCTATTCAACCCTGGTGAGGCCACATCTGGAGCACTCAGTGCTGGGCTCCTCAGTACAAGAAAGACAAGGAGCTACTGGAGAGGGTCCAGTGGAGGCCACAAGGATGATTAGGGGTCTGCAGCATCTCTCTTATGAGGAGAGATTGCAAGAGCTGGACCTGTTTAGCCTAGAGAAGATAAAACTGAGAGGGGATCTCATTAATGTAGATCAGTAACTCAAAGGCAGGTAACAAAACAATGGTGCCAGACTCTTTCCAGGGGTGCCCAGCAACAGGATGAGGAGTAATGGCCATAAACTAAAGCACAAGAAGTTTCACCTCAATGCAAGGAAGAACTTCTTTCCACTGAGGTTGGCCAGAGCACTGGAACAGGCTGTCCAGGAAAGGTTGTGTAGTCTCTCTCTCTGGAGACATTCAAAACCCACCTAGACATGTTCCTGTGTAACCTGCTCTAGGTGGCCCTGCCTTGGCAAAGTTTCGGACTGGATGATCTCCAGAGGTCCCTTCCAACCCCAACAGTTCTGTGATTCTGTGAACACTGTAAAGTAAGCAAAATAAATCCATTAATGTAACTGCATTTGTATTATTGCACATCATACTGTCTTGCCTGCCTGCTTGCTTTCTTTTTCCTCACTACAGCTGAAATTCAGTTCAGCTGAATAAGTTGAAACTCAATTTATATTACATAAACCATTTCTTTTCTCCTGGATTACTCTGGTTTTACACCTATGGTGTAGATCTGTTCATTCATGATCATTATCTGGACTCTCTTGATTGCAAATGAAGAGAGTGAGAAACATTGCTTGAATGTGGTTCATCTGATCTATTTTGGATGTTTAATATAAACCATGTTCTAGAAGGCTCACTTCAATACACTACAGAACTGCTAGCTCATGCAGAAGAACACACAATACAGACATTGTCTAAAATTAATATACTATCCATACTTGTACTGACAATTAAACCCTTAAAATGAAAGCAAAACTCCCACAACAACATTGCAACAACTTCTAAAGAGGAATGTCTACTTCACTGATTTTGGTAAAGGAAGGGTAGAAAAATCGAAAGGACCATCTTTACTATCCTGAAATTAGTTCATTTTGCATGTGTAGTTTTAGTCTCCTTGATAACAATTAGGAAATAGGAATAGCTATTTAGAAATCTTCTGTAGGTTATGAAATTGTGACTGTCGTGTGTTCTTACATTTAACCTGGTTAGAAAAAAAATAAAGGAAGAAGTGGTTAGCAAAGCTTCACACCACTAAAGTTTCTAGCAGTGGAGAAAAGACAGTATAGGCCCAGGATTGGCCATCACAGTAAGGAAACGTAGCTCTTGAATGCAATTAGCAGATGTCGTGGTTTAAGCCAGTCGGCAAGTCAGCCATGCAGTTTCTACTCCCCCCCCCCCCCCCCGGAGGGATGGGGAGGAGAACTGAAAGAATGTGACTCCCACGGGTTGAGATAAGAACAGTCCAGTAACTAAGGTATAACACAAATCACTACTGCTACCACCAGTAATAATAATGACAAGGGAAATAACAAGGGAAGAGAATACATTACCACCTGCTGAAATGAGCCTGATCAAGCAAAGAGTGCCCTTCCAGGTAGCTCCCAGTTACATCCCGGGCATGATGTGCTGTGGTATGGAATACCTCTTTGGCTAGTTTGGGTCAGGTGTCCTGTCTCTGCTTCCTCCCAGCTTCCCCTCCTCCCTGGCAGAGCATGAGACTCACAAAGTCCTTGGTCAGGCTAAACATTTGAGCAGTAACTAAAAACATCGGTGTTATCAGCGCTGCTCCCAGGCCGAAAGTCAAAACCACAGCACTGCACGAGCTACTAAGAAGGAGAAAAAATGACTGCTACTGCTGAACCCGGGACAGCAGAGCAAGACATGGCTACAGGGAAGCATTCCTGGGGTCAGGAGGAGGGAACAACTGGAGAGAGGATTAGCAAAAATAGAAAGAAATAGGTACCACTTGCTACATAAAACTGTATGTATGTATGGCCAAATTAACCCAGCCCAGAAATTCCTATATCATTTTATTTACTATAAAGGTTATCCATTAACACTTAGACATTGTGGCCTCCTCTGGGCTTGTTCCAACAGTTCCATGTCCTTTTTATAGAATCATAGAATAGTTAGGGTTGGAAAGGACCTTGAGATCATCTAATCCCAACCCCCCTGCCATGGGCAGGGACACCCCACACTAAACCATGTCACCCAAGGCCTCATCCAACCTGGCCTTGAACACCGCCAAGGATGGAGCATTCACAACCTCCCTGGGCAACCCATTCCAGTGCCTCACCACCCTCTCAGTAAAGAATTTCTTCCTTAGATCCAATCTAAACTCCCCTGTTTAAGTTTTAACCTGTCACCCCTCACCCTACCACTACAGTCCTTAATGAAGAGTCCATCCCCAGCATCCTTGTAGGCCCCCTTCAGATACTGGAAGCTGCTCTGAGGTCTCCACACAGCCTTCTCTTCTCCAGGCTGAACAGCCCCAACTTTCTCAGTCTGTCTCCATATGGGAGGTGCTCCAGTCCCCTGATCATCCTCGTGGCCCTCCTCTGGACTTGTACCAACAGTTCCATGTCCTTTTTATGTGGAGGACACCAGAACTGCACACAATACTCAACAAAGATGTTGAACAAGACCAGTCCCAACACCGATCCCTGAGGGACACCACTTGTTACCGGTCTCCAGCCGGACATTGAGCCATTGACCACAACTCTGTGCGTGTGGCCATCCAGCCACTTCTTTATCCACCAAGTGGTCCACCCATCAAATTGATGTCTCTCCAATTTAGAGACAAGGATGTCATGTAGGACAGTGTCAAAGGCTTTGCAGAAGTCCAGATAGATGACGTCAACTGCTCTGCCCCTGTCCATCAGTTTCGTAGCCCCATCATAGAAGGCCACCAAATTGGTCAGGCAGCATTTCCCCTTAGTGAAGCCATGCTGGCTGTCACCAACCACCTCCTTGTTTTCATGTGCCTTAGCATGTCTTCTAGGAGAATCTGCTACATGAGTTTGCCAGGCACAGAGGTGACACTGACTGGTCTGTAATTTCCCGGGTCATCCATTTTCCCCTGCTTGAAAATGGGGGTTTTATTTCCCTTTTTCCAGTCGTCGGGAACTTCACCTGACTGCCATGATTTTTCAAATATGATGGCCAGTGGCTTAGCAACTTCATTCGCCAGCTCCTTCAGGACCCGCGGATGGATTCCATCAGGTCCCATGGACTTCTGTACGTTCAGGTTTTTAAGATGGTCTCTAACCAGATCCTCTCCTACAGTGGGCCTAGGGTCCTAATTCTCACAGTCCCTGCGTTCGCCTTCCAAGACTTGGGTGGTGTGGTCAGAGACTTTGCCAGCGAAGACTGAGGCAAAGAAGTCATTAAGAACCTCAGCCTTCTCCAAATCCAGGGTAGCCAGTTCTCCCGATATCTTCCGAAGGGGGCCTACGTTGTCCCTAGTCTGTCTTTTACTCGCTACGTACCTATAGAATCCCTTCCTACTATCCTTAACATCCCTAGCCAAGTTCAATTCTAACTGGGCCTTAGCCTTCCTCACCTGGTCCCCAGCTTCCCGGACAACATTCCTGTATTCTTCCCAGGCCGCCTGTCCCTGCTTCCACCTTCTATAAGCCTCTTTTTTCGATTGAATTTTCCTGAGCAGCTCCTTATCCATCCAAGGAGGTCTCCTGGCCCTCCTGCTGCACTTCCTTCTAGTTGGGATGCAACATTCCTGAGCTTGGAGCAGGTGATCCTTGAATAACAACCAAGAGTCTTGGGCCCCCCTGCCCTCTAGGGCTGTGTCCCATGGAACCTTACTAAGCAGGTTCCTGAAGAGGCCAAAGTCTGCTCTCTTGAAGTCCAGGGCAGTGAGCTTGCTGCACGCTCTTCTCACTGTCCCAAGGATCTCGAATTCGATCATCTCGTGGTCACTGCAACCAAGGCTGCCCTGGAGTGCCACATTTCCAACCAGCCCTTCCCTGTTGGTGAGCACAAGGTCAAGCATGGCACCTCTCCTTGTCGGCTCCTCTATTACTTGCAGAAGGAAGTTGTCTTCCACACAATCGACGAACCTCCTGGATTGCTTGTGCCGGGCTGTACCTTCACTCCAACAGATGTCAGGGTGGTTGAAGTCTCCCATGAGAACAAGGGCCTGTGAGCGTGAGGCTGTTCCTATCTGCCTATAGAGCTCTTCACCCACAGATTCCTCTTAATCAGGCGGTCTGTAACAGATCCCCACAGTGATGTCCCCCATCGCTGCTCTCCCTTTAACCCTGACCCACAAACTCTCTGTCGACTGCTCACCCATCCGCAGACAGAGTTCCATACTCTCCAGCCTATCCCTAACATAAATAGCAACTCCCCCTCCCCGCCTGCCAGGCCTGGCTTTTCTATAGAGCCTGTAACCTTCCATTCCAACACTCCAGTCGTAGGAGCCATCCCACCATGTTTCTGTGATGCCTACTATATCATACTCCCGTAGTAGTGCACACATCTCTAATTCCTCTTGTTTGTTTCTCATGCTACAGGCGTTCGTATAGAGGCATCTGAGCCGAGCTCCAAATGAAGCCGGCTCATTGGCTGGAGCATCTGGAATATCTCTGCATCGCTCCGAGCATTTATTGTAGGTGCTGGCAACAGACTGGGTGTGTTGGGATGGAACGATGCCCCCCTCCCCCAACACATCTAGTTTAAAGCAACCTTGACCAGCCTGGCAAGCCTCCTACCAAAACCACTCTTCCTCTTCTTTGCCAGATCAGCTCTACCAGCCCCCAGTAGACCTGGCCTAACTTGGGTCCCGTATTCAAAACACCCAAACCCCTGACTATGGCACCATCCTTTTAACCATTTATTAACTTGGCCAATCCTCCTAGCTTTCTTAAGGTCTCCCCCTGTATCCTGGAGAATTGATGAAAAGACAATCTGAGCTCCAGAGCCCCTAACCACCTCTTCCAGGGCTCTGTAGTCCTTCTTTATGTTCTCCAGCTTACTGCTATCAACATCACTAGCACCCACATGGATCACCAGAAGTGGGTAATAGTCCGTGGGTCTCACTAGAGTAGGCAGCCTCTCTGCAACATCCCTGATCCGTGCCCCAAGTAGGCAACACACCTCCCTCGAGACCAGGTCAGGTCGACAGATGAGTGCCTCTGTCCCTTTCAAAGTAGAGTCCCCTACCACTATGACCCGTCTCTTTTTCCTGGCAGCACCAGTAGTGATCTTCTTTACCGGCGCACCAGCCGATTGTTTCTGGTGCAAGTGCCCTTCCTTCTTAGCCTCCTGGAGGACAGCAAAGCGGTTCTGGGTGGGGACAACAGCTTTAGGAGGAAGCCCCTTGTTTTTAATTGTCCTCTTCCTCTTTTTTTTGTTGCTTTTTGTTGTTACTGTTTCCCAGCTTCCTGGGTTGACAGCCTCCTCCACTCCTCCATGAGCTTCAGGGGACACCTGAGGCCCCTGCACAGTTTGGGCCTGGAGGAGGCAGTCCTGTTTCCTCTCAGCTTCCCTGATATCTTGCAGCCTATTAACAGCATCCTGCAACTCAGCCACCTGCTGCAGGAGGACCTCCACCAGGGAGCACCGAGTACAGTATGTTGAGGACACCAGAACTGCACACAATACTCCAAGTGAGGTCTCACGAGAGCAGAGTAGAGGGGCAGGATCACCTCCTTCGACCTACTGGTCATCCTTCTTTTGATGCACCCCAGGATACAGTTGGCTTTCTGGGCTGCGAGCGCACACTGAAGCCAGCTCATGTTCATTTTCTCATCAACCAACACCCCCAAGTCCTTCTCTGCAGGGCTGCTCCAAACCTCTTCTCTGCCCAACCTGTAGCTGTGCCTGGGATTGCTCCGACCCAGGTGTAGGACCTTGCACTTGGCATGGTTAAACTTCATCAGGTTGGCATCAGCCCACCTCACAAACGTGTCAAGGTCCCTCTGGATGGCATCCCTTCCCTCGGGCGTATCAACTGAACCACACAGCTTGGTGTCATTGGCAAACTTACTGAGGGCGCACTCAATCCCTCTGTCCATGTCACCGACAAAGATGCTGAACAAGACCTGTTCCAACACCGATCCCTGAGGGACACCACTCGTTACCCATCTCCAGCCGGACATCGAGCCACTGACCACAACTCTTTGCATGCGGCCATCCAGCCAGTTCTTTATCCACCGAGTGGTCCACCTATCAAATTGATGTCTCTCCAATTTAGAGACAAGGATGTCCAGTAATGTTCCAGAACAGGTCTCCTGTGGACCTCTATCATATCTGCCAGTCCTAAGCAGGTATCTTGGATACTCTACAGCATTTTAAAAGTCACTAGATATGCCAATAACAAATAAACCACTGGATTACAGGTGTCTGAAGTTAGGTATGGTGAATCTCTGTTCCACTTGCTACCAGGTTTCCTTCCTTACCTTGCACAAAATACTTTGTTCCATTTGGGTCTAGGACAGTTTTCAAAAATTAGTTTTGGAAGCCTCACACTTAACTTCTACCTTTCTGGAGAGCTGTAGTTCAAGTAGGATCCATTTCACCTGAATTTATCCATTCAACAATACACTTCTTAGCTAAATGACATGATGCTACTATCTGCCTGACAATAAAAGATAGCTGTCTTCAGAAACTGATATACAAAGCCTCAGATAGATGTCTAAAACAAGTGGTCTGATTTGGCTTGGGGTTCCTTTCTCTCCATCAAGACAGAATTGATTAATAATTAAAACAAAGTGTCTAGCAAAGGGTATATTCCGCCTCCCATTACCTTCAAATGAAGAATCATACTTCGCTATTTAAACTTTATTTTTAAATTTAAATGTTAACCCAATTATACTTTATTGCTTCTACTCCTGTAAGATTAATAAAAACAACAGAGAAGTTAACTTTAATTAATTTCAATTGTTCACAGTCTGCTACAATACCAAGAGAGATGTTTTTCTTCTGAATGTACTTGGTAATAAGTCCACAGAGGGGTTCCTAGCTCAGGAAGCAATGTAAGATCACATGCAGTTCAAAACAGTTGAACCTCACTCTTTTGTGGGGATCCTACAGGAAACTATTCACAGTCCAGTGTTGCTCAAAAGGCAGGGAAAGGTATCCCAGTACATGAAATCATGAACAAAGGCATCATATCAGAAACTCTGGATTGCTTCTCATAAAAATTGAGGTATACCAATATTTTCTATACTGTTAGGTAATTAAAATTTGCAAGAAAAATGCTTACAAATTGCTCAAAAAAAAAAAAAAAAGTAACTTAGAAGAGAATGTATCTGACAACTCCAGGTGTCTGCAATGTACGCACTAATGTCTGAGCTATTTGTTAAGATCTTCATGAAGACATAAGAGATTAAATTAAGAGATTTAAGTACTTCTAGCAATTATTTTAGATTACTTCTGAAGAATGAACAAAAATAACATCTGAGAGTTGTTTCTATTTATAGATAGTAAGGTTATCTCAGCTGCTTATGTTTACCATATGGCTGTTTGTACACAAGCTTTTCTTGATCATCTGGGAAAATATTTCACTTGTAAAAATATGGATATTTAAAAAACCAAACAAACCAACCAACTCCTCCTTGCTCTGAAATGGGTCTTCTTCTTAAAAAAAAAAAAAAAAGAAAGAAAAAACGAAAGTAGTTGCACAGTTTGCGTGTCCAGGTACACAAAGAGCAGGAAAGAATGCGTAGCAAGCACAGATTTAATAAAAATACATCATGCCTGACCAACCTGACGCCTTTCTGTGATGACACAACTGCCTCAGTTTGGGTGCAGGCACAGTAGTGGATGTCATTTAATGAGTTCAGCAATTTTTGACATAGTAGCCTTGTAGCCAAACAGGAAAGATCTAAGCTGGGTGGTCTAGACCATCAAGGCTTTAATGGGCAGTGGTCAACAATCTGGGTCTAGCTGGTAGCTGGCAATAAGAGGCATTCTTCATGGGTTGATACTAATGCTGTTTCACATATTCAGTGACTGGGAAGACGTGAGAAAGAATATCCTCGTGAGTTTCCAGATGACAGAAATGTGGGGATCAGGGAAAAGGGCCATGCACAGGAACCCCACAAAGTACAAGACAAATGCCGAGTTCTTGCCATGGCACAAAAGATGCATAGGTGTTGACTGGGACTGACTGTCAGAGGACCAGCTAGCAGAAAAGGGTGTGGGGCTCCTGGTGGTGGCAAGCTGGATGTAAGACAGCAGTGTGTCCCTGCACTGTAGAGGAGTGTAACCATCTGTGTTAGCAAGAACTAGCCAGCTGGTCAAAGGAAGACACATTCCCCTCTGCTCAGCACTTGTGAGGCTGCCTATCGAGAAACATGTCCCATTTTGGAATCTCTCTATACAATAAAGAGATTGATAAAGAGAAGAGTCCAGAAGAGGACCACTAAGATGATCAGAGGAAACATAGGTCAGGATAGTAACATACTAAATTGTGCTTTATAACAATGCAGACTTGTAACTTCACTTTACTGTGAAGAAAGATAGGAAGGTCAACCAATGTTGATAATCAAAGCGCAGGTTGGATAATCAAACTTCAAACTGTCAGGGAGGACCTTTCCCAGCTAATACTGCTTTCTGCAGCAGGTGTAGCTGCTCCTTTCTGTGCTAATGAATGGCAAACTGCATATAGTGACACCAGTAAAGATAACTGGATTGAGATAGACAATCAAGGTGTTGCATCTATACATACATGTGTGAGAAAACTGCGGAAAACGTTTTTTTCTTAAAACAGAGCAGAGAATATAATCTCAGTTCTCTAGGAAATTAATTCATGGTTTGCACACAGAAAAAAATAGCTGAATTGTTGATGAAAACATATTCCAGTTGAACTGAAATATGAAGTAGACATGGCAACATTTTAGCTTAATTAAAAATGAAAACAGACAAACTATAAGGAAAATCCTAGCTTTTCTGTCCTGAAATTCATTGGTTTTTCTTATTTTCTCATTTTCACCATGTGTTGCTTTTTTGCAGTGTGCCTCACAAATTGTTATTTGGCCAGTTATCTTTGATAGTCCTACTTACTAAATATTAGAACCAGGTTTAGAGAAGCTAATTATTTTTTCTTCATCCTGTACTCTTCTTCTCATGTCTTCCTGGTTGACTTACACAGGCTGTGTTGTTTCACTTTCACATGGAAGCTGTTGAAGCACTGGAGTCAGAAACCAGACCTACTTCACTTTGCAGGGGTTCTCCCACCTCACCGCTGTTCAGGTGTTCCTCTTTGAGGGAATTCTGCTAATGTTCCTAATCACAATGACAGGGAACTTTCTTATCATCATAGTTGCAACCACTGACCCTGCCTTGCACACCCCCATGTATTATTTTCTCAAAAACCTGGCTTTACTTGAAATTTGCTTTACACTAAACAGTGCCCAAGATGCCTGTTGATTTGTTGTTTGAGAGAAAGGCCATCTCCTTTTCTGCCTGTGCCCTACAGCTTTATTTTGTCATATTCTTCATCACTTCTGAGTGTTTCCTCTTGGGTACTATGGCATATGACCGATATATGGCTATATGCCATCCGTTGCACTACACCATAACAATGAACAGGAGAATGTGTCTTCATATGGTCATAGCATGCTGGATTGCTGGTATTCCGCTTCCTGCAGGACTCACGGGGTGGCTATTTAGCTACCCTTTTTGTGGCTCAAAGGAGACTGAACATTTCTTTTGTGATACCACTCCTGTTTGGATCTGATCTGTTCAGACACATACTTATTTGAGCTTCCTGTGTTCGTTGCTACTGTTTTAATTGTTTTGATTCCATTTATCTTGATAGCAGCCTCTTACATCCAGATAATCCACACCATTCTCCAAATGCCATCTGCAGAAGGAAGACAAAGCTTTTTTCACCTGCATTTCTCACCTGGTGGTAGTGACACTGTTCTACTGCACAACTAGTTTGATACATTTAAAGCCAAAGTCCAGTCTCTTGGCAAACAGCAGGAAACTGGTGGCTCTTTCTTAGACAGTAGTAACCCCTATGCTGAACCCAATGATCTACAGCTTACAAAACAAAGAAGTAAAGAACGCTCTGAGGAAGACATCTAGGAGTTCTTTAGCAAGTTATCTCTGCCTAGATAGTCTCAGTGATTTTCTGAAAATTGTTCACACTTGAAAGGTTAAAAATCAATGAATTAGTGCATTCCTCAAAGTCTGTAATGGGTTTGGATATTTTAAGTTTTGGTGCAAAATGCTGAGAAATGCACATGATCTGTATAATGAACAAATGAATATATTTAATATAACTGTTCAAAAAATATTACAAAGCGTACAGAAATAAGCCATAAAATCTGTACTTTGACTACAAAATGTGTAAGCCTTTTTCTCTGCTTCACAAGGTTAGCTTTCAAGCATGTCTAAAACAAATCACTGTCATAAGAACACATGACTTCAGCATACATAAACCTAACCTGCAGCAAAATTCCAGGAAAGTCACAAAAAAAAGATTGTGCATATTTTCAGGACAAATATGCCAACAGATTTCTGGCATACTGGTATAGTTCATCCCATACTAATCAGTTCCTCCCACCAGAAGGTAAAGAGTAAGGAGAGAGATTCAGTTGACTGGATATAGGAATGGGATTCAGTTCCAGATTAGATTAGCCAGCTGTAGGCATCTATAAATAAGTCAACACCTACACATTCATCAAAGTCAATGACAACCTAGTCATTACAATCAGCAGCATTTAAGGAGTGAGCAACCAACTTGCTTTGGCAGCTTGAACACAGATAACTAGCGCTGCTGGAAATGTCCTACATCATCTTATTTTCGTTCCAGTGCAAAAAGGTTTGAGCTTCCCATAAGTCTGTGTTATATCTGACAAGCTAAATATAACAGATAACCCTGGGGACTGCAGGCTGCCAAGAATGTTTCCAGACACTTATATGGCAGCTTAGTCAAGGGGCGTGCACAGTGGTGTACCCAAAAGACCTCCAGCTGCCATACCAGAAGAGTGTCAGCAAACTGAATCCAAGGTCCATGGCCTTGTATCCACTATTTTTCTGGAGAGATGCACGTGATACATCTCCAGCTGTGTGTGGGTGATTAGGGATCCCACCACAAGATGCCACAGAATCACAGAATGGTTGAGATTGGAAGGGACCACTAGAGGTCATCTTGTCCAACACCCTTGCTAAAGCAAGGTCCCTAGAGCCATTTGCACAGGATCATGTCCATGTGGCTTTCAAATATCTCCAAGGAATTCCCACAGGCTGTCAGAAGTGAGTATTGCTCTTTACAACTCTTTGCAAACCAATGCCAGGAAGAAGAGCTCAAAACCAAATCTGAAAAATAAAATAGCAGACTCATTTGTGATGTATGGGAACATGGGTATGAAAAAAAAACAGTATTTCAGGATGCTGCAGTGGAGCGATGAAACATGAGACACCTCCAGGAAGACTTGTCTTAAAAGAGACTCCTGGAGAAGGAGGATTTCCCTGAGCCATCAGGCTGTGCCATGGGGAAAAGCCACCCACTACCAGTGGGAAGGCACTGCAAGGGCCTGAAGGACTGCTGGTTGGTGGACTCTTGGGCTGGAAACATACCCGATATGTTGAGTAGGTGAGTACATACACGTTTTCTGTGCCCTTGTCTCTGTGCTGCCTGGACAGTGTGAGGGAAAGGAGGGGAGAAGGTGCTGCAAAAAGCCAAAGACTGGCGGAAAAAAGAAAGCTTAGGAGAACAGAAATCATCTTTTGAGGTGGCTGCATAGGTAAGTAGGTGTCAGCGTGTGGAGAGTGGCCAGAACCATTTGGGGAGAAGTGAGGTTTAGGTATGGAACTGGCAGGGGCTTTTGGAGAGCAAAAGGCTTGGAGAAGGGAAACTTTTCATGAAAAGAGAAAAAACTGGGGAATTTACTTACATTTTAAACAGGAAATACAAGTCCTTTCACTTCATCAAATGCTTTTATGTTGTGTGCCCATCTTCTGTCAGTCTTGAAAAGCAAAAATTGCAAATACCTACTATATGTTGACTGAAATCTAAGCTGCCAATCCACCAAGTGGAGACAAAGGGAATGTGGGCAGTTTCCCATGGGGAAGAGGCAAGGCAAGCACTGCAACTCCAGGGGAAAGGGCTGCAGTAGCAGGAAGGTTTGCCCAGAAACCACAGTTCAGCAAAGCATAAAACACAACTCTTGAGACAGACCTGTTTGGGTGGAAGGGACCTTAAAGCTTATTTAGTCCCAATCCCCTGCTATGGGCAGGGACACCTTCCACTAGAGCAGGTTGCTCCAAGCCCCATCCAACCTGGCCTTGAACACTCCCAGGGACGAGGCAGCCACAGCTTCTCTGGGCACCCTGTGCCAGCGCCTCAGCACCCTCACAGGGAAGAGCTTCTGCCTAACAGCTCATCTCAGTCTCCCCTCTGGCAGGTTAAAGCCATTCCCCCTTGCCCTGTCCCTGTAGGCCCTCGGCAAAAGTGCCTCTCTAGCTTCCTCGTCAGCCCTTTTAAGTACTGGGAGATGGGGCTCTGTTCAGCTTTCAGCAGGACTGTTGCCGTCACTTTGCACCCAAAGCTAAACCAGTCTGATTCTGTGATTCTATGGAAAACATGTTTGCACAGAAAGTCAGCAACTGGTCAGTGTGCAAAACATGTACCTGACTGTGCAACCCAATAGTGTCACAAATAGGATCAAGAAAAATATACAAAATACAGCACCATCAGCACTGTTGCCACTTGCTGCACTGGAGGGGAAACTAAGGCTGCTGCTCACCAGAAGCTCAGTGCTTCTCACACCAGCTGCCTCCAGGGAGAGGGTCCCCCCACATGCTTTGTCTCAATCTTTCCCTTTTTTTTTTTTTTTTTTTTTCCTCTCCATAATAAACTTGGTTGTGGTTTCAGCCCAGCCGGCAACCCAGAACCACACAGCCGCTTGCTCACTCCCCCCTGCTTCCTCCCCCCACTCCCAGAGAGATGGGGAGGAGAATCAAAAGAATGTAACTCCCACAGGTTGAGATAAGAACAGTTCAGTAACCAAGGTATAACACAAACCACTACTGCTACCACCAGTAATAATAATGACAAGGGAAATAACAAGGGAAGAGAATACAACCTCTCACCACCTGCCAAACGATACCCAGCCTGACCCGAGCAGTGATCTACCCCTTTTGGGTAACTGCCCCCAGTTTATATACTGGGCATGATGTGCTGTGGTATGGAATACCTCTTTGGCTAGTTTGGGTCAGGTGTCCTGTCTCTGCTTCCTCCCAGCTTCCCCTCCTCCCTGGCAGAGCATGAGACTCACAAAGTCCTTGGTCAGGCTAAACATTTGAGCAGTAACTAAAAACATCGGTGTTATCAGCGCTGTTCCCAGGCTGAAAGTCAAAAACACAGCACTGCACCAGCTACTAAAACTGAGAAAAACAACTGCTGTTGCTGAACCCAGCCCAAACTTTTATTATTAGATCCAATGTATGCCACCAGCTGCAGACACTGCTCACAGCTCCTTGTGCTGCAAGCCCTTAGCAACACCAGTGGGATGCCCTGTTGGGTGCTGCCAAATCCAGAAGCCCAAGATGGCCAAGGCTGCCATGGCTCCATGTTCCCAGCTTCAGCCAGCAGCAAGGCTGAGCATGTAACCCCAGGAAGCACACACATATACACCTCAAAATGGTAGATGGACAAGTAGATAGATGATACACAGCCCTTTTCCTACCCTTATCCCTCTATTTTCCCACATCTGTGGCTCTCCAACCACCTTGACCCCTCCTTTTCCCCACCTTTGCTTCCTCCCCCTGAACATAGAATTATAGAATAGCTAGGGCTGGAAAGGACTTTTGGATTATCTAGTTCCAACCTCCTGCCATGGACAGGGACACCTCACACTAGACCATGGCAACCAAGACTCTGTCCAACTTGGCCTTGAACACTGCCAGGGATGGGGCATTTACCAGTTCTCTAGGCAACTTGTGCCTGCGCCTCGCCACTCTCACAGGGAAAAACTTCTGCCTTATATCTAACCTGAACTTCCCCTGTTTCGGTTTGAACCCATCACCCCTTGTCCTATCACTACAGTTCCTGATGAAGCGTCCCTCTCCAGCATCCTTGTAGGCCTCCTGCAGATACTGGAAGTTGCTCTCAGGTCTTCACACAGCTTCCCTTCTGCAGGCTGACCAGCCCCAACTTTCTCAGCCTATCTTCATATGGGAGGTGCTCCAGCCCCTGATCATCCTCATGTCCTCTCTGGACTTGCTCCAACAGCTCCATGTCCTTATGCTGAGGACACCAGAACAGCCCATAACACTTGTACAATCTCAAAATCCTGTTCCCCTGCATCCCATACTGTGTCACTTCACCCCTAGGCAGTCACCCCCTCAGTCCAAGAGGTGATCTGGAGAGCTGCCCCACTTGACCCATCATGATTAGTGCCACCTCTGGGCACATGGACAGCCCAAGGAGCAGCTGGGTCAGAGAATCCTTGGCACTGTGGAGGTTCCCTGGGTTCCTTCACTTCTCATCATTCCTCTGCTTCTCTTCATTCATGGAGATGAGCTTTTAATAACAACACTTAATGTTGTCTCATGGCGGGGGGTGGAGGGGCTCCTTGCTTGCCAGCCCTGGGGGATGCTCCTGGGGGGAAGCCTGCATCCACCAGCCCCAAATTATGCGCCCACGGAGGATGCCCTGTAACAGCCATCCCACAGAGACCTTTCCAATAGGAACAGTGTGCCTCCCCCAACACATCACTTCTTTCTGTCTCCTGCCATACCACTTCTTTCAGGTCTCCTTTCTCCTGCCACTGCAGCAATTCCAGGAAGAAACCAGACAGGAAAGACCAGCATTAGCACCTGTCCCTATCAGCCCTGGCCTCTCTTTCTCCTCTCTGTGCCAGCCCACATCCTATCCTGTTCCAGAGTGTCCCTTGCAGCAATCTCAGGAGACCCACAGCCCTCAGCACTGGAATTACCTTGGACCCTGCTAGCCCAGGACACTGAGGCTGAGGTGTCATGGTGGATTTCTCCTGCCCCAGGGGGCTGCATCCAGCCAGGCCCCAGCTGCTGCAGCTCAGTGCAACTCCACAGGAGCATCTTCTGCTCTGCAGGGCCTGGAGGAAACAAACATGAGGTTGTGAGAGGGGCCAGACATGGGGATGTGACTTTTAAGAGGGGTTGTCACGGATGCAGCTGGAGCTCAGGCACAGGATGCAGCTCTGGGGTGTCAGGATGGACCGTTCTTGAGCATGATAGTGATCCTTGAGTATCAACCTTCCATTCTTGGGCCTCCTTCCCAGGACCTTATCCCATTGGACTGTATCAAGCAGATGCCTAAAGAGGCCAAAGCCTGCTCTTCTGAAGTCCAGCATTGTGATCTTGACTTTTGCCCAGCTACCTCCCCTCAGGACCCTGAACACCATCTCATGGTCACCGCAGCCAAGGCTACATTTGGCCTTCACATCCCTCATGAGCCCTTCCTTGGTGGTGAGTATGAGATCCAGAAAAGCACCTCTCCTCATTAACTGCTATATCACTTAGAGAAGGAAGTTGTAATTGATGCTCTCCAGGAACCTCCTGGATTGCTTATGCCCTCTTGTGTTGTACTACCAGCATATATCAGGGTGCTTAAACTCTTCCCATGATGATCAGGGTCATGCTTCCAGTGAGACTGCTTTCAACTGTCTGTAGGCAGCTTCATCCACTTGTCGCTACAGCACCCCAGATCTGGGCCCAACAGCAAGTAGCACACTTCTCCTGACAAGTCAAGTCATACAATGCAGCAGGGGCTCATCCACAACTATCGCTTGGTGCTTCCTCCTTGCATGTTTTGAGCTGCTCTGCCCAGACAACTCATTTGAAAGCACACCCACCTCCTTCTCAGCTTTGAGGACAGCAAACCTGTTCCACTGCTGCAAGCCTTCAGGTGGAGCAGGAGCCTCCCTCTCAGTGGCAGAAGTCACCAGCTTCCGGCCCTTGCCTTCCCCGCAGTTTCTACTTACAATCTGCTACAGACTCTGCCTGTCACCCAACTACAGCTGAGGTCCACAGATCTTGAAGCGCAGGGTCTGAGAAGATACTGTCTTTCTGGTGCTCCCTGACACTGCTTACCCTGCTGACTTCCTCCTGTAACTGCTCCACATAGTAATGCAAGTATCCAACACCACCACCACACCTCCAGCAGCGAAGACCCTCTCTGCCAGCCTCAGGGGAAGGCCCCAGGCACTCTCAGACACACCCTGGGACTTGTAGGGTTTCATCCACCATCCAAAACCTGGGCTGAAAGCCTCTGCCCTGGCAGTGACAGCTGCTCCAACACCTGCTTGAGAATACACCTTGTGCTCTGCCACCATCACACCTGAGAAGATTTAGGTCCGTCTGAAGCAAGATGAGGCCCCCTTCTTTGCACCCTTTTGTGTCAGTTATCTGCACTCTCAATTCAGCTGCAGCTCAGCCAACTTGCCATTAATCCTATAGTCCACCCATACAGGCCCATCTCCACAGTTAGGCTGCAGGGTCATACCAGACCATACTGAAAAGCTTCCTTAAGTCAATGAAAGTTATTCTTACTGTTCTCACATCGTCCACCAATTTCTGCACACAGAAAGCAGACATGCTGGGTGTAGGGATTGGTGCATGGACGGGAGGTTGCCAGGAGGGACAGGAACCAGCTGACCCTGGGGAGGTGCTTAGGCAGCAGATATAAGGAATTCTAACTGCGCAATAAATCGTTGATGACCCGCATTCTGTGAATGCTCTATGTCTCAGCCCTAGTTCGGAGGGAACTAGTGCTTCCGTCCCTCACCACATGAGTAGCGAGAAACTACAAGTGGTGACCCCGACGTGATAGCGATGGATGTGAGCCACGTGGTACAGGTACTGGAGGCCCTCGTGCAGCAAGCTGGGTTGCCGAAGGCGATAAACTCGGGGCCAGTGGGCCACTGCATCCAATGGTTGCGAGGCTGGTGGGCAGTGGAGGCCCCCGTGGACGTATTAGTTACCTCCTGATGGGAATGGATCCGCCAAGAGCTTTTGGAAACGGTCTTGGCGGGCGAAAAGAAAGCAGGAGATCTAGGGGAGACGTGGGGTGCCATCGAGAAAGGTATCTCCAGGAGAGGAGCTGCTTCAGCGGCTGCGGGACACGGAGGCGCTGCGAGTGGAGGAGCGCGGGTGCAAGCGCGGGAGCTGTGGAGGAAAGTGCCCCGGGAGACGCGGCCGGAGCTCTTGGGCCACGTGGCCAAGCGGGCAGCGCTGGAGCTGCAGCGCGACTGCCAGAAACCGCGGCTGCGGCAACAGCAACAACGGCAGCAGCAAAAAACCGGGAAGTGGAGCGTTGTGAGCCCTGTTAACACTCCCCCTTTGTGCGACAGGGCAGGGAACAGGGGGGTTCCCCACAACGAGCGACAGCAACCCTCAAAGCCTACCCTGGGGGAATCCTCCCTACTAACAACATTGTCTTTATCCTTGGCTACCAGGCCGGAGTGTTCAGTTTGGTTTTGATTTTCTAGAAAAAAAAAAAAAAAAAAGTACCCTTATAGCCTTTTGAACACGGTGTGTGAGTGCTGTGGTGGGCTGTGGACTTGAAACCCCATATACAACTCGTTTGATAGTCTCTCTGTGATCCACATGTACTAGAAGTTGGCAAATATATATCCATGTATATCTATGTTTCTATTAGCCCTTGGAGATTTTTTATGGATATTGCTGACCACTTCTCCCGATGTAGGCTGGCCACCTGCATTGGAATGAGTGTGCTTTTTGGTCAGTGTAAAAGCCCAAGGCTCGTGCGATGTGGGGGGGGGCAGAGCCTCTGCGGGGACGCCCGCTGAAGTTGAGCCTGCAACCTCACACTGTGATGATGCTGCTTGGAGCTGATTTTTTGATTGTCTTCACAGGGTCCTTACTCCACGTTCTGTATGAGGGACTGTGTAGTGGGAGTAATGATTGTCTAGGTTTTGTGTTTCAAATATTGTAATTGTATGAAGTGTGCTTGTGGGATCCCATGCATGTGTGCGTGTGTGTGTGCTGAGGGCGGACAGTGTTCTGTGTATTTTTTGTTGTTGGGTTTGTGTAAAAGTTTTAATGGGTAGCAGATTAACATTTTGGACAAGAAAGGGTTAATGCAAAGTGCTGTTGCTGGCAGGTATTTATGGCTGCTGATAAGCAGGCAGGCAGCTGTAGCTTCACATTCCTTTCTCATCAGAATGCCTTTGAATCACTTTAACCGGCCTCCTTCTCAAGAGTTCATAGCGTGGGATAGGGGGGATGTTTGTGTCCTCCTACCTACAGGTCCATGGCAGCTGCCTGCAAAGTTTGCAAAGCCTTGCCATGAGCTGGACAGACAAGTGGAGGAACCCAATGCCTCAGCTATAGGAGCTGACAGTGAATACCCCGAGCAGAATGAGATAGAGGAAGAGAACAATAAATGATTACAGGACATCACTTGAGGGCAACTGAAAAGTAACAACTTGAATATGTGTGCTTGTAACGTAGCTATTATTAGAGGCTGTGATTTTGTGTATAAAACCACTTGCACTTACTAGCCAGTTGCTAATGAGAAACTATACCTTGTATTGTGTGCATTTGTTACTTGTAAAAGATGTTAGACCATGCAAATTTGCAGCAGCTGCTAGAAAATGCTAAGGCAAAAACTAGAAAGATTCTAATACGATGGTAGTGTTATAAAGCAGGTAATGGAACAAATTAAGAGGGTGGGAGAACTCCACTGGTAAGAAAGTTCTTTGGCTGGTTTCTTGCTGCCATCAGCATCTTCAACATGCTGTTGTAACCTGTAATAGTTACGCTGGTAATGTAAATCTGTGTATGCTTTGCCACAGTAGCAACTTGTTACTGGATGAAGCAAGTGAAACTCTGCATTGACAACGAGGTACAAGAACTGAGGTTGACCAAATGCCTGCTGCCACAGTCAAGGGCAAGACTGGGTTGGCCTCTGTGTTTGCCACCAAGAGCCTTTAGCTCTGCTGTTGGCTGCAACCCAGCAGGCGTGGAGCGATGGGGACACATGCCATGCCAGACCTGGATGGGAGGGGATGGCCTCCCCTGTTATCAGAGAGACATCCAGGAGAAAAAGGGCAGACCCAGCAGCCTGTGATTGACCTATGTTGAAGAAATATGGAAACATGCTAAGATCTTACACATGGTGTATGAGGATGGGCAAGCCTTTTGGCTGGACAATTTGTTAGGTGAATGGGGACTGACAGGTTGGCTGGTTGCTCTAGTAAAAGGTGGACTAATGGTGTTTATTGTCATTTTAACGATTTTGATTTTGTTGCTGTGTATTTTTAATGTATCCAACGAATGATTATGAGTGCTACAAAGCATGTTTGGCTTGTATAAAAAGAAGAAGGGGGAGATGTGGATGACTTTCTGGCAAAGAACGGCCATGTACCCAGATCAGCAAGTGCCTACGTGGAGTTCGACATGAACCAAGGAACAACAAAAGCTGAAGGAATCACAGCAAGATAAGAAGGAACTGACAAATGCTACTATGCTTGCACTAAGTGGGCTCTTGACTGATGTTGATAGTGTTCGTCATGCCACCTTACAAATAGGGCAGCAATCGACTTTTTATTGTTGGCACAGGGGCATGGTTGTGCTGAATTTGAGGGGATGTGCTGCATGAATTTGTCAGATCATTTGGAATCAATTTATAAGAGTATACAACAATTCAAAGAGGGAGTTAAATGGCTAACGAAAGATGATAGATGGAGTAACCATATTATGTGTGTTAGTTTTATTTGTATTAGTAGCAAGTTATATGTTGCGGTGTGTGATATCTATGGTTAAGAAAAATGTAACATCTGTCTGGTTTGCTCAAAAACAAAAAGAGGGAATTGTGGAGTGGCTAAGGGACAGTGGACATTTTGTGACCAACCCAGATGTCAGCCTTAGGAGATGGTGGTTATGAAGAATACAGCTGAACAATGGACATGTGAGCAATCCCAGCTGTTTGGTCTTAGCCAAACTCTGAGTTAAGTTGCAAGGCCTGAACTCAAGTTACTCAGGCTGCAAGGCCTACCCTTTGGTTACTAAAGGACAGTTATGTGCAGTAGAATAAGGAACTTAGCATTTGCTCAAGGCTAACAAGATGGGGGAGCGGGATGGTGAAACTGCAAGTTATGTGAGAAAGGTAGCAAATGGATAATTTTAGCGAGCTTGTTACCTGCTTCAAAAATGTGTGGACTGCACTTCGGAGCCAATCACAATCTATATTGGTTACATCTAGCCAATAGCAGTTCAATTTCTGGAAGCAGATACTCTAGCTACTGTAGCTACTGTGCTACGACAGTGGTCTGTGGACCCCATTAGCCATTGAGACTACGATGGAGTGTGCGCAAGTCCTTTTTCAGGCTTTGTCTGAGCGAGCTACTGAAATTTGCCCAAATCACTGTTAATAGTCATTCGCACATCCCTGGACTCCTAACTGAAGGTAACAATAGTGCAGACCGTGTTGCACAAGGTCTGCCAGTTCCTGACAGTTGTGCTCCAGTTTTTATGCGCTATTTACATGTCACGGTTGATACCTGTAGCAGTGTCATCTTGGCTACGGCACAACGCAAGCGAGACGCCAAAGGCAGCCATTTTGCATTGGCGCGAGGTCATGGCTATTATGGGAGGCCCCAGCCAGATCACGACCGACAACGGCCCAGCATATTCAAGTCAACTGGTGGCTTTGGTTTTACAACAGTGGGGCATTGAGCATAAGACTGGTTGTCCTCATAACAGCACTGGCCAAGCTATCGTCGAACGCGTGCACCGGACTTTGAAAGCTCGCCTCAGGTGTCTTGAGGCGGGGGAGTCTGTACCCAGAGGAGCTCCTGCAGTCTGTGTGCGCCGACTTTTACTTTCTGCTCTAACTAGTTTAAATCAATTCTCGCGTGGATCAAGTGAACAATCCCCGATGAGCTCGCACTTTGCCCCACCTCTAGACAAACCCTCGTATCCACAGGTACGGGTGAAAGATCTGGAAAAGGGTAAGATAGGTCCGTTTGCCCTACGTGCTCACGGGCGAGGCTATGCCTGTGTGGAGGGTGAAACTGGGCTACGCTGGGTACCGGCAAAATGGTTATTACCGTATTTGTAGTTGTGTCTGTAAGTTTGTATTTGAGCTATATTTCACAGGTGGTGATTGACCCTCGGCTGTATCTGGGAGAGAGTGATGGGAAGAGGTGTGAAACGACATCCATGGCCCTTATGTGTCCAGATGACTTCATTCACGGATCCAGTCACGACGTGCCTTACAAACTTTGTAGCCGGCCATTGAATACGACATCACTCAGGCCGGAAACACCTGCGTCTAGGTCCCTTTAGGCTGATGCTCTGTGTTTATTAGTATTAGGATGTTTGTTTCCTTCTTGTTTGATTATGTAATACGCACTGTGTGTGAATACTTAGTGGCACAAACCTTTATTACTTAGTTAATTAGAGTTATAAGTTGTTATCTGGAATAGCTGTTAAAACCCTGAGTTTTCTAGTCTTGAGGCGGGGGAGATGGAGGGATTGGTGCATGGACGGGAGGTTGCCAGGAGGGACAGGAACCAGCTGACCCTGGGGAGGTGCTTAGGCAGCAGATATAAGGAATTCTAACTGCGCAATAAATCGTTGATGACCCGCATTCCGTGAATGCTCTATGTCTCAGCCCTAGTTCGGAGGGAACCAGTGCTTCCGTCCCTCACCACACGAGTAGCGAGAAACTACAGCTGGGCACAGTGGAGAACCCCTTAGATCAAGGTGTTCCAAAGCAACAACAGCTCCAGGGTGCCTCAACTGCTGCAGATATAAAAGCATTCACTGAGCACTTGCATTCAGCTAGGTAGTTGAGAAAGGAGACCAGGACAGCTTGCCAGGAAAACTGGACATCAGGAAAGACGCAGCAGGCAGCAGGAGGATGTGGTGGAAGCTTGGAGACAGAGGGGTAGCTACACTGTAGGAGGCGTCCCAAGCTGAAGAGGGATAAATAAAAGAAACACAGGTATGGAACTAGTTAGAGAGGAGGCAATGAACATTCAGGTAAAAACATGTTTGTTAGGTACTTATTCTTAAGAAGGTCAATATACTGCATTGAGGTTTCAGTCACATCTCAAGTCTGCTCACACCTGCTCTAGGGATAAAAGCATCGATGATTGTTCTCAGAAAAAAAGCCCGCCCTTCAGCTGCTCTTTTTCACCAGCAAATTCAACTTACAGCTTCCCAGTGGAGCTCTGGAGGTTGTTTTGGGGGGAGTAGATACATTCTCTTACAAGATCAAAGCAGGAGATACCCATACCCTTGAAAAATTCTGATCTCCGCAGATGGCAAGGCTGGGATGATGCAGGGGTGGCCTTGGCTGAGGGACCAATGGGGCTTTCTTTACAAAAGTTGCATCTCTGTAAAAATGTATTTTAAAAAGGACAAAATGGTGCCCAGAGGGAAGAAAAGAAATATGGAAGAAACAATCCTGCTAACACTAAGAGCAAAGCAGAAGGAGTGACAGGATATGCTGCCAGCAGATTTCCCTGAAGCCCACGGAAGTAACAGGGCAGGCTGTCCCCTGCAGCGTGTGGAGAGAACTACACTGTAGCAGATATCCAGAGGGGCCCCTGCTAGAGCAAGGAGGTATTCCTGGAAGGAAGGGCAGTTCACGGAGAACACACACAGGTGCAGGTCTCTCCTGACTGCCATGTGCTGTGAACACAACCATCTTCCTCAACAACAGCCTCAGGCCTAGTCAGAGAGGGGGAAAAAAAATCAGACTAATCTGCAAGAGGAATCTATAAAGTAGGATTATCTGAGCATCATTAATACTGTGCACGAAAACTTGTGCAAAAGAGTACTGTACTCTTCAGCATTTTTTCCTTTGGTCAGGAAGAAATTTTAGCACATGTTGAATCAGGTTAGTAAGATCTCCTTTCAGTTTAGGCAACACCATCTATCCCTCACAAAGAATGGAGGCACTTGCTCCTAATTAGCAAAATGGATGCCACTAGCAACTCCTGAGCTAATCGAGGCCATAGCAGACAACTCCATTGCCTGCGTACACTCTGGAACAGTGATCAGCCACACTAAAGCTCTAACAAATCCACTTAACCTGTTTTAGTTACTTACATGTACCTTACACTGAGTGATGAAACTATTCTCTCCCTTATTCAGCATAATCTCCTGATTTAACCCGGCCCATTAGGCAAAGGGTTTTGTAATACTTTGTAAGTTAATAATCCCATTAGCATCATTGGAATGTTGTGCAATTATGCTATGTGATAGGTCAAACTGGTTTTCGGATTAAGGAGCTAAACCCCAAGTAAGCATGCATACGAAAGAACAGGACAAACCAGCTTAAGCACAAGAACACACCACCACCAGAGTCAGGTTTCCAGTGCAAACTGCCATCACTGCAGGGCTCAGTGACACTAACATACGATCTACCTCAGCACTATTCACCTCGTAATGCAGCCAACCAGACTTTCTGCTACTACAACAGCGTGAACATATCAAAATGGATTTTAGAGAAAGAGGCAGCAAGAAGCACTGGCCTATAAAATGCGTCATGACTTCTCTGGAGCAACTTGAGCACTACTTCAGGCTCTTTGTCCCACGTGCCTTCAGTCAATACCTAGCAGTCTGCAATGACAAAAGAAGTTTTGGAAATAAGAAACAACAGCTCCCTTCCATACATTACAAACCACATTTGTCAGGTTAACACACACAAAACAAGCAGTTTTACCAAATGGTTTATATACATTGCCAAGCATCAAAATACATCAGTTTCATAGGCCTTATTTAGGTACTGTTGCCTCCTCCAGTGTTCTTTCCAGAAGCTCCTGTTTTCTGCAGCCGGCTTGCACTGGGTTGCCGAGGCATCCTCTGGGCAGATCCTTCCCGGCTACTTCTTTCTGCTAGAACCTGGGTCCCGCTGACAGCAGAACTGCTTTTATTTCTCCCTGAATAAACAAACACATACATTAATTTTCAAGTCCCAATCCTACATGTCACCCAGACCACATGCCTTCAGAAATCATGCACAAGGCAAAATCGTATTAGATGTCACAAATGTATCCAATATCAAGCACTTTGATTCAGCTCAAGAGGTATCAGGGTCACAAAACCAAAACAAGTTGCAGTAGAAGCATTCTTAATTTTCATCAGGTTTAATCTGCAAAATAACCAGGTACTTCATTTTTTAAAACCTTGCTTTCATTTGGTGTAGGAACACCAGCACTGCAAACAGCACTTCAGGAAGAACATGAAGAATATCTAACACCTCAGGACTGGGGTAAGTAAACTGATGTGTCAGTGTCCACCAGTTTCTGAGGCCTGTAGTCACATTACTGGATCAGAAACCCTCCTCTTCATGTTATGCTGTAACCTGATGCGCAAGTATGGATTCCCTATAATTTTCTGGGGTTTCCAGGAGCTCAGACTCCTACACAGGACTTAGAAATTTTCTTACTGTGTTCAGAAGATAAGAATTATCCTTTTGTAGGCACAAATGACTATCCCTAAAATACAACGTGACAGCAGAGAGAAGCAATGGCTAGAAAGGTAGAAGATGAGGGAGGCAAGGAGCATGTAGCTCACCCTGCTCAATTCAGCCATAGGAGAGAGGAACAGACTAAGGTGTGCTTCAAACAAATGATAGGAGGGGATAAATGAGGAAGACTGACTTTTCCTGGCACTGGACAGAACTACTTTAGATGAGAAGTAAGACTCTCATTAAGAAAGACAGTAAAAATAAAAGGAACATGAGGCAAAATGGTCACAGCTTTTAGTAAGGGTAGCAAGCTCCAAGAGGCATCATGAAAAATTATTAACAGCAAAAAGGAAACAAAGCACAAGAATACAGTGAGCTGCAGTTACTGTAGTTACATGCATGCAATTAAATGAAGAGTGACATTTTAGCAATCGTTATCAGAGCAACTTCCAGAATACCAACAGCTACTCCACACACTGAAGTCTCCACAGTCATGGTTTGGAAATCATTATCTTGGATCATTTGTGCTACAGACAGCACACAGGCTGGAGCTATGTCTGTTTTACTTACCAAACCATCCTGTCTCCTTGGAGCAGCTGTCTGAGAACAGGACCCACATCAACAACACAACACCTTGCAGCACCAGAAAGACAACCCAAGAACTTCCAAGTAAGAGTATGTGGCCACTTCATATCTGTAAAATTTGACAGACTAGGGTAGCAAAATACGTTCACTTACCCCAGCCAAGTCATGTGCTCTTAAAAAAGTCCCTTTTGTAAGCCACACTGTGATCTGCCAGCAGTTATTACCCCAAACCAGCCAACCAGACTTACAATCTTTCTTTGCAGCTCAAGCACTTTAAGCAGTTTCACTAATGCGAGTATTGCCCATGAACACAAACTGCACAAAGGCAATACATTATCTCATGGTATGCGAGAGGAAAAACTGGCAGGAAAAAAAGCATTATAGTTCACCACAATGCTTTTAGCAACCCAGGACATCTCCACAGGTGAATGTCCTCCCTTTTCTCACATGCATCTCCCCAGTAAGAGTACAGGTCCTCAGACTGTGTACAACTCTAACCACCTGCACACATAAAACAACTGCAACATTAAGGACTACTAGTAGTCAGGCCCTTGGTCTTCTATCTAGCTGAAACAACTTGGGGAGAAAGAATCACTTTACTGAGCAGAAGATGCACTCAGACAAAGCACATGCCATCCATCCTCTTAGCCTCAAAATCACAGTAAAACAAAACAGTTACTTCAATAGCATAAAAATCAACTCTGTTTTTGGAAGCATGACCCATGAACCCATGCATGAGGACAGGCATGGTTTGCACAATTCTACCAGTTAAAACACTATCAGAGATAACAGATCCAATTAACACAAGGCACAAAAGCAGCTGAACATCCACAAACTGTGCAATTCAAGTACTACATATGAACAAAAGGATTCCACTGATATCTTCCTTGATGACACAAGATGTCCTATGTGTCTGACTGTCACAGAACAACTGCAGCCCAAATAGCTACAGATGCAAGAGACAAGCCAAAAGAGAGCCTAATCATATACCTCCTTCCCCAAAGATGACTCCAGAAGAAGCAGCTACGCGTTTATCTCCTCCAGAGCCAGGCATAGCTTGAGAAGAATGGGACATGCATGCAAACAGCGGCAGAAGTGTGCCCGACCTAACTCTGAGTGCTGGCTCTCCTATTTAAAAACAGCAGCACCCACTGCGATCAGGCTGCACACTGAACACAATCATGCTCATCACTTCAACAAAACCAAGACAAAAAAGCTACAGTCACCTCTAGAAGACCACCACAAGATACTGGGGTAGGAGTCTGCAAGGTGGCACACGGCAAGAAGACAAAGCCTTAAATAGCAGATGGAAGAAGCAGCACCTTCTTGTGTCAAGCAAGAGGCAAATAAAGACCGATCAGATTTAGGAAAGGAATCCCAACCCCAAATATGCTTTCAGAAGTGGAAATCTAAAGCTTTTCTTTTTCAGTCTCCTCTACTCAACCTACTGTTTTCCCCAGGGGATCCTTTCCTGCCTCTAAACAGTAACAGGGACTATAGATGTTCCTCCCACTGGCAAATTAAATAAATAAAGTGCTGTTGGTACATTTATTTATAACACAGTCAGACATATCAGGGCTGCAGCCATCTCAAAATATCTCCTGTCATGCATATTGGCAGTGACTATGGGCTAGAACAACTGCAGGGGTACTTTTACATTCTCAAAAATCCTACTTCCTGTTTCTGTCTCAGATTAGGGCTTTTGCTGGGCATAGTAAACGAACTGGCCTTTCTAGACAAGCTTTAGGTGTAAATAAGAAACGCCTTGTAAGAGCAAAGTCCCTCCTTTTCGCAATCACTATGTGTTACCTAGAGGCTTAAAGAGACACCTTTGCCTGATCACCCAAACTGTGCATAATGATGTGACTCACTTGAAATATCATCACCTCCTGACCATGGAAAAACCTGGGATACAGCTAGGCTTCACTTCCCAAAGTGGTCCCAAGTATGTGACTGTGGTTCATTATACTCAATTTTTTGCCAGACTGCCAGGTTTGCCCTGCAGAGTCTTGCTCTCATCTCTACATAAATATCACAATTAGCCCTCTTTTGCAATACATACTGGGAGGTTCTCAGATCTTCAAAGCTGCTGCGATATCCTGAACAGCTAATATACTCCCTCCAGAGCCAAAACATCACCCCTGCTACAGCAGTCTCCCTAACAGAGTAAAGTAGCAGGTGAGAAATCCAGCTGAATTGTTTTGAAACAGGGGAAGAGGAAGAAAAAAAAAATCCCAAAAAAGAAAAAGATGGTTTTCAAATGCACTTTCCAAATAAGTTAACTACTTTCCAAATAACTAAGACCTTAAATATGCATTAAGCAGAGGGTCATTATTGAAGCACACGTTATTCTCTTGCAAACTCTCATCTGAAGAGAAGGATTTGGAGAAAGAAGAGAATACAAAGTAAGAGGAGACCTACACAGGCCCACAAATCACCTGCACAGAACTTAGACTCTTCTCCAGCAAGCCTGTTTCTTCCAAACAGGTTTGGTATTCAACAGTTTCACTAGGTATCAGTACAGAAGTCCCACATCCTATTCAAGATACTGATGAGACTCCTTAGGTGCTCAAATATCTGTTTCATACATCAGGTAAGAATCCTCTGAGCAAGATGACTGAAGGTGGTTTAATATACAAAACAATTCCCCTCTTCCAGAGCAGAGGTCTGTATTAGTCTTATCAATCTGACAGTCCTTTTCCAAGGCAACTCTCTGAAATAATACTTCATTCTCATCTACACGATGGATGGATTCTCCTTTTACTCTAGCATCTGTGTTACTTTGGGATGCCGCCAACTTAGCCACCTATGAAGCGTTTGGTTTACTGAAGATAAGGCTTTTGTTCACCTCTCCTGCTCTTTTGAGTGACGGGTCCCTTCAAGGATACTCAGCAGAGCCACAGGAGCTCCTCTCTCATTCACTGATCAAGATGACATGCACTAGCCATTCCCCTACAAATCCTCACATCTTCCTGGTTGCTCCTCATTTTACTACTTTTCACCACCACACTTAGGATAGTGTTATCTCCTGAGACAAAATGAGGCTGAGTACCAGAGGAATGCAAAGCAGAGGAATGCATGGCAAGCAAGCAGTACCCAAGAGTGATGGCAGACACTGCGAGCCCATGCAGCGACAGTCATCATCCCAGAAGTCTGACCACAGCTAAAGATGGACAACACAGAGAAAGCGCAAGAAATAAGCGGTAAGAAGAAGATGAACAGAGAAGACTACAAAAACAAGGATGGCAAAAGGAACACACAGAGGACAAAGTTGGCAACAAGCTGCATAGTGCAGAGGGACGTTTAGAAAATAACTGCACAACAGCACTTAGAAAAGACCTTGATCATACCTAAGTATCTGCACAGGAAGAAAGTCGTTACAAATCCAGGGGCACAGGAGGACATATGATTCTCAAAAGCATATTCTTACACAGACAAGAAAAACACACCCTGCAAACGCTTCCCCGAGCCCATGACTTCCCCAAGCTCAGCGGCTTTTCCAACAGGCACCTAAATGCAACACAGAGTTTCTCGGGGTAGGAAAGCATTCTGACCCCTGTTATGCAGAACAAGAGGCTGCAATGGTTCCTCGGAGCCTTAAAATCCATAGACCAGGTGACAGGCCCACAATGGAGACAGAACTTTGAAAAGCTAAACAACACTTTTAGCACAAGAAATAAGCTGGTGCAAAGCTTTGGGATGTAAATGTATGGAAGACACTTGGGCTAGGACAAAACCAATGCCACCATCCCAGTGGGTATGCACACTTCTTCCTCACACCTAAATGCCCAAACCTTCTCTTCAAAATCAGCTTTTTCCCTCCCAAACAACTGTTGAGGGACCATTTGGAATGCAGCTTGCATTATGTTGTATCTGTATGCCAGATGGATCCTCCAGTACACAACACAGTAATTTGGAGCCAGTTATCATGAATTCAGTTACCAGCAAACACAGCTCCACGCAGAACACCATGGTTACATTCCATGGGAAGATGCAAAACAAAGTAATTCATACTAGACTCTCTGTTGCTTTAGCTGTAAAAACAGCTGACATAACTACCAGGGGCACCCCCGAACACCAATAATGTTGTTCAGAAATGCTGTAAGTCTTTTTTTAGCTGCTTTAAAAAACCTCCCTGCACCACGATGGGCTGCGAAGCCAAAGCAAGTATCGCATCATTAGTAGTAAAATTTGACCACAGCAGTCTTGGCTAATCTTTAGTGAGACCTGGATTACTTCAGCCACTTGTCTGTCTTCAACAAAGGAGAAAGCATAAGATAAAGAGTAGATACACAGAGCTGAAGGACACTGTGCAAAGCAACTTGGCAAGCTTACACAGGACAACCACTGTTTGGTTTTTTTTATCAGCACAAGGAGTTCTGGCTTTATCAGCACATACAAGTCTCAGCTACGCAGAGGGTGCATCTCCCATTTCCAAATGCCCAGTCCTGCATGGCAGCAGCACCATCTCTCTCTTGAATGGAAGCAGCATCTTCCTACAAGAGATGGCAGGGCCAAAAGCAGACACAGCTTCCCTGCAGCAGCTCCTTAAACGGAAAGGAGGAGAGGCAAGGCAAGGCAAGCCAAACACTCTTGCAGAACAGATCCAGCCCAGAGGACACCCCCAGTAACCCTAGTAGCACTTACCCAACTCCTTAATGACTGACTTGGACTGTGCTCAAAACTAGAAAGCTGACTGAGGAGACATTACTCCTCCTCTTCAATTTAAGCCAGCTGGTTGTTTCTTCAGCTGGAGGAAAGAAAATTACTCTGATAAAGATATGCTGATTTTAATGGAATCTTGATTTCAGGAACACACTTTTCCCCAAAGGCTATGGTAAAACAAGATCCCATATTGAACTACATAGTTCAAATCCTAATTCAGCCAAAGGGGTCCAGTAAAACAGACAAGACTGGCACTGATGGCCCAGTTCTGCTAAAGCAGAATATAATATAAAATAATATATAATTGATCATTATATATCATGATTATATATCATATATATATCAAATAATTGATCATTACCAATTTCCACAAATCAAGAGATCTCTCTGGACACCCATTTGTGCTCATGACCTTCTGCCAGGAGTCCTACATATCCTCCTCAGACCCTCCAGGCATATTGCTCCAAGTGTCTACATGGCACTGCAAAGTCGGACATAAGCTAGTCAAAATTTGCACAAAGCTGCAATTAAAGCTGCAGAAGCTTGTTCATTTGCACCAGATGCCTATCTTGGGTCAGGCCAGGGACTAAGCTAACACAGCCCCTCCTCTGACTAAATCACAGCAAGCACAGACACCTGCCTTCCATCTGAGAGGCTACAGAAACAGTCTCACTAGGACAGCTGGATGAAACATGCCCTCTTCTCAATATTAAGGAGATCTTACCAGTACTTCTTATACTCACAGGAATGAAGATGCAGGACTAAGGTTGTGACAGGCTGCTGCTGAGCTTATGTTCTGCTCAAAGAATTTTCTGAGGGAGTTACCTTTCCAATGGTGATTTTATTCACAAAGGAATTAGCTGATGTCAGTGGGTGCTGGGTGACAGCAAAGTCACTTGGGCTGATAAAAACTAGAAAGAGAAGTTTTCATTCAAAGTGAGTTATGGCTCCAATACAGCACAAGCTTCCGCAAAACAAAAACACACCAACATAGTTGGCGAAGACTAAACCTTCTGATAAGGCATGCAAGTGCTGCCCATCTGAATTTGGTCAGGACTGAGGGTGATGAGAGGGAAGAGGCCAAAGTGCCCCTTTATCACCACATTACTGAGCACCAGCTTGCAAAGGGAGCAAATGCAAGCTCAGCATTTGATGTTTCACCACGTCTGCAGTGAAACTGTGGCTTGATGGGCACAATCCTCCTGCCTCAGTAAGCTGTGTATGATCCAGTGATCTCAGTGCATCAGCTAGCCCTGAAGCATATTTTAACATTGTGAAATAAAGCAGCAACAGGAGATGCTGAAGGCCAAACTAATAATGTGAATATTTACTATAAGCAACACAGCTAACATCATCTTTCTCTAAACTTCACTACACTTTGCCCTTGGAGTGCTTCTGCTAGTGCACTTGAGAATATCAGCGTGTCAATTTTGAAAGGAAACTATGGAGAGGAAAGTCTGGCTGGACATACTAGGACTGAAATCTGACTTGGGCATCATCTTGGACCAGTAGATGCTCAGCTAAATACGCAGAATGAGCACCCTGGATTGACACAGGCTTTTCCTCTTGAGGAATTTAATGCTCATTAATAAGCAAGTTGCCATTACACCATTTCAAACCTGAGCCAGCCTACTACCAGCTAAAACTAGCTCATGGCGGTAGCCCAGTGCTAGGAAAAAGGCTCGTTTTTACAAGAAGTACCACACAAACAGCATACATGAGAGAATAAAAGCTACACCGGATTAACAGACATACAGGAGCAAAAAACCTTACCAAAGTTGTTTCACAGTTTGAGTGGCACATCACACTTGAAGCATCAACAAAGGAAAAGAAGAAGAGAGCAAAATTTCACAGCATCTTTGATTCGAAATCGGTGCTTTTCTGACATTCCTCTCAACCCAAACAGCACGCTGCTGTACCTCCTTCTTTTTGCTGGTGAAAAACGACTCAGCCAGGTGCCTTCTTTCTTGACAAAGGCGAATGTTTCTGTGGGGTCCTGGACACTTTATCCACACACTCCAATTCCCATCTGGGCTTTAGCAAACTTTCTCAGAGTCTCTGTATAGCTCCATGATGTAAGTCTCACCCACTTACCACATGGGAATTCATACCTAGAGCAGGAGGCTCTGCTGTTGTAAGGGTGCCTCAGAGTGTGGCATAATAGTTCCTATCCTAAAACTGACTGCTTATAGTTGGTCTTTCTTACCTTTCACCTTCACTTTCTTCAGAACTTACCACCAAACATACAAGCACAGCTATGAGAATAAACAGCCCATACCATCAAGGCAGCTTCAGCAGAGAGACTAAGCAGTAGTACACTACAATGACTGGGAAACCTTACTTTCCCCCCACACTACCCCAGTTATCTTGCTGACAATGCTTTCCTTTTTTGCCCCATTCTCTGTCTTCCCAGCTGACAGTTCGTTTCTAAAGCTTTGCCTCAAAATTCATCATGGGGCAACAGAGACCCATCAGCTACAACAGTTTTCACCCTGAAACAGGGAGAGCAAGGAAGAACACGACATGACAATACAATTCGACTCGACCTCATCCATTTCTAGGCTCCTGCTGGGTGAGACATTACTGGTAGAGCAGCAAGCCTTCAGCATGAAATTTTGTTCTTGACAACCACAGACTACGATCACAAAACCTTTCTGTTTTGGCCACTGCCCCTTTCTACTGTTTTTGAATACAAGACAAACAAGAGCCTTTTTGCAGTGAATTTAAGCTTAGTGACGGGCTTATTTTAGTTACCTCTTTTCAAACCTTTTGGAAGTAATCCACAGAGGTTGTAAGCTACCAGCCAAAAGTCACTTCAGGAAGTTCAGCGGGGTCAGTAAAAGTTTTATTAGAACTGGTTTGAAATAAGATAAATATATATGGCTCAGCTTTAGGGCTACATCTGCGACTGTAATTGTCTTCCATGATTGCCTTAATCTCGATGGACATTCACAAGCAGTTGCTATTTCAGCCAACAATCCCCACAGAGCCACCCATTTCACGTTCCCACCAAAAGAAACCTCTGGAGAAGCTGCAGAAGCCACTGTGCTGTACAAGGATGGAGCAGAGGAAGCATCACCGCTCCTTTCATTTTCTGAGGATTCCTAATGGACCAGAAACTCCTCTTTTTTGATTTGGTGGGGTTTGATTTTTTTTTTTCTGGTTTTGCATTAGATACAAACAAAGCAGCATTGTATAACACTGTGCACTAAAGGTTTTTTTTTGTTGCTGCTAAAGTCATGGAGGCCTAGGCAGGAAGCTACAAAACGAAGCACAAGTAACGGCAGCAACCTCTCCCCGGCCACACCGTACAGCTCCTCCACACCCGGCCCCCTGTGCTGCTACAAAAAATAAAAACTCAGACCAAAGGGTGCGCGCAAAGTCCCCGCCGGGCCCGGCCCCGCGGTTCACATCGAACGGGGACCCCGGGGGCCGGACGAGCCTCCCCGCGGGCCCGGCCGCCTGGCCCGCGGACCCCTCCCCGCGGCGGGACGGGCGGCGCGGGCGGCGGGAGGCGAGGGGAGGCCGACGGGCAGTGAACAGGCGGTGGGGGGGCCACGGGAGAGGGGCGGGCGGGCCCCGAGCCGCGACGGCCGCAGAGCAGAGGGGGAGGCCCGGCCGTCCTCTGGGGGCTCTGCGCAAGGAGACATGGGGTCAGGGCCCGCCGTCGTCCCACAACCCGCCGCCAGGCCCTCCCCGCTGCCTACCTCGCGTGTCGGCGGGGAGCGGCGCGGGCGCGGAGGGAGGGCAGCCCTCGGGTCCCGGCGGCAACCGCTGTCCAGCGCACATGGACTTCAGCACCTGAAAGACGGCGAGCGGCGCCACGTTCATGCGCAGCAGGTCCAGCAGCACCCTAAGGCGACAGCGGCCAGCGGAGCAAAGGTCAGCAGAGACAGCGGCCACCGAGAGCACCGGCGGCCGCCCCTCCGCTCACCGGAACACCTCCGGGTCCAGCCCGCTACCCGCCGCCTGCGCTAGCTCGAACAACTCCGCCTCCTCCGCGCTCAGCAGCTGCTTCCGCCGCAACCGCGCCTCCGCCATAGCCGTGACCGCCGCCATACCCCCCCACTGCCTCCAACGCGGCAGCGCCTCACGCCGGCCCCGCCCCTCACGGACTCACCGCGAGCGTCCCCCAGCTGCGAGACCCGAGCCCGGCGCGGCCCGGCCCGGCGACTCCCGCCAGCGCCCGGCAGGTGGCAGCCGCGCTCCGGCCGCAGCCGGGGGTGCTTGGCGGCGTCCGGGGCTCCTTCATCCTCCCGCTCCCTCCAGGGCTCCTTTGCTCCCCCCAACCCCTGCAGCTGCCGGCTCCTCAGGCCAGTAGCACACCGCTCATGGTGATTTCACAGAAGCAGAATCCCAGCCTGGTTTGGGTTGAAGGGACCTCAAAGCTCATCCAGTTCCAACCCCTGCCACGGGCAGGGACCCCTTCCACTGGAGCAGCTTGCTCCAAGCCCCTGTGTCCAACCTGGCCTTGAACACTGCCAGGGATGGGGCAGCCACAGCTTCTCTGGGCACCCTGTGCCAGCGCCTCAGCACCCTCACAGGGAAGAACTTCTGCCTAAGAGCTCATCTCAGTCTCCCCTCTGGCAGGTTAAAGCCATTCCCCTTGGCCTGTCCCTACAGGCCCTTGGCCCAAGCCCCTCTCCAGGTTTCCTGCAGCCCCTTTAGGCACTGGAGCTGCTCTAAGGTCTCCCCTTCAGGAGCCTTCTCTTCTCCAGGCTGACCCAGCCCAGCTCTCTCAGCCTGGCTCCAGAGCAGAGCTGCTCCAGCCCTCACAGCATCTCTGTGGCCTCCTTTGCACTCGCTCCAGCAGCTCCACGTCCCTCTTGTTCTGCTGCCCCAGAGCTGGATCGGGACTGCAGAGGGGGTCTCCCCAGAGCGAAGCAGAGGAGGAGAATCCTCTCCCATGAGGCTCTGGGTCATGAGTGGCAGATCGAGGGAGGAATAGCTCTGCTGCTCCCATGTGCAGCCCAGCACACAGGGGGTTTCTGGGCTCAAGAGCATACTGAGTCCAGGTCATGGGGAGCTTCTCTTCACCCAGCACCCCCAAGTCCTTCTCCTCAGGGCTGCTCCATCCAGTCTGTGCCCAGCCTGTGTTTGTGCTTGGTATTGCCCTGATCCAAGTTCAGGACCTTGCACTTGGCCCTTCTAGGCGTCTTCCCCAGGCTTCCCTTCAAATTCACTGTGGGCTGCACTACTGCGTGTGTCCCTCTCCCAAGCGTACATGCTCTCGCTCACTGGAAGGGGCCCCTTGGTAGCCTCCCCTACCTCACTGTTTAGTTAAGCCAACCTCCTTTCTCAAAGCAGACATCTGCCCTGGACCTCCAAACTGGAGTCTCCGGGCATTCCCCATAAGGCTGAGGTTGTGGCTCCCCCACCCCTAACCTGCTCCACCTTCTTTTCTACAAGCAGTCACATTTGTAGCTGGGTGAAACTGGTGTTTATTCCTACAGGAACAGACACGCCAAGTACATGGTGGAGAAGGCCATACAGAAGGATCATGAGCTTCTCTATATGACCTGTTTGTGGGGACGTGACACCCTTACCCCCTTGCTGTATTTCTTCTTGCATTTTTCCCACTGAAAGACAAGCAGCTGGTTGTCCTCATTGCTGTGGTTATGCGTGTGTCTTCTTGTGTGACCATCCTCTGCCCCCAAGTGATCCGGACCATGCATCATGGGGGCCAACTCTGAATGCTGGTGTTAATTTGTCTGAGGACAGGGAAGGGAGCTAGTGAGAGGCAGTGGGAGCACTTTGTGCAGCAGATTTGGATACAGAGAAGCCATATGGGAGCTGGGAGCTGACCTTCGTGGAGCTACACACAGGTAATCACCCATGTTCACACACCCAACTATCCACCTCTTCCAGGCTCTATGTGCTTCAGTTTCCAAGCCAGCAGAGAGCATATGGCATTGTGTGGAGAAGAAAATTGGAAATTTGTGTCTTGGGTCGCACCATGGTGAGGAGACAGCAAGCCAGCACTGAAATTCCTCTATCTAAATGGAAATCAGAAGCATCTCTGCCATCAGGGAGGGATCACCTGTCCCCACTCCTCCAGTCACAGCACACAGAGACCACAGACAGACCTACTGTGCTTCTGAATAGGTAGCACAGCAGGGCGGTCACGATGCAAGGATGCACATCCCCAGTGACACCATGAGACCCTGTCCCATCCCTGCTTCAAAAGAAATGATGCCACTCCACACCCGAGCAACCCATGAGTGTGTCAAAATCATCTCCTGCTACAGGGAAACCCAACCTTGTGTCCTGACAGGCATTCATACTTGCTAACAGACAGACATTTACTGCAGCTGCCAAGACAGAATGAGAAGTATAATGATAAAAGAAGGATCCTGCTGCTAATGGCCCGTAGCAGGAACAGGCCAGCAGGGGCAATTGCCCAATGCTGACACGGGGAACAGCTGCTACCAGTGTGTATTACCATGCTGTCTGTAGGGCTGACAATGCCAGAGCCACAAAGCCTGAGGTCGCCCTGAATGATGGATTTTCATTGGGACTGTCAGCTGAGTGGGGCACTGTGGGGTCTGTGATGCACAGGGGCCTGAGCAACATCTCTGTGTTTGCTCTCTTGCTTGCTCTGGTATATGGTGTGCTGCTTCCTTCAAGACTGGCTGGAAGTCAAACTCAAGGGCAAGAGCCCTCACCAGGTAGGCAATGCACTCTCCAGCCCTTCCTGGCACCACCTACACCACTTCCCCCAGCCTGTGGCATCTGGGAGCTCAGCTACAAGTCACAGCAGAAAAAAGCAAGATGGTTTTTAGCTCAGCCTGTCTGGGGAAACAAACAAGCAAGCAATAAAAAAACCAAACCAACAAACAAAGAAAACAAACAAACAAACAAAAAAAGTCCACCACACACACACAAAAATACCAATCAAACCAACCTAACAACCAACCAACCAGAAAAAAGAAAAAAAAAACAAACCAGGAATTACCTTCCTTACAAGAAGCTGAAGCTGTCTCAGCTTGTACTTCCTTCTTCCCAGCCCCAGCTAACTCCAGCGGGCAGCTTTCTGGTCACCAACATCACAAACACAGCTGTAGACCTTCCCAGGGCAAGGAATGGGAGACTCTGCCTCTCCCATGCTTCCTTCACAGGCCAACACAGCCCATGGCTGTGAGTCACAACTTCCTCACTTTCTTGATGCCTGGATGGGCACATTCTGCAACTTTGAGCGACAATACTCTTCTCTGGACTACCTCTGAAGCATTTATGGGGGCTCTGATATCCCAGTTTTCCCCTTTTGATCTCTCAAGCCAACAGGTCAATGAAGGAAGTCATTGGGATCCCATAAACATCCCCTAAGAAGACTTCAGCAACAGGAGGTGTGCTGGGGACTCTGGCTTAAATGACATTCAGCAAGACACTGGGTCTTGCCGCCCACCAGAGACACTCTCCTTTACCTTTGGCAGGACACCTGGTTACCACACAGCCGACAGTTTCCAGAGCGGGACATGAGCCAGGATAGCGCAGGATGGAGGTGCCAGGCTGCACCTCAGCCCCTGTAAGACATGGTTACAAGAGGCGCTGAGCAGATGGGGGCAGAGGAGGCTCTGACAGCCTGCGCATGTGGAAGGAAAAGGGAATTGAGTGCAGCACAAAGCCTGCAATCTTTACCACACATTACCAGCTAGAGTTGCAAGTTGCTTTGATGTCAGGACATGATGCTGGTGTCTTGCACACATGCAGAAAGCATGTGCCTGTCCAGAGGCTGCAAGGCACCTGTGTGGGAAGGAAGCTAATGCTTGAACCAAAATTAGGGTGCCACAAGCACATGGAAACTACGCTATGCCACATGGAGTGCCCACCCACTGCACACACAGTAGATCCAAGAGGCAAATCAGGCAGACTATTCCCCTTGGAGAAGGGCAGTGGCATGTATGAATAATGACTTAAGGCACTCTAGACAGGGGCAAAGAGATGCAAAAGCCTTCCCTGATAATCAGGACATGTGTGCATGGTCAGAGAGAACACACTAAAACCAGACGTGCTGTGAATTTGCAGAGAGGTAATCCTTAATGCGAGCAGTAGATCAGGACACTGTGCATGCACAGAGAGGCTGTAATGCTGCATAAGGGCAGTAAATCACAGTGCAGTGTACATGTGCAGCAAGTCTATCCCGTACAGGAGCAGTGAGAGAGGACACGTGCAGGGAGCCCATTGATCCCGCACAGGCAAAGGTAAGGACTTGCAGTGCACTGCCATTTAATGGAGAACAATTCAGCATGCATACATTTATCCTGGAAATTAAGAGAAAGACTTGTAGCTGTGCAGGTCATCAAGCTGAGTAAGATGTGAAGGACAGAGAATGCCTGAGGCACAACCACCATCTGGACATACTTTGAATGCATGAGATGAGGGTCAACCAGGAGGCGCTGCAGGAGATTGGAGAGAAAAGGACCAAGGTCACCTCACTGTGAAAGGACAAGATTTAGGATAACCTGAATATGGCTCAAACAGCAAACAAATGCAGCAAGTGTGCCTTCCACATCCAAGAAAGTGAAAAGAGATAGTAAAACATATCTAGACATTCATACCTTTAAAAGGGTGTTTTGAAGGAGACCCAGCTTCAAGATACAAGGGGAAATGGAAACAGAATTTATCACAGATACCTTGTCTCAGTGTAACATAATGATTTTACTTTGATAATTAACTTAGACAAGGTGATGCAATGTATTTAGGCTGGTTAGGTTTAAGGAAAAAGTTTTATTTCTACCCAATACAAACAGTCTCCAATGCTGGAAGTCAGAGGTATGGATACAGCAGAGGAGGAACCAGCTAATCAAGTAAATGATGGGTTGTGTCTCTCAGCTCTCTCTAGCACGGTTCCTCCACCCTAGTCTTGGGATGACCCCACTAATGTTAATAGCAAGCAGTGCAGGGCTGGAAGTGTGGAGTTGTCATGCCTGACATGCATTTTCAGGAGGGAAACAGACACATTATTATGAAGGCACTGGGAAGATCTCACCCAGAAGATCTGCCCAAGCACGCTGCTCTGGAGATGTGCTTGCAAAATTGTGCAAGGAAAAGGAGAGAACTGCTTGCAAGTGTAGACTGAAAATCTGGTGGAGGCATGGATGTTTTGGGACAATTTTCAAACAGGGTAACACGAGCAAGTAACTGGTTTAAGACAATCCTGGGGTGGTCACTGAGTTAAGGACTGAAACTTGCCCCTTCTGCCAAACATATTGCTCTTTACAAGATTTAAAAGGAGGCATGCAGTTGGTCCGTGTGTGTGCCACATGCATGTGTGTGCTCTGTATATGCTGCACTGCACATTTTGCTGGTAGCCTGCAGGGATCAGGAACCAATTTCTCTCCTCTGCTATAAACTTTGGCAGCTGAACTGTTGGGTTATTTAATCCTTCTGCAGATTGCTGTGGTTGGAAACAGAATAGAGGGCGCTCTGTTTTCAGTGATATACAAGCAACTTAGGCATCACTGCTATGGCTGGGGTTTCAAACCGCTAGGCATGGGCTCAAGGGAACTTCCAGGGCAGAGAGGCAGTAAGGGTGCATGGATCAGAGGGTTTTACCCAGTCTCACGCGGATCAGTTACTGGTGATGTTCTCCAGCCTACGTGGTGTTCAGGAGCCTTGATGAATGTGCTAGGGTGGGTGATTAGGCTGATGATGCTAAGCAAAGTGATTCATTTCCAGAATGAAAATGCGAGAGACATGAGGGACAGAGTTTCAGCAAACACATCCCAGCTTCCAAGGAGGGTAAGCTCAAATTCTGCCCTGAATCAGCCTTTCACCCCTCTTGGTTGCCTTCTGGCAAGACTACGTTTTTCAGCCAGTGAAGTTCTGTGCAGGAGTAAGCGGAACCCCAAGCTGGCCCACAACCAGGCAAAGCAGCACAGGGCTAAGGGGCCACGCCAGCCCAGCCTTCACCGCCATGCGAGAGCATGCTCCCAGCAGTGCTAATCCAATTATGAAACAAACTTCCTTCCTTCATCACCAGGGCCTGCAGAATACTAAAACAGCTCTCAATTGTGGAAGGCTTAGCAAGGGATTAGAGATCAACCGATGAATGGCAAAGCTCTTTTGCTTGCAGGGAGGAGAGACAGGGAACAGAGGCAGCTG
The DNA here is from genome assembly GCF_963264785.1 of Psittacula echo. Classification (NCBI taxonomy): domain Eukaryota; kingdom Metazoa; phylum Chordata; class Aves; order Psittaciformes; family Psittacidae; genus Psittacula; species Psittacula echo. Next base: position 483,361 of record NC_137741.1, read on the forward strand.
GGGGGACATGGGGGATTTCTAGGACAAGTGGATTGGGAATTGCTACAGACAAAGGTCTCTGGTTCTTTTCATGTTCCCAGCAGGATTAACGTCTAAGCCACATCAGGTTGCTCTGGACCCTGTCTGTCCTGGGGGACATGACATGTTCTCATGAATTGGAATCCCACCCATCCCCTCTCTAGCCCTGTCACACAGCTGCCCCCAACCACCCCATTCCTGAACATCACCCCAGTTATGGGATGGCAAACATAGCACTAAAACACCCTTGCAGGAGAGATTCAATTCAAATTTTCTGGGGAGCTCCTGATCAGTGCCCATTGCAAACAGAAGATGAACCAGCCAGACCCAGAGTCATATACTTTATGTGGAAAACTCAAAATGACACCTCCTGGATCCAAACAGGACCCATGACCTGCTCGGATCTGCCCCATGAGGTCTATCCCCTGACCCAGTGTCAGGACTGGCTCTTTGCTATGGCTCTGCATCCTGCACCTTGCTCCTACATCTTTCTTGTTGGACCTCCCGCATCACATGAGGGCCCTCATGGAGCTGAAGGCTCCACTCGGCTGGAGGCATTGCCCTCAGGTTGCAGTGAATTTGCAGCCCTCTATCCCTGGTGTCCAGTCTCCCCTAGTAATGCTATGAAGAGGGGAACAACCCTAGCTAGGCTTAGGGCAGTTCTGCTTCTCAAAAAAAAAACCTCTTGACACTGGTCAACACTAACACTGCTTGGAGCAGGAAGGTAGACTAGAGACCTCCTAAGGTCCCTTCCAGCCCAAGTTATCATATGAGTGTAACCAGGTCAAAGGAAGTGGTTATTTCCCTTTATTTGGCACTTGTGAGGTCACATCTGGATACTGTGTCCAGTTCTGGACCCCACATACAATAAGAGAGTCCTGCAGAGGGCCACTAGGATAGCCAGGGCTGGACAACGTGTTGTACGAGGAGAAGAAAGGAGTGAGAAGGGTTGTAACTGCCACAGCAAGGATTGAGAGCTGCTTAGCTGAATCACTTGGACATAAAGCCCAGCTCCAGAGCAGTGACTGTTTCTGGAGAGGTGATGAAATGCACGCAGATCTCATGCCTCTTAGTGCTCGGCCTGGATGTCCCTGAGGTGGAGCTAGAGTGCTTGGACAGAATTTCCCTGTAAAGCCGTGAGCGCACTGATACAACCAGCACTGGCTGCTAGGCAGTTTGCTCACTACCCCAGTTTCTCCAGAGAAAGAAACAGAATATGGGGAGGCTCTCATGTGCCTATGTTCCCCAGCTGCATGGACTCAAGAAGCTTCTGCTTTCCCAGCTGCGGCCACAGAGAAGGCAGAGTATCCCCCAAGATGAGATCTGTGCTGGAGTCATCAGGGCACAGCAAGGCTGCTAAGAGCCCTTGAAACCTTTAAATGCAGCAAGGGTATCCAAGAGCATCACTGAAGACTTCTGCATCTCTGGCCCTTTCTGCAGGCTCTGGTGTGGCACTGCCAGGACAAAAACCCTCCAGTGTTGCCTCCGTCCCTGCCGGACAAGATGCCTCCCTGGGATGGAGAGAGGCAGCCAAGCAGGGCTGTAAGGAGACACCGGGCGCCTGATGAGCTCAAACTGCTGCCTTTTAAGGAGCGGCAGAGGCTGAGGTATCCTGGAACAAATCACCAGTTTCTGCATGCTCCAAACCACAGTGTGCGCTCACAGACCATGCTGGCCGTGCCCAGTGGTCCCCACAGCAGCTCAAAGCCATGCTGGGCAGTCTGGGCAGCGATCTCTGGCTACAGATTGAGCTGGAAAACCCTGGAGCCCTGGACAGTAAGTAGAACGGGGACCCATGCAAGGTCCCCATGGCCCCATTGACCACCTCCACCCCCCTCAGCAGGACCAGCTTTTTTCTGGAAACAGGCAGTGGGGAGGATGATGCTTTTTCACAAAGCCCTCATCAAACCACTGCTGATGCATCATCACCAATGCCCCAAGCACTTTGCTCCGCTGATGCAAAAGGTTTTGCTGGTCCAGCAGCAAATTTGCTGTTGTCATTCTCTCTGCTGAGCACAGCAGGACCACTAAGTGATTGGAGGAGAAAGGGAACACACTGCAGGGGAGCAACAGTGAGACTGAGCTTAGTCTGAAGCATGGATGGAGGAAACGTGTGTAGGTACAGCAGCAAGCAACACCAGGAACAAGGTTAAAAGGCAAGGTATGCATTAAATGCTACAGAGCATCACACATAGCTTCAGTCAAATGAAGAAAAGGAGCAAGCTAGCCCAAAGACAAGGTATCAGGAAGACAAAGAACAAGACTGGGGCCAGTAAATACCCAGAGGAGGAGAACAGGAGACCTGTGAATTCAGGGACTTTGCCTAAGGCTTATGAAGGGTGAAGGAAAACAAGGAGGCAGAAAGATCCCAAAAAGCACCCCCTTCTACAAGAAATAATGGGCAAGTCCACTTTGCTGCCCACAGAGTGTCCCAAAGACATAGCAAGGACGTGACCACCAGCTTCCCATGTTCCCCGTGTTACAGATGAGTGAGCTGGCTGGATCGCTCAGGCACACGGGTTTCAAGACCCATGTGTGCAAAAGTGAAGGAAAAAGCAATTCACTTCAAGCTTTTATATAATAAAATCCCCCTTCCCACCGTTTTGACACACCAACCCCCCACTTGGGGTAGTGGGATGCATGGAGCAGGAGATGAGCATGCACCACTTTATTAGGCAGCAGTGCTGCACGCCTAGCCGAGAGCGGTCACTATGTACATTTGGCAAAGGATGGTGGAGAGTGCCGAGCACAGTGCGGGGAGTGGAAGGGACAGCCTGCCCAGCTTGCCATGCCTCGCTATTCCCAGCAGGCTTGTCCCTGCCAGCCTTCTGTGCCTGCTGGCACAGACATTCTGTCTCCCATGGGTAGAGCCAGGCACCCTCACAGTGGCACCTCAGGCCTGCTACCAGTTGATTTCTCTCCCTTTTCCCACACATAACCCCCCTCCTTTGCCTTTCCAAGGCCCCAGCTCCAGTCCTAATGTCCTGAGCTCTGCCTGGAGGTAGGCAAGGGCAGCGGGCAGCCAGCAAGCCCCTCTCAGCTCCTCAGGCAGGGGTTCCCCCCTGCGCCATCCCAGCCAGCAAACCAGCGTGCAAGAGCCCCCCACGGGAGCAGGACGAAGGGTCCAGCTGCAGCAATCCCCAACAGTGCTGGCTGTGCCCAGCAAGCTGCTTCTGAGCTGCCGGTCCAGAGCTGGTGGTCAGTGTGACTGCACTCGGCCCTGCAGATGGACCAGTTTCAGATGCACCCAGCCTGGAGCCTGGTTTGTGGATGGAGAGTGCTATAGGGTACGGATAGCCACCGGGTAGAGCAAGGACATGTGCTCAGCCCCCTTGATGGGCAGCTTGCGGCTCGCATAGTGATGAATGATCTCTGGCACACTGTCGAAGGGTGGGCTGTGCTGACCCAGCACATACTTGTTCTCTTGGGTCCGAGACAGTTTCATGTGCATGAAGCCCTGGCTGCTCCTGCAAGGAGAAATGAAGGCAGGGTTAGGGGTGTAGCTGGCCTCAGCCTCCCATCAACTCCTGACATCTCCCCCTCCCTGAAACAGGCAACCCAACCATGGCCCTGCCCACACCATCCTGCCCTTGCCCAACCCCACACAAAGCCCACAACATGAGGGAGAGGTCACAGCTGTGTGCCCCCAAGGGAGCATGGCCATGCAGAGGGGTGTGAGGGGTTGATCCAGGGACAAGGACAGTGCCAAGGCTGGAGGGGGTAGGCATGTGGAGGCAGGAGCAGCTGGGACTCTTGCTGCAGGGTGTCATAGAGCAGCAGCTTTTGCCCCTCGCATGTGGCAAAGCCCCTTTTGCAACTGCCAAGGCTCACACGGGAGGACTTCAGCTCACCTATCTCCAGCCTCACCATGGCAAAGCAGGATTCTCTCCTTCAGCCCACAGCATGTTGGTCCCCATCCCCCTCAATGCCAACACTGAGGACTCCATAGAACCCACTCAGTGTAGTGAGGCCATTTCCTGGCACAGCACGGGCACTGAGCCATATGAGGCTGCGCTGTCAGATCCTGCCATGAGCACTGATTCCAAGTGACGGGCTAATGGCCCTGTTGCTATTAATTTGCGTCTCTGAGGAGAGCCACAGCCTGTCTGCAGTGTCTGGAATGCACATTAAGGCAATATATTGATGACTTAAAAGCAGACAGGACCTCATCAGCAATGCTGAGCAGCCTCCAGTGCTGTGCAGGCCAGTCCCTTCCCCCCAGCTGGAGTCGGTACCCGTAATGGACAGCCCGGCTGCATTAACAGAATGGGTTTGCAATCCATTTAGAGCTGAGAGGCAAGGAGCCAGCCCCACAGGAGGGCAGAGCCGCAGCCCCTTGCCAGGAGCCAAGGAAAAGCGATAGCTAGCCGCATCCTGCATCCCAGTGGCAGGGTGCAGGGAGGAGCTGCGGGGCTGCCCCATGCATGGCACCTGTGAAGGTGCACCTGCACACACACATGTGGTCGCAGCGCTAACACGTGGAGCTGCCCATGAATGCTGCCCTCAGCACTGCACCATCTCCAGGGAGACCCAGCCCTTGCCTGTGCTGGCAGGTGAGAGGGGTGCGGGAGCCTGGTGCTGGGTCAGTGCAGGTCTGGAGCCGGAGCACTGCCACATGGATCCACAAAGAGGTGATGCTGGTTATATTTCATCCAGAGGTCTTTGTCACAAGCTCAGGGATGTGACCTAGATCAGACCCCTGGAGACATGTCTGAGGGAGCATGCTGCAAACTCAACAGGCTTGAAACCAGTAGCAGGGGTGGGAGGAAGACAAGGGGCAGCTGCTGTTCCTGCCAAGCACCTTACAGACATGAGAAAGGACCCAAACCTTTGCATCGTGGCCTCAGCCACTCTCACGGAGGTGCGATCCAGCAGGGATTAATTCTCCAAGTGTTTCAGGCATTCACACTACAATCCTGTCCACAACGGGCAATGTGGGGGCCCAGCCTGGACCAGCCAGGAGTGTCACAGCAGGGCTAAATCCTTCCAGCAACCTGACATACTATGGGTACAGCATTCCTACTGCTCTCTCTAGTGCATATTTTCCTTTAAAGCAGCACAAAAGGGCTTTAGGTCAGCATGGGAGCTCTCTTTCAGACCATATCCTATGCTGCCCCTCCTTCCTCAACGAAAAAAAAAAAAAGAATAATAGAAAGAGATGCAGACAGACAGCTTACAGGTATATAAAATGCATCCCAGGGGATTTTCCTTGAACAGGCTCTATAGAGAAAGGCAGTGGAGTAAAAATCATGTTCCTGGGGCTGTGCGCTCACTGCAATCACAGCTGATGGACAGGTAATGCCCAAGCAGCTCCTGGATGCACTGCAGTCTCCTCTGGGGAGGAGGGACGCCATTGCAAGGCCATGTCCTAGACACATATGCTGTTTGAGAACAGGATTTGGCCCTTTTTGTCACGAAGCTAAGGATGGCTATTAAGAAGTAAGGAACAAAACCCAAAGAAATGTGGGACTGGCTTGTAGAGAGGTGATGAAAAGGGACACCCACGCTGGTGAGGAAGGAAGCCCCATCAACAACCAAATGTCATCACACATGCTGGCTTACACCACCCACAAGGTGATGGCCAAGAGGATCTCTTGCAGCCTCAAGTATGAGCCAGCCATCAGAAGCTGTTGCTTCAATGTGCTTCAAAATTGCTTGCAAGCCACAGCAAGGAACAAATATTGAGAAAATTAAAACATCAGTACAAATTCTGACCAAAAAAAAAAAAAAAAAGAAAAAAAAAAAAAGAAAAGGAGGGAGTTATTGTTTGAAAAAAAACTAGAACTGCAGAAGGAAGAAAGAATATTTCCCAGCTCAACTTTGGCCCTGGCTTGGTGCTGAAGGCAGAAATAAAAGGGGAAGAAAGATAGAGACAGAGCAATCTAATTCACAATTGTGTCACTGGGAAATAACTGGGAGGCTGAAACCACCAGGGAGCAATGCAGGTACAGCGAGCACCGAGGAAACTTAAAGTATATTGAGAAAAGCATAGGAGTATGTGGCTTGTTGTTGGGCAGAGATGACTGAAGTGCTCAATAAATACTTTTTTCACATCTGCCAGGAAAAGATTTAAAATAGTCATCCAGCAGAAGGGCAAGAAGGCATCTGATAATCCATCATCATCTTCAGGACAGGTATCAGCTTTCATTTCATGCCCCAAGAGTCACAAAAGAGCTGAAGAGCTATGGGCACCTCCCCCCTTCCTCAGCAGGACACATGTGGTGATGTTCATGCAGTTTTGGTGCTCAGGGAACCTGGAAAACTTGAGGAGGATGCAAAGATCCCCCCCCAAAAACAAGCAGAAACCAAGCTCCCTCTCTCTATATATATATACGTATATGTATGTATAAAATGTGAGGGGTGAGGTTTTCCTGCTGGGAAACCAGAGCAGGGTAATTCATAGAATCATAGAATAGTTAGGGTTGGAAAGGACCTTAAGATCACCTAGTTCCAACCCCCCTGCCACGGGCAGGGACACCCCACACTAAACCATGCCCTCTCTACAGTGCTGCTGAGCAACAGCTTCAATGATTACGTGGGCTGGGGAGGCAGGGATGGGTACCTGCATCTCCATGAACAGATCACACAGACTTTCTTTTCTCATGAAAATAAGCTAAAAAAAAAAAAAAAAAAAAAAGGTAACAAGCCAGAGCTGGAAGCTATAACCAGACACATTCAGGTGAGCAGTGAGGCGCATCATTTTATCTGTTTGAGGGATTACTAGCACTGCCAAGGGAAGAGCAGTGTGCCTCCAGATCCTCAAGCCTTCCCAAGACATACTTTTGCCAGGCACCAAACCAGAAGCCTGTGACACACCACAGAGAAGTGCAGACTTTGTATTCCAGCCATTTCTGACCATGCTGTGGTCATCTCAGTCACCCCATCAGCACAGGCATACGTTTGCATGGGGCACCCATCCATGAAGGGTCACCTACGTTACCAAGTCACCTCTACTGTGGGTCCACCACCCCCCAGCCTCATCTGGGCTCACTCACTTCAAGGAGAGGGAGAAGTCATTCTTGCTGGTCTCGCTGTTGCGTACCAAGTAGCTGGCCTCCTTGCACAGCCTCAGCAGCGTCTCTGCGTCCGTCCGGCTGATGGCCCCATGGTACCAGCTGAAGGTTGGAGAGGAACCAGATGTGCCAGGCAGAAAAGACACCCCAGGAAGGACCCTGCCCTGGGGCAGCAGCAATGCAGCACTGCTGGAACCTCCCCAGGGACAGCAGCCACTGTTTAGGAGGAGGGATGTGGGTGGCACCACTGGGGATGGGGGATAAGGGGCAGGGACTCCACCAGGCAGCTCAGAGGGTTTCAGAGGGCACATGGGGACACCACAACTGCAGGATGGGCAGCACGGACAAGCAGGCAGAAAGGTGAGGCCAGGGAAAAATGAAGAAACAGGTCTGACCCGGGGCTCAGCATGGTGCAGCCATAAGGATACTGGAGTAGCCACCCAGAGCAGGCAGGACTCACCACTGGCTCTCCAGGGGCAGGGCAGGGTCAATCCTCTCCCCAACAAAGGGGCCAGGCTCGGCGATGGGCGTCTTCGTGCTTTTTAGACTGCTGGAGCCATGCCTCAGGGCAGCCCTGGCCTTCTCCTCCCTGCAGGGTGAGGTGCGACCATACCCCAGCCCCTCCGATGGACCTACAAGACAGACACACGTCACACCAGCAGTGGAGACCGGCGGACAGGCTGGGCTCACGGCTTTCCTCATGTGGACAGAGCCAGCAGAAAGAGCCAGAGCCACATCACATCATGCTGGGACACACTGCGCTGCCCTGTCCCCTTGTCCTAAGCAATGGAGGGCAGGGGAGAGCAGCTATTGGACTGCCCCAAGATAGACAAGGCTGAGTCCTCACCATGTCAGGACTGAGGTCCTCACAGCACCTGAGCCCCTGGAAATTATTTTCCAGGCAAGCCTCAAAAACGTTTTCCTTTTTTTGAAAATGAAGGCCATGGAGATGCTGTGAGGGCTGGAGCAGCTCTGATCTGGAGAGCTGAGATGGTTTAACCTGGAGAAAAGAAGGCTCCTTAAGGGGAGACCTTAGTGCCTAAAGGGGCTACAGGAAACCTGGAGAGAGGCTTGTGACAAGGGCCTGTAGTCATAGGCCAAGGGGAATGGCTTTAACCTGCCAGAGGGGAGATTGAGATGAGCTCTTAGGCAGAAGCTCTTCCCTGTGAGGGTGCTGAGGCGCTGGCACAGGGTGCCCAGAGAAGCTGTGGCTGCCCCATCCCTGGCAGTGTTCAAGGCCAGGTTGGACACAGGGGCTTGGAGCAAGCTGCTCTAGTGGAAGGTGTCCCTGCCTGTGGCAAGGGGTTGGGACTGGATGAGCTTTAAGGTGCCTTCAACCCAAATCATTCAATGATTCTTTGAAATGCAATCAGAGATTCACCCGTTGTGGTAGATTTACGTGAGAAGCAGTAAGGAGATGCTCTCCAAGCCTAGGGAAAAACAAACAAACAAAAAAACGTGAGGAGGGGGTAGATGAAGCTGGAGAGGTCAGTCCGTTTGGAAATGATGGACACATTTCTGCTGGCACAAGTAAATCTCCTGGGGTGAAAAAAATAATTCCCCAAGGAATGAAGGGGACATTTTGACTGCAAGGTGCTTTCCCAGTGCAGCTGCCTGCCCAGCACTGGCCCAGTCACAGGTCCTCCTGCACCAACAATGTGCAATGGCCTGGTGAGCAGCAGGGGATTAACTGAGATGTGCCCCAGGGACCCAGCCTCCCATTGACTGTTATTTCCGTGTGGGATGATTTCAACATTAACAATATTGTTTCTCCCTCCTCCAGAGAATTCATTATTGCTCCCCTACAGCACAAGCCCCCTCACACAAATGACTTATTGATCAGGCAGAGCTGCCTCGATGCAAGGTTGCCAGTGGCTGGTGCATGGAGGCACAATCGCCCTGGAGGTAGCTGAGTTCAGGCACCCGCAGCTCCCAGGAAAAGTGGGATGTCCCAGGCTGGCACCTTCCCCCTCCTAATGCTCCCTGGCTGCTCAAGGGGGAGGCAAAAGCATAGGATGATGAGGCCACATTGCTGCAGGGCAGAGGCAAAATATTGCCCTGGAAGGGATGTTCTTTTTAACAGGGCATCCTCTATGGTGGCTATTTGAGGGAAACCTTGTTTGGGCCCTGCACAGGTGAGCAGGTCATCAGCTTCCCAGCAACAAGAAGAAAAGAAGGCAGTTGAAAGGAAATCCAGCCAAAAGACTACAACTTATCATGGCTTAAAATCCCCAGAGAAAGAGCTTGGGAAAGAGATGCCCGGCATTAGGGCTTGACAAGCCCTGCCTCTATAGTGCTCTGTCTTTTCACTGGCCAGGCTTGCCCTCATACATAACATCCAGGCTTCAATTTCAACTCATCACCCTAAAAATTGAGGCAATCATTAAAAAGCCAGAAAAATCAAACCAGCAAAGTGTGCTGGCGGCACAGAGTCATCACGTTAATGACTCAGAAGAAATGCACTGCACCTGTCAGAGAGAGACAGAGGCATGTGCATGATTAAACAGGATATTAAAAACAAGCCCCTAGGAGTAAGATGACATCCTTCAAAAAGTTCAAGTCACCCCCAGACAGGAAAAGTAGAAAATGAGGCAAAACTCTGACAAAATAAACTTAACACAACAAAGCAAGTGGGGGGGGGAGGAGGGAAAGGGAAATACTCTGTTGCTAAAACCAGGTAAAATGTCAATGACCAAGAAGTTTCCCTCTGCCAAGACCTCTCTCTTTCGGGACTGATCTCAGCCTGTAGCATCACTGCAGGTTTGGCTCATAGCCCCACAGCAGAGCAGCCGCATCACTCCTGAAGTCTCACTATGATCAGCAACAGAATCAGCTGTCACGTGCAACCTCGTGCTCAAACCCACCTGGGAGACCCCAAAAGCTATACTGGTTTTTCTCCAGAAGCAATGCAGAAACCTGGGTAACTGCAGATAAAGAAATCAGCCATCTGCACCTGGCATGTCACAGTGTCTACTAGGAGCAGTGTTAGTGAAACACAGGCAGACATGGCATGCTGGGGTGCAGAGGAAAAGTTGTGTATCACAGGTCCACCACAAGGGCAGCAGCCCAACCCCAAAAGTCTGGGTGGTTTTCAACAAAGCCCCCACCTATTGCTCTTGGCAAAACCTAAATCCACATTCACCACAGCGTAAGAGCAACGTCCTTAAAATTTTAATAGTAGGTTAAAAGAGAAGCAGCAATATTTGGCTTTCATAAGCCAGACTGCTAGCAGAGTACAAGGGAGGATATGTATGGGCAGCTCTGCTACTGGCACACACAAAAAAGGCTTCACAACAAGGCAAACCTGAGATGACAGAGCGTAACTGGGAGATTTAGCTGTTCAGGATAGAAAAAGTGAGAGTGAAGAAATCCAGAAGGACCTTCTGTCACTGAGCAGCAAGGTAATAACACAGTGGAGGAAACAGCAGAAGTAAATGACAAAGTGAGGCTCAAGGGGAAAAAAAACCACCTCAACTTCAGCGGTTGGATCTGAATTAGCTGCTACCACACTTTTAAGGGCCATGGATGTTAAGAGTCACAAGAAAACATCAGCTAAATGCTCAGAGCAGTTGTCAAAAAGACTGTAAAAGCAGCCATCAAACACTGGGAATTTGGAGGCAAGGAGAAGAGAATAAAAGAGAAGGTAGTAACTGCCACCAAATAATGCCCTGGTACAGCCTGACCACTGCGTGCAAAGAGGCGTCATGGAGCTAGCGAAGACACAGAAGAGGCAAAGACAAATGTCTGGCATCCAGCACAGGACAAGTGAATAGGGCAGGAGGAGCTGGGGAAGGCAGAGGAGGAAGGTGGGTGTCTGGCAGTACCACAGGCAGCAGACAGAGCTCCACCAGGTCTGGGCAAGATCAAAGAGCTGCAGCATCTTGGTCATGGCAAGCACCAGACAGTCCCCCTGGATAACCCACTGTCACCCAAGACCCACCATTGGCGTCTTCGTAGCTGGGCTGGCCATGCTGCGGAGGGACGGAGGCACCAGCCTCACTGTCCGCGGGGCTTTCACCACTGTCGAGCTGTCCCACTGGCGGTGGCCATGGCAGGTCTTTAATGACCTTGATTTCAACTGGATGGGGGGAGAGGGAGATTAGCAGGAGAAGAGAGAAAGAAAAGAGTTTAGAAAAAACCATCACCAACACCAGGCCCATGGAGAAGGAGTGCAGTTGTTGGGGGAAAGAGCTGTTGTCCTGGGTTCAGCTGTAGCAGTCATTTTTCTCCTTCTTAGTAGCTGGTGCAGTGCTGTGTTTTTGACTTTAGTCTGAGAACAACACTGATAACACATCGATGCTTTTAGTTGTTGCTAAGAAATGTTTACTCCGATCAAGGACTTTTCACCCTCATGCTCTGCCAGTGAGGAGAGGCACAGGAAGCCGGGAGAAAGCAGAGACAGGACATCTGGCCCAAACTAGCCAAAGGGGTATTCCATACCACAGCACATCCTGCTCAGTATAGAAACTGAGGGGAGTTACCTGGAAGGCCCAGATCACTGCTTGGGTCAGGCTGGGTATCAGCCGGCAGGTGGTGAGCAATTGCATTGGGCATCACTTGTGTTTATTGTTTTATTTTCCTTTTCCCCTTTTAGTTTTATATTCTCCCCCTTGTTATTTCCCTTATTAATAGTAGTGGTTTTGTGTTATACCTTAGTTACTGGACTGTTCTTATCTCAACCCATGGTATTTACATTCTCTTGATTCTCTTCTCAATCCCTCTGGGAGCTGGGGGGGAAGAAGGGAGGGAGTGAGCGAGGGGCTGCATGGTTCTGAGTTACTGGCTGGGCTTAAACCGTGACACCTGTGGACTAAATTCCTGGAAGCCCTATGCCAGCTTGGCAGTCCCTTCTCCTCCACAGCACAGAAAAGGAACAGGCCCAACATGGGGCACACTCCCAATGGAGAGACCTTGCTCCTCCATCAGATTTCCTAGCCAAACTTCTCTCAGGCATGGGGGAGCCTGCAATCACCACCATCCCACATACACATCTGTCCAGGGGACCTTGACCAAGCATTCCATTGCCATCTGTCCTGCTCGTACATCTGTCCTGCCCCAGGTGCTTCACAACCACCCCATGGGGTCCACATCCCCCTGCCAGGCACCACTGGCTTGCTTCCTTGTGTTGGTACTAGCTGCCCGTCAACAGGGGTCTTGCAGACCCCCAAAGGGGAAGAGGGCCAGCAGAGAGATTCTGACACAGCAAGAGAGGAGAAATGCACTGCAAGCCACAGCAGGACTTGCTCTGGTTTCAGAAGAAAACAGGCAGCAGGTCCTAATGTGGCCCAGGGCATGGCAGCCTGACTCCCTCAGGACTCAGAGCAAGCCTGAAGCACCCTGGGGAGTGCCCACATGCATCCATGTGCAAGCCAGACCTGTGAACACTCCACCTACACACAGAGACATCAAGCAAAGCAGTTCATCTGCCCAGATCTGGAGCACAAACACCTCAGCACAAACCTAAGGCAGCAGCGCACTGTGTTTCATGACGGAGCCCAATAAGCTGAATCCTCAGCACAGCGTGCCAGGGTCACTGGCCCTATACCCGCCGAGTGCAATGGTAAGAATGCAATCCCACAGCATGAGTAGATGCCATGGCATAGAGACAGCAAACAGCTCACAGAGCCCAAACCCAAGAGGTGAAACAGTCCCAAGACTCCACAACTCTCTCTGCCAGCAAGCATCTCTGCGCAGCACTGACTGCTGCTGGCTCGAGCACCTTGTGCATGCCAGCTGCAGCTTAAACATACAATGCCGCAATTAAAATGCATCCTAGATAAGAGTGTGGCAATTAGCCAGCGCCAGCGGAGGAGCCAGCACTAATACTCAGCATGGATTTCCTCATTAACAAACACAAACACCATCGATCCTGTAGCACAGAAAATAGGTCAGGGGCCTGGACAATCACCTGGCCAAAGGCTCCCGGAGGATCCTCCTGCCCCAATGAAGGAAGGATTTGCTTGAGCCCAGGGTCAAACCACTCCTCTGCAATTCAAAGCTCAGGTGGGGTTAACTTGCACCAGAGGCTGTGATCAGTCAGAAGGGGGAAGGGGAAACAAGAGATGGGCACTGGACAGTCTGCCAAGGCAGCTCCATCCACCACTCCATCCAGCCTGGCTCCCAGCTGAAAAGAAACAGCCTTTCCAAGTTCATGACTGCTCCCTGAACCACAGAAATGCAAAAGCCAAAACTACTGAATCCCCAAAAGACAAAGGAACACCAAGGAGCTAGCTTCCCCCCCGCAAAATGCAACGCAGCATCAGCTGCTTTACAGCTACTCCTATCTCTCGTCTCACCTGCAAAGGCTTTGGAGATCCGCTCCTTCTTCCACTCCCAGGGTTGGTCATACTCCTCCGGTGGCCGCTCATCATCCTCCGGCAGCCGGGACTCCCTGGGCCTGGGGCAAGCTGGACGGTCACCATCCATATCCAGCCCTCCGAGCACAGGCTCATAGGGAGTGTCGTAGAGGTGCAGTGGCCGGGCAGGAGCCTCCCGTAGGCCTTTCTGGCGGATCTCTAACAAGAGAAGAGTGAAAAGACCATGAGCTTTTTGCCCAACACACACCGGGCATGGTCTCCAGAGACCTACTGAATGAAAGGGCTCAATTTCATCTGAGGGCAACGTGGGGTAGGAAGCATCAGCGATGCAGGAGACTGCCCAAACTTCCAGCACGTGCCTGCCAGAAATGGGGGAGCTGCTGGACAGCTGGGTCCGGAGCATTCCACAGCACCAAGATGCCTTTTCTCCCACAGTACAACATCCCCACTGTTGGGCAGCCCCACAAAGCAAGGTGCATGAGGACAGAGCACCCCACAGCCCCATTCCCTGCGAGCAGTGAGGCCAGGTTTCTTCCCTGAACACCCAGCATGGTTAGTTTAATAAAATGCTCTTCCCTCAAACAAAAGTCTCCCACAAGCATTCCCTTCACCACTGGCTGATTTTTCCAAGAAATGCAATGGTCTGGTCCAAAAAGCCATATGAGCTCTCCAGAAACCACTCACTCCAGGAAAATCATGGAGCTGCAAAGCAAAGCCAGAGCCTGGAGCATGCAAGCAGTACAGTGACCCTGCAGCAGTAGGAGGGACGCCTTGGGGAGCACACGCTCTCCCCTCGCCCGCCACAGCACACAATGGCATGGTCTGGCCCAGTCCGAACCAAATTAAATAGCTCCACATCCATCTTAGTTTTATGCCTGATGCATCGAATGTCAGGTCTCTCCTGGCTCAGTCTGGCAAGCAGGCACCATGGTCCTGGGGGGCAAAACTGAAGGGATAAATACTCATTGGTGGATAACCCTTGTCAGTGGTGTCTGGCTATGGCAAGCCTATCACACATGGCTAAAGCTGAGAAAATCTGCCTGCAATGTGGCCGTGCACCACATCACAGCAACTGTCCAGGTTTGCTTTGTCTGGGGATCACAGTGCTGTCACAGGCTGCAAGGAAGAGAGCAGAATGGCGAGCAAATTGACGTGGAAGGGACCAGAGGTCCAAAGAGTGGCCTTTGCACAGAGCCTTCCACCTTACCAGCCATCATCTTCTGGGCTTCATACGGCTCCATGTATCCATCATTTTCTGCCACCTTCTCCAGCCCTGCCTGGCTACCTGCCACCTGTGTCGCATCAAAGGGATCTGCGTAGTCCTCCAGGACAGCCAGCTGAAAGAGGGAAGGTAGGAGAAGGTTAGGATCCTCCCTGCCTTTTCTGGGGAGGATCAGGGACCAGCTGAAGCCCCTTGAAACCTCACCATGAGCTCTGCTAGCAGCAGCCAGAGCAGCAGCACCATGGCACCCCACACAGCAGGTGCTGGCAGCCGGTGGCTTTCCAGGCACTGGCACTCAGCTGTGGAAATGCTCCAGCCTTTGTCCGGAAAGCTGGGATGGAGCCAAGCAGAGCAGAAGGCAGCCCAGCCTTCTCCCTTACCATCAGCTCAGCACTGCCAGCACCATGCAGATGCCCCAGCCAGGCCCCCGCAACGACATGGGCCTGCCGGCAGTGCCACCCCCACCATGGTGTACAGATACTCTCCCTGTGTGCAGCCACATTTCCTTGCCCAAGGCGGAGAAGGGGCTCAGATCCCAGGACAGGGGAGTCAGCTGGCACTGACACGACTGGGAACTCACTGGTTATTTTCCAGGGCTCCTGCAGGCTCATTTTTAAGATATTTTTTAACAAAAGACCTAAGAACAGCCTATGGCATCTTCTCTGCTCCTTCCAAGGCCCCCACAGCATCCCCATACATGTCCCAAGTAACGTAAGACCAGGCTCCTTCAGGAGGCACCAGGAAGTAGGACCAGGAGCCTCTCAAGTGTCACATCAAAGGAATGGCACAAAATGCCTGAGATTTGCTCTTGCTAACAAAAAGGAGGTGATCCTAAAGTAGGGTATGAGGCATGTCCCAGAGCTTGATCCCCTCCAGCAATGGAGCCACACATCTGCTCCAGCATCTCAGCAGCTTCCCAGCTTGCAGCACTCCATCGCACAACGCCGCAGCCCCTGGCAAGCCTGGAGCTCTACATCCCACCTCCAGCCCCAAAGCCTGGTCCCAAAATAGAGCCAGGCAACATTTCCAGCAGGGTCCTAGTGCACCCAAGCACCTTTACTTGGTCTGCTCCCCCACCAGGCTGCAAACCCCAGACTGGACCACCTGGCAAGATAGGTTTTGCCACAACGACACCAGCTATGCAGAGCTCCCACAGAAAGAACCAAATGGCCCAAGCACGGTGTGGCAGCTGCTTAATCCTACCTGGTGCCAGGGTCTGTCCTCACCATGCTGCTCCTGCTCCTGGCCAGCCTTGGAGACCAGAATGACTCACACATTCCTATCCAGGTCTCACAAGCGGCTTAAAACAAAACACTTCATCCTCCTTCCTGTGCAAAATGGCCTACAATGACCTCAAGAAGCAAAAGCCAGCAGGAAAAGGGAACAGGAACTGGAGCTGTAAACACCTCCACAGCCCTGAGCCTTCACATCCCTCTGAGCTGTGGAACATGGTTTCCCCCACTCCAGCTCACCACTACTTCCGTAAGCTCTCCTGCTCTGGGCTGGCCAATGGAGTGGGGAGCTGGGATAGCTCTCCAAGGCCAGCTCCTCCATGCTGGAGCACAAGCGCACAGCAGAGCATCATCCCCAGAGCAAAGCCTGCCAGCCAGGGTGAGTACATGGGGGGTTCAAGCACAGGAGCAAGCAGATGCTCTTACCCCTCACAAGTGGACAGATGCTGCTCGGGGTACCAGCCTCCCCCGGATGAGAGGAAAAGAGCAAAACCTCCCACTGGCTCTGCAGGACGGGCCCAGGACAGGGTTGCGGGAGCAGCCAGCCCCCGGCTTTGCAGCAGGAGACAGGAAACCTGCTCCATCATCTGAGGGAGATGTGGCATCGCTCAGGCTCTGCCAGGCACCGGGGGCACCAAGTGACAACGCTGAACCCAGGGGAGCTGGAGCCCTTTGCCTGCCACCACTGGGGAGAAACCCTCCAAGGGAAATCTAAGTCACTGGTGACTTTTACAAATGCTTTGTCACTGGGACGTAACGCTCATAGAGCGGAGAGATGAGCAACAGCAACAGCAAATTCACTGCAGGAAGCCCCTCTGCTTTCTCAACGCCCTTTTTCTCTCCTGCCTGCAAGACAGGTACTTCCCATTCACTGCCTGCAAGATCCAAAGGGCAGATCAGTGCGTGCTGTTCCGAACAGCCTGGAGATCCAGTGGGCACCCACGCCTTGGAAAACTGCAAAAAGCCTTTTGCTTCACCACAATGACATCCGCAGAGCACGGTCCCCTGTGCACTTATTCACATACGCACTGGTGCCAAGGGAGGCAGGAGCATGCGGGCAGGCGTCCCAACACGCACAGACACATGGGCTTAACATGCAAGCACCTGTGAGGCGGCACCAATGCATACCCTCTGCAAAGAGCTCTTGCGGCTCCAAGCATGATGTGGAGCTGTTTTGTGAGCATAGTTTGCTGACCCTCCAGGACTCAGAAAAGGATTGCCTGCTTATTCCTCCCACCCCAAGCCCAACCTGACCACATTCAAACGTGCCACGAGCATTTCCTACATGCGTTCAGCTACAGACATAGACCTGATTTGCTGCTGGCACCAGTCCTGGACCTTCCATCTCCCATCCCATAAACAGGGAGCAGCTTCGGACAAGACAGGGCACCAGCGAAGCAGCTCAGAAGCTGAAAGACTCCTCTGCACACAACAGTCATCCTCCCCAGCCAGAGGAAAGCCCTCTTCATATTTCCTCAGTGCTTTGGTCTTGCTTTCCAGGGAGGGGGACACAAGCTCCAGCAAGCTCAGAGTGGTCCCCACTCAGATGCCTCCAGGTCTGGAAAGCAAAGCATGGTGGAGAATTCTAACACATCTCTGCTCAGACCCCTAAAATTGGGTATTTCACTTGCCGGGGGATACAGAGGCACTCAGCAATTAGACAGGCTCTACACAGCCAAGACATGTTTGCTGGGCTTAGCTCAGACCCAAAGCAAATGGCTCAGATCAAGGGTATGAGTCTCTGAGCCTCCCAGGTTTGGTTGGGTTTTGCCACACTGGCAAACTCCTCCACTATCTCAAGGATGACTCTTCGTAGGAGCAAAGTCTCCCCACTGTAGGCTGCTAAGAATGTAAACCCATTCAGTTTTTAAATGATCAGATATTACTGTGGAGAGCCATGGAACAGGTGGGAAGGCAACTCCCAACTGTCTGCAAGAGCACTGCATCCTCGGGATGCATAATCAAGCAAGCGAGAACAGAATCCCAGGCTCTGAGGCTGGAGCGGCTGGAGGCTGCAGCTAATGCTGGGAATGGGTGAGGGCTCATAGGGGGCAGATGGCAGGGATCACACAATTACAGATTGCATCCTAATGCCCTTGCATGTGGGGCCAAACTAAAGTTGCCAGGAAACTACACCTCTGACATTTCCTAATCTGAGCACTGGACTTCACAAGCCACGCAAAGCTCTCTGCGGCAGCCACGGTGCACAGAGCGCTGCCCTAGTGCAGGCGCCATGATGGCTGGCAGAGCAGCTCAGTGGGGTGCCCCAGACACCCCCTGCTTCGTTTAAAGGCCAGGCATTTCCATGCTTCACTCGCCTCCCATATCACAGAGGGAGCCACTCATCACCCAGCTTATCACAGCGCACCATGCAGATGCCTAGGTACCGATGCATTGCCTGCTCATACACAGTACAAGCTCTATTAGATTTGAAACTATTTAGGTGTAAAGCAAAAGCCTGACATGCAAAACCACCATACCAGGGTAGCTCCTAGTGCAGACCAGTCCTTCAGAGAGCAGTCAGGCACCTCTGGCACTTGGACACATGCCCTCCTTGCACACAGTTTTTCACGTGTTTGTCTGCTGTGGCAATGCGCACCCAGATCCCTGCTGCCGTGCTGAGGCTGGCCTCACTCTACTATTTATGCCAACAGTAAGAAAAAAAATCAAAAGAACATGAAGGTGAAGGACCGCATCATCACCGGATTTTTATGCTGCCCACCACCCAATGTGACAGACAGTGGCTCTCCAAGATGCCACAGCAGAGCTGGAGCTCTTCACCCCATCTTGCCCTGGAGATAAGGCAGGTTTGGGGTCCCCCAGGAGATTGCTGTGTTTAATGTTGGAGCTGCTCTAATTTATATTCACTTCATTCACTCTGTCAGGTGAAAATCTCTCAGTTTCATATATCTTGCACCTTGGCTTTCAGTGGACGCCGAAGCCAAACCCAAAAGCAAACATAGAGCTGGCCTTCCAAAACAGGTCTGGTCCGCAGCTCGCCGGGGCAGGCGGGGAGCCCAGGCCTGCACCCATGGCACAGGAGGAGGAGCGCGGGGCAGACAGCACCGCATCGCACAGGATGACTCAGTTCAGGGAGGCTCTTGCAGGAAGGACACACGCCCAGAAGCTTCCTGGCCAACCATTCCCACACCCCGCGGCACCGACCCTGCGCACCCAGCAAAAACACCAGTGACCAGTACAGTGGGCACAAGACAAAGATGTCCCCATGTCCCAAGGCAGATGCCCAACCCAGTCCCCAAGCACACTGCATGCCATGGGTGCAGGTGTTCCCAATGCAGGTAGGTCCCTCATCACGCCTTTCCCCACTGCATCCTGGCGGCATTGCTCCTTGCACTCAATCCAAACACAGCAAAGAAGATGTCTCCAGGGTATCCACCTCACCACCCCTCCAGGGTATCCTCGAGTCATACAGGGCCCGTCTGTTGTCCACTGCTACAGGGAAAGCACTGCCCAGACCAAGCAGACGGAGAAGGGCCTGTGCTGGTCCCCAGCATGTCCAGCAAGCGTTTCTAATGGAGCAGAAGCCACCGCAGAGCTCATTCTAAGAGCATCCCCACAAGATGTTGCAGATTCCATGCAAGTCAGAAAGACGTGACTCATGCTATGACGGCAAAGTATTGCATGGCCCAGGCAGGAAGGGTGTCATTGCCAAGATGTTCCTGCCCTCTCTCCAATTCTCCAGAAATGGCAGGACAGCTACAGTGAACACAGGGCTTCCAGGGAACATGCTCAGACCCCCAAACTCAGCGCAGAGCCCATACCACAAACTACAGAGCCTCAGCCAAACCACACAACCAGGAACTGATAGCTGCTCCTTCCACGTCTGCCCATCTTCAGTCTCCCTGCCTGGAAGGGCTGCACATTTATTAGGGTGATTTTCACTGTCAATCATTAGCAAAAAACCTCTCTGCTCCAGCAGTCTTGCTTCTACATAAAATTGTACTTCTCCCTTCACCTTCAGCATCACCACAACTCAAGGCCTACACCTGAGGGCTTTTCGAAGTCCCAGTCCCTACAACACATAGGGAACAGTGCCCATCACCTCTTCCTAAGAATGGGAGCACAGAGCCCCCTGCCACAACCATTATCTTGGCTTAAAGAACTCAGCAGAGGCTTCAGGCCATCCTGCCTTCCCTGCTCTAGGATAACTTGATGTTGTCTCCAAGGGAAAGAGCTACAAGCATCAGCAACCCTCAGCAGGCACCTCCATCCTCCTGGACCACCTCCAGAGATAATCACCGTGACCCTGCAACAACTGGAGAACCCTCCCACTTGCTCAGCCCAATGTCAAGGCCAGCAGCAGAAGCTACAAAGGGTGCTCAATCACAACAAAGATGTTCCTCATTGTGGAAACTCCACAGCTCCTCCAGGAAAACTGTTCTAATGGACAGCTCCATGCATTATCAAATATTCCCACCTTATGTCAGGCTTCACCCAGCCTCCACAGCTCTGCCTGTGTCCATCACGTACTGAAGCCCTGAAGAATTAGAAACCTCCTCTCCTCAGAGACACGCAGATCAGGAGATTAATCACCATGTACCTTGGATAAAATGAGGGTCTTCTTTGGCCTAGTGCTGTTAGAGGGATTTCCCCAAAAGTATCCCAGCTTTTGGCTTTTCTCTAAAATTCCCAGCTTCTTCCCAGCCCTCAGACACCAGCACAGCCTGGCTTTACCGTTGCAGTACCCACCCACTCCCTGCAGCTCCTGCTCACCCCTTTGCCTATCATAGCCTGAGTCCTTCCTATGACCACCACATGCTCCTGGTCCCTCTGATCCCACACCACGTGTTCCAAGGGAAAAACCATGCAGTAAACCACACATCACCACAACAGCAGCTCTGGTCCCCGCTGCCAGTGCCCTCCTCCTCTGCTGCCTGCAGTGGCCCGTTTACAGGATCCTGGCTTAAAAGGGGGTTTCTGCCAGGCCCCTCCGGAAACCTCCTAAAAGCAATTGGTCAGTATTAGCAACTTTCCAAGATCCACCAGCGACAAGTTTTTCTACCTGCTTAAAATACTCCTGAGCAGTTTGCCTGGTGCTCGTTTAATCATGCTGCCCGGCAATACAGGACCACAGAGGGGATCACTGTATCCACCATTCCCTCCACCAGCCAGATCTGCAAACCCGTCGGGTTCACTCGACAAGCCCCATCTTGCAGGCAGCAGCACCAACGGGCTCCTGCCCTTATCTGTGTAGTCCCCGCATCAACCTTTCCGCCAAGAGGCCCGACACCGACGGCCGCAGCCAGGTCCTTGTGCCGCTCAGAACCTATCTCCCTACAGGGAGCTTCTCCCCGGCTCCTGCCTCCCGCTGGGGACGTTTCTCTCGTCCTTTTCAATATTGGCAGAGCCAGGCTTCGCTTTCTCCCCTCGAGAAGCCGGCTGGGAAGGGGCAGACAAAGAGGCGCTGAGGCTCCCTGACAAAGCAATACAACAGCTCGGGGGAGCCGGCCTTGGGCACGGGCAGGCCCTCGTAAGCGGGCAGCGGGAGATCCGCGCCGCTGGGCACAGAGTGGAAGGAGGCCCCGGAACACCGGCCCCAGCCCCGGAGGCTGCTGGAGACAGTCCTGTGATGAGGGGCGCCTTCCCCGGCTGGAGGTTTCACCTCTGCAGAGTGCCCAGCACTCGGCTGCAAGGAAACGGCAAGACGGGAAAGGGGAAGGTGGCCGGCAGGCCCAGCGCTCCCGCACCTCAGTGAGCGACACTTCCTGCTGAGGACCGTATCTGCCTCCCGTGGGAGCCGGAGGAGAAGCCGGGGTCGCCCGGCAGCGCCGCGGGTGCTGATGTGTGACCAGCATGTTGGTGCTGCCGGACCCAAGGGGACGCGGAGCGGGAGCCTCCGCGGACCTCGGCCGTGGCTCCTGCCGCCGCAGGCTCCTGGCGCTTGGACTCTACCTGGCCCTGCTCCTTGCAGCGTGTGCTGAGGATCCGGCGGGGTGAACCAGAGCATCCCCCTGGCCATGGGGCTGGGGCACCCAGGGAGCGCGGCGGGGTGCCCGTGCCGGGACACTCACCTCCTGCGGTGGCTCGTCGGGCAGTTCGGGGCCGGCTGGCGGCGAGCTGGGGGCAGCGGATGTCAGTGGCGGAGGCGAGGGGCTGGCGGGCACCTTCTCCACCGCCTCCACCTTGATGAGCCGGTGCTTGGGCGAAACGTATCGGGGCCCGTCGGGGGCGGCGGACGGAGGCGGCCCGCTGTAGGGGTCCTCGAAGTCGCGCTCCTTTTGCAGCCGGTAGGCCGCCACGATGTCGGGCTGGGCGGCGGCCAACGGCTCGGCGGCGCCCCCGGGCGGCGGGGGCGGCTGCGGCGGCGGCCCGGCGCGGTAGTCGGGCTTGGGAGGCGCGGGGGGCGCGGGCTTGGCGCTGCGGAAGCCCAGGTGCTCGCGGAGCCAACGGGCCATGGTGCCCACGCACTGAGGGGCCCCTCCGGGCCCGGCGGAGCCGCCTCGCTCCGAGCCGGCCGCAGCTCCGCTCAGCAGCATCGGCGCTGCCGGACTGAGCGAGGCGGCGGCGGAGCCCGGGCCGGGGGGGGAGCGGGGGAGGCGGCCGGGGGAGGCGGCCAGTGCCACCTGCCGGAGCCGCCGCGCCGCCTGCTCCGAGCGGGGCTCCCCCCTCCCCCTGCGTCCGCCCCGCTGCCCCGGACCCGCTCCCCACGGCCCGGCACGGCCTCCCCGCTGCCTGGCCCGGCACGGCGCGGCCCGCCTCCCCCGGGGCCCGCCCCGCACCCCCGCCGCGCGGGCCGCCTACCGCCGCGCCTGGCGCGGCCTTCGCTGGCGCTCTGGGCCGACCACCCCCGCACTCCAGGCGGCCGCTCGCGCTCGGCTTGGTCTCAGGGGCTTCTCGTCCCGCCCCGGCCCCGAGGGAAAACCGGGTCCCCACGGGCCGCCCAGTCCCTCTTGCTGCGGAGACCGGAGCCTGCGGGCCTGACCCGGCCGTGGGTGCTGCCTCCGCCGCCAGCCACCCCGGAGCATGGCTCGGAGCTGGGAGCGCAGGAAAGGTGCCTGCAGTGGCACCGGGAGGAGGGACACCGGGGACCCTGCTAACGAGACGGAGCAGTACGGGTTCCTTCGATGGCGTGCGTGGAACCAGCCGCGTGCGGGACCCGCGGGGCATATTGATCGCCAGAGAGTCACCAAAACACCAGGCTGGCACCACGGACCTCCGCAAAAACAGCGCGGGACTGGATCGAGCAGGGACCAGCCAGGGGAAGGTGCTTGGGAAGAAGGCTGAGCCAGGGCTGGGTGTGCAGGGCCATCAGGCAAGCGTGCAGCGCTGAGGCCCAGCACATGCAGGGCCAGGACAGGAGCTAGAGGACATTACCTGGGGTACAGCCCAGACAGGGCTGGGTTTGCTGGTAAGGGGACAGTGGTGACAAGCATGCAGACCAGGGAAGTAGCATTGGAAGCAGTGTGTCAGAGCGTGGCAGCAGAGGCCAAGGCCATTGTAGGGCAAACAGCACGCTTACAAACGTTCTGACTATTACCCCGTCACTAGCCACCACCACCAGTGCCCACCACCCAGGACTGGCTGTTTCCCTGTGTCCTCCTAACCCCCAGCAGCCACTCTGCACTGCCCTGGCTCCAGACCTTGCCCCTGAATCCTCCACACCGCTTCCTGAGTGCACACCATTCACCCAGACCTGATCCCAGCACTGCGCACAGGCCAAATCCCCCAAAGGTCGCGGTCAACCATACCTGAAAAGGACAGGGCTAGAGGCAGGATGTTCTGAAAGCAGGACCACCACGGAGGTGAAGCCATGCAGAGATATCCAGGAAGGGGGGGAGAGATGTCACAGTGTGGTCCTGCTGTGTTCACACCACGAGCCAGACTCCTGCCTCGCTGTGGAAACAGATGTTGGGATGTGGCTGTTGGGGTGCCTGCCACAGGGAGGGGGGGATGCCTGGAGAGAGAACTTCCCATGGTGACCACCCTTCTTTCCAGCCCCTGTGCAGGAGGAGAGCTGGGATGGGGCTGCTGAGGATCTGAGCCTCCTGTGCCAGCCTGGCATGGCATCTGCCAAACACATGCCAGGTGACCTCACTGAGTCCCAGATGTGTGGATTTATTATGAGCACCATAAACCCAGCCAGATCCCCCAGGTCCAACCAAACCTCAAGGGAGCTTCCTCCTAGGGAGAAGACAGCCATGGCCCCAAGAAACGAAAACTGGAAATTTCAGAGCGTAGGAAATGCAAGACTCAAAATGCATCAGGAGGAGAAAAAGTGTCTGCCAGGAACAGAGTAAATACAAGGCAGTGTTTGAGGTCTAAAAGCAGACCTCAATCCCAGCAGATGGGGATGATGAGATTGTTATTAAAATGCAGAAAAGACAGAGCTTCTCAATAAATCTGCCTGGCATTTGGAAGGAAGCAGGATGCAAGGCTGATGGCACATGAGATTGAGAGCACTTCCACCCTCTGTCAGTAACCAAGGAGGATGTTCAGCAACATCTGTTGGAGATGGCTCTTGTTAAATCCTCAGGCCTGGAAAACACACTCAGCATCTCCTGAGAGCTGACCCAGGAGGGATCTGCCTGTGGTGGTGGTTTTTAAAAAAGGAATACTACCGTGCAAGAGGAATTGCAGAGGTGCTGCCTTCCCAACCCATCCTCTCACATCCTTCCACAGCTCTGATGCTTCCTTGGAGAGGCACCTGCACCAGGGCCATGCTGGGAGGTCTGTGATCTGAGCCCACCTAGGATCCCAGCACCTCCTCACCATTTGCTGGGCCTGTTTCTCTTCTAAATTCGTTTTTGGCCTTTTGGCAGGTGGGCACCTGGCCTAACGTAACCCTGTTCTCTGATCTGTAACCCATAGGACATCCCTTTCTTACCTGAGGCTCCAGCAGAGCCTGGAGGGGCATTAATAAGATCCTTGGACCCACCTAAGCCCTCAGGTTTGAGCTCCCCCTAGATATGGGCTTCTCCTGGGCTGAACCACCCACACAGCAACATGGGGCAGCAGGATGAAAAGAACACAGCTGGGCTAGATTCTTCTTTGTGCTCTTGGAACTTTAAAGGGAAGTCCAGAAGGAAACCACATGAGCTCCTTACACCCCGTGTGGTTCAGCACAGATATGTGCTGCTCGTCTGCAGTCATGATGAGACACTAGCGACATCCCTCCATTCACAGCAGCTCATTTCAGGTTTGCACACCGACAGATTTCTGTATTCGCACCACTGAAGCCAAGCTCCATCTGTGTCTCATGCTGCAGTTGGTGTCACTCCAATCCCCACTTGCTTACATCCCTTGTATATGAGGCACGTTGGGACGCCAGGGTTGATGCCTGCACTGCAGAGACTGACCCCGCTACTGCAACTGTGGCTGCAATGCCACTCCACCTGCAGACTCACTGGATCGCTGTGACAGATGGCTGTCACACAGCATCGCTCCTGTAGGGCCTGGCAGGGGACGCGGGGCGGGATTGGCAGATGGGAGAGGATCAGAAAGCACACGCTGCGCCTCTTGCGTGCCAGACTCCACATTCCGGCTGCTCTCTCGCACAGCCAATGCTCAGCCCCGAGGGCTGCCTGCTGCTCACACTGCCCGTGGCCCACAAGCCACTGGGGGAGAACAATGGTGGTGCAGCCCCTGTGCACACAGTCCTCAGTCAGGAGAACAACTCATGGCTGCACAGAAGTGATTTTTGGCTCACTCTTAGGGACCACAGGAACAGGGGAGACAGGAAGCCTTCTGCAGTGACCTGTATGGACCAGGGGATGGACCTCTGCACCAGGAGCTCTGCCTCCACCCTCTTCTCCATCTCTAAAGGGTCCAGGAGCTCTTCTCTATTGTCTCTGGGCTGGAGCTCACAGCATGGCCCTTCCTCTTAGCAAAGACAGCAATAGCTATCTAATAGCTTGCCTGGGTAAACACTTCCCAGGCAGGTTCGAGCACGCACCAGGAAGAAAAAGCAAGGCAATGTCTTCTGGGCTTCTGCCAGCCCTGTAGAGAGCTGTGTGCATCCTTAGACCTCACCGTCCTTCTGGGTGTGAGGAACTGCTTCAGCTACCCCAAGTGCTCCTTGCGCTCACCCACAGCTGGGGACAGGAGACGTGTTTGGCAGCCGTGCCAAGAACAGGACACAGGTCCTTCCCTGGGCCTAGGAGGGCTCAGGCTACGTTGTCTTGGTAAACCTTCCTCTCCAGTTTAACCCTGGGTGGTGTGGACACAGCCTAGCATCCCCCAGGCAACAGGTTTTGGTGACTCAGAGGAGAAGGTCTCTGCTCCTGCATGCTCTTCAGGAGGCACTGAAAGATGATTCACCCCGAAGTGATGTTGAGGCTGAATTTAGCATTTGACACTTGCCAACGTGTCACTTGAGTCAGGCACTGGGTCAGCTGCAAGCATGGGAGATGTTGACACCAGCATCTCCCATGGCTTTCAGGGAAACCTGCAGCCCCATGGATCGCCAGGTACTTCTTCCACAGCTCCAATAAAAGCCATTTCCAGGAGCTTAGAAATGTCTGTGGTGACTCCAGCCCCTTCCCTCCTTGTGAGCACCCTGCTTAAGTCCTGTTAATGCAGCACAGCAGGGACTGGGAGGATGTCACAACTGCTGGGTGACACCCCAACCTCCCCCGAGGTCTGGCTACACCAGGGTTTTTGAGGACTGGAAAGTGGCAACTGTGGCACCAAAAATGCTTCCCCAGAGGCAGCCAGGGAGTCCCAGACTGATAGATGACACATCTGTTCTCTGCAAATGAACAAAAATTGGCATAAGGAGTAGGAAACTGGCATCGTTAGAGAATAGATGGATAAATTGACATGCTGGAGAAGAGGTGACACAGTTCTCTTAAAGTGAATTCCAGCTGAGAGAGATCGCCTGCATTACCCCAAGCAGATCCTTTGATGAATGAGGTCAGTAGAGAAGTAACAAAATCTGCTAATAATACTGAATTATTCTGGATTCTTTGGATGAATGCTACACATTTCAGGACTTTTGGGATCTGAGACAACAGCTGACATCAGGGAAGTGACACCTATGCGGAACCCAAACCCTGCCTCATGACTAAAGTGACGGGCTCTGAGACCGGGAGCTCTGACAGTCCGTGAAAACATCTCCTTGGCACTCAGCAAAGGTCAAACCTGCAAAGGTTCTCTCTAAAAACTGATAGGAGGGGGTAGGAAAAGGTAGAGGCAACAGCACAGGTGCCACTGTTCCCAGGTCAGTCGTGGCCTGTGTGTGGTCCTGGGCCCCATATCCCAAGAATACAGCAGATCCAGAAAATGAGCAGAGAAGGATGACAGGATGGTCAAAGGCTTTTGTACATGGTGTGCATGATGGACCAGGGCTTTTTGGCATGGAAAAGAAACAACTGGGGTCACAGGACAGAGATCTGCACGGCAGGGGGAGGTTAGAGAGAGACTGGTAGATTTGGGGTAAACCCAAGGAAGTGACTCAGTGCAGAGCAGCCCTCCTGCCATGGGCCACTGCAGATGCTGTGTGGCTTGGGAACAAGACTGAACAAATCCACGGAAAGGAATCCATCACGCACCACTAAATAGAGACTGGCAGGAAGAGCCTTGCAAATATTTAGAGACAGGAATTGTGTCGAGAGGAAATGTTGCTACAGATAGGCACCAGGAGACCACCAAAGACTGGGCAGTGGGTGAGATGGACCATTCTCACCACAGCAGCTGTCCGTGTGGAAGGGGATACTGCTCCCAGATATGTCATGCAGTCAGCATGCTTTTGTTCGGCAAGACATTCCCAGGCTGGAATCATTGTTCTTCCAGCAGCCCCTCATCTGCAGACCAAGTACATTCCATACTGGTTGCTCCATAATACTTAGAACCCTACAAGCTTCAGTCATCCCTTCTGGATATCCCAGCTCCCACCAGGCTGGAAGGAATGGCATGGAGCAACCATGCCCGCCCATCCCAGCTTGCTGCCAGGTGCTATGGAGAGGGCTAGCATTGAAGAGATGCTCTGAACAAGATGCTCTGCAGCCTCCTCTCACCCCAGCCTGCTGCAATATGTTGCACAGAGGTAGCAAGGGCCAAAGACTGGTGGTAAGTTGGTGGAAAGTAAGGAGGAACCTGGAAGAACATGGCCAACACCAGGTCCCATATATGATGTGACACATCGCTCCTCCCAGGCATCACAAACTAGGACATTTCTGTGTCAACATTCACACACACGATGCAGACCCGGGCTTTGCAGGTGTGTTCAGGCCATTCGGACCCTGCCTGTCCAGACATGAGGGATATGCCTGGAGCATGTATATTTACCACATGGAGCAAATTCTTGCAGACACTTTCTGCAGTTCCCCAACTTTTCTGTCAAAAGAAATCATGATGTAGTTGGTAATATAACTGAAACCACACTAATTGACCAAAAGAAGAAATGACAACTTGCTGACAGACATCTGCCAGCTTGAAGCCAGATAGATCGGTCATTGCCCGACCCATGCCGAGCACCTTTTCTTCCTCTGCTCTCAGCGCTGACAGCCCTCTCTGCACATCCATGACCCTGAGCATCATAACTGCTCTCTGGTGTGATCCGTTATTTCATTAACACATAACGAGGTGTGGAAAGCCATGGGGAGCTTAATTTCCACAAACCCAGGAAACAAGCCAGCAAGAGAGCCGGGTGACAGATAGAAGAAAAAAATTACTTCAGGACTGACACCAGAGGGTGAGAAACACATCTTTCACTGACAAACACAGGTATGAATTTGAGGGAAATTTCCAAACAGCCACTATGTAAAATTTGCAGGTGTGTTGGGTTTTTTTGGTTTGGTTTGGTTTTTGTGTTGTGTTTGTTTGTTTGTTTGATTGATTGATTGGTTTTGAGGGTTTTTTGTTTGGTTGGGTTTTTGTTTGTTTGTTTTGGTATTTTTCCATAAAAATGTTTTGCGTGGGCTCAAGCCCTGGAGACCTGGAGCCATACTCGGTGCCTGGGGGGACAGGGCAGCCAAGCTGAAGGAGGACTCTTTACACCTGCCCTCAGTATTGCCCCAGCAAAATCAGGGTCATGGCAGGGAAGCCTCATGACAGATGCTGGCTTGATGGTAACAGCCACCTGCTTCCACACTCTGCCCAGCCAAGTTGATGCTTTCAGGGCTCCAGCCATAGCACAGATTCAGCCCCTTCATGCTGTCCCTCCAATGGGGAGGGCATGGAGGAACATCTCCATCCATGGGGGGATTATTTGCCCCTACCAGGGAGCTTGACCCTGCAAGGGCACAGCAGTGTCCAAGTGGGATAAGATGCCTGAATTTCTCCTTTGAACGAACAAAGAAAGCGGGACCAGCTGGGAGAGCATGGATCTGAATTCTATAGCAAGTGGTAAAGTGAAATTGATTGGAGCTGCCTGCATTCATCGATCTGAGGCAGAGCAAACTAAGGAGCTGGAACATTTGCAGCTCAATCAGAGCAACGTGACAGTTGAAGGCCTGTGCTCTTGGGCTGGCAGGGGACCTACACACCCCAGGAGACTGTTAATGGTGGGTTTGATTAATCCAGCTGCAATGGCCATGCTCACACAGCTGAGTCCTTGTCCAGACACTCAGTAGCTTTACATTGCCTAGGGAGTGTGAACCACCCCTGGCATCCCCTTTATATCTCTTAATAGGCCTGCCATCAGCCATCAGGAAGATGGGTATGGGACAAGAGCAAAATGGGCCATTCCCCCCATGCAGATGGAAACAATTGGTTGCTTTTGCCACCAACCTAGCCCCATGTCTTTGAAAGGGCTGGAAGGCTGAAAATTAAGGTGAATTCAGACGGGAATGCAAGACATAGAAAGGTGAGGGCCAGGCAGGCTGCTTGTTTTCTGCCTGCTCAGCATCACAAAGCTGGGTTAAGAGGTGGCTGTGCGCAGGCTATAAATCCCTGCTGCGGGAGGAGGCTTCCAGTCATGGCACAAAGGCAGAGGGAGAGCTTGTGCTGGCAGCTGGAATGAGGCAGGACTCACACAAACATGTGGCAGCATTTATGTGGGACTGCAGAGTGGCTGACTCTGTCCTGGGACACTTTTATCACATCCCATCTTCATCTGGGTGCTGGACCAGAAAGGAAAGGGCTCAAGAGGCTGCTCCAGGCTTTGTGCTCCTTGGAGGTCAGACAGGACAGCTTTGGTGAATCCCTCTCCATACATTTTGGGGGCCATTTTCCTTGATCTCTAAACATTGGAGCTGGACAAGGAGATCCCAAAACATAACCAAGCAGAAAATCGGTCTGTTGTAGCCTTTTTGCCTGCCCCACATAGCACTGGCAGACAGGAAAATGTCCTTTGAGGCTTGGGCTTTAGAAGAACCAGGACCATCTCATGCACTGTTACGGGTTCATAAAGTCTTTCAAGAGCATCACGTATGAACATTTGTGTCAAGAAATACTTGAGTCCTTCTCCTTCAGGCCTTGGTGCATGTCTCATGAGCTAGAAGAGGATGAGGAGGTGAATGGTGGGGAGAGAGCTGTGCCAGATTGCTTGCAACTGTCTTCCAGCTCAGATGTGCTACCCTTTACTCCCAAATCCCACCTAAACCTTCACCTCCGGAATTATCCCAGCCCCAGGACACTTCCCTGGCCTCGTCTTCCTCCAGCATTCTGCACAGTGCCTATGGGTATGGGAACATGGGATACTGTGCTAGATGGAATGAAGTCACTCTGATTTGCTTAGGAAGGAAGGTAGGCTTTCAGCAGCAGAGCAAATTGTAAGCTGAATTTATGGCCTCAGAATATCCAAAGATAACAGTGCTGGCTTGAGTCAGTGCACTTTTTCCTATCACCAGTAAAACACAGAGCACCTTGTGCACCTTGCAAGACTGGCATCTATCCTGCCTTTCTGTGCACCAGTGCCACTCCTGCACCTGTTTTCGGGATGTGAGACCAAAAGAGGAGGCCATGGGGATCGTTCTGCCTTCCATCTGCCTCACTGAGACCAGGAGAGGAGGACAGGGACTGCCCCAGTGAGGGAACAGCTGGAAAGGCCACTCAAGGGGCAGAGCAGCTGAGACGGCCATGCAGTGATGAATTACTCTTGTTTCTGTGCCAGCCGGAAGATTTATGTTTGTGCCACAGAGTGACAACATTTGGGCCTAGCAGCACTCTCTCTCTGGCTGCACGGGCATTTTGACATTGCAGGCATCTTTAAAATCCCACTGAGTACAACCCACAGGCATCAGAGGGCTTGAAGAAAAGCCTCCTCTGAGGGACAGAGGAGGGTGGGAAAAGCTGAGGCACCTGCCTGGAGCAGCCATCCCACCCAGATGCTGAGCAGAGCCTTAGGACGTCAGGTCAGCCAGCAGACAGAGGATCCCTCAAAGCCCCCACAAGCTCATCTCTTTTCCTCCACACTGAGTGAACATGCCCTGGCAAGTCCTGACCCTGTGGGCCAGACTGGCAGCAGCTGTGAACAAAATCACACAGCAGTGGACTGTTGAGGCCCTGACAACCTGGCATGATTTCATTAGGAGTGGTCATATCCGAGTCCTCCTGGGGAAGACAGCCCTTAGGTAAGAAGCTATGCTGGGATGGGGCCACCACCACAAGTGATGGGTGGCATCAGCTTCATATCTCCTCTTCTGCACCAGCCAGGCCCCTGCTGCTTATCTCCATGTCCACTCACCACCTCCCGGCTCACTTCCATGTTTGGCCAACTCCTCTTTATAGTTGCAGCATTTATCTCAGTCATGCCTGTTCAGCAGCTGAGATCATTGTTATTTGGCCAGCTTCCCGCTTCCAGAAAAGTCTGCTGAGCATTCCAAGCACGAGCCCCACTGCCTTCTCCCTGTACCATGCACACCATGTGAGCAGCACCCAGCACACACCATGCAAATGTGAGCTCTGCACCAGGCCAGGTTGGAAACCGGGATCAAGACCATTGTGGACACCAACCTTAGGGGTTCCACTCTGCCTGTCCATGCAAATGCACAAGGAGGAATCCCCTCGTCCTGCATGTGTCACTGTAGGTTCTCCATCGCCACCAGGCATGGGCAGCACGTCCTGCCAGTGGTGGTCCACACCTCCAAACCATCCCACCTCTCTTGGGTGCTTCTTCTCCACTGCAGATGTGCTGACCCACATCTGCAGCAGTTGACCAAGACTATGTGTGACAGCAGGCCAGCATGGAGCTGGGCTCATCCTTTCACCAGTGACACAGCCTAGCTCAGTGGCACTGCGACACTACCAGCCCAGTGTGGAGGAAATCACCTCAACCAGGCACAGGGCAGCACAAGGACCTGTCCCTCCACAAGGTTGTACCTTGAGATTCAGAGATTGTAATGACTCCACCTCCACCTCTGTGGCTCAGCAGCCCCTGTCCTGCAGATGTCTGAGTGATCAGATCTCTCTCCACAGTGCAGTCAAGGTGCTGGTGATGGTGTTAAACTCCCTGGATACGGGAGGAGACGCATCTGTTAACAGTGGCACTGCACCCACTTTAGTTCCATCATGAGGACACAGATGGTGTCAGGGAACAGATGAGTAAGAGCAGTGTCCCTGCAGCACTATGGGAGAGACAGACTGGGATCCTCGGAGGGCAGAAAATGGAGGGAGAAGGCCAGCACTGGGGGGGGAGGGCAGTACCAAAAACCCATGTGGACGCCCAGGTCATGCAGATACCACCAAAGAGCCGCTCCTTCACCACCTCCTGATCAGCCAGGTTTGGTGTTGTGGAGAGCATCTCCCACTGCAAAGGTTCCCACCATTGCTGAGGGAGCAGCCTGCACATCAAGGGCAAGTCATCAGTAAAGAGGCTGAGGGAAGAACGAGGTGGGCATAGAGAAAGGGGAACACAAAAGGCCGTTCTGTCTTCCTCCACCACTCTGAACTCTTTTGGGCTGGATACAAGCAAGATGACCTGATCAAGATGGCAGAGGTAATTATGCCATGGAGTAATCAAAGTGTACAGGGACTTCCACTGGCTTGTCCTGAGTCTCAGGAAGAGTCATAAGATTTAGGATTCACCAGCTGCAGCAGATAAAAAACGACAGATATGGTGCAGGGACATAGCCCTGCCCAGCATGGGCAGCATGGCTGCAAACTTCCACCTCTTCCAGCACACTCTTACATGCAAACAAAACTCCAGAGGTGCCTGTAGATGATGCCAAGTGACGAGCTCTCTGTGCAGCAGGAGCAGAGGGGTTCTGTGACTACCTTTTCCTGTGTGGCATCACAGAGGCGTGTGAGTCACCTGGGCCATCCCAGTGCCTTGAAGTGCCCTGATTGCTCTAAAAATATTGGAAACAAATACATGCTTTTGATCCCAGGTGTTGTGAATTCTTTGTGTAGCTGTGAAAAATAACAGCCCCTTCAATACCTGGAGCACTGTAAAAATAAGCAACAGAAGTGACAGCAAACAGTCGTTTACTATTAATGTGTGTTTCACCAGGAAGAAACAGGAACCACTGCATAGACTGATACCTGCCACTGTTTTGGGTCACAAAGTCAACTTCATCATTAGCCCCCCATTTCCCACTTCATCTGTCAACACTGCGCTGGTGTGCCCAGCTGTTAATCATAGAAACCCAGACTGGTTTGGGTTGAAGGGACCTTAAAGCTCATCCAGTCCCAACCCCTGCCACGGGCAGGGACACCTTCCACTGGAGCAGCTTGCTCCAAGCCCCTGTGTCCAACCTGGCCTTGAACACTGCCAGGGATGGGGCAGCCACAGCTGCTCTGGGCACCCTGGGCCAGCACCTCAGCATCCTCACAAGTAAATGCTGCAGCGAAGAGAAACTTTATTTACTGAGAAACGTGCAGACCGGTGAGAGGTGGGAATACACCTGGGGTTGGGGCATGGTGAGGGCTGGGGTAACAGGCTGAGGGAAGGGTTGGGGCAAGAGCTGAAGGATATGGCTGGAAGCAGGGACATGGTCACGATCAGAGTCTGCAGTTGAGCCAAGGCCAGAGCAGGGGAGTTAGGGTTAGGAGTGGGGTCAGAGAGGGTTAAAACCACGGTAAGGTGGGGGTCAGGATGAGACACAGGGTTAGGTTTGGGGCTGGGACCCGGGAAGGAGGTGAGATGGTCTTAGAAGTGGGGTCAGGCCAGGGTGAGGGGCATGGGGAGGGCCAGGGTCACGGGCCGGGCTATGGTGCAGGTGGGGAGCAAGGCCGCGCTCGGGAAGGGCTGAACGCGGCGGGGCGAACCCCGTGCGGCCCTGCCCGCGCCGAGGGCGGTGGGGGCACCCGCCAGTCACCGCGCGTCGCTATGGAGACACCGCGTGACGGAGGCGGGGCGCCAGCCACCCTGTCCGCCTCCGGTCACGTGCTCCACGCCGTCAGCGCTAAGGGGTGTTTGAGCAATGCCGGTGGCTGGGGCCTCGGTAGCGCGCCGTGATCGTATAGTGGTTAGTACTCTGCGTTGTGGCCGCAGCAACCTCGGTTCGAATCCGAGTCACGGCATCGCTTCGGCGGTACCACGGCAGAAGGGCTCCTCTTTTGCCATTTTGCCCCATGGCTTCATCTGTACTAGTTCTATATATTCTTTTAGTTTCCCGTGCGCCGTTACCTCTCCCCCCGCGGCCATACAAAGCCCCGGGCAGGACGGGCTGGGCAGCACAGCACAGCGCCCCGCCAGGAACCCAAAAAAAACCGAAACAGTGAAATACTGGCACGACGTGGAAAAATAATGAATCAGGTCGTCGGGGCGCAAAAGGAAAAAAACCAGAGCCCCCTGTGCCGTGCTATCGCCGGGGCGATGCCGTGACTCGGATTCGAACCGAGGTTGCTGCGGCCACAACGCAGAGTACTAACCACTATACGATCACGGCGCGCTACCAGGGCTGTGGGCGCCATCCTTGCCAAGGCGGCTCTTAGTGCTGATGGCGGGGAGCACGTGGCCCGTGCACGCGCGGCTGACGCCAGCTGTGCTTCGGGATCTGCTCCGTGTCACCAGTGCGGTGACGGGCGCGGGCAACGCTGAGCGCCCTCGCTATACACCGAAGCCAGACCAGCGCCCTCCGAACCGAGCCCTGCTGGCCCCGCATCACTTCACCGCTCCCCGTGCAGGAAAACCCGGGGTGCCCGCACGTGGGGATTCGGCTCCCCCCATCCCGCGTGGAAAAACTGTTTCCAGCGCAAGCCAGCAGGCAACGATTCCACCGGCTGCAGCCTTTTCCATCCCGTGCTGTGCAGGACCGGGGGATACCACTTTGCACTACCGCAGCTTTGGAGTCTGCCTGTGCCTGACTCTTTTCCTGGGAAGCGTTTCTCAGAGTAGAGTAAAGGCTGGATACCTGGGAGTAAAGGTACCCAGCGCAGCCTCTTCTGGGCGGCAAGGCCACTCCGCTGGGGTCCAGCCCAGGCCCTTGTGGGCGCTCGGGCGTAGGACCTGGGAGGAGCTGGGGCGGCCCCAGCCGCAGTGTGCCCAGCCCAGCTCTTTGGACCGAGCTGTTAATAGGTAACCGGGTGTGGGGACAGGCGCTGTGTGGCCAGTGTGGCTGGCAGGTGAGCACAGGATCACGGCGGGTGCCGGGGCGGCAGTAGCCATGGGGCTCGGGGCAGGTGTGAGGCCATGGGGTGCATGAGGGCATGGGGCAGGAGGACACAGGAGGTGTGAGGGCGTGGGGCACAGGGAGGCAGCGGGGAAGGCAGAAGGGCATGTAACCACATGGCATGAGGAGGCTGTGGGGGTAAGGATGCGAGGTGCGGGGGCATGGGGGGCACCCACCTGCTGCCCCACTGATTGCCTGCCTGTTCATGTGGCCCCACTCCTTAAGTGGATGGCAGCGTAAGAGGCTTCACCAAAACAGAAGCCAGCTGAGCCACTGAGGGAGGAGGGAGTGGCATTGAGGGGTCACAGTGGTGGCATCAGTGTGGAGGGCACTGAGCCTGGGAGGGATGGAGAGAGCCAGGAGCCTTGGGGTTCTTGGGGGAGTCACTGAGCACTGGGGGTGCTGGGAGGGTCACTAAGCCCAGAGGGATCGCTGGGTGTTCCTGAAATGGTGGGCCTGGGAAGAGAGGTCCTCTTGTTCCCTGCCAGGGTCCTGGTAAGGGGTCCTTGAGCCCTGGGGGACACTGGGGGTGCTGGAGGCCCTGATCTGGGGTCCTGGGTTCCTACCATGGCCATCAGGCTCATTAGCAGCTGGGGGACACACTGGGGGCCAGCATGCTTCAATGGTCCCCATGGAACCAGCCGCTACCTTGAGCTGTTGTGAGGTCCCAAGCTGAAGGGGATGTTCTCCAAAACTCACCTCCTTTCGTTGCATTCAGGGCTGGGACAGTCCCTTCAGTGAACCCTAATTTTCACACTGGAGGAAGCAGGCGATGACCCTGCCTTCTCCACCTTCTCCATGCAGACCTCTATGACTCTCCTCCAAAGCAAGGACAACTCCTTACTTCCTCTGTCCTGACACACAAATGATTCTACAGTTGATCACTGCCTTCTCTGCAACTTGTTTGCTCTTCCCTCATCTTTCTTCAAGTAGAGGAACCTGGAGGGAGCCGAGGTGGCGTGCTCCAAGGGTTCCTGCCGTGGCATGACACTGATTCTTCTGCCTGTGCTGGACTAGTTCTCCCAGTATGATTCTCCTTAAGGACCAGTCCCCATGCAAACTGCCACTTA
Source organism: Psittacula echo (assembly GCF_963264785.1). Taxonomy (NCBI): domain Eukaryota; kingdom Metazoa; phylum Chordata; class Aves; order Psittaciformes; family Psittacidae; genus Psittacula; species Psittacula echo. Next base: position 519,687 of record NC_137741.1, read on the forward strand.
CTCCTCCCCATTCCTGCTGCACTGTATTAGTTACGAACATAAAAAGACCTTCTTCCTTATCCATATCATTCCTTATCTTCATCCTTATCCTTATCCTTCCTTACCCTTAGCCTTCCTTATCCTTCTCCTTCTTCCTTATTCCATTTGAGATCCTCAGGGCAGTGAGAAGGGCACACAGCACGCTCACTGCCCTGAACTTCAAGAGAGCAGACTTTGGCCTCTTCGGGAACCTGCTCAGTAAGGTTCCGTGGGATATAGCCCTAGAGGGCAGGGGGTCAAACTCAAAAGGAAGAAAGAAGCTTATAGAAGGTGGAAGTGAGGACATGTGCCCTGGTGGAATTCTGGTGTCCTCAACATAAGAAGGACACGGAGCTGTTGGAGCAAGTCCAGAGGAGGCCATGAGGATGATCAGGGGCTGGAGCACCTCCCGTATGGAGACAGGCTGAGAACATTGGGGCTGTTCAGCCTGGAGAAGAGAAGCTGCGTGGAGACCTCAGAGCAGCTTCCAGTGTCTGAAAGGGGCTACAAGGATGCTGGAGAGGGGCTCTTCATCAGGGACTGTAGTGACAGGACAAGGGGTGACGGATTCAAACTGAAACAGGAGATTTAGGTTAGACAGTAGGCAGAAGTTCTTCCCTGTGAGGGTGCTGAGGCGCTGGCCCAGGGTGCCCAGAGAAGCTGTGGCTGCCCCATCCCTGGCAGTGTTCAAGGCCAGGTTGGACACAGGGGCTTGGAGCAAGCTGCTCCAGTGGAAGGTGTCCCTGCCCGTGGCAGGGGTTGGAACTGGATGAGCTTTAAGGTGCCTTCCAACCCAAACCAGTCTGTGGTTCTATGGTGTTACTCAATTGCACCCGATGAGGGATGCAGCCAGATTTATTTTTTGCAGAATCTCACTGGAAGGGTTGCTCACAAAGGCTGGTGGCCACTACCACCATCTTGGAGGAGCAGTACCAGCTCTTCCTGCTGCACCTAGTCCTCTCCTGTAATTCCTTGGAGACGTGGAAGAGCAAACCTTCTGAGAAAGGACAACAAGGGAGTCAGTATTCCCTCCCCACAGCTTGAGGATCCTATGGGGTGGTCCCTTGATGTGCTGGTGCAGAAACTACTCTGAATCTCTACTGCGAAGGGTGTTTTCCTCCTGAGGACCCAGAACTCGAAACCAGGGTTGGACATGCATGCTTCCAGAGGTGATCATGTCTTTCTCTTCCCAGCCAGCATTGTTCCCCTGCAGTGCTGTTTCTCTAATGCATTGAAGCTGCTGCACTTCTGGAGATGGAAGAAAACCAGATAACCCTGGAAAACCTTGGGAAGGGCTCAGATAACGCAGCTTTCAGCTCTGTGGTAAGTCCTCCTTTCCCCTCCCGTGTGGTACAGGAGCTGATCGGAGTGCTCCAGCTAATTGTTTTTTCCAGGGGGAGGAGAGACTCTGTGATGGATGTGATGGTCCACGTGGTGAAACCAAAGAGGAGAGGAGAGGCGAAGGGAAAGGGAGATTCTCCTCCTACTGCAGGTAGGATAACCCCTGGAGATGCATCTGTGTAGGGTGTTTCCAGTGGTCATAGCAAGTCTGCAGTCCTTGCAGTGATTCCCCTGATCACAGAGCAGAGCAGGGTGGTATTGACCACATGGCAGGGACAGTGCCTGATGACTCCATATGGCTTTGTAGGGTGCAGTCAGCAGTGCAGCCACCCAGCACAAGCCTCCACTCATTGTGCCCAGGGTGTTGTGTGTGTGCTGGCCACAGCTGGCCAGCGCGCTCCTCCTGGAAGCAGGCAGTAGGGCTGCAGGAGGCCAAAGCACACCTATCAACCATGCTGCTGCCACAAGCACCCTCTAGTTATGACCTGGCTCCATTGAGTTGGGCTGGGTTCACCTTCAGGATCCATCTTCTGTGCCTCTCAAGTCTCTGGCATGTGACTCTCCCCAGGAAGGCTGTGCAGCCGGCTTCCAAGGCAAAGCGCTTCTGCAAGGCTTATGCCAAGGTGTTGAGAAGGGTCTTCCTGGCGCTCCTTGGAGTAGGTGAGGACTTCCCAGTGCTGAGACTCCATCTCCACATCCCTTTGGCTGGCCATGTCCCCAGCCTCCAAGAACTGGGCATGGCCACCCATGTGGAGGTTGTATCTGCTCTCAACCCATGGCCTGCCCCCTCATCAGTCACCACTCCTGTCCATGAGGGCTACCTGCTCCTCACTGTCCTCCTTCCCTTTATCCACCTACCCAAAGGGTTTGCCATGCCTGTTCTGGTTGCTCCATGTGCCCCTAGACAGCTGAGGTGCTGTCACCAGTGAGCCCGGCTGCTGGGTTGATGCTCCCTAAGTCCTCCTTGTGCACAGATGGGAGCCACAAGGAAACTAACCTCACTGTTGGCCCTGGTTAGTGTTATGAATCCATGATCTTGTGGGCCTGATATTTCTGACCTCCAATGTGCCTTCTCCAGCCTACCTGTGCTACTTTATTGCGGCCTGCTGGCTCAACTTCCAGCGAGCCCTTCCCTTGGTTGTGATGACTGCTGTGGTTGTCTTCTTCATCTGCTGGAGCCTCTTCAAGAAGCACTGTGGGGCAAAGGTGCTGCTGCTCCTCAGCCCCATTTGGAAATACTTCAAAAAGTCCTGGCTATGGCTGAAATGGTGAGTCAGAAAAAGGCAGGGCCAGATCCCTCCCAGTACCGAGTCCCCTCTCCCATGGCTGCCCTGCCAGCACAACCAGCAGCTGGTGGCACTGGAGAGATGCCCTAGTCCTGTGCAAGCACCTCATGAATGATGAGGAATGGCCCAGCCTGGGAACCACTTAAAAGCCATGGCTGAAACATCCTGCTACTCTACCTCAGCAGCATGATGGCTGTTCCTAGCCCCATTTGTGTCCGAGCCCCAGATTTCTTCAGATGCACGGACCTCACAGTGGCACCTCCCACACAATTAGCTTCTGCCCCTCATGAGCTTCTCTCCCCATGGGGACATCCTCTCTGTGATGGTCGGGGAATTTCCTTTGCAGGCTGCTGTGGGTGGCCCTCCTGGGAGGCCTGATCATATGGCTGGCTTTGGACACTGCCAGAAATCCAGAGCAACTCATCTCACTGGCTGGCTTCTGCTTCCTGGTGCTGTTCCTGTTTGCCTGCTCCAAGCACCACAGCGCAGTATGTGCTTCAGATGTTTCTTGCCATTGGTGTTCTCACAGGATGTGGCCTCCCAGTACTGAGAAAAATGTGCTTCCCTCCCACTGGCATCCCCTTATGGCCCATTGCTGGAGCTCCCTGGAGGAAGCAGAATCCAGCAGGGCTCCTGGGCAGAGCTGGATCAGCATGTGGAGCTAAGCTGGGTGGATGGAACCAGCCTCAAAGCCACCCACTGCTCTTTTCCCATTGCTCATCACCGTGCTCCCTCATGGTGCCTCTATCGCGTTTTCCATCAGGTCTCTCAGCTGGGTCAGATGCAGAGACCCAGCACTAGACTCATGCCTGAATTTCAGATGCCTGCGGGTGGAGGGTGGGCCAGAGCTTCAGGTGACTTGGGCAGAAGTGATTGAAGTCCCAGTGGTTTCCAAACCAACCTGCTTCACTGTTTTGGGCAATCTGCTGCCTCCAAAGGATTAATGAAGAGGAAGTTTTGATCCAGCAGGTCTGTACTAGCTGTCAAACCATCAGAAGGTCTCTGTGCCCTTCTCCTCCTGGGTAAGCCTGGCAGATTATGTTCCACCAGCCAGCTTCTGAGTCCCACCAACTCATCTTCCTCTAAACCCAAACTATGTTTGTGGATTACTGTTCCAATTTCTTTATTAGTATCCCCATGACATTCATGCAGGTGTTTGCCACATGCAGCTGTCAAAGGGGCAGGAAGCTAAGAAAGGGAAGCCTGTAGGCTTCACTGACATCTCAGTCCCTGTTCTGCTCTTGGTCCCCAGGTGTCCTGGAGAGCTGTTTCTTGGGGTCTTGGCTTGGAGTTCATATTTGGACTTTTAATCCTCCGAACAACCCCTGGCATCCAAGCTTTCCAGTGGCTGGGTGACCAGATCCAGGTACTGCATGTGCTCACACCACCCCTTGCTTGTGCCCTCCATGTAGCCCCCCCTGAGATGCAAGGACCTGCAAGAAGAGCAGAGGGTGGCATGGGGTGGGGAAGCTGCAGGGACTGCACATTTAGAAGCATTTTTGTTTGACACTGGAGAAAAGCCAGCTATTTCCTGGTTCTCTGCAGCAGCCAGGATCCTCTGGTGCAGTCTCCTATGCAGGCTGCTGCTGTGCCCCAGCACTTGGAGACAGCCCACCAGTGTCCACAGCTTAGGTTTCAGCAGATCATTATCTGGTGTGGTGGTTAAGTGAGCTATGGGGCTGGAGGGACAGACTCCTGCTAGGTAGATGTGAGATGTCAGGGAGAGAGCTAATGGAGATCTCCCTCCTCCCATGTAACTTCTCTACTGCAGTTCTTCCTGGGCTACACCACAGCTGGCTCCAGCTTTGTCTTTGGGAACACGCTCATTGAAGAAGTCTTCGCCTTTCAGGTCAGCTTGGGGTATGGGCTGTAGGGAGAGAGAGGCCGAGCCTGGTTCTCTTCTGGTCTGGCTGCCTTGCTGGATTCTGAAGAGCATGGAGCTGAACGCAGCCATGTTTACTGCAGAGCTCAACCAGCTCAAGCATGGGTCTCCCTCAGCTTTGTAAACATTCATGGACCTCCTCAGTGCCATAAGGGGTTTCCACTGGTCCCCTGTCCCAACTGCCAGCCCAAAGTTGTGGCACCCCAATAGTGAGGGCTGGCTATGCAGTACCTTGCCATGCCCATTTCATGGGTCAGAGGGGCTTGGTCCCCAAGTGTACTTAGATGTGTTGCTCAGCTCTCCTTTAACCCTATGCCCTGGTGTCTTGCCTACAGACTCTGCCCATCGTTGTTTTCTTCAGTTGTGTGATGTCCATCCTCTACTACCTTGGCATCATGCAGTGGCTCATTGTCAAGGTAGGGCCTCACACCTGGCTCTGGGATGGTAGTGGAAAGAACCTGGTGGGTTCTCTGACTACTGTGACCAGCTTGAGGGATGTTCCAGGAAAATTGGCATAGTACTAATCTGGGGTGATTTGTTCTGCCTAAAAGAATAGACACAAACCCTGTCTTTCTTGCATGTCCTCCTGAGAAAGTCCATCCTTGGAGCTGATGTTGCTACCTGGTCTGTGAACACTTCCCAAGACCGTCTGTGTGCAGCCTGAGGGCCCTGTAGGGTGCCAGGAGTCTTTGGAAACCTGGTGTCCTTGTCTTTCCCCAGATCTCCTGGATCCTTCAGGTCTCAATGGGCACCACTTCCACTGAAACACTGAGTGTGGCAGGGAACATTTTTGTGGGACAGGTAAGGTCCTGGGCAGGAGATTGAGCTCCTCAGCCCTTGCAGCTGAGCCTGCCCTGGAGGAAGGGTCTTCTCCTCCCTTTCCAGGAGACCTATAGCCCTGCATGTCCTTGTCTCAAGGACAACAGGGCTTTCTCTCTTGCAGACCGAAGCCCCGCTGCTCATCCGCCCATACCTTGCAGACATGACCCATTCAGAAATCCACACTGTGATGACTGGTGGCTTTTCTACAATTGCAGGCAGTGTGATGGGTGCCTACATATCCTTTGGGGTGAGTGCATAAGCAGATGTGTGCCCCATGCTCCCTGCCACGGGGTCCTGACACACGAGAACTGCCCTGGACTTGTGGATGAGAGAAAGCCCCCAGAAGGTGCCCCATGGTTCCCTTCCATGAGCAGGATGAGGGCAGGGTGCCTCTGTGTCCAGCCTCACCTCTGTTGGTCTGGCCAGAACCCTGAGCCCTGCCAGGTAGGAGGCACTGCTGTGGGACCCTCATTGCGTGTCCTTGCACAGTGAGCAGGGGAGATCTTACTGAATCATGGGATAATTTAGCTTGGAAGGACCCTATGGGGATCTCTGATCCACCCTTGTATCCAAATGATGTGATGGCAAAGCCCATGGGGTTGCCCAGAACCTTGTCCAGGTTGGTGGTGAGCATCCCATGGAATGAGGTCCCCCTCACCTCCCTGAAGTGAGGACCCACAGGAGCCTTGTTTGTGGAGAATACTTTTTCCATATATGCAACTGGAATTTCTCACTGAAACTGTGACATTGATTCTCACTCTTTCCCTGGGCATCTCTGAGCAGTGTCTTCCCACCACCCCCCCTTTTATGTAGTTTGGAACAGCTACTACAATCTCCCAGTCCTCTTTTCTCCCAGGTGAACAAGCCCCACTCCCCCAGCATGGCCTTGGTGGTCGTGTGCCCTGACCCACCCAGGGATGCCCTCTCCAGCTCATCAGCATCTCAGCCATGGAAATGATGTCCAGATGTGGCCTCATAGAATGGTTTGGGTTGGAAAGGACCTTAAGATGACCTAGTTCCAAGCAACCTGCCATGGGCAGGGACACCTCACACTAGACCATGTTGCCCAAGGCTCTGTCCAACCTGGCCTTGAATACTGCCAGGGATGGGGCATTTACCACTTCTTTGGGCAACCTTTGCCAGGGCCTCACCATCCTCACAGTAAAGAACTTCTTCCTTATATCTAACCTGAACTTTCCCTGTTTCAGTTTAAACCCATCACCCCTCGCCCTACCACTACAGTCCTTAATGAAGAGTCCCTCTCCAGCATTCTTGTAGGCCTCCTTCAGATACTGAAATGCTGCTCTGAGGTCTCCACACAGCTGCTCGTCTCCAGGTTGAACAACCCCAACTTTCAGAAGAAGGCCAGAGAAAGGAAGACTTCCCCCTGATCATAGAGAGTTGGGTTAGGGATAGGTTAGACAGACTTAAAGCCTATAAATCCATGGGCCCTGATGGGATGCACCTGTGGGTGCTGAGGGAGCTGCACCCATCATCTTTGAAAAATCATGGAGAATGGGAGAGGTGCCCAATGTCACTCCCATCTACAAAAAGGGCAAGAAGGAGGAGCCGGGAAACTACCAGCCAGTCAGCCTCACCTCCATCCCTGCAAATGTGATGGAACAGGTCATTCTGGAGCCATCACCAAGCATGTAGAACAGAAGGTCACCAGGAGTAGTCAGCATGGATTCACCAAGGGTAAATCTTACCTAACCGATCTAATAACCTTCTGTGATGACATAACAAGATGGGTCGATGAGGGGAGAGCAGTGTATGTCATCTACCTTGACTTCAACAAGGCTTTTGACACTGTATCCCATAATACTCTCATAGGTAAGCTTAGGAAATGTGGGTTAGATGAATAGACAGTGAGGTCGATTGAGAACTGGCTGAACGGTAGAGTTCAAAGGGTCATGATCACTGTGATCAGTGGAGTAGAATCCAGTTGGAGGCCTGTAGTCAGCGGTGTTCCCCAGGGAGCAATACTGGGTCTGGTCTTACTCGTTTATCAGTGGCCTGGATGAAGGGCTGGAGTGCACCCTCAGCAAGTTTGCTGGTGATACAAAGCTAGGGGAGTGGCTGATACACCTGAAGCCCTGCTGCCATTCAGCAGGACCTCCATAGGCTGGAGAATTGGGTGGAGAGAAACCTGTTGAGGTTCAACAAGGGCAAATGCAGGGTCCTGTACCTGAGGAGAAAGAACCCCAAGTACCAGCACAGGCTGGGGCTGACCTACTAGAGAGCAGTTCAGCTGAGAGGGACCTGGGAGTGCTGGTAGGTGATAAGTTGACCATGAGCGGCAGTGTGCCCTTGAGCCAGGAGGGACAAGAGTATCCTGGGGTGCATCAGAAGTGTGGCAGCAGTCGAGGGAGGTTATTCCTCTCGCTCTACTTGACCCTGGTGAGGCCACATCTGGAGTTCTGTGTCCAGTGGTGGGCTCCTCAGTACAAGAAAGACAAGGAGCTACCGGAGAGGGTCCAGTGGAGGCCACAAGGAAGATCAGGGATCTGCAGCATCTCTCTTACAAGGAGATAGTGCAGGAGCTGGGCCTGGTTAGTTTAGAGAAGAGCAGGCTGAGAGGGGAACTCATCAATGCAGATCAATACCTCAAAGGCGGGTGCCAGGAGGATGGTGCCAGACTCTTTCCAGTGGTGCCCAGTGACAGGATGAGGAACAATGGCCATGAACTAAAACACAACAAGTTTCACCTCAACACAAGGAAGAACTTCTTTCCATTGCAGGTGGCAGAGCCCCGGCACAGGCTGCCCAGGGGGGGCTGTGCAGTCTCTGTCTCTGGAGAGATCCCAAACCCACCTGGACATGTTCCTGTGTGACCTGCTCTGTGTGGCCCTGCCTTGGCAAAGGGGTTGGACTGGATGATCTGCAGAGGGCCTTTCCAACCCTGATGGTTCTGTGATTCTTTGATTCTCAGCCTGTCTTCATACAGGAGGTGCTCCATCCCCTGATCATCCTCGTGTCCTCCTCTGGACTTGCTAGGCAGCAAGCAGCTCCATGTCCTTCTTATGCTTAGGACACCAGAACTGCACACAGTGTTCCAAGTGTGTCTCATGAGAGCAGAGGGGCAGGATCACCTCCTTTGACCTGCTGATCACACTTCTTTTGGTCATCAGTGCTCTATAGTGAGGAATAAACCTTGCCCTCGATCTGCTGGCCGAGATCCTGCTATTTAAACATTAATTAGTCTCCTTAAATGGGTATTCAAGGATAAAAGGTCAGAGAAACGAGACATTGCCATTTGGCAGGCAGGGGAGGTGTGAAACTGAATGTGGCCCTTTGTCAGGAGGCAAAAGCTCGCAATGTTGCACATAATGATAGAAAGGGATGAGGAAGGGGCAAGGATGATTATGGTTAGGTCAAACAGCAGGAGAATTTACACCATCAAGGCCAAGATCACTTCAGTTCCACCAATGCCTCTATCCAGGCGAGCTGCCCTACATGCCATGGCCAGCTTACGGGGGAAAAAGACAATTTTCCCATCCTGAGAAGCCCAGACTGCTGATGCCAGCAATGTGCTAGGGTTCCCTGGGGTGGCATGTCTTGGGGCACAGCCTTGCATGGAGTTGCCTAAGCCCACAGTCTGCACATTGTAGATAGATGCGGCATCACTGATAGCAGCTTCCGTGATGGCTGCGCCCTGCGCCCTTGCCATGTCCAAACTCGTCTACCCTGAAGTGGAAGAGTCCAAGTTCAAGGACAAAGCAAGCGTCCGCCTCGCCAGGGGGTGAGTGTGAGGATGGTGGAATGGGGCTGCATGCATCATGCCAGTGCGGGGAAGCCATGGGGTCAACTGGGGGGCACAAGTGGACATTCCGGGTGGCCTGAGGTTGGGAGAGCCACAGACTGGGAGCTGACTTTGCACAGAGAATGCTTGGCCACAGGAACCAATTGGTTGGTTTTTTTTTTTCCATACAGAGAAGAGCAGAACATCCTGGAAGCTGCAAGCAATGGGGCTTCAGCCTCCGTAGGGCTCGTAGCCAACATTGCAGCCAACCTCATTGCCTTCTTGGCAGTGCTGGAGTTCATCAATGCTGCCCTGCGCTGGTTTGGGGAGATGGTAGACATCGAAGGGCTCTCCTTCCAGGTATCCCCAAGGTGCAGCCCCATCATCTGGGCTACCAGATCCTACATCCCCCACCCATCCCTACCTTTGCCTCAGTAGGCTGCTGAGACCCTTGTTGGGTGTTCGGCAAATGCTGACAGCGGGTGTCTGCCCCAAGCCTGGGGCTGCGCAGGTGGTCAGCTCTGAGTTGTTCCCTTCTGGGATCCTTTCCCCAGGTTATCTGCTCCTACGTCCTCAGGCCTCTGGCCTTTCTTATGGGGGCAGACTGGGCAGACTCTCCGCTGGTGGCCGAGCTCTTGGGGATGAAGATCTTCCTGAATGAGTTTGTGGCATACCAGCAGCTGGCCACATACAAGAAAAAACGTCTGTCGGGTCTGGAAGAGTGGGATGGGAGCCGGAAGCAGTGGATATCTGTGAGGGGCACCTCCCGCCCTGCCAGGCACAGGGCAGGATGGAACCTGATGAAATGGGGCATGGGACATGGCTGGTCAGGCAGGAGGATGGCTGTTGGGGTGGGAGGGCACTTATGGCCAACTAGATGTGGATGTTCACTAACTGCTGGGTATGGGGTCATCCTAAGGAGTCAGTGAAACTCTTTCCCATTTATCCTGCGCCTTGGTGGGGCAGATCATGGTTCCAGAGGGCCTCCTGTTCCCCCAGCCCAGCCTCTCCCAGGGGCAGGCTGCCTAACATCTGCATTCTTGCTCCCAAAATTAGCTGAAGGAGAAAGGGTTGGGATGGGGGACTTATCTCCATCATGTCTGTCTGGGTTGGGAACTATGACAGCTCTGGGGCTGCTCCTGGGCAGAGATAACTGTTTCCTCCTGCTGTGCCCTCCAGGAGCGAGCTGAGAACATCACCACCTTTGCACTCTGTGGATTTGCCAACCTCAGCTCCATTGGGATCATGCTGGGAGGTCTGGGTGAGTGTGACCCACGTCCTGGGTGCCTAGCAATGGTGCAGGGCAATCTCGGGACCAAGGACTCAACTAGGGCAGAAGGAATTTGCTGCCCTCAATCCCCCATGTTCAGTCTCTGCTAGCACAGAGATAAGAAACAGGATTTGTGTGAGGTGATTAGGGATGATTTTGCACTGCACCCATGGGCAAAAGCATGTGCATGTCCCACAAGCCCAGGTGCCACTCAGCCATGCGGCAAAGAGCAGAGACTCCAGTGTTGAGAGCACTGATTACTCTGGTTGATCGCAGAGTGGGCACAGTGCAGACAGTGTGCTGGGTGCTGGCTGTGACTGCCGTGGCACCCAGACACCAGCGGTTGAGGTGGGCAGGGCGGTATGTGACAGAACCAGCTAGGGACCTAGGACACATCCCTATCTTTTCCCAGCCTGGGGTGGAGCCAGAGCAAGGACTTAACTCATCCCAGTCTCTGCTTTGTCCCTGCAGCCTCCATGGTTCCCCAGCGCAAGGGTGACTTGGCATCGGTTGTGCTGCGAGCCCTACTCACTGGCACGTGTGTCTCCATGCTCAATGCCTGCCTGGCAGGTAAGTCCCTGCCCATTGCCAGTGGGCCAGAATGAACTAGGGACAGGCAAAGACCTATAAATGCAGGTGCAGGTATGCATGTCCTCCTGATGGCTCTGCCAGGGCCTCCAAACCCTTTGCTCTCCCCTCACGGCTTTGGCAGGGGCTGCCCAGCAGCTGTGCTGGGGCCCTTCAGCCTCATTTGAGCTTGGGGATATTTCAAGGACAGCTTCTGGGGCACTGCAAGTTGTTCCCTGGAATCACTGCTGCAACAGTCTTAGGGGTGAGGTGGGAGGGTGCATGCATGGTCCCAGGTACAGGATCTGCAAGAAAGCACAGGGTGAGGGTATGGGACTGGGGAGCAGGGTCAGGGTGTGGGACGTGCATGCATGGTCCCTCAAGAGCCCCAGCCAGGAGACTTTGTCCCTCAGGCCTCCTTCATGTGCCAACGGAGGTGGGTGACTGCGTGACCTTCCTCAGCACTGCCAACTTCAGCTCTACCAGCTATGCCATGTATACCTGCTGCAAGCAGCTCTTTGCCAGGTGGGTGTGAAGGGCCCCAGAGCCGTATGGTCCTGCCCAGAGACCCAGGCAGTGGCAGCACCTCATCCTGACCATGCTCCTCTCTTTCCAGCTCGGTGCTCGACAGTGGGACACTCTCCTTCACGGGAGCCTGGGCCGGCCAGGCAGAGGGCATGCGGTGCCTGACACAGTGCTGTGGGCACTACAACCACACTACCTGCGAGGGGACAACCTAGAGATATGCAAACACGGCCTGGAAACACCAGCATCTGCAAAGTCTGGCCCCAAGCCTAAGAAGTGCCCCATCAGAAACCTGCAAGTTTGGTCTCCTCTGCTCCAGTGATGATTGACAGCTGCACCATGCAACCAGCACCCTTAGGTGCTAGCCTGCAGACACAAGGGAACTGCTCCCAAATAAATCATGGAAATCCCCATGTACTTGCCCTCAACCCCACTCTGGCCCCTGACCATGGCTGTCCCACACAGCATGAGGTGCTTTGCTCAGGCTGCACACTGCAACTGCCGCAGCCAGCTTTTGTTGCAGCCGTCAGAAGCTGAGCCTCTGTCATGTTCCACCTCAGCTTTCAGGTCTAGCCCAGCCACCCTCTTCTCTCCTGTAGGGTGCGGATGAAAGTAAAAACCATTACTTGAAGACATTTTCTTCCCTCGAGCACAAAGCCACCCCATCTTGCTGTGCTTGGGTGCATCTTTTCCACAGGGACCACAGCAGTGGGGAACAGGCCAGTCCTCACTTTATTGCACTCAAGAGCACCCATTCACCAATGCAGCCTTGCTATGTACATCATTATTTTACAATGACCCCACAGCAAAGCACCAGGACCCCAGAGCATGCCACACTCCCAGCCCGGTCTCTTCTGGACAAGCTTCTTCACCAAGCTGCACAGAGCCACCCTTCTGGACACCGCTGTGCAGGGTGGCACTGCTGGCATCCAGCACCCTCCTCTAAAGCTTCAGGGAAGGTGATGCTCTTCAGCATGATGAAGCACGCAGTTCTGGGGCTCTTTGCAAGCCTTGCTGCCCATTGCCACGCTCTGGTGGCTGCTGCACACCTGAGCGAGCTGATGGGCACAAGGGAGGCTTGATGTGATGCAGGGTGCTTTACTTTCCAGCATGAGCACCACTGCCTGTCCATCACTGCCTCCTGACACAGGGCAGTGGGACCTGGAACGAGTGCTGCTAGCTGCCACTGGAATAAGGCATGTGCCAAGCAGGGGTGATGCCAAATGAGCATGACCGGGTTGTGCAATGGAGCTGAGCAGGGTGTACGGGGTCTGCATATGGCAGGTGGGCAAGGAGGGGTGAGTCCTATAGGCTGGATACCCACATATACCTGACATGGATGGGAGGTGCCCCTTCACCCTGCTCCTGGGTGCCCCATGTGAGGTAGAGCAACATTACTGTAGTGCTGGGCAGCACCTGTAGCAGCACTGCTGCCCCCAGCATCCGCCCAGCAAGGGGGTGGAAGGCTGACCCCAGGGTGCAGGGGTTCAAAATCCCATCCCTGTGAGCTGCCGGTACTGATGCCAGCGCCCTGCCACAGGCCTGGACCCCAGAGCCCCACACAATGCCAGCAGGAGCCCTACAGGTCATACTAAACCCCTCCACAGCAAAACCTTGGAAATCAGAGTGTGCTGCTGGGCTTCACATCCTTCACATAGAGCGCTGGCAGGGCTTGGCCCAGTCGCTTTACGGAGGACAGAAACTTTATGGAGGACAGAAACAGGGACATGAGGTGCTGGGAGCCAGGAGAGCAGCCCAGACTCCCAGTTTGCTCAGGGGAGCCAGGCAGGGGGCATAGCGCTTGCAAAGCCCAAGGGAGCAGGTGTGACAGCCCCTGCCTTAAGGCAGGGAAACAGAGAGTCGGGAGAGGAATGTGAGCCTGAGCATGGAGGAGATCCACCACCAGCAGCAGCTCTTGTAAAGTGGTATTGGCGAGGGGTCCACGCTGCCCAAGGCTCACATTCTCCCCATGACTCCCACTACCATACACCACACAATGCAAGTGCCGTGGGCCAGGGCAGGAGCCAAAGGGAGAAGAGTGGTGGCAGTGGCCACTGCCAAGGTCTCCCCTTCCCAACCTGGCCGCATGCTGCCTCCAGGCTGTTTGGATGGGGGTCCAGAGCAGGAGGTCCCAGCTACAGCGGTGCTGGCTACTGTGGGCGGCCAGACCTGCTGCTCTCTCCTGACCCGGGTTTGGAGGCTGCTGGGGTCTCCCCTGTTTCTGCTGCTCTCCGAGAACTCTTGGGGCTCACAGCAGCCTTGCGTGTACCCTGGGGACTTGCCAGCCCCTTCTTCTGGAGCTGGGGACTGGACTGCGCAGATTTCCTACCCATGGAGGGGCTCCTGGAGCCTTTGGGCTTGGCTGGCTCCAGCGTCTTCAGGCCGAGGATGCTGCAGTAATGGTTACACTGGTGAGCGGTCGTGAATTGCTCCAGCAGGGAGGGGAAGCAACTTTCCTTCAGCCCCTGGTACCTGCCAAATACAGCAATCCTCAGCCCCTGCTTCACACCAGGAGACATCCCAATGGAGCAGGGAGCTGAAGACAGAGCTTGGCCACCACCGTGGCCCTTTGCCACATGAGCAGCAGGAGCTGGGGACAGCTTCAGGGGGGCACTCACCCTTTCAGGTTGGTAGCAATCCGCACATTGGTCATCTTCCAGCCCACTCCTGCAATGAAAGAGAGGAGAACCAGTGTCTCCCTGAGAAGAACAGGCACTGGCAGCAGGAGCAGGTCACTGTCCTGGGAGCTCGGCTCCATGGCACATGGGGGAAAAGGCAAGAGGGCACGGCTAGGGCTTTTCCTCCTCCTTTCACAGGCCAGAAGGTAGTGAGGGGTCACAGAAATCAGATGACAGATGCCTTTACCTTCCATGTCAGTCACAAGGATGTTTCCATTTGTCCACTGATAGACCCAATGCTGGAAGGTGCAGCATTTGAGCACAATCTCTGAAGTGCCTCGTGCCACCAAGCTGCCATCTCTCTCAGTGACACAGTACTGCTCGCAGGGTGCACCCAGGTCCTCCTCCATCGTGGCGTAAGGGATGTTGTTGGCTGGTCGGTATATCAGGTACAGAGGAATTATCCTGCATGGGAGCACAAAGGCAGGTTCAGCATCAGCCACGCTCTCACTGCAGCAAGTGGAGATTCACACTGTGGTCTACAACCCTTGGCTTTTGCCTTTCCCCGACGCCCCTTCTGTCTGAGGGTGCGAGAAGAGCACACTGCCCTTTGGGATGTCCCCAGCACCCACAGGTAACCCTCTCACCATCTCCCAGGGTGCTCTGCCAGGATGTGAAGCCAATGAAGCTGCAGAACTTACTCAGGCACTGCTCCAAAATCAGGGACAGCTCGTGCCTCAGCAGCAAAGATCTTGCAGTACTCGCGGCTGGAGTTCTGGATTTTACATTCCTGGAGACGCAAACAGAAGAGTCAGGGACCTGTCCTGTCTTGCCCCAACGAATCCGAGGGACACCCTGCCTGGCCAGGCATCCCCTGGGAGCACTGCCAGCTGTTTCCCTGCCCTGATGGTCAAAGGACAAGTGACAGGGAAAGCTCTGAGCAGTTCTGTGTTGCTCAGAGAGAAGAGCTGAAGCTGAGAATAACAAGGACATTGCCAGCCTGCTGGAATGCAGCTCAGCCCCTCCAGAGCACTCAAAATATTGCCATCCTGGCAATTAAGAAAGTGGGCACAGAGCTGGGGACTGTGGCACAGACAGGGAAGGTGTGGGGGAGACAGGTGGAGGCTGGCCCACAAGGATGCCCACCTGGATGGTGATGTCGTAGTTCTTCTCGATCAGACTGTTCTCATTCTTGGTCCCAAAGACAATGAAATTGTGCACTTTGATTACACAGGTGCAGCCAGACTCAAAGACAGGCTCCAGGCCGTAGATAGCTCTTGCCCGGCAGGCTTTGTGCAGGAAACCAGCACCCACTTCCATGTCTTCGCTTACCACGCGCCCAAAGAGCTTATCTCCCCAGTAGCCTGCGTCAGCCAGACCCTTCGCGAACACCATGGGCGTCATCTCAATTTCCTCACCAACTGGCGGAGGGAAGAGCTGGTGAAGGAGGACAACGTGGACACAACCTGCCCCCACCACAGAGCTGCTGCCCCTCGCTGTGCAAGCAGTCGCAGCTTGTCAGCACTCGGCTCTTACCTTCGATCTCTTCCCGCAAGATAAATCCTGACAGCACTATATGGGACAGAAAGCAGAGAGATGTCAAGATCCTACCAGGATCCCACCCTGCCCCATGTGCTTCCACACCAAGGGACAGCAAGGAAGATGGTATGAATTGCTCATGTATAGAATCATAGAATCATAGAATAGTTAGGGTTGGAAAGGACCTTAAAACCATCTAGTTCCAACCCCCCTGCCATGGGCAGGGACACCCCACACTAAACCATGTCACCCAAGGCCTCATCCAACCTGGCCTTGAACACCGCCAGGGATGGAGCATTCACAACCTCCCTGGGCAACCCATTCCAGTGCCTCACCACCCTCTCAGTAAAGAATTTCTTCCTTAGATCCAATCTAAACTTCCCCTGTTTAAGTTTGAACCCGTTACCCCTTGTCCTGTCACTACAGTCCCTGATGAATAGTCCCTCTGCAGCATCCTTGTAGATTTATTAGCACAGGGAGGCAGATGCACCTCACAGAGGTGTTGTTATCGGGTGTGCAAGGTTTCCCCCGCTCTGCAAACCTGGCACCAAGCTCTGCATGGTTTGTCACGCTGCCCCATGGCACAACTGAGGAAGCTGGGAGAGCTACCAGGCTGCTAGAGGCTCCTCACCTTCACCGCTGAGCAGGAAATCAGTGGAGTCAGTGCCATACTCATTGCTGATCACACATCGGTAGACCCCGCAGTCCTTCTGGGATGCCTGCACAACAGCCAAGGCTGCCTGGCTCTCATCACCAGCGCTGGAAGAAACCAGAGCATGGCCTCAGCCCTGTGTGACACATGTGGGCACATGGGAGCCATGTGACAGGCACTGAGGATGGGCACTGTGCTGCCCTTAGAGGGCTGGAAGAGGGCTACAAAGGAAGCCAGCCCAAGGGCATCCCAGCTCCTCTCCTGGCACCTTATGGTACCAGGAGTCCTGCTCTGCAGTTTATACTCGCAGAGATACTCGTCTTCCAGGCAAGCTTTGCAAAATCTGGCTACAGACAGATAAAGGTACTTTCCTCTGAGTGTGGCTCAGGGCTGTGCTTGGGCTGAGACTCACATCTGGATGGACTGATGGAAGTCAAACAGCTACAGAGGTGTCCAGCTTCATTTTCAGCTGCTCATGAGTGAAGGCAGACACCACTCCCCATCCTGAAGCCCGTCCCTCTCCAAGGGACTGGCAAAGCATGAGCTCTGTGTTCTCCAGCCTGTAGCACCAGGCTTTGGGCTGGCAACTCATCTAGCCAAGGTGGCACACTACACAGATAAGTCTCCAAAAGAACCAAAGGCCTGTTTCTGCCCCACATGGCCAGCATGAACCAGCAAAGGGATGACAGGCCGCAGAGGGAAAAGGTAGGACCTGAGAGCCGCTGGCTGAGCAGGCTCTGCTCTGGTCAGCTAAAAGGCAATGGCTACTCCAGGTCCATCTGCCCCAGCTCAGATATCTGCTGTAGGAGACTGTTTATGCCTCAGAAGCACCTCTTCCTGCCTGCTTATTATAAAGGGAGCTCAAGGGATGCTCAAAGGCATCAGGTAATCTGATCCTACTCCACCAAGCTTCCTTGGCCTTGAGAACAAGTTGCTCTCCATAATGCACCCTAAGGAGCATCCAAGATACACCAAGCCACCCAGCTGCCCAAACATGCTCTCCCTGTGCAAGGACAGTGCCCTGGGATAGAGGGGGCATAGCCAGAGCTGCTTTTTCCCTGTTGGTGCTTGTCAGTGGCAGTTGCATGGAAGCCCCTGCACCTCGAATGCAGTGTGCAGACCCTCCAGCACAGCTGCCACCCTCACATGTATCACATGGGGTTCCAGTTTTGCAGCTCACACCCAGCTCTCAAATTCTGAGATGGGCACAGCACTTTCCCTGCCCTCCCCAAGGTTCAGGTTCAGCCCTGCCCTCCCCAGGGCTCTGCTACTCAAAGCATCAGCCCTTAAACCATGCTCCAGATGGAGCATCAATAGGACAAATTCGGCAGCAATTTCCCATCTGGGCAATCCCTCCCTCCCTGGGAACTGAGAATAAAGTTTGCAATATACCATGCCATGCAATGAGCTTCCCATGCAGCCTCAACAGAAGGGGCACCTTCACCCCAGTAAATGCAAGGAACTGGATTTAACACACGAACCCAGGGCTACGCACAAGGACTACAACGAAGCAGAGCTGGTAGATTACCTCCTTTGTGCTTCTGCTACAGGGATCTCATCCTTGTACCACATCAGCTTAGAATCACTCAAAATATTGAAGAACTGGCACCAAAGTTTCAGGTTTCCTGATGCATCGGAAAATTGTTCTGCCCTGATCTTACGAATCACCTGCGGAGCTAAGGACAGGGTGCAAAGAGATTGATGGTAAGACACACACTGCTGGCTGCAGCTCCAGGGGCAGGGCGGCCTACTCCAGTGCTGCTGCCTAGGACTTTGGTGTTGGATATCACGCATGTCAGCACAGCCTAGTATAACATCGCCTTCTCAGGGAAGGTCTCATGGTCTGCATGGCTGGAGGCAAAGCAGAATAACACTGCAATGTCGGAGGAAACATTTATCTACTGAAGTAGGGATTTATCAAGGTTACCCTTACTTTTGCAAGAGTGCTGATTCCTGTGAGGGTATCAAATGGCTCTTGCAAGAACTTCAAGATCAGGATTATGCCTTTTCTTCTAATTCAATGCCATAAGGAATCAAATTGTCATTCACCATGGAGGTGGAAAAGAGCGTGCACCCCGCTAATGCCCACTGGACCCCAAACCAGCATGAGGCATAGTGAGGACCAGAACACAGAGACCAAGAACAAGAGGATTATATGATTCCTTTGGCCAGGGAAGTTCAGGCTATGGAGATAGCCAGTCTCAGTGCTACTGCCTCTTGTATTCCTCTGCCCTGCCTGCACTAGGGAAGAAGTCTTGTGGCAGAATTTGGCTTTCACATTGCCAAAGGGTGATGCTAAAAACCCTGCAAATGCACAAACCTCTTGTGGCCCCAGCTGACTATCACTGGCTCAGCTGGCCAGCCTCCCTTTGTAGGGAACAAGAAAACATGCTCCATGGGGATTACCTCTTCCCTTACCTTTAAAGGGGTTATTTGCTTTCTTGGACTCTGCTGGCTGTGCTTCTGGCTTAGCATCTTCAGGGACCTCATGGTCACTACTGCTGTCACCTGTGGGCTCCTCATACAGCTTAGGAACCTCCAACGTGGCCATCTTTCTCGTGAGGGTTGGTGAGCACTGCTCTGCAGGAGGGCACAGAGCCAGGGCAGGCGATGGCAACAGGGCCGCGTTCTTCCTGGATTGCTGTGGTGAAACGTTTGGACTTCTCATGTGGCCTGGGCTCTCTGGGGTTGCCTCCTCTTCCTGCCCAACCTGCTTGGTTTTTGGCAGGTATATTTTGCGCCGGGCTCCGGAAGCCAGCTCCTCTGGCGTGGCACAAGGTAGAACTGCCAGAGGGCCACCAGCACTCTCTTTTTCAGGGCTTGCTGCAGGCAAATTTGAAATCTCACTAGGAGGCTGCCCCACTCCTGGGGCTGGAATGCTGCCCACCACGATGGAGGGCACAGAGAGCTGGGGCAGTCCCTCTCCCTCGGCAGCAACCCGGGTACGTCTCTTGGGTGGCACAGGCCTGCAAGCCAGCATCTCCTTGCTGGTAATGAATTCCTCGTTAATCATGCCCGTGATCCTCCTGGATGTCCTGGGAGTCAGAGGCAAGTTCTCTGCTGTTTGGAAGAGCTGATTGTTTTGTACTTTTTCCAAAACTCTCCTTGAGGTGCGGGGGCTCAGGCCTGCAATGCCTATTTCTGGGAGCATGAGCTCCTCTGCATCAGGCTGCTCCTTGTCACTGGGGTCAGTGTCTTCTTTTGTGGCATCCTTACTGCTATCTGACATTTTTAAAAGCAGCAGCAGATAGTTCTTCAAGGAGGAAACAAGGTTTTTGTGCTGCATCTTTTCCTCCAAAGACAACTCCTGCTGTGTCTCGGGGCGAGGCAGGATGGGTGGTACTTGTGGCTGAACCTCAGCACCTCCGTCAAAAGTGCCTGAAGGTGCTGCCAGCTCCTGGTGTGGACCTGTGGCTGTTAGCTCTCCTCTTTCCTTCCCCTGAGCTCTCAAAGGCACTGATTTGGCACTATCCTCGCCTAACATGCTGGCTGAAAACTTCTCTTGTGGGGCAGATCCATCTACCTGTCTGACTTCTGTTTCTCTGCTCACAGGAGGCAGCAGCTGTGCTCCAGACTGAACCTCTCCTGCTGTGGCCTTCATCCCTGGGGCAGTGTGAACTGCAAGCAGTGCCTCCTGAGCTACTGCAGGAGCAGGGAGTGGCTCTTCTGTGGCAAGCTGAACTGTATCAGGAGCTGGACATTCTGTCTCCAGATGTCCTGAAGGTGCCCCTTTCACCTCTGGGTGCACAGCCCCAGGAAATGGCTCTGCTGCACCTCTCCCTTCTGCCTTTACACTGTGATGGCTCCCAGATAGCTCCCCTCCTGCCTCTTTGCTCTTCCCATCCTTGACTGCTGTCTGACATGTGATTTGCTCAAGAGGAGTGTTTTCTTTGTGCTCTGGAAGACTCAGTTTCTTTAGTAATGGCTTTTCCTCTCCTTGGCTTTTGTCCTCTTGATTTAACAGTGCTGGTTGGATCTCTCTGCCCTCAAGAGCATGGGAATGTTCTTCTGTCTGTTTCCTAGAGGCAGGTTGCTCCTTTTTGGGCTGCACGTGGTCTGGAGAAGGTGCTGGTGGCTTTGGTGGTTCCTGTGGCCTCAGCCGAGGATTTGCCCTTTTCCCTGATTCCCTGGTCTCCTGGCAGAAAGGTATCTCTTCCCTGAGCTCCTTTAACTTATTGGCTTGCTGACCAGCTTCTACAGTTGGAGCAGACACTGGATGGTTCAGATCACAAGCAGACTGTCCCAGTGCTGCTGCAACCTAATAAAAAAAAGAAAATAGAAAATTAGCACTATTTTACTGCCTGGGTCTGCTCAGTGGGGCTTGTGGTCCAGCTGGACCAGATGGCACTGCCCAACTTTCTGCTTGAATTACAAGTATTAACCTGGTACCACTGATACTCACGCGTCCAGGGTCTCTTGGTTTCACCATCATCCCATGGTAGTGGGTCATACAGTCCCCTGTCATTCTGCACAAAATGTCTTTTAATCAGTTACAGCTCTTCTGCCTTTCAGTGCCTTGGTTTTGCACATCCAGGCAGGAAATTGGCTGCTCTAAAACATTCAGTGAGTTTTAAATCATAGAATCATGGAACAGTTCTCCAGATGAGAACCATTCCCTCTCCTCTGACACAGCACCTACCCAAGGAGCAAAACTGTCACGTTTCCACCAGCCGTTGCAGAGACCTTTTATAATTTCCTTGCTCTTTCTTAAGATTCAGTGTTCCCCCTATACTGTCTCTGCAATCTCCATGCTGAGACAGGGCAATCAGCAGATCACACACTATCCAGATGAGGCTGCCCAAATGATTTACAGCGAAACTGTACACCATGACGTTATCTGCACTATTCAACCATCCTGTTTCTTTGACATTCGAGAAGCTCAAATGTTTCCAACTGCAGCTCACACCAGCAGACGTTTCAGCAAGCTGTGACAGCTGGGCTTTATCCTGAGGAAATCTGACAAAATCCTCCAGCCAAGGGGCACTGTCTATTCTTGTAGGATAAGGATCAGGGAGGCAGTGATACCACTGATAAATGCTGTGCCCAGCTGATGCTCAGCTAACAACATCAGGACAATTGCATGGGATCAGGGCATGCACATGACAGGTTCCTCATCCATCCTAGATAATCTGCTGCTAAGGATTTTCTCACTGAGGTCTCTGACTTGAGGTTTAAGGCTCCAAGATTAGGTCCATGGGAAGGGAGGGCTGTGGAGCTCTAGCCCTTCTATTTAGTGCTCTTTTGGCTTCGTTTGAAAGCTTGGTAAAAACAGGTTTGCTGGTGTCTCAGCAAACCCTTTCCCAAGCAACCGTTAGGGCAATGTGAGTATCATCTGGGGTGCGAGAAGCAGGTTTAGGGAGATCATTCCTGCATTCATTATTCAAGTCTGTTCCTTGGCAGTTTCCAAAGAATGCCAAAGGCCAGGTTTTATTTAAAAGGTTTTATTTAAAGAGACAGACAAGTTTCATGCAGTGAAACCCTGCTGGATTTTACCACAGTATATGGTCCTCTGGGGTGCAGAAAGGGAAGGAGACGGACACAGCCCATCTAACTGCAGGGCCAGCACTGGCCCCTCTGCTGAACAGCACAGTGCCCTGGAGCTGGAGGTGGACCACGTTCACAGATGGGATGCACAGACGTGGTTCTGCTCAATGCTGCTGGCCAATGGGGACATCTCTTTGGCTGAAGAAGACTTGGGGATATTTGCTTATCATGAACTAAAGCTTATTCAGAAAAGTTTTCTGGGGGCTTTTCAGAAAAGCATCTGTCCTTAAGTGATCAGAAAACACTCAAATTAGGGGCATATAAAACAAACATAATAAAATCATTGGTTTAAAAGTTAGGCAAGAATGATTGTTCTGCAAACCCAGCTTCTCTGCTCTTGTGTGTGAGGCTGTTCAGAGCCTGGCTACAGTCTTGCATTTTGCAAAGCCTTTCAGCTATGGACAATTGCAGCTCAAAATAGAAGTCCTGAGCATGAGGCCCAGCTAAGTCACAAGGCCAGGAAAAAAAACATGTTAGGACCCTGTCTTGTTTAAGGGAAAGATTAAAAAGAAAGAGACAAGCTAGGTGTCTTGGTGAGTGAAAATATCCTCAAACATGTCTGGAATCAGTTTTAAAGGGCTTTAAAATAGCTTATTTGGTCACACAAAAGCTTGAACACTTTCCCCAGCATCACCAACTAGCTGAAGCATTCAAATTCAAACCAAAAGCATTCCCTTTTGTCTACTCAAAAGCACACCAGCTGGGAAGTTGTAAGTTTCCCTCTGAAAGTGGGTTTTTGAAGAGGAAAATACCTTGATGCATGTCAAATGCTCAGGGATGATAGCCCAAGTCTAGCTGCTACACACCAACACTTTCATCCCTCCTTTAGAGCAAAGGGTGTAAAAATGAGCAGAGGGAGAAAACAAATAGTTTTGCCATGGGCTCACATGCACAGCAATAATTTCTGCAGCATTATGTTATGCTGATGGGTCAGGTTAAAGATGGGTTCAGGGTGCTGCCTTGTAGCAAGGCACACAGATGTTCACTGCATAACACAGTAGTTTTCTTACCAGTAAGCAGTGCTCCTACCTATGGCTAAAGAAAATTAGAAGAGGAAGAAAGCGGTTTTATTTTAGCAGAGCACCCAGCAATCCCACTTTCTGTATTGTGGATATTTCCATATCCCATAGTATTTGCATTACCTACCAAGGGAGATGTGCTGCACCCGGAGTGTCTCCTCTGGTAGCCTTGGTCTGTACTGAAGGCCTGCACCTACCATAGCTCAAATGCTGAACCATAATGACACCTGCAAATTGGACTTGGAGAACCTTTTACCACAAAAAGGGTCATTATAGGAAAAGGATCTAGAGAAAGATATATATATATATATATATATATATATATAAAAGACTGGTAGTTTCCAATCTAGTATTTTAATGGAAAATGCTTCAGGTTAAATTATTAAAATAGAAGTTGACTAAAAGATGCAGTGAGGGTCAGGAGCAGGTGCTGTGCCTTGTAATTGCATCAACACCACAGTAAGTCGTGCAACAGAGTTTTTCCACCAGGGAAGAGCCAAAAAATAGCCCAGACCTACTGTATACATGTTGCAGCATAAACAGAACCCAGCGCCCTGCCCAGCACAGCTCACATGGTGGGTCTGGCACACCACGTTCGTCTGCATGGGGCTCATTAAACACTGGCCGAAGCTCAGACTCTATTGCTAAACTGAACAGATGTCATCAGTCTCGCTGCTTGTCATATGTACAAGGCATCCACCCCAGCTATAAATAGCCATTCAGTGCTCTCTGCTTAACTGATTTGGAAACATTTCATGTGAGGTCAGCCTGCCGATTAAACAGGAGAGCTCACAGCATGCCCTGGGCCGCCTGGAGACCAGGGCCCTGACGTACACCTCACCACCTCATATGACATTTATTCAGAGATGGGATGAAAGCCCTGCTGTCTGGGCACACGAAGTCCAGGAAGCCCTTTTTCCTGGGTGCTTTTGCCAGTGGAGACCTATGAAGCCTTGGTACACACAGCCTCCCACAATACAAAAATGTGGCATGAATATTGTCTTGTTGCAACCCCTGTGTTGGCTGCTTTCTGCCGTAGTTACCTCTGGACTGACAGCTTTGTTTCCCTCCGCCATCTGTGCTTGGTGCCGGGCTCTCTGTCTGTCGGACAGCACAGGTCCTGCCTCTGCCACCTGTGAGGACGATGGAGCATCCTCTGGCTGTCTGATGATTGCCACAGGCTGCAGGGCAGCCTTGCTCACAGTCTCTTCCTTGGCTCCCGCCTCCTCCTTCCTTGCTGCCGGCTCCACTTGCTTGTCAAAATACATCTCTTTCAAAGAGAAGTGCATGTCGCCATTGATTTTACCATCCTGACTCACAGCTTTCCCAGGCTCTTTGATTTTTAGGCTGCTTTCCACTTCTTGATCATTTGCCCCCCTCAAACGTGTGTTCTTGCGTAAGGGGACAGGAGGGGCAAACCTTGGATTTAGAGAGGGGTTGGCCCTGTCTCGCCCACTTTCTTCTCGTTTGGAAACTTCCTGCTTTGCTGCTGGAGGAGCCTCCACTTTCTTTTTCTTTTTAGCTGCAGAGTCTTTCACCACTGGCTTAGTCGTGAGGTCCTCCACTGTCTCATAGATGTATGTAAGAAAGCTGTTCCCATTCTCCTCCACACTTTCAAAAGAGGCATCTCCATTGGTGGTCACCTCTGCTTTCAATGGTGCGCTCAGTTTGTTTGGAAAGCCCGTCATCGCCTTCACTGGCTGCTCCTTTGATTCAGCAAAATCCTTGTGTAATCTGGACTGAGAATCGGCAACATGAACTTTTGCTGCATCCTCTTTCTCCCACAGAGAGGCTCCTGACTGGAGGTTCATATCCCTGACCAGCCTCCGCTTTCTCTGGAGCCGATCAGGGCTCATTCCCTGCAGCCTCTCCACCTCCACATTTTCTTTCCCTCGCTTCTTGCCCTGTTCTATCTCTCGCAGCTTTTCTTCAGCTTTTCTCTTAATTTTGGCAAACCACTTCTGATGAATTTTGAACTCCGTCATGGTTCCCACTTCCAGCACACCAGAGCAGGACACAATGCCTTTGTTATTTCTAGCTGAGGCCTGGTAAATGCCTGCATCTTCTTCTTGGCACCTGGAAACCAAAAGCTCTGTGTGAGACCTGCCCACCCTCCCCAGGCACTACAGCTGGACACACAGGCATGCACGTTCTCCCACTTCTTGCTCCAGGAGGGTGAGAAAATGAAGATGTGGCCCTTGAGGTGCCTACAGTAGGTCTGGAGGCCTGGGGCTGTCCTCCCTCCTGGGCTCTGCCTGTTCTCAGCACTGGCAGATAAGCAAGTTGGATGTTAAATCAGTGTCCAGTTCCCCCCAGGCTGTAACTCTGATAAGACAGGGCTGTGATGGAGGAGGAACAGCTAGCATCAGGCTTCCCAACTGTTCTTGCCCACATTCTTCTGCAAGATGGTCTCCTCTCAGCTCTTTACAGCCTACGTGACATTTCTGTTCTTCCTCCACCCTATTGCCTTACCAAATCCTTCCCACCCCACTTCACAGGCACCAGCACAAGCACATGCATGCCATCCCTGCTGTCACCCCTTGGGGATGCCTGGCCCATGGAGATCCCTGATCCTGCGAGAGGTGATCCAGCCTTTGACAGAAATCTGCAACACACCCGGGGCGGCAGAAAAGCCCAGGCTAGAAGCATGAGGATGACAGAACTATCAGTACTGATATTCTGCACTTTCGGACATTGAAAGCGCAAAATACTTCTGACATCCCAAATCCAGGTTGCAGTGCGACAGGTCTCTGCTTGCTGTGGACACGGTGTGCCTGGTTCTCCAGAGACACAGTCCTCTTTTAAAGTTAAAAGAAGCTGGTAGTCAGGGCTAAATTAAAGAGGCCCTTGGCTCCATCATTCCAGTGCCAAAGGAGCCCTTTCCTTCCCTGACTTCATGGTGAGAGCTAAGAAGGGCCCTCCTGGGACAGGGCTGCAGCCCTTTCCCCTCTTTGCCATTGCTCAGGACACTCCTGTGAACTGTTTCTGTCCTTGTCCCGCCTGATCCCCTGGACCATCATTCTGGAGGTAGACAGTGCATTCCCTTCACTCACCTTCAACCAGCCCTAACGTTCACCTCTTGTCTGGAACAACCATAGTGCATGCTGCTACCAGCACTGGAAGGCTCCACAGAGAGGAATTTCTTATGGTAGCTATCCCTGAATGCAGTAATGGATCTCATACTGATATGATTGGAGAGTTATCAGTGAAGAGCTGAAGAGGAAGGGACAGCCAGGAACATCGCAATGGGGAGCAGGAGGGGCCAGCACGGGTGCTGATGGGAGATCACTGCTGACAGCCTGCTCCTCCAAATACTGAAAACACACTCAGAGCTCCCATCACCAAATCCAACCTCTCTCCAGCTTCCTTACTCACTTGTACAGCTGCAGGGTGTGGCGATTTCCATGACGGAATATCTGATACTTGGGTAAGCCACAATAGCGGTCCATCTCTTCGTCATCCTTATACCACGTCACCTCCGGCTGCGGGTACCCTGGGGAGGAGATGGATGGAACACCCGTCAGGGTGTGAAACATTGCACCCAGTAGCCTAGCAAGCCTGCTTTCATGGGGACAAGGTATCAACAGCAACACTAAACACTCCATCGGAATAGGATACGTGTTATTCTAGGCTCAGTGCATACTTTAAATCACAAAGCAGAAAAAGCATTGTGAGTGGAAACCTGATGGGCTTATCCAAGTCTTTTATCACTCCTAGGAATAGGTCTATTTTTGAGAAAAAAATGCCAGCACTTCATTCCTGAACAGAGGGGAGCAGATCACACGATTGTCTCTTGTAACCCTGGCTGGAAGGAAAAGGCGAGCACACTGTCACTCTTGTATGAAGAGGCCTGTTTTGATGAGACTAAGGCTAAGGTCAGAAAACAGGCATTCATGTCTCCATGGAGCTCACAGGATTTTGCTAAGTGTCACAGCCTGTAAGCTGATCCAAAAGTTTCCATTGAACAGAAACAACCTTGATTGCATCACAGCCAGCTTGGTGTCCTACAAATGTCACTTGACAGCAGATGTCACCTGCCTTTTGAGGAGAATGACATCATGTGGTGTGTGACTGGCTGGCTAACAGGCTGGGCATGCAGCCATGGTCCCTGACACCAACAGCAGTGGTGGATCAGCATGGGTGCCCCACACGGACCAGTGCTAGCCACAGCTCCCACCTCCCACTGGCAGCAGCTCTAGCTCAGAGTAATAGCAGTTTTCAAGGGAAAACTCTTGAACCAGTGGCCAGCACTGGTTCCAATACTTTACATGGGGTTCCCAGCCCAGCCAAGCTGGCCTTAAGGG
The DNA here is from genome assembly GCF_963264785.1 of Psittacula echo. Taxonomy (NCBI): domain Eukaryota; kingdom Metazoa; phylum Chordata; class Aves; order Psittaciformes; family Psittacidae; genus Psittacula; species Psittacula echo. The sequence goes on from NC_137741.1 coordinate 546,816, forward strand.
CATGGAATAAAAGTTTCAATGATCACATCATGCCTCCACTTAAGTTGATGCACTCAACAGTTGTTCAAAGCCCCTAGGTAGATATCTGAAACTTATCTCTCCTGAAAACGCCTCTGCTGGCTTTCCATGCTGCTAAAGAGAAGGAGTCCAGCACGCTGCTCACCTCCACTAGTTCCCAAGGGTTTCCCCACCAGCCCCTGATACCCCCAAAATGCAGCAGGGGGTCAGCCCTCATAGACAGCCCCGGCATGGAGCCAGCAAGGGCTCTCCAGGAATACGCAATGCATCTAGACTTGATGACTTGATGAGAGAGAAGGCAGGGAGAGGGCAATACCTACCCATCCTGGATACTTCCCAGCTGAAAACCCACAGGTTTCAGAGCTGACGAGGATCCTTTTCATCTCCAGGGTGAGGAACCTGCACCAGCCAGAGATGATGTCAGCCTGTAGCAATGCCTGAGCCCAGCTTACACCTGCTCCCATGAAGGTCCCATAGCAGAAGCAAGAGACCAGGAGCAAGGACTCATGAGCAGGAATCCACTCTGGTTTTGACAGATTCAGAATCTCCTCCTCATGTATTGCTTAGCTCCCCATGCCCCAATCTCCTCTTCTGATACATTCCCTGTACTCATCCCTTACTTGCTGGGGCTCTCCAGTGGCCTCTGGCCCCTGGAGGGACTTAGCCCACTGGAACTAAAGAGGGTTGAGAAAGCAGTCCTTTCCTGCGCTCCTCCATGAACAGCAGCCATCCCCATAGCCCAGACAACCCCCATACTAGTTTTTACTCTATTATCTTCGTGTCCTCACTGAGGTCTCTTACTCTGCACTGCTCCTGGCATCCACCCTCTCCGTCCTCACCCTCTCACATCCTTTGCTACCTCATTCCCTTTCCACTGCTGCCATCAGCAGCTTTGGCTTTCTGTTGGTTAGCCCCTCCTTCCTTCTCTTTTGCAGGAAGCCAAGTCATAACTTTCTCCTGAAGCCCTTCCTGTAAGGCTCTCCATCCTCCCCTTCAGTCCCTGTCCACCATGGTCTGCAGACCCACATGGTACTTGTGGCTGAAGCAAATGGGCTCTCAACTGCTAACTGGCAGAGGCCATGAGAGTATCCCAGTGATGGGATCACCAGGGATTGACGCTGCTGCTTATATTTTCCATAAGTATTAGCTACTGACTGTACTTCGTGGCAGGACTCTGGGCTAAATGAACCTGTGGCGGTTTCTGTCTTCTCCAAGGATAAGGAACAAAACAATTTTCATACACAGCTCATACTTTGCCCAGAGCAATTCTACCCTTCCCAATGCCTGTTCTGCAGGTAAGACCTGCAGCAGGCCCCTGGTTTGTAATGCAGGCAGCTGGCAGGTAGATTTTCCTAATACCCTGTTAAGAGCAATCACAACACTTAATTCTGGGAACTGAAACGTATCATTTCCAAGAAGCAATGTGATGTCCCCCCATGGCCTCTGCAGCTGATTCCCATTCCCAGCTGACATCAGCTGGAAAGAGCTGCAGTTTCTATAGCTGCACAGTGCCTTGACAAAAGGCTTTTCCTCCTGTTGAGCCTAAACTCCATTTGACCTGCAGCACTTGTGTCCTTGAGGCTACCTGCTCCCTACTGGGGGCTACCACCGTATCAGCCCAGTGCAGGCAAGGAGGGACTAGCTCCTGCTGCATGCTCCAGTCTGTGGTGAAACAGAGCTACAGGCAAGTGCTGGCTGGAAACCTGCAGGAAGAGGAATGCTGAAAGGCTTCCAGCTCCCACACATAAACAGTGGCCACAGCTGGCTGTTCAAACACCAGCCGTCCCTCCTCAGGGGCTGCAGCTGGAACCAAGCAGGGGATGGAGAGATGTCTGTGCAAGGACAAGGTGCCCCTGCATGCCCTGTGCTCCACTGACGGGGGAGCTGCTGCTGACACTCCAGGCATCCATCTTCAGGCTGCTGAGCAAATAAATTCCCCTGGTCTGGGGGTTAAGGGTGGACAGGCATCACTCCCAGCACATCCCCTGCAACCACAACATCCACATCCAACTGCCACAACAGGGATGGCACAAGTGGGACAGGGTGGCTGAGCTGAGGGCTCCATTGGTGGGCAGTGCCATGCTGCGGGGTGATGGATGCCCACCCTTAGCATAAGCACTCTGCAAAACAGAGTACCCATTCATAAACCAGGCATTCGCCCCTCCTGAACCTGTCCCTGCTACAGACCCTCTGCAACTGATGCTGAGGAGGATTTGAGAGCAGCTGGTCCCTGTGTCCACAAGCGGGTGCCCTGCAGCTGCAGACAGAGTGGTGCCTGTAAACAGGGCTGGTGTCTACTGCCCATCACTGAGCCCAGCAGAAGTGTTTGTCAGAAGTGTATATTCCAGCTGCTGCAGGACCCAGGGAAATATTTTTCCCCACCAAGACTGCCAGATTTAGATCAAACATTCTTTTTCCCAAAGCTGTTGACGTCTGAGAAGTCTTCAAAGCTTTGGTGACCTTATCCAAAACAGCTCTTGCAAGAGCTATCCAAAATCTCCCACAAAAACTCTGTTTAAAGCAACTTTGGGGTTTATTTTGTTTTAGTTTTGGGAGGCAGGGGTGGGGAGGAGTTAATTTTCTGAAACTTGGGAAGGTGGAAAGGGTTTAGAACACTTACACGTAATCTCCATGGGTTTCTGTTTCTGCTCTACACAAGCTATGTGGAGGGGGGGAGGTGCTTCAGGCAATTTTGGGAGGAAAAGTCATGGTAAGATATCATCCTTTCTGGCTTTATGGATTTGAAGCTCCCAGTCACCTGAAGATAAGAAGGTTTCCAGTAATGCTAACAGGAGGGACAGATACGCGCTGAGTGGTAGTTCCCCATGCCACCAGCCTGCAAATGGTGCTCATTCTCCATCCCTCTCTTGCCCTGCTGCCCCAAACTCAGGCATCCTCATCCCCCATCAGCCTGCTCTCTGCTCTTGTACTCACTACCCCATCCCCAAACCCACCCATCCACCTCTTTTGCAGCCCCTGCGTTTCTCTTCACTCTCATCCTTCAGATATTTCACTATAAGGGCCACCATAGATGCAACAAATTGAGAACTTTTATGCTTATTAAAATCCTCATCCACTAAGCCCATAGCTTTCTACTCATGTTACCCCAACTCTCTTCCCAATCCATGGGCAGAGCCATTTCCCCTCTGTAGCCCTACAATAAAACCAGATTGCTTCTGGTCACGTTGTTTTGTTAGCATCCCCTTGGGGATGTGCCACTCAACCCAGTGCAGATGCTCACACTGACCAAGCATTTGCATAGCATGGTAAAGGTACCAGGCTGGACACTTCTTCAGCACAGCACTGACCCACGAAGGCAGCGATGGGACTATGCTCCTGAGCTGATGATTTAAGTAGCCAGGTCAGAGGGGTTGAACCTGCCTAAGGAAGGGGGTTGGAACTAGATGATCTTTAAGGTCCCTTCCAACCCAAACCATTCTATGATTCTATGAAATGGTGCTGGAGAGGCAGCTGCACAACAGCAGGCAATACCTGTTCTGATATACGACGGTCTTGGCTAGATCCAGTCATCACCTCTCTCAACCTGCCTCATTCCCTAACAAGCAGTCATAGGCCCAGGCCTCTTCATCTAAGCCCCTAGATTTCATCAGCCAATATCCCTTCTTCCTGGCCAACACTATACAGAAATGGCTGAAAAGTTATAAACCCCCTGTAGTAGCACCTCCAGTAACGGCCATTCTCTGAAGAGAAGAGCCCAATATCCACTTAGTGGGAAGAATATGTGATGACCCTTGAGATCCTGAAGTCCAGACAGATCCATCAAGGAAAATATTTGGTGCAGAGAAGCATGATACACTCTGCTCTGTAAGAACCTGCACAGTAAAGGGAAATGTTCTCATTCTCCTCTTCACATCTCTCAGAGAACAAAGGATGAACTAATTTTGTCTAAAAAAGAAAACATGTCATAACTGATGCCGGATTTGACCCAAAACAATCAAATCAGACATACTAGGGACAGCATTAGCAGGCAGAAGTAGACAAATGGAAGAAAGGAGGGTTTGTGCAACCACCCAAGAGCATCAGGTCTGCCTCTCCTGACTTGTTCTTTTTCTTGCCTGCACCACCCAGTACATTTTGGAGGCTGGCTCTTCAAATACTTGCACCTTGCTGCCTTCCCAGGACAGTCCCTGGTATTGACAGATGTGGGACTGTACCACTCTGTAACTCTTACTATTGATCAAGAAGCAGGGAAAGGAAAAAAAAAAGTTATTGTAGGTCAGGTATCCATATTTGTGGCTTGAGAGTCAAAACAGGAGCAGCTGACAGTCTGCCCTTTGCCTCCTGCTCATCTATGAACCAAACTGTCGCTGTACTCCAGCCACAGCAGTGGAACTGAGCTGTTTCCACTCTGGTCACTGGCCAGGGAGGCAACCACCACTTCTTTTTTCCCAATAATGTCTCCCAGTTGAATGTAAACATCATGGCAGGGGGAGATAGCTGAACTACTGATCAGACTTCAAAGTCAGAGTTCGCTTTGCACCTCCTGCCTCTCACTCCCAAAGAGATCTTGAGCTCCTAAAATAGTCCACAGAGCCACATGCAAGAGATGACCATGTGGCATAGGTGATTCAGGCTGCTTTTAAGGACGTTTCCATGAAGATTCCTAGGTTTGTAGATTTATTAATTGAACTGCATAAAGACATCCCTCAATCTAGTTTACCAGGTTACAAAATACTGCAATAGGCTATAGGCTGAAGAGGCTTATTTGATACTTTTCTTCACTTGAGTAGAAAATGACACTAGTACCAGGTGAAGTTTTCAACTTCATATAATACACCAAGTTGTGCCACACAGCACCAGCAGGTCATCCAGAACTGGCAGACAGCATTCTGTCTACCAAGAGCAATGATGCACTGCAGAAAGAGCTACAGACTGGGCAGGGACCAGATCTGTCTCTAGACATCGATACTTTGATTTTGGTACAAGCAGAGGAGGTTATTCTTTGGCAGCATGTCTCCTGCACAATATACAATGAAATTTCTCTAGCTTTTCCAGGTAGGATGCTGGAAAGAACATGGATATAGCATTTACAAGGCCTCCTTCGTAGGGCTGACTGTAATATCTCTTCCCCAGGAATCTGTACATGCTGGGCATCACACACGCAGGGCATTTCCTTCCAGCTAGTCTCACGGTGAGCTAATGCTCAGATGCACAAATGCACTTCACCTTGACAGAGTCTACATGGAGCTGATGGTGTCATCTGGACTTTGGAAGAGATGAAGTTTGTTAAAAGCAGCTGTTAACCTCAAGGTGCAGATGTTGAAGGCTTAAGCCAGTGAGAGAAGTCAAGACTAGATACTTTAAAAGGGGCAAGAAATCCTAAAAGGGAGAGCAATACCACTGCATGTCCTTGCAGTAAGCAGTCATGGTCTGGGTCTGCAGCACTTCTACACTTTCAGGGAAGGGGAGATGGAAGAATTTTATCTGCTGCTACTCAGGATTTCCTAATATATTTAAAGATCACTCATTTTTTGACCTCTGACACTCATGGCTTACAGAATGGTGAGTTCCATGTTACAGAACAGTATGTTAAGCTTTTGCTTTTAGAAAACTTGAATTGGGAAAGCCCTTCTAATGAATCACCAAAGGGCATGGTTTGGAGCAATCTCCCTTGTAGCCCACTTTTGCTCTAGAAGCAGGAAGTGGTCTGCTGAGGTTAACAATATAACAGTTGTACCCCTGCAAGCACAGAAAGTCAGACCTGCAAAACAAGTGAATCTGTAACAGAAGAGGCAAGAATTCAAAGCCAGCAGCTCTCAGAGGGGCTCAGTCTGCTCTTCCTGGTGCACAGCTTATTTACAAGCATGTTTTTAATTGCAGACTAGATTTCCTAAATCTTGGGAAAGTCTTGGTCCTTGTGGCTAAGAGGCTAACTGGAGACATCCTCCTCCTTCCAAAACTTACAGACTTGTTTAATGTCTCTCACCGAGCAACTCATCTAAAAAATTGACATGAGCAACATCAGGAAGGATCACAGAGTCATAATCCTACACAGTTCGTACAGACTACCGAAAAAAAAGAGTTTGGAGTCTCTATATTTAAAAGACAAAAGCTCACCTGCAAAGGAGCTGCTTACCTTTACACCAATGCCTGCCATGTCACATCACCATAATGCCTTAGTACCAGCCCTCTTTTTCAGTCTCCCCCTCCTCCTGTTATTGGCCTAACCCCTTCTTGCCCAAGGTGAGATGTTAGCTTATTGGGCAGAAACCAGCTTTTATTTCAGCTGTTGACAGATGCACAAGTTTACCACTGATGCAAATGCACTCTAACCACTTACAGCTGGTGAAGAGAGCCAGAGTTGGCTCCAGTATGACAGCCTTAGTCTTCAAAATTGCATATTCCTGAGTTACAGAGTCCAGGATTAGAGAAGCAGCAGAGACTAGGACAATAACATGTAGCTGGCCCAAGCAGTAACCAGCATATTCCATTTTCTGGTCTGTAATTTGCCTTGTTTGAGATATTAGGATATGCCTTTGCCTCTTTACAATCTCAGATGGTTTTCCCCCTCCCCCTTAAATTAAAGCTGAAATCATCATGCAATTGCTGAATCTTCACTTGCATTCTGGCAACAGTGAACTTCTTAATGTGTTGCCTTGTTATCACTTGCTTTAGAGTTTAACTAGTGCAAGTCCAGCAAATGAGGCAGGACCGGGTTATTCACAGGAGACACTGTTACCTGTCACTATGCATGTGAATTTAGCATCAGAGTCCTCGGACACAGAACGGGATTTGATAGTGGTTTCAAATAGTGGCTGGGTTTCCTCCGTCAGCTGAGAAATGATTGCGCAGAAGGTGCTCCTGGAAGATTCAAGAAGCATTTCTTAGACATCAAAGTACTAGAAAAATCACAGGGTCCAGTTTCTAACTCATCTTAGAAGCCTAAGCTCTTGTTATGAACACCTTCCTTCCCTCCCATCATCTCTACAGCAGATTGTTCACAAGTCCAGTCCAGTGTCAGGGTAATTGACCTTTATTTCTCCCCTAAGATGACTGCTAATTTAAAGTGTCTCTTTGTCTTCACTTTTATGGCTATCAGGGTAATGAATGTCAAGAACCATATGTCTCCATTGCACCTGAACATTTCCTGAATCAGGCAGCAGGCCCAAAGCAGGACCCTAACAAAGTCAGCTTCACATTCCAAGTACTGCACTACCAGTGTTTCAAGTGTTGCTCTGTTCACTGGGACTTTATGTGTGAAGATTTTCTATGTAATTTCAGGCCAAGTGTCAACTGAACATGTCTCCCGAACACAGCAGACCTCTTTGAAAATTTCAAACTAAGACAAGCTGCCTGCTTCAGGGACAGCTCACTGAAGGAGACCTTGATCCTGGCTTGCAGGTTTCTGAGCCCAAGAACTGTATGTGAAGCTGACATCCATTCCCTCTTTAACCTCACTCGGCTGCAGGTAGGCACTCACACTACATACTCCATGAGTTCAGGCACTGACCTTGAAGTTCAGGCTGAGTCACCCAAATAGCCATAACTATCCAAACAGTGCAATCTATGAAGCTCAGAAAAGGAACTTATATTCTCCAGTCATTTAAGCACTATTCAATTTTTGCAATAAATCACCATACAGCACTGCCAACCCCGTTGGAGCATCACCAAGAGAGGCCCCAGAAGATCTGAGCTTTCTTAAAGGAAAATGGGATAATTCCACGTTGAGTCTTCATTTGGATAGTGCTGTGGGGCTCTTGGAAGGGAAGAGCTTCTTTCGTTTTCCCCTCTGGAATTAAAACACTACACGTTTACACAAGGAGAGAGGACCCCAAGGTCTCAAGTGCAAGGATCTTAGGAGAAACAGCAAATGTTGCAACAGAACTGGTAGCTGGCAGCTCTAATTATAGCATTTTCAGCACTGAAAGACATTCCTTAAACAAGTGATCAGTTTCTAGAGACATGCAAGAGATAGAACAAACTCTCAAATCATTCCTGACACAGCTCCACCACGAGCATGTGCTCATAGCACATGGTGAAAGGTCCATAAGGAAGACCCCAGCCTCACAAGCAGCCCTCAGCTTGCAGGCAGAATGCTGGTGCTGATGCTACTCATGCTCTACCTGCTGAGGAAGCAGACTTGTTCAGGAAGAAAAAAAACCCCACCATGTTTAGCATGAACCCTGCAAGATCAGGTGCTATGACAGGCTCTGCAGCAGGGACTGAAGGTGCCACAGCCATAGCAACTGCCTGTTTCATCCATCCAAAAACTTACCTGGAGGCTGCAGTCCTATCATTTTCACTCTGGCTTCCTGATAGAATAGGTTTGTAAGAGACACAGGGAGATGAATCCCTCAGTAACAAACAGCTGGGAAGCAGCGGGAATCTTGCCAAACTCCCAAGCACTTTGTGCTGGGCAAGGATACAGGACGGGGACAGCTGCGGTAGTTGCAAACTTGACTCATCTACTGAACGAGGGTTATAAGCACTGTCTATATGCAAACACATGTGCAATGGGGTAAAAAACAGATTCTACAGCTCAGACTCTTCTGTGGAAATCAATGGTCCCCAGGAGACTGGGGCAAGCAACTCTTCACACAGCTACAAGGCCAGGAAAGGGCTGTTTAAGCCAACAGCTGTTCAAACCAAAGAAACCTTTCCATGCTCCAACCCTAGGAGAAAAAAACCCTCCCATTTCCAAAGAGCAAGGCAGACAATCCAGTACCAAGGCAGTTACTGGTGGGGTTTACTGGTCTGGCCCCTTCAATACAGATCCCCAGCCCTAGGCCAGTAAATGCCTTTTAGATCTACATAAAGGAATTTTCCAAGCATCAACGAACATTTCATACACCAGCAGCAGAGCAACCGGATCAGCATCTCAAAAAAAGTGATGCACACACACACATAGTGACACTCATGACCAAGTTTAATCCCAGTACCATGCCATCGGTATCAGCAGGCAGTGCCAGGAATAAGTCTGGTCCCTTCAGTGCAAATCCCACAGTCAGGTGAAACACAACAAAGGCTACTGAATGTTCTAGGAAAGCAGCATCACAAGAAGCTGAGGGCTCCACAGGCAAAGCAGACGAATAAGAGGAGATTTGCCCAACATACACTTGGCAGGAAGCCCTGGAAGGTCTATTTAATCTTTCAAAGAAACCCTCATATTAGTCGCAGGGAGGGAGAGGGTAGAGGGGGTTTGGAAACTGCAGCACTGTGGGGCTCTCAGCTGACTCCCTCCAGCTGCAATGAGACTTGTCCAATTCAAATTGCTTTCTAAACCAGTAATTCAGAGCATTCAAGAAATCCTGACAGAAAGCAGCAGCCTCTATTTCTCCAGGCCTTCCTGAAGCTACATCTTTGTTGCAGAAAAGCCCTGGAGCCTTTGTCCTGTGGAAGAGGACACCATCAATTCAGTAGAGGACACTGGCAATTCAGTAGCCTTTTCACATTAAAGAGGGATTTCCATACAAAAGCAGTCTGCTGGAAAAGGAGATTTAAGAAGTGTATTCCTTTTCATCATTATTTTATTTTCCTTACTCTTTGGTTAGCAGTCAAACAGCTACAGGGGTGTTTTGAAGAGGCCTTTCCCTCCACAGTCATTCCTCTACCTGCTTCTGCAGCAAGTCAGTAATAGCAACCGATTTCCAAATGTGTTATTTTGCCAAAGGCAAAGTACAGCTGTATAAGTGCATTTGAGGGCAGAGTCCAAATGAATGAGGATCTTCACAACAAGGCACAGGATGGCAGGGGGAGAAGAAAAATGCTTCTCTTAAAGTATCAGGGCAGGCTCATCTAATTTTTAATGTCTCTGGATGGAAATCTCTCTTTAATATCAAGAAGTAGCTGAGCACCCATCCCTTGGCTAAGAAAGAGAAATATTTCTTGCACCTTAACACAGGAATTACAATGAACATTCACTTTGCTGTCTGCAGTTCAAGCACGTATTAGGGATCCAATCATGCAGAATAAGGCTGTTAGATCACTTCAAGGCTCTCTACTAATTAGTCGGTACCAAAGCATTACAGATTAATCATGTGCAGCCAGATTCAGTGTTGGTCAGAGCAGTTTAATGCAACGTAGTTTTACCTTCCTAAACTGGAGGGAGAGAATCTGCTGCTTGATAAGCTAAGCAAAAAACAGCATAAAAAACATTAGAAGGAGAAGCATGGAAAAGAGCTGAAATAAACAGACCGTTACAGAGATGATTAATGATGAGTTGTTTTGCACAGGTCAGAGTTCCTATTAAAAGAAGGCACAACTGCCTCACTCAGGCTGACTGCCAGGACGAGCAAGCCACATTATCAATTGAAATCAAAGGCTGTAAAAATGAAATAGTCGTTAACCGCAGAGAATAAGTGTAAGACATTTATACAAGTAGGTTTCCAAGAAGCAGCACCTGAGCCTTCCATGCACCATCCGCAGCGCTGTGCTCAAAGCAGCAACTCCACCCCAGGAGATGTTGGATTAAACGGCAGGCAAGAGTACAAACCGTTGCAAGCCCACTTCTCTGCTGGCAAAGCAAGTGGCCTGAGCTGGTCACCCTCTGCGCTTCCAAGGACAGCTCTTTGGAGAAGCTGAAAGCTCTCTGGTCACTATATAGAGCTTCCTAGCTTGCCACCCAAATTACTAGGGTCTGGCAAAAAATTAAAGTAAAAGAAGTAGACTTCACAAGAAGCTACAGGTTTTGCTTTCTTTGCAGGAACATACTAACACGTTATAACATTAACCAACTCATGGGAGGGGGTGAGTGGAATCAAACACCCAAGTTCTACACAAGGGACACCCAGATGAGCTACTTACCAGTGGCCACCAGCTCTCCCAAAGAAGTGTCTTCAAGGACTCATGTCCTAGCCAAAAGGCCACATTACCATTCTGTGGCAGCAGCCCTCTACAGGCTGTAGGAAATAACCTCTTGGCATTGACCCACAGCAGTCAGAGGCAGTTCCTTGGATCCTCAGGTCACCCACAGGACAATCAAAAGCCTAAAACTAACTAGGTACCAGGTAGTCAGCAGCACGTAAACTCAGTGATTTAATCACACTGAGCTATATCTTAGTTATGCCTATGCAACAGCCTCACCATTATATCCTCAGAAGCAACTGCAGTATAGACATCCCCTTTGGGATGTAAGAAGTCAGACTCCTATATTGGTACACGCAGACAGATCAAACCTTCTCAGCCTTGCAGCCTTGTGCACTAAAGACCACCACTGAACAACCAAACTTCAGTGCTTTATGATAAAGTTACAGAAGACAGCATGAAGAACCAACAAAAGTGCACCTCTTCAGGTCTCCTACCCAAATGACCACATCTGGGTTCTGTGCCTGTTCCAATAGCATGGAGCTCGGCAGGACTTCAAGTCTTACCCTAAAAATTACCACAGAGGGTCTCTTAAAAGTGCTCCTGCCAACCATATGGCACTTCCACCTGTGGGGCAGAATCTGAATGGGATTAGTAAGTAAAAAAGCAGTTCAGCTTGAAGGTCTGACACTTTACACAAATAATTGAGAAAAAAACACAGCATTCTGAAGAGCACACTGACTCCTTCAGATCAGGAGAGCAAAGAAGAAGTTTTAGACAGCTCTCAGGAATAGCTTTAACCAAAGAAATATGGGTGGCACTTGCCCTTTTGGCAGTGGCTTCACCCTCTCCAATCCCAACCGCATGATCCTAATCCCTCTCCCTTGCCAAATGCTGTTCACACGGTCAGAGGATGAACAGATCAGGTGTTATCCAGCTAGAAAAATCAAACACTAACCATAACAGGCTGAGGATCAGCCACCTGATCCATCTTGCATGAGCTGGGCTGGCCCATGGGAGAAATCAGACAGAAGACCTTTGTCTTTCCAGCTGAACCCCACTACCTAGGGCATTCCTTTCAGCCCCATGTCCTTTCCAACAGTGCAAGGCATGCCTTTGCATTACCTTACTGACCAGCACATCACCTTGTCCTCATCACCCCCAGACACCGTAACAGATTAGAGAGCTCAAACTGTACCTCCAGCTGTTCTCGGCCTGCCCTGACCTCCCACAACCCTCCCAGGCAGAGCCATCAGAGCTGACACTGGGCCAATAGCACCCATGTGCTGGGTCCATGTGCTCTGGGCTGCCCCAGGCAGCTCTGTCCAGCTGGAAAGATAACTCACGTGCTTCCATTATCTGAACCACCACTTTTCAACAGTAAATGAACCCATCAACATTTTGCATACCCGTGTAAGAGAAAAATGTCCTTCTAGCCTCCAGAAATACTAAGGACATGGGAATTGCCTGAGGAGCCAGCAGGGAAGATCCTAAAATGCTGCTGGAGAATGCTAGTGTAGGCAGAAGTGGTTTTAATCTTGCTTTCTTGCATAAGACAAACAAGAAGATGTTTTGGCTTGTACATAAAGAAAATCACTCAAATAGCAAGAGTCAGAATGAAGGGTGCCTGTGCCATGAACCCCTTGTGCTCACAAATGTGCTCAAACAGGGAGCTTCATCAATACTTCTTTTTAATCCCCAGTGTTGAGCACACAACCTGGGCTTTATTCACTGCACATCCTGAAACATGGTCTGAGGGTCTCTTCAGGATCCTTGATATTATCAAAAGAAAAAGGTAAAATCCATGCATTAACTGAAGTTTAACCTCAATATGCTAAGGAACCAAGTAAAATTTGCTTTCCAGTCTAGAGATTTAAGCACAGAGAGAGCAAGATCAAATTCTGAATGCCAGAACAGCCCTGTCTGCAGGCAGCTGGTGTTTCCCTTCATTCTAATGACATTCACATCATACCCGCACAGAGCTGCAGCAGCATAACTACACCAGACTCCAAACCAAACCCACATGATTGGAAACATGGGGCTTCCATGCAAGGCATGACAGATGCCCCAGCATGACTAGTCCGATACTCTGGGATTGGGCTGTCGGTGTCCTCAGCTCCCCAGAGACTTGCTAGTGCACACAACACAGGACTCTGCTCATGAAATGCAGCATCAGCAGTGAATGTGTCTCTCCTGAGCAAGCTTGGGAACATTCTAGCTCCTGGACGAAAGCAAACACTTATCTTACCCTGAGGAACACCTCTACAGTGGGTGAATCAAAGTCTAAAGGTACTGGTTTCTCTTTACTGGAGCTCAGACAGATATGCATGTCCAGCATCAGTGGGAGGAAAGCCTCTTCCAGCACCTTGCATTTATGAACTGAAGCACAGCTACCCCTGCAAGTACAGGTTTGGTTATTAACCACTGTAGTACTGTACCGTAGAATTATACCCCTCTACTATGTACCTTCTACCAGCCTCAGTTCTTTGAATTTTGTTTTATCAGATACTTTCAAACTCTCATGGAATTTTATCATCCTCTTAAAGGTTTTAGCTCTTCAATGACTCATAATTTTGCTCGGAAGTGAAGACAGTCTTCCCTATTTTTCATGCACACAGAATCATAGAACAGTTAGGGTTGGACATGCCAAATTTCAGTCTTGCTGCACTGGCAGGAGGCGGAACCATCAACACCACCCACTTTTTTTCGTCACTAAAAGTACTGCTGAGGTTGATGGCCTAGGCTGGTACATCACCCCACTGGCACTGAAAAGTTAACTGCTTGAAAAACATAGATTTTAAATCTGGCACCTTTTCTAACCCTCTCATGCAATCACTGCTTGAAATTATCCTCTTTCTGTATTTCTTCTCCCTGAGAGACAGAAATCTTTCTTCTTCCAGCTCATGTTCTCATACGGAAGTTGACAAGAGCTCAGGAAACTCTGAAATAGGCTTCACAGTGGTTCCATCCTCACATGTACAAGTACAGGGACTTGTACTTGCAGCTTGAGCTGCAACAGTCATTAATATATTTCAATGCTCTTCCACAGCACAAAAACTGAGCCACACAAGTTGTCCAGTGCAGCAAGTAAACAGCAAAACGTGTCACAACAGCAAGGCTGAGACGTATGAGTTCTGTTTTGATGGAATCAGCATTGCACAAAACCTCCTCAGAAAAGCCCAATGAGAACTGGCAGCCCTTCCATCCTGGGAGCGGGACAGAGGGATGGCCCTGGCAATCCCCTACAGATTCTTCCTCTTGCTGGCATTCTCACCGGTGACATTATTGGGCATGTTTTACACATGCAGATTTCCAAGTATAAGATTTCATATATGAACTTCTCTGCCTCCAAGGTTGACACTATTTGAGACAAATACAAAGCACTCCAAATGTCTTCTCCGATGTCAATAGCAACCCATTTTCAACATTTAAAAGCCAACAATGAAGCTTTCATGTACATATGTTATGCTTCTTTCCTGCCATGTGTCCCGCTTCTTGTCAAGTGCTTCATGCATGCACAGAACAAGTGTGTTTGTGTTTCATATACCATGACAACAATTACCAGCAATCCTGTGATAAAGCAGCTGTGAGTGCTATGGAGCTGTACAAGACACATTGTTATTTTACAGACTGGAAAGCGGATGTATTGAGTCTTTGCTTGGCAAGGTCACAGAACGAATTGATGTCGGAGCTGGAGAAATATGACAGTTTTTCTGCAGGTTATTTACTTTGAGCAAAGATAAACACAGACTTGCATGTAAGAATTTAGAGCTAGATGGCATTAACAGAGAAGGTGGAAAAAAATAAATTAAGTTACATGTTTCTGTATCAGCCTCTGTAACACTCTGAAGATGGCCCAGATCTATGTATTTTAATTCTGCATTATTGCTGCCTTTATGGTCCAAATTAAACTGGCAACTAGTTGAAAGACATCAAGGAATGAGAAAGTATAAAAGAAAGCATGAAGTCAGGTCACTGGAGCAGTTTGCCTTAGTCGACGAGGAATGGGTTAGAGACCAGTTGAGCAATCTGGACATCCATAAATCCATGGGTCCAGATGGGATGCACCCGCGGGTGCTGAGGGAACTGGCGGAAGTCATTGCTAGACCACTCTCCATCATCTTTACCAAGTCTTGGGAAATGGGAGAGGTGCCTGAGGACTGGAGGAAAGCAAATGTCACTCCAGTCTTCAAAAAGGGCAAGAAGGAGGACCCGGGTAACTATAGACCAGTCAGCCTCACCTCCATCCCTGGGAAAGTGATGGAACACCTTATCCTTGGTGCCATCTTAAGGCATATCAAGGATAAGAGGGTTATGAGGGGCAGTCAACATGGCTTTACCAAGGGGAAGTCATGCTTGACCAACCTCATAGCCTTTTATGAGGAAATAACACGGTGGATGGATGATGGCAGAGCGGTGGATGTGGTCTACCTTGACTTCAGCAAAGCATTTGACACAGTCTCCCACAGCATCCTCATAGCTAAATTGAGGAAGTGTGGCCTGGATGATCAGGTAGTGAGATGGACTGCGAACTGGCTGAAGGACAGAAGCCAGAGAGTTGTAGTCTATGGGGCGGAGTCTAGTTGGAGGCCTGTATCTAGTGGAGTGCCTCAAGGGTCAGTACTGGGACCAGTATTATTTAATATATTCATCAATGATTTAGATGAGGGAATTGAGTGTACTGTCAGCAAGTTTGCTGATGACACTAAGCTGGGAGGAGTGGCTGACACGCCAGAAGGCTGTGCTGCCATCCAGCGGGACCTGGACAGGCTGGAGAGTTGGGCAGGGAGAAACTTGATGAAATATAACAAGGGAAAGTGTAGAGTCCTGCATCTGGGCAGGAACAACCCCAGGTTCCAGTATAGGTTGGGGAACGACCTGTTAGAGAGTAGTGTAGGGGAGAGGCACCTGGGGGTCCTAGTGGACGGCAGGATGACCATGAGCCAACACTGTGCCCTTGTGGCCAAGAAGGCCAATGGCATCCTGGGGTGTATTAGAAGGGGGGTG
Source organism: Psittacula echo (assembly GCF_963264785.1). Taxonomy (NCBI): domain Eukaryota; kingdom Metazoa; phylum Chordata; class Aves; order Psittaciformes; family Psittacidae; genus Psittacula; species Psittacula echo. The sequence goes on from NC_137741.1 coordinate 562,605, forward strand.
GTCAGTAGGTCGAGAGAGGTCCTCCTTCCCCTCTACTCTGCCCTGGTGAGACCGCACCTGGAATATTGTGTCCAGTTCTGGGCCCCTCAGTTCAAGAAGGACAGGGACCTGCTGAAGAGAGTCCAGCGCAGGGCAACTAAGATGATGAAGGGAGTGGAGCATCTCCCTTATGAGGAAAGACTGAGGGAGCTGGGTCTCTATAGTTTGGAGAAGAGGAGACTGAGGGGTGACCTTATTAGTGTATATAAATATATAAAGGGGGAGTGTCACGAGGATGGAGCCAGGCTCTTCTCAGTGGCAAACAATGATAGGACAAGGGGTAATGGGTACAAACTGGAACACAAGAGGTTCCACTTAAATTTGAGAAGAAACTTCAGAAACAAGAAGTGAGGGTGACAGAACACTGGAACAGGCTGCCCAGGGGGGTTGTGGAGTCTCCTTCTCTGGAGACATTCAAAACCCGCCTGGACACATTCCTGTGTAACCTTATCTAGGTGTTCCTGCTCTGGCAGGGGGATTGGACTAGATGATCTTTTGAGGTCCCTTCCAATCTCTAGCATACTGTGATACTGTGAAAGCAAAGCAAATACTAGGCAATGAAATGCCCAGGAAAGCTGACATCTTCCTAAGTAACTCATTGTGTGTAGATTTTTGTAGCTGTGGGCTAGAAAAGCAGCAAGGTGAAAATAAAGTTGTTCAGAACAGTTCTGCCTTCCTTTTCTTGTACCAGGTGATGCTGTAAAGTGTGAGACTTAGTTGGCATCATACAACAGCCTCATTCACCCACAATCTTTCTCCTCTTGCTGAAACAGTGTGAGGATAGAGCAGGTCTTCATTCCGTCTCCTGGAAATGGCCTCTGCTGTGGAACAAGAGGTGCCCAGTTCAGAGCAGATCATGCTTTCCTGTCTATGCAATCAGATGGGATTCCAGGCCTGGAAAATGTCTCCATTTACGAAGTTTCCAGAGAAGAACAAAGTTTACACATGTGATATATTCTGTATTTTAACACTGGCCCTGAAGGCCACTGTTTGTCCAGCTCCACATCTTGATCTTCCAGCCTAGGTTATCAGCTCATCAGCCTACAGTCAGTTCTGCTTGACCTTCTAGAAGATAAGGATAGAAGGCTTTTTAATGGGGGCCAAAATGTGAAGTTTGGGATTATTATTCAATGTGCACAACTGCCAAGGAGCCCCACTCAAACCAAGCATTACTGTGCAGATAATTGCACTGAGAGGAAAGTGATGCCTCCGTCCTAGAGATCCTACAGATCACAGATGAATTTACTGATGCCTTTACTTTTGCCTTTGCAGTGGGTACTGGATGTTCCCTCCTTTCAGAGTTTGGGACACTTCCATCCGACACAATAAATGGACTGAATTTCCCCAGATGCAACAGCACCAAAAGGTTTCTTATTAGGGATTTAGAACACTTGTTGCCAAAATAGCCAACCAAAAGTTTGGGAGTTAGGGAACATCACTGAGGGGATCTGCTACAGGCCACCTGATCGGGACACTGTGGGTGAAGCTCTCTATAGACAGACAGGAACAGCCTCACGCTTGCAGGCCCTTGTCCTCATGGGGGACTTCAACCATCCTAGTATCTGTTAGAGGGATGGTATGGCCCGGCACAAGCAATCCAGGAGGTTCTTTGATTCCGCGGAAGACAACTTCCTCTTGCAAGTATCAGAGGAGTCAACAAGGAGAGGTGCCATGCTTGATCTCGTGTTCAGGTGGAAGCGGGGACAGGAGGCCTGGAAAGAACACAGCGACATTGTGCGGGAAGCTAGGGATCAGGTCAAGAAAGCTAAGTTAGAACCAGTTAGAACTGAGTCTGGCCAGGGATGTCAGAGACAACAGGAAAGGCTTCTATAGGTATGTCGCCAAAAAAAGACAGACTAGAGATAATGTGGGCCCTTTCCAGAAGGAAACGGGAGAACAGGCTACCCTGGATTTGGAGAAGGCTGAGGTTCTCAATGACTTCTTTGCCTCATTCTTCACTGGCAAGTATTCTGACCACACCACCAAAGTCTTGGAATCCAGATGCAGGGAGTGGGAGAATGAAGACCTTAGGCGCTCTGCAGGAGGGGATCAGGTTCGAGATCATCTTAGGAACCTGAATGTGCACAAGTCCATTGAAATCTATCCGTGGGTCCTGAAGTTCTTTACTGTGAGGGTGGTGAGGAACTGGCACAGGCTGCCCAAAGAAGTGGTAAATACTCCATCCCCCACAGTGCTAAAGGCCAAGTTGGACGGAGCCTTTGGTGATATGGTCTAGTGTGAGGCATCCCTGCCCATGGCAGTGTCACTGAAAGTCAGGAGAATAAAATTCCTTAATCCTAATGTAGCATTAAGAAGCAGGCACTTCTTTATTGCAGTGCTGGTGCCGGGTGGAATTTCCACAAATCAAGCACACCCCATGCTGATTTTGTTGTTACATTTATACACAAAAATGACAAGGTAGAACACTCCCAGTTACAGTGATTTGCATACAATTATAATATTCTCTTCTGCTACTACACTTGCGCAGGGGAAGGGTCTTCACTTGGGCGAGGGTCTTCTCAATCTGTGGGTGTGCTTTTTAGCATTATAATGAAGGCAGTTTACTTCAGGACATCTTAAAAGTAAGTTTTGTTGCCAAGTTGGCTGGCTAAATTTCTACCTTGCCAGGTTGTCAAATAACTCATCCTATATACAATAGACCTGGGTGCTCTGCTTATGGTCTAGTGAGTAAGGACTAAGGCAAACATGTTACAGAGAACAAGGACTCCAAGCAACACGGTGTCAGATTTCAATAACACAGCAACCCATGCTAACCTAAAGGCTAACTTCTTAAATCAAGATGTTCCTATAGATAACTGTTTCACAAACAAACACAAAATATAGAAAGATTCAGTAAAACTTAAGATAACCTGCAACAGCAGGAGATTGGAACTGGATGACCTTAAGGTCCTTTCCAAACCCAAATCATTCTATGATACTATGAATAGCAAGGTCCCATAGTAAGTTACAGATGCCCAGCTGCTGAAGAGGGAACTCCTCTGAGCTAAGACAGCTATGCTCCTCCCATGCTCTTCAGGAAATAAGCACTCTTGAGTTTTCAGCTCACTTTATTATAGTAACATATCTTTCACCTTCATTTGATATTATGTGCAAAGCAAGAGGTACAAGATTGAGGATGTCTTCTAGCCAGAAAAGCCAGGTGGCACAGCACTCTCCTGAGCTCAGCTGCCTCCACAACCAAAGACAGCATCCAAGAAAAGATCAGAGGCAATGTCACTATACTCTATAAATATCTGCATACGATGAAGCTATGACAGTAGAAAGATATTTAAGCAAGGAGGCAATGCTGTAACGAGACCAAAGAGCAGACATCAGCATTAGAAAAGAGGGGCAGATCACTTCCAATAGAGGAGTTTGCCTAGGACTCAGATGAAGTTTTTATATAAAATCGCACCTCTCTGCACAAGTCGTATTTCAGACTCAGCTAGTTCGTACATTAAGGACACCTGAAGACATGGCTTGAAGTTGTGGCCCATGAATACAGCCAAGGCAGACCCTGGAGAGGACTGACAGCTTCTCCTTTCACTTTGTGAAGTAATTACAGTCAAATGCTTTGAGACATAAGAGTTTAAAAAAAAGAAACCTACCCCAAAATAAAAAACCCCTGTCAACTGCCAGGGCAGAAGACAAGTCACCATGACCATAAGCTGCTCCTCACATTGTCTGATATCTGGTATGTTAAAAGACCAGAGAAGGAAAAGCAGTGATCTCCTGCCACTGAACTATCTGCTCACAGAAAAGATTCTTCCTAAAGACCAGTTCCCAAGGGTACGAAAAGTAAATATACTGAATATTCCATGTAATAGACGGATTCTCTCTCTATAGCCATTCTCAACACCTCTGCTCTTTTGACCCCTGGAGCACCACCTCTGACAAATTCTGCAAGTTAAAAACAAGAAAGACCATGTTCTGGTTTCCAAATTAGCATCCTTTAATTTATACAACATCCCTTTCCTCCTATAGGATTAGGGAGACCAAGTAAAATCGTCCAGTCTGCTCTCTATGTGGTTCATGAATGCAAGCACATGGATGAAACACATTCACAAGCCACATCAGAAGCAGCAATTGCTAACCTTAGTTTATTCTCATAAAGATATTTCCATGCCTATAAGGACCCCCATCATGACACTGTACTTGCCACTGCTTTAAGAATCAGTGAAGAGAGCAGGCAAATATTTTGTTTAAGCACACTCTACAAATACATATAAAGACAGCAACAGAGAAGCCTGAAAAACAACCCCACACTGGGTTTGGATCAGAATATCCATTTTTGCTTTCTAACCACCATAGCAGTCTCCCACCACAATTCTGTGTCTGCATCACTTGTCCCATATTTTTGTTAGCTCCAAACCCACCAAATTCAAATACTGTGCTGTGTTAGAGAATTGCTGAATGTTATCTGCTCTTAGGCATGTCACTCATCTTGCTTTTCAAGTTCTCCGACGCAAGTTCTGCAGATGCTCCTGGATTTAATTAAATTCATAATTGCTTTCTGCAAATCTTCTTGCTACATCATTCCACTTGCTTGCTTTCCAGAATTGATATGATACATTATTTCATTACAAGACAAAAAGCCTCACTTCATTCAAGCCATTGCCCTGCATTATAGACAACAACACAGTTTCCATGCATTCTGGCTCAAGTCTTTTAGGTGCTCTCAGGGCTGTGGAGGGAACGAGACTTCTAAATTCCTCCTCTCTAATTCATTAGAGAAACTGGAAGGTGTCATGAGCACATGGACAGGTCAGTTTTGCTATTCAGTGAATATTTACTCTGTGCTTCTTACAACAGAAGTGGCAGCCACTGAAGTTAACAGGCAAAATGAAATTAACTTGCTATGGGCTTTGAAGAACAAATACAGAAATGGGTTGAAAAAAGGACTGGACAATGTTTGGAAACGGAATGCACTGTTGATCTAAGTGTCATAGCACAGTGTCCCTTTACCTGCAAAAGCATCAGGGTCCCACGAAGCACCCGCCCACAGCACTACCCTGACAAGTTCAAGGTGTTCAGGACCCAGAGCTTTGCCGATACAGGCTGGATTTACTGTGCCTAAACCACAGTATCAACCCAGTCAGAAATGCTACATCTCTCTGTGCCTTTCTCTGTGGCCCTAAGGATCCCTTTGGGGATTTAGGGAAAAGAAAGCTCAGGGGAGACCTTGTAATAGTCTTCCAATAGTTAGGTATTAGTTGGCCTACAAGAAATCTGGAGAGGGACTTTTGACAAGGGCCTGTAGGAACAGGACAAAGGGGAATGGCTTTAACCTGCCAGAGGGGAGACTGAGATTATACACTAGGCAAAAGTTCTTCCCTGTGAGGGTGTCGAGGCGCTGGCACAGGGTGCCCAGAGAAGCTGTGGCTGCCCCATCCCTGGCAGTGTTCAAGGCCAGGTTGGACACAGGGGCTTGGACCAACCTGCTCTAGTGGAAGGTGTCCCTGTCTGTGGCAGGGGTTGGAACTGGATGAGCTTTAAGGTCCCTTCCAACCCAAACCACTCTGTGATAAGTCAGTGGGAAACACCAGAAGTATTGCTTGAAGGACTGATGAACCTCCCTGATTAAACTGATTAAAGCTACAATTAGAACATACTAGGAGGGAGGGGGAAGAGGGAGCGGTGGGGAAGTTCAAGCTACAGGCAACCAAAACACCTCAACATCTTATTTACTTAAAGACTCTCTACTTGTAATCTGCAAAATGAAGCCATCAAACTTGATTACAGATTTCTTTTGGTATGGTCCAAGGTCACAGCCTGGTTGTGGATGCTGTACGGGCATTTGTTGGTAATGAAGATGCCATGGTATGCAGATAGACTGCAATTAGATCGCATGCTACGATACAACGATAAGGGAACTGAATTAAAGCAATTTAACTTTGGCATTACCCCAGTTTAAACATCTGACTTCCAGATAGCGCTTTCTAATCTCTTTTGGTCCTGTATTTATTTTTACGAATCTCTGATTCTTTGAGGCATCAATGCTTGACACACTGGAAATGGATTATTCATAAATTGTTGAAAGGAAAGAGGCACACTTGTTTCAAGAGCTTACAGACTGAAGAGCATTCCTAGTGAATTCAAAGTAATTTATTTTGAATGACTAGCACAATCACTGACACCTTTGCCTCTGCTGGCTCGTTGCCTTGCATTTTTGTATTTGCTAACCTCAGTCTCAGTTGACAACATGTTTATCATACCTTCTCCCATGCAAACAAAGCCTTATTCCCACCACAGACCCTGTGCCTAAGGCCATTTCTGACCTAGGAATGCTGTTCTCATCACTGCTTGGCCTGTATCTACATTGTAGAAATACCTTTTTGACAATAAGATAAGGCACACACTCTGCGGGCCCCTTGCTTGGCGTCTGGTGTCGATAACACACACGGTTTCAGTACAGTAGAGGCAGGAAGGTCAGCGCAGAACCCTGTACCCAAGTTTAAGTTGGGAGGTGCAAGCTCGTGTCCATCGTGATTTCACAGCAAGGCGATGGCCTCAGCACCTGCCCCGGCTGCATCACCACAGAAGCGCGGCCTCTCCTGGGAAGCAAGCGGGTGGCTGCAGCAAACGAGCTCTTTCAGAGAGCTCGAGCCCTCACTTGGTGTTTCCACCCTGGAGGAGATCTCCGGGCCGGGAAAGGCCGTTACAGCCGTTCCAATTCCAGCTCAGCCGGCGTCTCGGCCTGCTCGGGGCCGGGTATTGCCTTACATGCTGGGCCGCTGCCAGCCTGCTCTCCTCCCGCCTCGCTCCGGCCAATTCGTCCCCGCGCACAACTCCCCGGCCTTCCACCTGCCTTCGACATGTATCCCGCAGGCCCCGTCCCAGGGCCCGGCGGCAGCATGCACCCACGGCGCCGGCCGGGCCGGGGGACACCCGCCGCACCCCGGCCTCTTCCCCCCGGCCCGGCCTCCTCACCTGTTCTGGGGCCGGATGCCCAGCAGGTAGCTGCGCCGGTCGGGGCGGGAGGCCCAGGCCGCGCTCTCGGCCTCCTCCGCCCCCTCTATGGTGTCCGTTCCCCGCCCGTGGAGGCCGCCGAGGGCGCGGCGGGGAGAGCCCATGGCAGCTGCCGTTCCACAGCTGCCCCGACCCCGCCACTGCCCCCCCCCACCGTCCCCGCCGGCATTTATAGCCGCACCGCACATGCCGCTGTCACTCGGGGGCGGTGGCGACTGACGCAGAGGCTGCGGCCCGGCCTCCAGGGGCCGGGGGCCGCCTGCCCGGCCCGGCCCGGCTCGGCTGGGGCATGGCTGCTGCTTGGCTGCACGGCCCCCTCCTCCATCCGTCGCTGGCAGCTCGAGCTTCTGTCTTCAGGAGAAACGGCATTATTATTTCATTTATAATAACACCCCCACCACCCCACCCCCCTCAGCCTGGGGACTTCTTGCATCTCGAAGACATCTCTGGACCAGCTAAAAAATGCCCAATTTCTTGAAGCAACAGGCTCCCACCCTGGGCAGCGGCACCACTTGGTGCAATCACGGCAGTCACATCTTGCATTGGCCTCTGGAGCATCTCACGCCTTGGTGGCTGGGGTTTTATCCCGTGCTGCCTGGGAAAAGGACTGTGATGTCATTTTTTCAGTCTCCATGAAAAGGACAGCACAAAAGATGGCTATAAAAGGTGGGTACACGTCACAAACTGTTTCCAGCAGTGATTCAACACCAAGTGAAAACATAATGTTTAATAAAATGGGAGTTTTTTCTTGTTCCACTTTTGTCTTGCCTGTCAGGCTGTTGCATTGTGTGCCATGGGCACATCGCTGGTGGCACAGCATCTCTACAGCGCAGGATTGATGGATGGTGCAGATCAGCTGCAGATCAGCTGTCTGCTCACACTGCAATTGAGAAGTGTGCAGCCATGCAATTTAGTAGAGCAGTGCTTGCAGACACCACTGAATCCAAAGCCAGGACCCCCAACTGGATTTTATTCTCATATAAACTTTCTTGGATCCTGTTAGACCTGTCAGAGTCAGTGTATATTGGGCCAACAATTTGGGGTTTGTATTTGCAGTAGTTATGATGTCATCCTAAGCACACCAAATCTGGATTTCTCCAGGTGGTCGACAGAGGCCTGGTCAGACTTGTAGTTCTTCCGTTCAAGCTCCAGTGAAATGCTTTTCTCAGCTCAGATCTCAGAAGTCTTGCATTTGAGCAGTGTTTTGGAAGGAGCCATCTCAGGTGTAGGTACTGGAGTTTATTTGCTTTTTTGTAGGCAGGTTATTATAGTATCAGGCATGACAATATCTGGATTTGTGATACCAGAGAAGGATACTTGGTCTTAGAAAATGCAAAGGAGATGGACCTCATAAAACATTTCGTTGGGGTTCTAGGAATTAAGGGGAAAGACAGTGATCCCAAAGAGCTGCCTGAAGGTCTCACTTTCACCAGGCAGTAAAATACCAGATGAAATTCCATAAAATGCATGTAACATGATCCATAGAGGAAACAACAATACTCATTTTCAATAGGCAGCAGCGGGCTCTGCATGGACTAGTGCCACTCAGGTATAATCCATCTCAAGCACAATACAGTAGACTTGAAAAAAAAACTCAACAAAACCAAGCCCGAAACTCACAGAAGGGCAGCAATGGTGAGCAGAGGTACAGACTGCTGCAGGAAGAATAACTACATAGACTGGGACTCTTCAGCCTGGAACAGCTGAGGTGCATATGACTGAGTTGTGAGGGACAAGGAGAACAAGAATAGAGGCATCGAGTGAAATTAGCAGAAGGTAAAATCAGTAAAAGGGAGATACTTCCTCCCTCATCTTGGCATTAGCTGCTTCCACACACTGCTGTGGCTGCTCAGTGCTAATAGGGGTTAAGAAACCCCATAGAACAAATCTGTGGAAGGAAAATCTCTTGAGGTTTACTCAGGACAAAGATACTACCTTTGGTTCAAGAGGTCTCCAGGCTACGAAAGAATACTCACTGTTGCATGGCCTGATCTCACACCCTTTGCTGTGCTCTGGCTGTCCGTAAGTGTGGAAGGCAGGATGCTAGGCTAGGAAGTCCCAGGGTGGCATTCTCCTGCTTCTGTTTCTGTCAGGAGGAGGACTTTAAAGTCACACAGCTCAAGGAAACATGAATTCAAGTCCCAGCATATGAATTACACATTATTTTACTATCCCTCACCATGGGCCCTGTCTCTTTGGGTGTTGATTTGATAGAACAGAGCCCAGACTATCTTGAAAAAGGTGTCCAGAACAGGTGGGTCTCTGTGTAAGGCCTGAAACTGCCTGGTTTCAGACTCCCAAATACAGGAAAGACACTGATATACTGGAGTGAGTCCAGTGAAAGCCACCAAGATGGTTAAGAGAACTCAACGCATGACATAGGAAGAGAGGAAGACAGAAACTGGGGTTTAAGTCTTCAGGAGAGGGCTAAATGCAGACTTCCCTGTTTTCTTCAACTACCTCACAGGAGGGTGTGGACCAGACAGAGCCAGCCACTTCGCAGAGGTGCAGAGTGATAGGGCAAGGAAGAAAGTTCTGAATGGACGTTAGGAAAAGAAATTGCCCCGTAAGAGGGGGAAGAATCTCCTCTAAGGATCCCAGAGAGGTCAGTGATCTCCATCCTGGGAAACAATCAGCTGTGGATGGGACAAGGTGCCAAGCAACTGATCGAAGTCCTACTTGGAGTGGGAGGCTGTACCAGAGACCTCCAGAGGTCCCTTCCCACCCCAGTCACATGATGGTCCTTTGCCTCACCCCAGAAGCGGAGAGAAACCTGGATGTTGAGTGCAGGTTTAGCTTGGCTGTGGTGAGATGAAGCCTGCCGTGGTGTTTGATCCTACCCCCACATGCACAGTGGATGCATTTTTTTTCTGCCCTCTTCAGGCTCTGAATGGTTCTTGTGCCTGTCGCCTGTCGCCTTGCGGAGACATCAGCTTCCTCCTGCAGCATCTGTTTTCCTGTCATTTGTTCACAGAGAGTGACAGTGCCCTCTGCTCTCATCTCCATTTGGAAATGTGCTCTCTCAGCATTTAATTTTTGAAGCCTAAGCTGGAGTCAGCCACCAGGCTTCAATCCTTGTTAGCAAAGCTTTCGTCCTCTGCCTGCAAATCCAGCACTGGCTCACAGCGAGAGTGGCAGACGTTTTCTCACTCCTTTCACACAATGTATCCTTCCCTTTCCACCCTGCACGCATTCACATAAGTTCCTCCCTTTCTAATCTCACAGGCTCATTCCTGTGCTCCAATGTGATGTCAGCAAGTTCTCCCCCCCGGGTTCTTTACCAAACATTCAAGCAGACCTTGCCAGTGAAGGGCTCTTACAGAGGATGAGCATGACATCTTTTGTCTGGATATTTGATGGAGGATGCTCTTTCCAGAGCCTAGAGAAGCAGTCTATAGGGAAAAACAGCAACCTGCAGCTATTTGAAGAGATGCTGCATCAACCAGAAGTGTCATCTTTAGCTCCAGGAAGGTGCCAGGGTTAATTTCATGATCATTTTTATTAGCTACCAGCACCGCATTTATAATAATTCTGCACGACAGGCATGACAAGGGGCTACTGGCACATACTCAGCCAGAACCTTCATTTGCAATACATTTATTTTAAACCTGCAAGGGTGTATTTCCAAATGCCTGGCTGGACCCTCTAGAAATTAAGAAAATGAGGATCTGTGTGATCTCAGAGACAGGTGGGGAGGTAAGCACAAAGAAAGGCCCTACAAGTCTAGGCTAAGCATCACCTTCCCTGTATTCAGGAAAGGAAAAGACCAGTCTCTGTAGAAGCAGGGATTGCTCTGGATTGTGTTAGATGTAGCACATTTTCCTACCTTTGCAGGAGCACAGTGTGAGCAGCCTCGGGGAGGGAGGGGAAATATCAGCAGGGGAGCAAGAGTGTCTCTCACAGCTTCTACTCCAGATAGTCTGTGGTCCCTTTTGTGCTGGAGTCCTGGTCATATCACTCCTGGCACCATGGGGACCTGCTGCCCAGGACCATTGGCTTGTGGAGAAGCCAGGCTGGTGGGAATTTGTCTGCCCTGGGGCTGGGAACCCATCACTGGGGCACCCCTGAGCCCAGACCTGCTTCATCCCAGTTGGCTTTGTGTCACACTCCCTCCCCAGTCACTTTGAAGTTCTTTGGGAATGACAAGAAGTCATGCCTTGGTCAATGCCCTGTCCTCTCTATTTCTAGCTCCTTTCTATGGGGTCATAGAATCACAGAATGATTTGGGTTGAAGGGACCTTAAAGCTCATCCAGTTCCAACCCCTGCCACGGGCAGGGACCCCTTCCACTGGAGCAGCTTGCTCCAAGCCCCTGTGTCCAACCTGGCCTTGAACACTGCCAGGGATGGGGCAGCCACAGCTTCTCTGGGCACCCTGTGCCAGCGCCTCAGCATCCTCACAGGGAAGAGCTTCTGCCTAAGAGCTCATCTCAGTCTCCCCTCTGACAGGTTACTTTAGGTACTGGTCCTCTCATCTCTTCAAAAGTTATAAGTTTTGGTTTAATGAGTCTGACCTTACTTGCCCTAACTTTGGAAATGAAAGTCACAGTTGCAGCAGTAACAAGTCCTGGTGCTCACCAACAAGTCCTGGTGCTCACCAACGTGTCGTTTCCCCTGCGGGACCAGGGCATCCCCGGCCACCCCTGTTTTGCCCAGTCCCAAAGGGGCTTGTGCAACCTCCAGGCGGTCTGGCCCAGAGTCACCTCCCCTGGGCCCCTCGTGATGCCCGGCACAGCTGGCGGGGATTTCTCAGAAGCAGCCCAGCAGGGTTTCCATCTGCCGTCGGAGCAGAGCTGCGGCTTCACCATGAGCCTTGGGGCTGCAGCTCCCCGGGAGAGAGGTGAGGACACCCGCAGAGAGTGGGTGAGAAGAGCGCCGTGGGGAGAGAATGAGGACATCCGTGGGAATGGGGAGAAGGTGACCAGAGGAGAGGGGGGGAAGATCCCTGTGGGGAGGGTTGAGGACACCCGGGCCGGGGAAGGTACGGGCGGGCAGCCGAAGGTACGAGCGCGCGGTGTCTCCTGCAGCGTCCCGGGACAGAGCCGCGCAGCGCAGGGCAGGCCAGGGCCGGCCCGTGTTAGGGCGCAGCCCCGGCGTCGTTCGGCGCCGCCCCGCGCGGTTCCGCTGTGGGAGCGGGGCAGGCCCGGCAGCGCGGAAGTGCGGGATCGGCGGCGCCTTCCCCGGGCGGCGGGTGAGTGTGGGGCCGCGGCCCCGCCCCGCGCGGGGTGCTCCGTGAGCCGGAGCCCGCACCGACGCCACTGTGCCCGACCGCTGCCGCCCCGGGTGAGCGGCCCTGCCGCCGGGCCCGAACCGCCCCCTGAGCTCTGGGCGCTGCCGTCCCGTCCGCCGCAGATGCCGCCGCTGCCGCTTCCCCGGGAGGAGAGTCGCTGAGGAGCCGCCGGCGAAGCGATGCAGGAAGGTGAGCGGCTGCCTGGGAGCCAGCAGGCAGCGCGGCCTGAGCACTGACCTCCTTTTGCCCTGCAGAGCGAAAAGTGCTGCCCCCCTTGAGTTTGGGCTTGGGAGATGACCCAAGAGCCCCGTGGCAGCCCCAGGGCACGGAAGGCCGAGCATCCCTTGTTTTCCAAATGTCCTGTCGTCCTGGGGTGGGTGCTGAGACCCCTCTTGCAGCCCATAGAACCTGGCCAGTGGTGGGAGGAAGTCCCTGATGAATGCTGGGTTGTTTCCACCTCTGCTCACTGTTTCTCCACAGCCATTGTGATCACTGAGCAGCCAGTATCTGTCTCCGTCCCCTTGGGATACTCCTTCACCCTGCGGTGCAGAGCCAAAGGACAGACGTTGCTGCAATACCAATGGTTTTGTCAGTACCAGGTAATGGTGGGAACAGAGGTAGCCCTGGTGTGGCACTAGGCTGGGTCCCTGCCCACAGTGATAGAAATGGCCCTCTGCCGGCAGACCTGGTGCGAACAAGGAGGCTAGAAGGAGAGGGGGAAAGGGTACATGTACATGACAATGGCCTCTGCCCCACATAGTATCATAGAATCATCAAATGCTTGGCTTGAAGGAACCTTAAAGCTCCTCCAGTTCCAAACCCCTGCCATGGGCAGGGACCCCTTCCACTAGAGCAGGTTGGTCCAAGCCCCTGTGTCCAACCTGGCCTTGAGCACTGCCAGGGATGGGGCAGCCACAGCTTCTCTGGGCACCCTGTGCCAGCGCCTCAGCACCCTCACAGGGAAGAGCTTCTGCCTAAGAGCTCATCTCAGTCTCCCCTCTGGCAGGTTAAAGCCATTCCCCCTTGTCCTGTCCCTACAGGCCCTTGTCCCAAGCCCCTCTCCAGGTTTCCTGCAACCGCTTTAGGCACTGGAGCTGCTCTAAGGTCTCCCCTTCAGGAGCCTTCTCTTCTCCAGGCTGCCCTAGCCCAGCTCTCTCAGCCTGGCTCCAGAGCAGAGCTGCTCCAGCCCTCACAGCATCTCTGTGGCCTCCTCTGGACTTGCTCCAACAGCTCCACTTCCCTCTTGTTCTGTTACCCCAGAACTGAACCAGGACTGCATGGGGGGGGATCTCCCCAGAGCACAGCAGAGGGGGAGAATCCCCTCCCTTGACCGGCTGCTTACAGTCTGGAGGTGCAGCCCCGCACACGGGAGGGTTCTGGGCTCAAGTGTGCACACACAGACAGGTTATGGGGAGCTTCCTCTCACCTAACACCTTCAAGTTCTCCTCAGGGCTGCTCTCAGTCCTGTCTTCCCCAGCCTGTGTCTGTGCTGGGGATTGCCCTGACCCAGGGTCAGGACTCTTCACTTAGCCTTGTTGAACTTCATGAGGTTCACATGGGCCCATCTCTCAAGCTTGTTCAGGTGCTTCTGCATCCCATCCCTTCCCTCCAGTATGTCAACAGCTTGGTGTTGCCAGCAAACTTGCTGAACATGCACTCAATCCCACTGTCCATGTTGCTGACAAATAAGTTAAAACAGTGCTGGGTGGGGTGTGCATTGAAAAAGCTCCTTCTCTCACATCCCTGCAGCTGGATGAAGGGAGAATTTGCACTTTTCCTGGTCTTACAAGGTGCCTGCTGGTGCCTTCTGCTACCAGCAATGAAGGGGACTTGCTGCCCACCACCTGTGTTTTCCCTTTAGTCTGCCTGCAACCAGATTCCTGGTGCTACCAAGCAAGACTTGCCCATCACTGCACAACAGACCCAACTCTACACCTGCAGAATTAACGACCTCTACAAAAATGCCATCTTCTCTGACTGGGTGAAGGTGGAGGTCCATCACTGTGTTGCCAGAGGTATGAGCATGTCTTTTAGCTTTTCCACATTTTATGCTTTGCCCACCCTTGCAGCAGTGATCCTGTGCGGTTCTCGGGGCAGTGTGTCCTCCCAGCTCAAAAATCACAATACAGAAGCATTGCTTCAGGAACATGAGCCTGCAGGCCTAACCCAGACCTCTGTGCCCATTCTCTGGGTGATTCAGGTTCCTGTCATGATCTGCATAACCTCAGCTGTAGGTACCTGCTCCTCTTTCCTAGAATTATACTGGGTGTTTGCCTGTTTGTGCTTGACAGTGGTACTGGACAAGGCAATATGGCTATTTCAGAGCTGCGCAAAAATAACTCCAGGTGTGGTTGATGTCAGCATGTTGACTTTGTGCCATTGGCAGGAAAGGGCAAGCATCAAGTTTGGGAAGCCAGAGGCAGGGTTTTGGTGTGTTGTTTACTATCATGGGTGTCACTCTCCAGGATTCCCTGCTCCCAAAGCAAAAGGGTGCAGTGGTGATGCTGCAGCACAGCCATCCTGTGGGACCTCTTGGAGTGGGTGGAAAAGCTTGTTTTTCTGGCAGTGTGCACAGGTTCTTGTACAGGGAGAAAAAATGACCCCTGTTTTCTGTCTTTGCGGAGGGAGGACCAATTCTGTGTCGCTGCTTCACAGGACTGCCCCCTCGGCTCTGGCAAGGAGAACCAGTCATCGTCCTCAACCCCACTGAGCAGAGGGTGGAGGTGGGTAAGCCGCTACAGCTGCAGTGTGCTGCCATGGGGGTCCCAGCCCCCAGCTACCAGTGGTACCAGAATGGAAACCTTCTAGAACACCAGAAGAGAAAAAAACTCTGGGTAATGTTGTCTTGGGATAGTTCAGGCACTTTGGCTGCTGAGGTGGGTGATAGGAGAAGCTCATTGCTGGGTAGTGGGCATGGGAGAGCCTTAGAAACCTTGGAGAGACTGTTGAAAATTGTGTCATTGTCATCCTGGATGTGACAGTGTCAGTTCTTAAGCCTGGCTTGCATCTCCCTGGCAATCTCGGGCGTGTTTTGATCTGTGTGATAGGTGGATGCCAGCAGAAAGCAGTGTCTCATTGCCTGTCCTCCCAGTCTCTCCAGCCCTTGAGAAGCAGCCTCATGCTCAGCAGTTTTTCCCTGCTGCCTTGCAGGGTTGTGGGAGAGCACTTCATGTATCACCCCAGTTGCTTTGGTAGCTGACTGAAGGCCTCCAGGTGAAGATGGAATATGTTTTCTGGGCTTCTTTCAAAGCTGCAGATGCTTCTCTAAGAAATAACCAATTCATGGATGTGTCATGGGCTCTTGGCAGGTTTTTCATTACTTTTTGCAGCAGTGGCACGTGAACAGCTATTGTATGTCAGCGCAGGGACTGTGGACTGATGGAGGTGCAGGAGTGCTGCCTGCCTGCAGGAGAGCTAGAAGGAAAAGTGGTTAGTCCTCACAGAAAAGAGTCAGGGACACAGCAAAAAGTGTGGCTTTATTTTGGGTTACTGGCTGAATGTGACAATGCTGTCTTCTTGAAGCAAGAAAGGCAGATTTCCTTGTGGGGCATCACATGAAGGGTAATGAAGACAAGAGATCCAATATCTTCTCAGGAGTAATAGATGATATTAGGGGACAGTGGTCTCAGACTGTGCTTTTCCCAGGGAAGTTCAGGCTTGGGATTAGAAAGAGGTTCTTCATTTGGAGGTGGGTGATGCTGCTTGAGCCAGAAAGGCAACAAGATGTCCATCCTTGGGGGTTTTCAGTACTTGACTAGATGAAGTCATGGCCAACCTGACCCAGTGGTGGCTTTCTGAATAGGAGCCTGGGCTGGAGAACCACATAGGTCCTCACCAGCCAGTACTGCTGTGATTATTGTCAATGTCAAGAGA
The DNA here is from genome assembly GCF_963264785.1 of Psittacula echo. Classification (NCBI taxonomy): domain Eukaryota; kingdom Metazoa; phylum Chordata; class Aves; order Psittaciformes; family Psittacidae; genus Psittacula; species Psittacula echo. The sequence goes on from NC_137741.1 coordinate 578,714, forward strand.
GATGCATAAGGGTTGAAAACTTGCCAGAAGAGAGCTATGATCAGAAATCTAGAAAATGATACCCAAGAGGAAAACCAGGCAACCTTCTGATTTTGGCCACACACAGTGTGGCTCCTGAGGCAGAGTATGGCTATGACACAGGGTTTTGGGGCTGCTGAATAAAGAAGGGAAGGCAATTGGGCAGGGGATTCTTGTGCTCTAGAAGCTGGGGTCAGCAGCAGACCTTAGCATAGAAGCATAGAATCATAAAATGCTTTGTGTTGGAAAGAACCTTAAGATCATCTAGTTCCAACACCCCTGCAATGGGCAGGAACACCTCCCCCTAGACCAGTGTGCTCAAAGCGCTGTCCAGCCTGGCCTTAAATACCTCTGGTGCCACTGAACTTCCTAGAAAAGACAGAAGTCATGGGAAACCTTAGCTTGGTGAGGCAAGAAATGAAGAATAAAGACTTTTCATTCCAGGAACACAGGTGCCTTTGGCAGATACCGTCAGGGGGTTGTAAACTTTCATCATAAATAATGTGATTTAACTTTTGTTCTGTCTAGATCTCCCATGCAAAGGTCAGTGACTCCGGCACATACCTCTGCTGTGCCTCCAATAGCCACGGCGAGCACTGGACTAATGCAGTGGATATTCACGTAGGTGAGCAGAGCCAACCCGCGTCTGCTTTGCTGCAAATCACCTTCTAGCATGAAAAGTAATGGGAGGGCAGAAAGGGGTTTAGTTGTCTTGCCTGGAAGCACTGAACTGGTGAACAGGGAGCCAAGTGCTGGTGTTACCCTGTGGCTCAATCAGTGCAGGGGGAAGCTGGGCTCCAGAGGGTGTGATTAGGGGAAGTAGGATGCATGCCTCTGGTGCTTGCATCTTCCCCTGGCTCAGATGGATCTTGCACACTTTTATTAACATAAAGAAAGACCACGAGTTTAAAATACCACTTCTGCAGGGAGACAAAGGTGTGACACTTCAGAGTAGAGATGCAAAACGGGCCTCTGCAGGAGATCTGGAGTGTCCTGGCAGTGCTGTGGCAGCTGTCAGGGAAAGAGCCTGCATAGTACAGTTTCACACCCTGGATATACTGGATACAATGATCTCAGCAGAGCTGCGCAAGCCCTGCTGAGCGGCAAGCACAGGCATCTGTCACACTGTGATAAATAGGATTCTTTGATAACAGAGTTCAGAGGCAGTGAGGAAAGCGGCGTCTGTAAGAGAAAAACCCCAAAAGCCAGTGATCCACTCTCCTGTGGTGTAGGATGCTCCTGGGTCCTGCAGTCTGTCACAGACCTGACACCTGAGGGGAGGTTTAGCACTCTCGGATTCTCATGCAGTTTTCTAGCCTTGCCAGGGTGTTGATTTAATAGCTCCTCGGCCGAATTGCAGCAGGCTGCTATGCTAAAACTCATTTACAGCCTTGCTGAGATGAAGTGATGCGCTCAGACACAGAGATGGAAAGGATGGTGTTATTTGGGGAAGGTTCGGGTCCTTTGGGCTCACAGCCCAGGCCTGATGCTGCATGAGCTAAGAGGGAGAAGATGGGTCCCCAAAGCCTTTGGTATGCTCCACCTTCGGTGTGTGAAGCCTGCTCTGGCCCTCTGCCCTGCTGCACGACAGGAATAGCATGGGCTAGCTTTACTGGCTCCTTACTCCATCTAGAGATTTTTCTATGCCATAAGCTTCTCATGTCACCTTTTAGGCTGGCTTTAAAATTGCTCCAGAGTGTAAATTGGCCCTGCATAGCCAGAGAGTACTCTCACTGCCTCCTCACAGGTGGCAAAACAGCATCCAGGGAGGACAGGCAGTGAGAAGGGTGCACTGCATTGGGATGGGTTCAAGATGCTACAGTTGCATAGCTTTACCATGTAACAGTCAGCTCTGTCAGGGGCAGGAAAGGATGAATGGCTTTCCAGGCAACTCTAGTGCATTTAGCAACACTGGTTTAGGTACTAAACTCTTCCAGACCTGAGTTTTAGGCAACTAAAAATATGCCCTTGATTTCTTCTTCTTGAGCGGTAGGGCTTTAGGGTTTTCTCATGGGCTGGATTATATTTTGAAATTTAAATGGGAAAAGCTGGAGCTGTTGCGTAATGATGATTTTAAGAGACTGGGCAAGGGAACTTGTGGAGGTCATGAAAGTGAGTCACATTTAGGGTGGCTTTTCTTAACTGGAACTGCTAAAAGGCAGGGAAAGGCTCTGGGAATTTTACCTCAATCAAAAGCAAAGAGGTGGCTTCCTTTGCACTGGCTGCTCATGGGGAGAACTCTCTGTTTTGAAGCTTATGCTGAGCCTTAGTTATTGTGTTGCCTTTGCTTTTGCTGCAGTGAGGAAGTGGGCAAATCATCCCGGGAACCTCGGCAGCCCAGACAGGGCGGGTGCAAGTAGCCCAGACCTGTGCTGATGGGTTCAAGCTCCTCCATGCTGCTCTCTTTCCCCTGGCCTGCCCCTTCTCCAAGCTTTGCTTCCCAGCTGCTCAAGATTTCATACATCAAGCAGGATTCCATACATCCTAAAATCACCAGACCAATGTTTTTAAGGTTAGCAGTTGGGCCCAAGAAGTGTTGCTTGTGTGGATTCTTCGTGCTGTATGATCCAGCTTTGCATTGCTGGGGGATGTTGGAACAGGTTTGAGACTTGTGGGAGTTGATACTGGAGTGCTGGATACACAGGTGTATCATTTCTTCTCTCTTTTCCAGGTACATGTCGCTCTGAAAAGTTTTTTGGTGAGTCCTGTCATCTTTTCTTCCTGAGCAATTCTTCCTTTAACTAGAAGTCAGGCTCTAGGATAGAAGGGAGGACAAGGCATAGGAGTGCTTTTCCTGCAGATATCGCTTCAAGCCTCTATGCCCACATTATCATGGGCTCTGTGCTTCTGGGATCAGAACTGCAAGGCACAGGATGAGTCCCATCCCAAGCCCTGATCAGTTTCCACAAGTGGAGTAAGATTATTCCTAATGAGTAACCCAGTCTTCACATCTGTGCCTACCAAAGTGAGTTTAAAAGTATTGTTCACATGACACCTTTTCCCTTCCTTGCAATACCTCCTTGGAGCAGGGAAAAGCTCCTTGCTTCCACCACTGCTGAGTACCATAAATTTGGTTTTTCCTGCAGTGGAAGGTGGGGATAAAATGAAAGCAAGGACTCTGGGGTTTCTCTCCTTCAGCCTCGTGAGGGAAAGGACCTCCTACCCTGGCTCACTGCATCCGGGCACCACTGGCATGCAAGACCTGTGGTTAGGGTAGGGTAGCTGCTGAATAGCCTCAGTAGTGTGGATCCTCCTGCACTCCTGGGATTTTGGTTGTTAAGCGAAAACTTTCCGAGTCTTTCTTGCAAAATGATGGTTTGTGTATTTTGTGAGTGTTCAGAAAGCCAAAGGCTTTTTGCAGGGCGCTTCAGGCTTATAGCAACATAGGGGCTATCCTTCCTGCCTGCATGTAAGAAAAGATTTCCCATGTCCTGACTCCAACAGAAGGAGGTGAGACCTTGTCTCCTGCTGAGCATTTACAGCTTTGTCACTTGATATTTCTTTTAGCTACAGGCAAGATAGCACTTTTAGTGGGCAATAACCACTACCAGCATCATCCCAACCTCATGGCTCCCGTCATGGATGTGTTTGAGCTGAGCCTCCTTCTGGAGCAGCTGGGCTTCCAGGTTGTCTCCCTTCTGGATCTGAACAAGACTGAGATGGAGGCAGCAGTCAGTCGGTTCCTGGAGCTCCTGGGGAAAGGAGTCTATGGTAAGGCAAAGCCAGCCCAGTACCTGCCAGTGCTGAGCAGGCAGCAGCTGATGTGCAGGTAGCAGCAGTAGAGGACAGGGAGGAGGAGGGATTTGGCAGTTTTATGAACAGCTGTTGAATTAAAAAAGAGGAAATTGAACTTTCCTTTGGGGGATATGGGGGCAAGGGAGACCTGCAGCATAGTCTGCAGTGATGCCAGGCTTTTAGGGAGCCAGAGCTTCTGATGATGAATGGGAGAAGATGTTTTGATTTTGCCTTAGATGACAAAATCGAGATTGACTATCAACTGCCCCCAACACTCTCCTTTGTGAGAGGCGGAGCTCCTTTTTAGTGGTGACTGCTACAGCTGACAATGATTTCCCTGTTTCTCTTTCCTGATGGTCTCATTTGGGACTTTGGTTTTTTTGCAGAACAGCATTCCCAGCTGCAGCTGGCTTTGAGGTTGGGCTTTGAGCTTATTGCATGCTATTCTCAGAGAGAAGCATTCCTCAAACACAAAACCAACTAGCAGATCTTGTGGGTCTTAAAGCAGATGTTCAGATGTGGTGGTGAAAGTAGCTTCTTTGGGGTTTCTGAGGTTCTCTCACCCTGACAGATACCCTGAAAACACCTTGCAGGTGTAGATTTTTTTTTCCTTCCAAACTGACATGCAAGGCTTATCTTCACCACCCTCCCAATTGCATGGCATAGCAGGGCACTTGTTGAAGGTCAGGGTGAGACAATTCCAGCCCTGTGCTCAGCAGGGGGTTTGGAGGTTTTGCAGTGGACAAGGGGACAGCCCTGAGTGAAATGCTGCAAAGCCACCTTGTTCCTGGAAGCACTGACTCACCCCGGGAGGCTGAGCTGGTGGGGAAGGGCAGAACATGGTTGTCACCGCTCCAGCTGAGCACATCACCTGACAGCATCATATTTCTGTGACTTCACTTGCAGCTTCCTCTTGTGGTTGCTCTCTGAAATCTGTTTGTATCTTGGGCTTTACCTCCTCTCCCAGGCCAGAGATATCCCTGGTGGGCTTCTCTGCTTGTCCCATGGCACTGCCATTCCTATTCTCTACTCATGTTGCTTGAGGACTGAATAGCATGTTATCCATGGCACTTCCCTTGTTTTCATGAGCATTGGACAGAAAACTATTTGGAAATGGCAAACCTTTCGTGCTGTCATGCCTTATTTAAACTTCTAGTGCTTTTCTGCATTTGTGGCCACTGACCCTTCCTGGAAAACTGACTTTGTGCACTGTCAGGAAAAACGCTAACAGCTGGGTTAGTGAACCTTGAAGCCTCAGGTGTTTGCTAGGCATAGCCTGTGAGTGGTTTTCTTTACAGCTTTCTAAGCTGAGTGGTCTACTGTTATTTGGAGGCAGTAAACCCCAGCACAGGCTGATCCCAGCAGCATGGTTGAATTGAGGACTCTTGCTGTAATTGGTGGCATCCAGACTTCATGGTGAGGCATTGGATCAGTCTGCCTGCTGATTGCCCCAGGGTTTCTCCATCTGAAGTGCGATGCCTCTCACTGTGATGCTTCTTCCAGCATTTCTTCAGCTGTTTTCCTTACATAAAATGTAAAGAACCAGGTGAAGCACAAATCACTTAAATTAACCTTAGTAATAAAAACACACATTAGGAAGAAGCTAACAACTTCTAAACTGTGTATTTTTCAGGGCAGTAACTCCAGGATAAACATCAAGAACTGAGTGAGAGGTTTAGGATTCATGTAACTCATATGCAGGGCAGATAGTGGTGAGAAAGCAGCTTCAGAAACAACCTAAGCAGCCTATTAAAACTAAAAAGCCCCTCAGGGGCATGTGTGATAGCCAGACTTGAATGTCCATGTATGTACGTCAGACAAGCACCTGCATAGAGGCATTCCAGTGCTTCTACCTGGTTTTTCTGGTTCAAGGAACCTGGAGGTGCCATCTGCTGTGTAGCCATTGCCAAAGCTGAAGTCAGGAGAGCTTTGTTTAGACATTCAAGTGAAGCAGGGAGCTTGGGAGGAGAGGGCTGAATAGTGAAAGACTGTCACCGGGCTGAAGTGAGAGGCTCTGGTCTAACATAGACACCTCTCAGCATGCCCAAGGAGTGAGGCTGGCTGTCTTCTGAGGTTTAACTCCAGCTGAGGCATTCATACATCTTTTTGCTGGAGCAGATCAGAAGAGAGGACATAGCCACATGGATTAGTGTTTGAGCATGGTGCATGTTGTTGCTTCTAGCAATTTATTTAGCTTCAGGATGCTGATAAGAGCTGAAGATGTGTCTGTCCTTCCTAGAATGGCAGGGCCCTTTGGATGGCTGCCCTCCCTTGCATGTCCTTACCTGTCTGTGATTTACACTTGTACGGGGGTTGGTGAGAAGGGACTTTGAAGTTATCAGCTCAAGGTTAGGGTTGGCTGTAGCTCTCCTTATCAGGTCAAGACTTCCAGGCGTGGAGCCCTCCATTTATTCACGTGCTGTCCCAGGCTGCACCGCTCTCCAGGGAGGTCTTTCCTCCTGTCAAACATGACCCTCTAAGGGTTGGTGCTCATTGCCCCATGTTGTTTGGTCAACTCTGACAGGAGAGTTGGGCTTTGTTGTCTCTGTAACTGTTCCTCCAGGAGCTGCTAGACCTTCCTCTGCCTCCCGGTCTCCAGCCCAGCCCAGTTCCTTCACTCTCTCCTCACAGGCCCTGGATATCTTGTAGCCTCTTCTTGGCTACAAGAAGCCAACATCTTTGTAGCCTCTGCTGGCCTTTTTCCAGCTTCTCCACCCTCCTCTTGAACTAAGTCCCTAAAACTGCACACTGGATCTAAGCAGCATCCCCTGGGGCCAAGGAGAGTGGTGACAGCTTCTCTGGCGATCCTGCATCTGCTAGCATAGCCCTGTCCCCAGTGAATGCTGGCTCCTCTTCAGCATGGTGTTCACTGTGGCTCCAGGCCCTTATCTCTAGGCTTGCTGCTCAAGCAGTACTCAGCCCCAGCCAAAATGCTACCTGGGTTTATCTGCCTCAGTGCAGGATTTTGTCATTGTTATTGAATTTGTTCTTAGATTTCTCAACCCCAGAGCAAAAGCTGGTTTCATTTTCAGGCACAGGAATATTGTTTAGCTGTGTGTTTAAGATGATCCAAAGGCTTCTCTAATTCACCGTAGGGACATAGTAGCTCATCTGACTGGTTTTCCTCCAGATCTCCTCTCAGAAGAGCTGCAGAGGGTTTTTGAAGGCTGCAAACATTCCCTGAGTGGTCTAATCATGCAGCCTTCAGGCAAACAAGGAATCTCCCTTTATTTTATTTTGAGGTCCTAAAAAGTCCCGAGTCAAAGAAGTGCAATGAGAGCAGAAAGCTGTCAGTGAAATACTAGGAATATACTGTCATGCCTTAATAAAGCTGCATGCTGATGCTTCCTGTTTTATAAGCAGTGCCTGGAGCTTCCGTTTTTAAATTTGGTACTCAGAAGCTTGTCCCTGATCAGCAGTTTTGACCCACGAGATGTGGGAAGAACACTGAAATACTAGCTTGGAATAAAATACACTTTTCCTTCTCTAGGCCAATCATTGACTTTCCTGTTCAGGAGGAGAGAGGAGGTCCAGGAGAGATTTGCAAAGTTCCTCAGCTGATGTGAAACTCATGTCATTTTGATTTGAACACAAATCTTTGTGGTTTATGTAGTGTCAGGAGCACTTGTTGGTACATTCAGGGTACACAACAAGGCTTCAAAAGTTACAAGATTTACAAGATTTAATGATTGATCATTCTTTGTGGTTTTTTCCATAGTATTTCATTTTTTACCAAGTATCAGTGATGCTGCCTGGTAAGGGATGTCATCACCTCCCTTGCACATACAGGAGTGCTTGATAACTTGAGGGGCCAAACCTGAAGTGCCTGCGTCTGATTTTTGCAGAAGGATCCCTGTTTTATACTTTTGTAGTCTCAGCAGAGGTTTTGATTTGCAAGCTCTAAAAATATAAAACTTCTGCAAATCAGAGCCCTGCCTTCCTCTGGCTGATGAGCCACAAGAAGAGGAACCCAAACCCTGTGAGCAGCTGTGAAGACAGCATTTGAGTAACTTTCCATTATCCCCTGAGAATAGAAACCAAAGATGACTTGAGGCCTTTTTTGATGTAATATCGTGCTTTCCATCCTCCATACAATGAGATCATGCTTTCAGTCATTCAGCTCCTGCCCCATTCACTGCATCCCTTGCAGCATCAGAGATCAGAGCGAGTGCCCTGTGAACTACCAAGGCAAGAACCTTGGAGGGAAAAGAGAGGAGAGGTTACTCTGAAGTTTGGGCTTTGGCAGCAAATTTGACTAAGGAATTTCTCCTGAGGAGTTTGTCTCTTAGCCATTTGTTCCCATTTCTGACCTCTCATTTTTCACTGTCCCTCAGTTGTGGTAGTTTGCATCACTTCACAGAGCTATTTTTAACCTGTTTCAGTTCCCCAAGCTCGCTTTCACCAGCACCCCCAAGCAGCGGCGTCAGTGCTTGGAGGGGGTAGTTGGCCACTAGACAGCTTTCTTTCAAGAAGCTGCAGCCCATGTAGGAATCCCTGTGCAGCAGGAATGCCCTTCGCTAAACACAAGGGTTAGAGAGAAGCACCAGCTTGGGCTGTGGCTAGCTCCTCAGTACTGGCTTTCCAAGCTGGATGTCCCTGTGTTGCCATCTCTTGTGAAGGCAGAAACCTTTTCGAAGTGTCACGTGCTTTAGAGTAAAACTCAAAACCAACATTCTTGTTGGGTATTGGTCTTTCCATCAATATCTGGATAAGTCTGACTCCTCATCAGCCTTACAGGGCTGGTGTCTGGTCTGAGGTTGTTGAAGCATGTGGTCTATGTGTTCTGGACAACTGGAGATCAAGTCTCTGTCTAATTTTTCACCAGCTTATAGGTGTGTAAATACAGGCAGACATTTGAAATCTGGAGAGTGTTTACCATCACCTAATCCATTGCTAGTCTCTTTTCCAAAACTAGGAAGCTGACAAACTTCTTATTTAAAAGGCTGTTAAGGTATATTTCATAATGATAAAATACTTTGTTGTAACTATTCTATGATTCTTGCCAGGAGATGATGATTAATCAAGACTTTGTCCAAAGGTGGCATTCAGCCTGGCATTCCTGAGAACATGGAGTTCTCTTCAGTCCACACCTTTCTGATGATTATCAGTGGAGGAATTACCAATCAAAGTTCACCTTTTGGAGCAAAAGCATCCTACCACCCTCAAACTTACTATTATCCTTCCCCATTTACTGCATTTCTCCTCCTATTTGCATTCTCTCCTTGGTTTTCCCCTCAGTGCTACCTAGGTGCTGAGTTTGGGCGTTGTAGCACAAATGGTTATGGAAATGAGTAAACTCAGTGACTTTGGGGCTTCATGACAGATGGTGCTGAAGACCACAAGTGCAGGTTCACACCATGGCTCATCCTCTCCTCTCCCTGTTACCAGCTGTATTCTACTATGCCGGGCATGGGTATGAACATCTGGGGAGGAACTACATGGTCCCAGTTGATGCTCCACAGCCCTACGCCCCTGAGAACTGCATCAGCGTGCAGAGGATCCTCCAGAGGATGCAGCAGCAGCAGACGGCCCTGAACCTCATCCTGCTGGACACCTGCAGGAAATGGTAGGTTGCTTTTCCTGCTTCCTCACCTGCAATGGGCAGAGCATGGCATTGTGAGGAGTCAGCAGTGGGCTTCTACACAACCACATGGGGTGATCCCTTGGATTGCTGGGACCGCATCCTCTGTTGTGCTGCACAGCCCAGTTTATCGGGTTGTAAAGTCAGCGAGACTGTCAAGTATTGCAGGATGTCCTGGGAAGACCAGTTTTCCCGGATGCTGAAGTCATCGGATGCTGCCTGAGAGAAGGGGGTGGAGACCCTTTTGTGATTTTTGGGGATGAAAAAGCCTAGCAAAACCAGGCAAGTTGTCTAAAGCCTGTGGAGGGATGGGTCTGCCCTACACAAATTGTTGGCTGAAACTTAACATAGGGTTTGTCTTTTTGTGCTTCAGCCCCCTGCACTGAACCGCCCGACCCAGGAGGCTGTAGCAGCATCTTGCTGACCTCATACTTTCATGTTGCATGTTGTCCACATGCTCAGGCTCTCTTCTCCTGGCTCTGTTTTAGTTAACATCTCAGTGAAAAGAGTAACATGATGGGAAAATATTTTAATCTGCGGTACTTGGTTTTTACTGGCCTTATATGCTTCTTAAGTGCTCTTGTTGTAACGTGGGACCCAGGCTGCTGCATTTTTCCTCTGAGATCAGCGTTTTTCCTCTGTCTGTGGAAAGCTTATCATTCTTATCATTCTCCCTTGGCCTGCAGCTTCTGGACTGCAGGAAATTACTACTTGTCCATTTTCAGCAGAGGTAGGTGGACTATTCCAGTAGAAGCTGTTATTAGTCCATTTATTTCAGTCTCCTGAGGTAGATTTACAAGTCAGAAAAGACCTGGAGATCAAATGTAGAAATTTCCCTCTTCCTTCTGTGATTCCTGTACTAAGAACCATAAAGATGACAGGGATTTTGATACTGCTGCCCTGAAAGAGCTGCCAGCCCCTGGAAAGTTATTAAATCTTAGGTGCCTTTTAGAGCTGGGAATGCTCACTTTGAATAGCTTACACACTGGCTGCCACAGCTCTGAATTGCCAGTGTCACTGGAGCTTGATGTCCTTTGATACCTGCCCTGAATGCCCCAGAGTGAAGCATCCCCTTTCTTCCTTCTTTCTCACCACTGCTGCTTAGAACATGTTGCTTCCCTGCACTATCGAGTGCCTCCAAGGCACATGTGACAGCAACTTACTGCTCTCCCCAGCATGATACCAGGCAGGGGATGTCTTGCAGCCAAGCAGGAGCACTTGGCTTTCATGGATGCACTGGTGGAGCTCGGTTAGAATGCCTCTGGTAGCCCATGTGAGTGCAGCGTGTGATGGAGAGGTAGTGTCGTGACATGGAGTCTGCACAGGGCTTGCTAACACAAACAGCGACCATCTATGAAATAGCTTTTGAGCTGATGCCTCTTTTCTTGGCATTGCCAGTGGTTTCTGTGCTCAGTGGAGCCTTAATGACATGTTGCGAAAAGGATGCAGCATGAGAACCACTGTGATATTTAGGCATTGTTGTGAGGCTGTTTTTCCTCACCTAAGCTTCATACTTCTTTCTTCCCCTTCCCCACAGCAAGCACAGCACCCAGTGCAGTAGGCGTTATCACCAGGCTTGTGGGGATTGCTGTAAAAGCTCTCTCCTGAGCTCATTTTTCTTGGGAAGTTGCTGTTTCTTCTCAGCAAAGCATTGAATTTCAGAGCTGCATGTGTTTACACCGCTCTGTAAAACAAGGCTCCTGGGGCCTTCTTTCCCAATGCCCTTTTGGTTGGACTGGTGCTGCAAGTCTGTTGACAGTCCACTCAGCCATGCATGAACTGGGAGGAGCTGTGTCTGTGCTAAGAGGATCTCACCCGGAATATCTCTTTATCCCATATGTTGGCATCAGAAATGCCAAGGCGGTGAGAAACACATCCCTCTTTGCCAAGTCGTAGCAGATGTTCAGCTTCAGCAGAGAAGGAGCTAGGAACACAGAGCCTGTGTGTAGCCTTGTACATTTATATGCTGATTCTGGGTGAATGTGATTGCCTCTTCCAGGAATTCCCTAATTTATGAGGGTTTCTAGCATACGCCACTTAGGAGATTCTGTCCTCCTTCTGTCCTAACTGGGATGCAGATCAGAAACAGATTGCATGGGATGCACTGTGTAACTTAGACTGGTTTTGGGTCTGGAGCAGGAGGGATCCTGCCACCTTCTCCACTGTCAGGTCACAGTCTGGAAATGCCACTGCTTAAGCTCACTTTCTGCTGGACGGGATCACAGCCAGCATTTCTGCTGCAGGCACTAGCTGGCCTCGCTGGAGCCATGGATGCCTGCTGGTGCCATCATTAAAGGTTTGCATCAGTTCATGTCAGCAGCTTTGGGTAGATGTCCCCAACGTGGGGACAACAGAAGCTTGGCTTATTTTGGGATCCCATGTCTTACTTCTCTTTGGACCTGGAATCCCAGATTTCTGCATTCATTTAGGAGCAGATAAATCTCTCTGCTCAGTGTTCATATTTAGAAGCATATCTCCTTTCCCACATTTTCTCTTCTGATCATCTTTAAAGAACTTACACAAGCCAGATGAATGTTGCCATTAAACATCACCAGACTGCACCACCAGAACTGGTAATGTGCTGGCTGCTCACAACACAACCATCCTTTCTGCTCTCCTTAGCACGCCAGCTGCAGCCCTGAGAAACTGTGCTGGAATTGAATAACAGAGAATAATGCCACCTCTGTGCCTGGCTCTTATACCCGTGTGACTGAGAACAGTTCCAAGTCACTGGTGTAAACTGGAGGCAGTCAGTCCCTATTCTGTTCAGTCTGACTGCAGTCAGGTGGACAGGGCTTGTCCATTATGTGCAACCATAATATCTTTTTTGGTGGAAACCAGAACCATTTTAGAGATTATACCTCATTTTGGAAATAACAGGGTCTGAGCTCATTTCGCTGCATCTAGACAAGGGTTCTGGAACCGGGTTTGGTTTCTGAGACCTGGGTGTGCGTCCTCAGTGAGATCTAGAGGTGCATCAGCTGTAGCGTGCTTTGGTTTTCTGAGGCAGAAGGTGTGTGCATGGTCTGGGAGGGAACTGTGGGACACCCCAGACCCCTGGGACAGGAGGTTGAGCTGTAGCCACGCAATGTGCACACCTCTGACTTCTTTGTGGACAGTCGTCCCTTGAGCAACAGTGAACCCATGTGTTCTCCGCACTGTTGTGCTGCCTGGGCTTGTTACAAACCAGCCTCAGGAAGGAGGAGGCATGGTTGTACCCACAGCCCAGACTCGCTTGCCAGGCAGGGAGCAGCTCACCGGTGCAGATAGATCAAAGCTAGCCCTATCTATTCACTTCCTCGTGGTTGTGTTCTTTGTGGGTTGATCTTAACTGCCATCTGTAGGAGATGGACTTGGTGGAGCTTAGAGCTTGGTGGAGCTTAGGGGTTCTGTCCCCTCCAGGCACATGCTGATGGATGTCCTTGACACTGACTAGTGCCTTTGTCTGCTCTTCCAGGTACAACTCTGAGTGTGCCCTTTCACAGGTACAGCCACTGGAGCCCTGGGGCAATACTATTTATGGATACGCCACGTAAGTAGTGGCAAATGTGGTTTGGCAAGCCCAAGCCATGACATAGGACCAAATGCTGGCTCAGCCATATCTTCTCTCATCCTTTTGTGCATAGTGGCTTTGGAGACTTGAGAGAGCTTTTCTGATGTTTCCTCTGGCTCTCACCCTCCACCTCTAGCATTTGGTGTTCAGGCAATTCTGTCCTTCTTCCTGTCATCACTAGTGGCAGCCTGTGCATCAGTTACAGGTTATGCATGAAGGTGGCATCAGCTCCTGTAATCTGTCCTTCCAGGCCTGAGCCTGATGCCCAAGATGCATGTGCTATGAGGGGATCACCTGAAGCCTCCTGAGATGATCAGTGTTGCTTACTGCTGTAGTGCCAGTTCTGCTGGCTTTTCAACTACTGACGCTCCCCTAGGTTGGCAAAAGAGGCTTTACTGCCCTCTGTGTCCTTCCCACCCTCTCCTGGGCCAAAACCAAGCACTTTGTGTCCTTGCTTAAGAAGCCAAATTGGACTCAGCCAACAGAGTCTGGATGGAGTCAGCAAGCCCTGCCTCACCCCAGGGCTTCATGCCCCTTGCAGAAATGTGAGGACAATTCCTTACTCTTCCAGGAGCGAAGATGCAGAAGCCTATGAGTTGCAGGATGGGGAGTTCAGCTCTGGAATCTTCATGAAATACCTGAAGAAACATATTCTGCAAGAGAAGAAGGTTACACACATGCTGGAGGATGTGCTAGAAGGTAAGGGATGAGCTAGAAACCACTTGCTTCATTAGCAGGGGTGAGAATTGATAGCAGCCACCCCATCTCAGCCAGCCAGCCAGCCAGTCATCCCTCCCTAAAAACCAAACTGCAGGCCATGTCATATATGAGCTTTTAGTAAACTGGCAGCAGTACAAAGATGTTAAGGTAAGGTATGAAAGCTGATGAGATAAATAAGGAACCTGGAGTGACCTTTGCACCTCCAAACTCTCTCCTCCAGACATTGGCCAGGATCCCTTGGTTACTGGGAAGCAGGTGATGGAGATCAAGCACACTCTGAAGGAAGCCCGATCCCTGACGGATCCGATCTGTCCCTTGGGAGCAGGGGCCGAGTGCTGGGGACACAGCCATGGTGAGCCATGCATGATGCAGGTGGGGGTGATGAGAGGGTTGGGGGTCTCTGTGCCTCTCAGGGACACTGATCTTCATGGAGTTGTTGGCAGGATGCTTCAAGACCCCTCTTGTCTTTCCCTTCCAGAGCTGCTGAGCAAGCTGGTGACCTTCCCCTGTGGGGCACGGGTAGAGCTGCGCTTCCACCGACTCTTCTCCAACCTAATCTACGTGTGTGCCAAGCTGCAGCGCTCCCCGGCCCACATCGCAGATACCCGCCTCATGTTCTGCCTGCCCACTGTGAGTCCTCCCTTCCCTGGCTTCCCAATGGGCTCCTTTCCTCAGAGTGGAGTTGGGAGGGTGGCAAGGGTGAGCCCAAGGGATCCTTAGGGCTGGGAAAGACTGAACCGCCATGGAAACAAATCCCCTCCTCTGCTACCTCTGATGCAAATAATCCTCCGTGCAAACACCTTTTTGAGTGCTCCTTCCATGCATCAGTACCCTGCAGACTGTCTGCCTTGCTCCTAATGCATCACAAAAAGGATTTTGTGGCAGTTTTGATGCCTTAAACCAGTTACCCTTGGACTGGTTTCTGGTCTGCCCAATTAAATTACTGCATTTAATCTGATTGAGGCGAAGAGCCTTTCTGTTTTCTGTGTTTGGAAACAGATCTGGCTTTTTGTATCATAGCACCACAGACTGGTTTGGGTTGGAAGAGACCTTAAAGCTCCTCCAGTTCCAACCCCTGCCACGGGCAGGGACACCTTCCACTAGAGCAGCTTGCTCCAAGCCCCTGTGTCCAACCTGGCCTTGAACACTGCCAGGGATGGGGCAGCCACAGCTTCTATTCTTTTCTTCTGAATCACGCCTTCTTAGCCCACTGTGCTAATACATCTTAATGCAACAATATATTTCTTCCCTGTTGAGCTGTACCAGCTTCCTTACACCCCTTCTCACACCTTTCCTAACAGACCACGTATCCAGTGTGGCTTTTCTGGTGATATCCATGCCACCTCTAAGGATTTAATTTGTTGCTCCTTTTTGCTAACCATCTTTCTCCTTTTCTGTAGCCCTTTTGCTGAAGCATAGCGTGACTGTGGTGGATTTTTTGGACCTTGTTTCTCATGGAGGGGCATTGCCCCTAAGTACTTTGTGGTCACTGATTCAGCGCAGTGTGTCCAGCAGGAGGTTTGGAGCCTGAGCCTGCCCATTAAGGAGCCAGAGCATCGTTTCCTGCTGTGAGCTCCTTAACCATGCATGAAAACCATGTGTGTGTGCGCACGCACTTGTGTCTGCATGTGTTTGTGTGCATCCATACCACATCAGCAATAGTTGGGAAGGGGGCACCCAGCTGCTTGCTCCTGCATTCAGAGCTGTCTCAAGACATGGTCCAGGCCTGGGAAAGAGTGGCTGGAAAGCTGCTTGGTGGAAAATGAGCTGGGGGTGCTGACTGACAGAGCTGAACATGGACAGTTTGTGCCCAGGCAGCCAAGAAGCCAACAGCATCCTGGCCTGTATCAGCACCCCGCACTGGGCACTGGTGAGGCTGCCCCTTGAATCCTGTGTTCAATTCTGGGCCCCTCACTATAAGAAAGACATTGAGGTGCTGGAGGAGCAGGGCCTGGAGCACAGTGTGATGGGGAACGGCTGAGGGACCTGGGGAGGTTTAGTCTGGAGAAGAGAAGGCTCAAGGGAGACCTTATCACTCTCTAAAACTGCCTGAAAGGAGGTTGTAGTGAGGTGGGGTTGGTCTCTTCTCCCAACAAATGAGTAATAGGACCAGAGGTAAACGGCCTCAAGCTACACCAGGGCAGGTTTAGATGGAGCTGAGGAACAATTCCTTCTCCAGAGAGTGCTCAGGCATTGGAACAGGCTGCCCAGGGCAGGGCTGGAGTCGCCGCCCTGGAAGTGCTCACAAACTGTGTAGACAAGGCCCTTAGTGGTGTGGGTTAGTGGCAGCCTTGACAGTGCTGGGGAACGGTTGGACCTGATGAGCTGAAAGGTCTTTTCCAACCTTGTTGATTCTGTGATTGTAAGAGGGATTGGCAAGATGAAAAAGGGACCCCGATATAGCCATGGCAGTAGGATCCTGTCTGGGTCTGACTGGAGAAAACCCCAGTGTTGGACCTGTTTTGTTCATGATCCCAAGAGTGGAATTAAGACGCAAATGAGGTCAAGTACCACAATCAATCAGTTGCTTTATTACAAAAAGACAATTATTATAAAAAAGGAAATTACTGTTAAAAAAAGGAGATAGTGATGGGACAAATAGGAAAAAAAGACAGAAATTAAGCAAGAATTCAGGGTGCAGAGAGAGAGAGTCTCCACTGTGGGTCCAGCGGGGGTCTGTAGTTGGTGTCAGAAGAAGTAGGAGTCCTCCATCATCTGTAGTCAGTGTCGGAGCAGTGTCCCCAAGAATCCATAGTACTCATCAGAGGTGGATGTCCTCATGAAGGTGTCCTGATGGAGGTGTCCTTGTGGAGTTGTCCTTATGGAGAGTGTCCTCATGGAGGGTGTCCTCATGGTGATGTCTTTCCTGGCGATTACCTTTTCCCCCTTTTATTATGAGCTGGGGGGAGTGCCTCTGTTCTTAATGTCAGGTACTACACATTCCTGGTAGACCAGTTTCGTTGGCCTTGCAGGCAGCTCTTCAAGTGTCTGCAGCATTTCTTGGGATAATGGGCAGCAATTCCTCACACCGATCCTCAAGATAATGAACAGAACAATCTTGTCTCAGCGCCTCCCACCCAGGTAATGGACGTTGGAGTCAATTCTTCCCACCCAGCTCTGAGACAATGGTCGGTGGAATCCCATCTCAGCTTCTCATACCAACCTTAGAGACAGCGAACGATGGAGTCTGATTTCAGTTCAGTTCCTCACAGATCCCCATCCCTATCCTACTCCGCAGCGGTGCTGGCTCACACTGACCTCCAGTGGTGTCTGCTGACGTGGCAGCACATCCTCCCATTTCAGTGAATTGCAATTCAACTGCTCCATGTTAGACATCCACAGCAAGGACACCCACTGCCCTGTGAGACCACAGGGAGATGCACGGGCATCTGCAGGAGGGGACCTGGCTCCTGTCAGGATCTGAGCAAGCAGTCTGCATCCTCACTGTGCCAGCCTCCTTGGGGATCCTAAGGGGAGCTGGGGGTTGTCTGTGCCACACTTGCAAGGCTGAAATGCAGGAGCTGAGGCTGAAGGCAAACAAAACGAGGCTAGATCTGAGGTATATGTTGTAATCCCTGGCAATGAACCCAGGGAGCTGTTTGTTTGAGGAAATGGTAGTTTTCCCACCATTTGCCACATTCTGCTTATCAGAGTTAAGCAGAGAGGCTGGGCTTGCTGTAGGGCTTGTCAGAGATAATGATGATGATAGCTTATAGAATTGATCCATTTTCTTTAGCTGCCCAATGGCAGTGTTCTGTCCCATCCTGTGTCTTGCCTGGCTTGCATTTTTACTTGACAAGCACTGTCTTCAGGGAGAGAGGCTGCTCTAGGACATACATACAAAGGAATGATGCTGAGCCAAGATGTTCCCATTTCTTTGCTCTGTTTAAATGCTTATTTTTTAAACTTTTATGTTGGATCTGCTCATTTTTAAGTCACTCAATCTGGAGTTGTTTGACCTAATGGCCTCTCCAGTTATGCTTTCCCATTTAGAATATGTGAAACTCTGGGCCAGCCAAAACTCTGGCCTTGCCACTTCCTGGGCATTCTCTTCATTAAAGAACACATTCTACCTGGGGGAAAACTTTTATAAATAATAATGAGTTCACTAAATAATTAATTTAAAAAATCCTTTTCTCCATTTCCTGACTCCTACGCAGCCAGAAATGATAAAGGAGACTAATGGAAGAGAAGACTTACCTGCATGCAATTAGATTCTGGAAGCACAGGAGGCTACTGAGGCTGGGAATATAGTAGAGGGGCAGATACTTGTGGATAATGAGTTACTGGCACCTGCTTTGAACCTCATATGTCAGGGCTTTAATTGACCCCTCAAGATTAGGTTGTTCCTTGCCCAGGTGAATGTCTTGAAGGTGTTTCTGTGTTACATGGCCCTCCAGAGGCAAGAGGTCAAGGAGAGCTGGTGAACCTCTGAAAGTCCACCTGATGAGCAAGAAGTCAGCCAAAGGTGGCAGGAGGCCTGTGTGGCCTTGCAGGGGGCTCTAACGGAGCTCGCACGTGAAAAGGGGGTGTACAAGGGGTGGAAGCTAGGGCAGGTGGTGGAGGAGGACTACAGAGATATGGCCCAGCACATAGGCATGGGGTTAGGGAAGCCAAAGCCCACCTGGAGCTGAATCTGGTGGCAACAGCAGCAAAGGGAAAGCAAAAGAAAGTATGGGCCCACTGCTAAATGGGTCAGGGTATTTTGGATGTTCAGTGCTTGGGACTGGATTCATCCCACTCAGGGAGGCTCTGGGGTTCAGAGTATCTAAACTTCCTGATGCTGCTTGGCTTTTCCTGGTTTTACTTGGGATGGGATATTGTTCTATCTATGCTAGTCGTGTCTGTAGTACACCAGGCATTTCTTAGGCTGAAAAAAATGGGTGGTCCAACCTCAAGGGGCTCAGAATTGCAGAGCAATAAACAGATGTCTAGAAGAGTCCACTGCATTAGCACAAATCTGAGCACACCTGTCCTGCTAGTTGAAACCCAACTGCGATGTTAATCACTGAAGATTCAGTGTCTGCAAAGGCTGCTAACACAATTGCAAAAGCAGGTGCTTAGCATCTGTGTCTGCAAGGGGACAAAGGGAATGTGGCTCTGACAGGCTGATGGATCCCTGGAGGAGCCACTCTTGGAGAGGCCACAGGAATGGGGATGCCTCAGGGGAAGGCAGGACTGCAGGAATCAACAGACACATGGGAAACAGCAGTGAGGCAACTACAGAGAAGGCTGCAGGAGGGTGCTTACAGCATCATCATGGATGAGGATGAGAGGGCAATAATAGTGGGGTGACTATGAGGAAAGCTTCTGGCCATGAATGATTCTCTTTCTAGTGATTAGGTTGTCATGGGTATTACAAGTCTAGCAGGGTTCAAAAAGAACTTTTTCACCTTCATAGGAGTCCATGAAAGCTATTGAAAGCATAGACACCACCTTTGGCTCAGAAAGTCACTGATTTTTTCATGGCAGGAGGCTGGCATGGTAGGTTCAGGTGGGCAAGGCCGGCAGCATGTACATCCCATCCCTCCTGAAGCATGTGCTGGAGAATGGATCTAGCTGGACGCAGCAGGTCCACTCCACTCCTTTTGGCAGACTTCCCGCCAAAGCCCTGCAGCAGTGGCATCCAGGTGGTTCTGGTTTGTGCCTCTCTCTGGTCTCCAGGTTTAATTTAACCTGGCTGTTGGGCTCAGCATAGTGGTGATGGCATCAAGGTAGCTGGGAGCCAGGTGCCTGATGCAACAAGACAGGGAAGGAGGGACCAGGAGAGGGCAGTGGTCCCTTGCAGAAGTTGCGGTGCTCCTGTTTCAGGCACAGTTCAGGCTGGTGGAAGGAACAACGAGGCTTCCTGGCAAGGAGAGCTGCTCCATCCCCATGTGAGCTGTGTTCTCCTCTCACTGGCATACCTATCTCGCTTTCTGCCGGCTCCATTCACTGCTCTGATCTTCCCTAAGCTCCCTTCAGTTTGTATTTCCATTAATGAGTTGCCAAGTACAGAGATGGGATTTGGCTTTGCTTTGTACACAGATAAATGGTATTCCTTCAGCCTGCCTCCAGTGCAGTTTTGATCAGCAATGGGGTTTACTCCTGTTCAGCCAGCTTTTCAAGCAGGGAAGGACCCTGATGCTGCAGATTCTACCCTCAATATTCTCTTAGCCAAAAAAAAAAAAAAAACAAACCAAAAACTTTGGCCTCTTGCAGGGGGGAGCAGTTCAGGAAGGGTCTGTAAAGGCTTCTCTAACCTCTGCCCCCCTGCACTGTTCTAACAGCCTCCTTCATCATCACGCCCAATGCAACTTCTCCTGACAATAGCAAGAATATTTTGCAAGGGTCGAACCCTCCTCGTGCCTCACTGGCTTTGTCTGTGGCTGCAGGGAGCCTTACGGGGCTGCTCCGCTCCCACACCCAAAGCCATGCCAGACATCCTAGTGCTGGCTGAGTCAGGGCAGCAGGATCACACCGTGTTAGTTGCCAGAGCCAGCTGGCAGAGGTAAGTGCCTTCTTATGGAAAGGACTGGTGGACCCATGGGCTGTCACCAATCCTGGAGTGCTCAAATCCAAAGCAAGATGCTATTTCGTAAAGCCCTTATTCTCTTGTCCCTTCTTGTGCTATTAGCAGCTCTAATATATGATCATTACTGGAGAGTATCCCATAGAGATGGGGCTGTTTTGGATGATCTTGAGTAATTCCCCAAGAATTGACAGTTCTGTAGCTGGTAGGGGGCTAACTCAGCACCCACTACAACTCCACTTCTCCAGCTATGTCTTTGGAAAACTTTCTCCCTTCTCCAGTTATGATTCTGGCTGTTGCTGCTATCTGCTCTGCTGGAAATCCTATTATTACCACAGTTTTCCCAGTACATGACTCATGGGACATTTAGCTAGGTGTTCCCACTGATATACACAGGGCGAGTGTGTAAAAGCTCTGCATTTCTGTTTCTTGCACTCTGTAGTACTTCCACCAGCCAAAGTGCCAAGGGCACAGGCCAACCCTGGGCACTGCTGTGTGCAGAGAAGCAGCATGTTTGATGGGCAGTTGCACCTCCATGGCCAGGCTGATGCTGAAACTTCCTTATGTTTCTTCTTGTTTTCCTGACACAGGAGATGGACAGTGTGGCCATCCCGAAAGAGAGCCACTGGGACCAAGTCAAGTCTCTGCTCTCCTCTGTGTACAAGCAGGAGGAGCTGGACTGTGTCTTCCAGCTCTGTGGACTACAGAAAATTCAGGTAGAGAGCTGCCAGGTGCAAATATCTGTGGTTCTCCTGCACCCTCACATAACTTGCACTCTCCATCCCCACTAACTCGAGCTGGATGTGCCCCTCTGTGTGTCTTGTGACTGCATGGACAATGCCTGGCATGCCTCTGTTAGTGCAACATCTGGATCGATGTTACAGGGGCTTGTTCATCTTCGAGGCACAAACCCCATCTTCTTTCCCTTGGTTTGCTCTGTTTTTCTGTGCTGCCCAGCCATGAAGGCTGTTCTTTACCTGTATGGAGAGATCAGACTAGCCCAAATCTTTTGGATGAAGGATGTCTCACTAGGCTGTGTGCTTGCTCAAGGGCTGGCCAGGATCTCAAGCAGCAGGAGGGATTATCCCCTGCTATCAGGGTGACAATACGAAGCATGACCCAAGCTATGCCTGTTTGGCACACTTCAGAAGACCCTCAAACTATTTAAAGCCCATCAGAGCAGCAGAATTGCTAGATCCCTGGCTTGTCTCTTCCAGCAGATTCTCTCTCCCCAAATAGCAGTGAGCACCTAGTTTCTCATCTGATTTCTTTTTCCCTGTAGCACCCAGGCAGTGGATCTTGCCAGCTGCTCATCTGCTCTGCTCCATGCAGACTCCCACCAAACATTGCTCTTGAGCTGCTGCCTGGATCTGCCTACAACGAGCTCCATTTGCTGAGTGCGTGACATGCCTTGGTATATGGCAGCTCTTACAATCCTTGATTGTTCCTGGAGCTCTTTTCTGAACCCTTCCCAAGCATTCAGCATTGCTTTCAAGTGCAGATGGGAGACCTGGACCATGCATTGCCTGCCAAAATCTTCTTGCTCTATTATACATCTCCCTGCTTTATACAGTCAGGCGTCTGAGGCACAGCCCCATGCTCAGGTTCATGGCCAGGGGTTTGGCTGCCATGAATACGGTTATTTTCTGATTTCTTCATCTTTTATAAAAATCTAAAATAGTCCTAGGCTGCAAATAGATCCTTGTCGAGCGCTGCTGTTTAAAACGGTTGGCTTTTACTGTGCAGTGTGTGTTTAAGTGGTTCTGTCCCTTCCCTTGCATGCTTTCCTCTTGCATGTGCAGCAATCCTGTGCCATGGCCAGGACAGATGTGCCATTCTTTGCATGAGTGCAGTCCCACTCCAATCCTGCTCCCTGTGCCAGCATCTCAGAGGTGATGCTCTCAGTGGCAGTGCCCTGACGGGGCTGATGAGATGTCCAGTGAGGTGGCTTGGTTTCAGGAGAAGTTATGAAATCAAGGAACTGTGTCCGAGTCCCACAAACATCACGAATATATGTAACAGCTCGTTTTCTCTGACAGTAGCATTGCTTCATCATGCCACAGCATGGGGCTGTGAGCCTGCAGACCAGCCAGCCAAGTCTGGCATTTCTGTTGACAGCAGCAAGAGCAAAAAAGCTCTGCTTCAAGTCTTAGTCTCCGATTCATGTTGCGACATTTGCTCTCCCCTTCCAGGCAGACGTGGTCCTGCAGTTGGATTTGCATTACACCCAGCTGAGCACAAAGCAGAGGATTTGTGAAAGCCTGCAGACAACCCTCCAGAAATCTCTGCTAGGGCAGTTTTTCAGCCAGATGAATTACTCCCAGCCAAACTACCGGAGAACTCCAGCCTGTGCAGGTGGTGTGTGCCTCCGGGATGCAGCGGCGCTGAGCATGGATCTGAAGGGACAAGCATCAGTGAGGACAGGCTTTGGCCATAGCTTGCCCAGCAGCAACCCCTCCAACTCCAGCAGTGAGCCAGAGGAGAATGACGAGAGCGACCTGAGTGACCTCTGCTCAGCATTGCTGCGGGCCGGCCCAAGGCAGGACCACCCCTGACCCCATGGGCTGACATGCCCAACCTTAGGAGCTATTTTCAATAGAGATAACAGTTATTTGAGTGCTAAATACATCAGAATCCATCAGAGGGAGAATTCCAGTCTTGGCAACCGCCCTTCCCAAATGAGGCCAAGGCTGCTTTCTTGGAAATGATTCTCCCATCTGCACTCTGTGGCATGTGGGCTCTGAAGCCCACTGGAAATAACTCCATCCCATAGGAGAGGTAGGGATCAGCAAGGAGTTGTTGTCATGTCTAGCAGAGGACAGGGCCACCCCACCACTGCCAGGAACAACACGTAGCTTAAAGGGCACCGCCTGATGCGTTCTGTGAATTGGGCATTGCCTGAAAGCCAACGTGACAGCATTAAACCGTATGAGGAACTCATAAACACTACAGACCTGTGGAGAGTAGTGATGCAGCCTCAAAATCCAACTACAGCTGCTGGCTCTCATCGCACTCATGCAGGGGACACAAGGCTTGACCAAGGGAGGCAGATGGAATTATGTGAACATATAAGCTCTTCCTTGGGGTCAGAGTGTGGTTTTCTTTCCTTGTGAGTCCTGCTTGTGCCAAAGCAGGTTTTAAGTTATATGTATTTCTCAAGAATGTATTTATACTTGGGGAAAGACAATTACTTGCCAGGAAAAGGAAGGTCAGATATTCTGTCAAGTGTGTGTTTACAATGGAGGCTGGTTTTCCATCAGTAGCAGCCACTAGGCAGGTACTTGTCCCTTCCTAGCATGGTACACAGGGGCGTTAAAGGGTGTTAAGTCCTGTGCAGTCCTGAGTTCCTCTCAGATGCAGAATTTCCTCCATGCGAGAGATGGAAAAACCAGGGTGGAGGAGAAAGAGCCTTAAAAAAGTTATTATTAGTGCAAGATTTTTTTTCTAAGTGCCTGTCTTCATTCACTGTGGGCAACCTCATGCACTGCCTTTTGTGGAGAACCAGCTGTCCAGAGAGACCCACTGGTGAGCAGGGCCCAAAGGACAACCCAAGTGAGCACAGTCCCCTCCCTGCCTGCTTCTCTAATATTTGTTTGATAAAGGTTACACCATAGGTCCAGGTGATTGCTCAGCAAGGGCCTGGGAGGATGATCAAATAGTTCAACAGGGACCAATGATCCCATCACGTTCATCCCAGGCACAGCTACAGATTGGGTGGAGAAGTCATTCAGAGCAGGCCTGCAGAGAAGGACTTGTGGGTGTTGGTTGATGAGAAACTGAACGTGAGCCGGCTTCGGTGTACGCTTGAGCCCAGAAATCAACTGTGTCCTGGGCTGCATCAATAGAAGCGTGACCAGCAGGTTGAAGGAGGTGATCCTGCCCCTCTACTCTGCTCTCATGAGACTCCACTTGCAGCACTGTGTGTAGTTCTGGTGTCCTCAGCATAAGAAGGACATGGAGCTGTTTGAGCAAGTCCAGAGGAGGCTATGAGGATGATCCAGGAGCTGGAGCACCTCCCGAATGGAGACAGACTGAGAACATTGGGGCTCTTTGGCCGGGAGAAGAGAAGGCTGCGTGGAGACCTCAGTAGCCTTTCAGTATCTGAAGGGGGCTACAAGGATGCTGGGGAGGGGCTCTTCATCAGGGGCTGTAGTGATGGGACAAGGAGGGGATGGGTTTAAACTTAAACAGGGGAAGTTCAGGTTGGATACAAGGCAGAAGCTCTTCCCTGTGAGAGTGGTGAGGCCCTGGCACAGGTTGCCCAAAGAAGTGGTAAATATGTGTAAATCCCTGACAGTGTTCAAGGCCAGGTTGGACAGAGCCCTGGGCAACATGTTCTAGTGTTTCCCTGCCCATTTTAGGGGGGTTGGAATGATCCTTTCCAGCCCAAACTATTCTATGATTCTATGATTCTCAAAGGACAGTTCACTCTGGACTGGAGAAAGTGCTAATGCACTGATCTGGGAGTTGGACTAGATCTCCAGGAGTCTCTTCCAACCCTAATGATTCTGTGATCTGGCAGGATGCTGGACTAGAGACTGCCAGTGTTCTCTTCTTTCTGGCTGTTGTCCTCTGAAAGAAAGACTTAAAGACTTCTTGAGAGGTCAAGGATGGTGGGGTAGTGAGAGCATCCAAGCCCTGTCTTCTGTCTTGGTATAAAAGGGTGGTGTAGAGAGCATTTTCTAAGTTGTGGTTCTTCAGCAGTGAAGATACTTGCATCTCTATCTACAATGTCTGTTGCATCATGAAAAAATGGGAAATGTTGCTTCCAGATGAACCATCCTACAAGTGCGGGAAACCTGTCCAAAGAGAACAGGGGAGGCTTTTACTCTCTTCACAGTGAGTAGAGCCAAGAGTAAGAAAAGGGGCCCCATCTGGCTAAAGTCTAGAAAGTCTCCTAAGAGAAAATGTAAAAATGATGAATAATTGACAGAACGTATTTTAAATAAGATGGTCTGAGGGAGAAGATAAACCAAAAAAATAATGAACGAATAGAAGGGAGAACCAAAGATCAACTCAACACCAGCAGAAACTTAAGACAGGTCAGTGAGAATGCCTATGCAGACATTTAGGAGCTGTGAGTCTTATTGCCCCTATGAGGATTGTACACACCCTGCTATACTGTCGGGACAAAATGTGTTTCTGGCTCATCTAATCATGGCAAATGTCACCTTGTGTGAATGTTAACCTCAGTCAAAGTGAGGCTGGTTTTTTTTTCTGAATAAAACACTGCTGGTGTGATGCAGAAAAGCTTCATGTGGCTCCAACTGAACTGTCTTCATTTTATCCTCTAATTGATGTAATTGCCAGGGTTTGACTTTAATATTGACCTGCTGTGTTCTTACTGGGTTCTGGGTTCTTGTTGACCTATTGGGTTCAAAACCATAAGGCTTTTATATGTTTCTTTTTTTAGGTAACTGCATATTGAAGTTGGGATTCAGAAGGTGGATCAAGTGACATGAGATAGGATGATATAATGTCAGGTGAAACATGTAGCTGAAATGTCAGGATTTATTGTGAATTATCCATCTCCTTTGTAAAGTGGGGCTGGCTTTTGGGTGGCTGGGTCCTTCTGTCTCAGTGCAGCCACAGGACTTGTCCCTGTCACCAGCTCTTCTGCTCCTCCAAGGAGACCCTGCAGCCAAGGCGAGGGTTACCACCACATTTCCATGCACCTCAGTCAGTTATAACCAAGAACATAAGCACTTGCAAAGCTGAATTGCAAAAGTGGAGTTTGAATCCCAGGCTTCTGGCCATGGCAGCCTGGTGCCCTACTGCCAGCT
Organism: Psittacula echo; assembly: GCF_963264785.1. Classification (NCBI taxonomy): domain Eukaryota; kingdom Metazoa; phylum Chordata; class Aves; order Psittaciformes; family Psittacidae; genus Psittacula; species Psittacula echo. Next base: position 604,615 of record NC_137741.1, read on the forward strand.
GGATTCATTGTAGGAGAGGGTGAAGCTATGTGTGCCTTCATCCCCCTTACATGTGAAATCTGAACTCCCTCACAGTGGTGTAACTGTTTAGTGCCAGTCAATTTTCAATTATATGCTTTCATATCCCAGCATCGAGGCTGGGCAACTCAGCCAAGACTACTGTGCTTCTCTTGATCACATCCTTCCTGATCTCCATCCATAGTCCTTGGGGGCCATAAGCTCCTTGTGGCCAGCCTGAAGAGTAGGAAGGAGGGAGCACCCATCTCCATGCAGTGCACCATCATTTCATACTCTGCTTACAGCATGCCCATGGCCAAGTAGTCCCAACAGCCTCTGCCCACTCAGTGCTTAATTCCTCTTGTCATTGCTGCTCCTTCCATCCATCCTGGCTCCTGAACAATGCTATTTTACCCTCACATCTATGTGACCTGACCTCACCTCTTCCTGCCACATCAGTTGCTTGTTCTCTGCCATGACACTGACCTGCAGCAAGCAGCCATTCTTCTCATTGTTTCCCATCTGACAGCATATATCATGCCCACCTTGCTGTGTCATTTCAGGTTATCCCTCACTCCCTATCGATTCTGAGTACATTTCCATGCCTTTTCATACACTGAAGTAGCAGGTGATATCTCCAAATGTAAAAGCCTGGAAATTTGATGCTATTCCATTGCATTTCTTTGCAGGGACATAGCCTGCAAAGACCCTATGGCTGGACAATGTCTAGTCTTCATACTACCTTTAGTAAGAAAACCAGTCCGTTACTTAGTGTGATTCCCTCGGAAGGGCTACAAGACCCATTAAATGCTGGGACTCGTTCATTAAATGCATAACTGCAGGCAAAGTGGCACCAAGAAATCAGCTCTAATTTACATTCCCTCTCTGCCTCCATACCTTCACTTATCCATTCATAGCCACAGCCATTACCCTCCACTTCCCACTGTTTCTGTGCCACTCTGTGCCCAGAGGCTACAAACAGCAGTTAGAAGCGTTTATGCAGGCAATACAGTTGCTTTTCCTATGTTTTCTTTGAGAAGCACCAAGTGAACCAAAGCTTTAAAACATTTATTAATCACTGATGAAAACAGCAACACCGAGATCATTTTGTTTTTAGATGGCTGCCCTTTTTTTCTTCTCTGCTAATGCAGATGTACTGAAGGGAAGGACCTTGCTCAACAGCCTGATGTGATTTTCTAGAGTTTGGTTGGATGAAGTTTTCAGCTCTTTTGTTGATATTTGGCAGTGTCTGACAAAACAAGGCAAATGTGCCCAAAAGGAGTGAGAAAACAAGGCAGGCAGAATCAGGGACATGCCAATTCTGTCTGGGTTTTACTTAGTTACTGGAAAATCACTGGCCCAGCATGCAGTCAAGAAGCATGTTGCCTGTGCACTGGCATATACACCCAAGCCTGGCACCCTTCTGTTGGCAGCAGATCCATTAAGGTTTGTTCTTAGTTGGCTTTTTTATGACCAAAGCAATGAAAGGGGAGATTGGTCTTGGACTAGCCACTCACCAGGGTCAACCAGAGAGAGATAAGTGTAACGTAGGTCTCTCTGCATCTGAAGAATCAGTCACACAAGTAAACTAGCAAGCTAGGGATAAGAAGGGAGCAGAAGCAATGAGTTCATGTCTCAGGCCAGAGAGAGACACAGCCATGGAGGTAGATGACACCAAAGCATGTCCCCATGCCATGAGGATCTTCCTGGCACCATTGGGTAGCTGAGGCATCTGCATGTCACTGTGAATGTTTCAGACACCATTGAGGCATTGCTGCTGTGTGCTGTTCCTGAGTACGCAAGAAGTAGCATGGAGGCAGGGCAGAAGATGGGATGTTTCTTGGTTTGTACAGCCCCTCACTAGACACTGAGCCATCCCTGCTGGCTCTGGGCAGCAGCTGTCTCCTATTGGACTCAACAAAGGTGCTGATACAGAACAGAAGGGCTGGGGCCTGCTGGTGGGTATCTATGAAGATTTCCATCCTCTGTAGTGGGAAGATATATTTTCTTCCTTACCTATCTAGAGCATGCAACAGAGGGACAAGTGCCTCCATCATCTCCATCATCTTTCACCATAGTCATATTAGTGAGCTCAGACACAACAAACTTGCATCCCAGCTGTACTAGCAGCCATTGAGTTCTGCTGCTTATCTAGTAAAAACCAGTGATATCCAGGTGTTTGGTGACATGCTTATAGTGGGATTAGCCCAGCTGACCAAGATGATTAGCAAGATGCGCTATAACCTGGGAAGGTTACAGAAAAGTGGGTGGCATGTATGCAGTTACCATGAAGTAAAGGTAATAAGCATTATCTTATAGAGTGGTAAGTGTTGTGTGGATAAGACTGCTGGATGCTGTGTGGTTTTAGTGGAGTGGCCTCAGCAGAGCTGAAAATGCCTCCTCTGTGCAAAGCAGTAGCTTGTTGTCTGCTTTCTCAGGGTTACGCTGCCTACTGCACAAGTCTGGTTGCTGTTGGGGCTGAGGAAGCATCCCAGAGGTGTCTCCTCTCCTTGAGAGAACTTAGGGAAAGCCCTAGATGGGGTCACAAAATGTCTCTGCTGCAGCAGAGTGACAGCACATATGGGGCACTGGCTAAAGCATAATTTCATTGAAGGAGTTGTTTCTGGGGAATGTATGGGGGAACGTTGAGCTCTTTCACTTACTAGCTCAGTTGTCTCCCCCTTTTTGGAACAAATCTCCCTCACACAAGAGTAAATTGGAATTTACTCTTTAGAAACTGGTAGGTTCTCTTCACTTTACGCTTGGTACAGAACTTGACAGATCATTTCCTACTTTGCATTACAGTGCAGAGCTAGTGGTGCTATCTACTAGATACATATGCCAACCCAGTTGGTCTGGGCCAGGGTGGCCTCTTATGGAAAGACGTGCAGTATAGTAGAAAATATAGAGGGACGTACAGGGAGACTCCAAGACTTAATAATGCTGTTTTGTTCCTCCCTTCCTGGTAGCTTCTCATACAGGCAGAAGAGATCCTGAAGGCATTAGGTGGCCATTCCTCATTCCTTCTCAGGGAAGAAGGAGCTTCCTAAAGGGCAGGTTGTCATGTTCTTTAGCAGTTATGCTACCTTTCCTGTAGGCAATGACTGGATAGGATGATCTCCTGACCTCAGAGAGGAATTGCTTTTTTTCTAAAATGCACTCATTAGGTCATTAGCTGAGGATCGCTTCTGAAACACCAGGTTGTCTGCCTCCTATAAGCATAACAAGACCATACACCATACAGTAACTGAAGATTTCAAGGCCAGGTTGGACAGGGCCTTGGACAACATGGTCTAGTGGAAGGTGTCCCTGCCTATGGAAGGGGGTTGGAACTAAATGATCTTATGGTCCTTTCCAACCCCAACCAGTCTGTAATTCTATGATTCTATAAGGTACCAGACTCAGGACTAGTAAGGAGGTCCTGAATCCTTAAATCCAGGCAGTGCTATCAAAGGCGGTGTGTCACAGATGGCCTTTATCCATCATGCTTTGCACATGGAGACACCCACGGCTGTCCTCTCTCCTAACGTTGGCAGTCATCCTGCTTCAAACAGGAGGTTGGATTAGGTCCCTTCCAGCCAACGCTTCTGTGATGTTGCTACCAGAATACATGCCCAAAAGAGTAGATGTGTTCAGAGTGATTCTGAACAGCAAACTGGGAGATGCAAGACTCTTTCAGTGAAATATCACTGCTCCCTGTCCAAAGAGTAAACAAGGACATTGGCTCAGCTTGGCTGGTTCCAAATTTATGGCAGGCCTAGAAAATAAGGGAAAGGTGGTAAAACAGTTCTGTGAGATGGTTCACATTCAGTTCTTCCAAGGCCTCCCCAACAGCAGACTGCTTAGTAATAAAACTAGGAGGATAGTTTTAATTAAAAGAGGTGAGTGAAGCCATTCACTGCAAAGGCAATAAACCTGAGATTATCCATATTAAACAGGAGATAAGCACCACTGACATGCACTCAGGCAAGCTACCCCTCTGCAGAGAGTGGGATAGCTCTTTGGAAAGCAAAGACAGAAGCCAGTTTGATGTCATGGTGAAGTCTGCAGACTAGGATCTTATTAATGGTGAGAAATTATTGATAGCATGGCCTTTTCATATGGTCCCAGAGTTCTCTCCCCTATCAAAGATTATTTCAATGACTATTTTGCCATTGCTACTAATCACTTGAAATTAGTCTATGACATCATGTGGCAGTGAAGAGAGAAGCATATCACAAAACAAATGAGAATCCTTGAAGTGCTTGAAGTTGCTTCTTATCTTCACAGTTTGGATAACCTTTTGCATAATAATCAACAATTTCAAGTATATTGGTCATATCAGGTCCTCAAAGAGATGGAAGACACTCTTTGAAATCATAGACCAGACTTCATACACAAGAAGAACTGACATGGTGTCACACAGTGATGAAGAGCTAAAGTCTCTTTGATAAAGCTGTCTTCACTGAGTTAGATTTTCTTGCCAGGGTGTCAGGAATAGTTGACGAGACAGACGTGTTATTAAGTGGTAAAAATAAACAGATGGAAGAGACAAGTGAGAGATTTCAGCTCTGGCTTTCCAGAATGTTTCAGCACAGAATAACCTCCTAATTTACATTCCCTACCAGAGATAAAAAACAGGAGATACTTACCCAAGTGTTGTATGGTCATAGCTCCTGTGCAGCAGTGGGGCACCCACCATAACACTCAACAGCTTGTCCCTACCTGGCCAAAGGGCCCATGAGATGGGGCATTTTGTGGACCTGAAGAAGAGGTGCTGGTCCCAACCTGCTGCTACTCTGCAGGCAAAGTCATCATCATGGAGACCATTGATGCATGTCCATGTGTGTGTTGACTGCCTTGGTTCCTCATGGGAATCATGACCTATTTTTGAGACCCCAGCCTCTACGCCCTTCGTTTTTTCTCACTCGTGCTCCCCCATCCAAAGTGGTCTCTTCTCCTCAGCTTTCTTTTTGTCTCACCCCTTCCCAGTGTGGAGGCTGCAGCAGTGTGACCAGGGCTGTGCCAGCACCCTGCCCCACTGGGGGAAGGACAGACAATGACAAGCAGGCTGAAGGTTTTTCATCCACTGGACTGCAGCAGCTCGAGTGTCAGCTGTGAAACAGCGTCAAGTGGCAATGAAGTGAGCTTGGAGGAGCATCCAGGGGCCTTACCACAGCAGGGCACAACAGAAAGTTTTCTTGCCTGTACAGACAATAGAAAAGAGGTGTTGCTCCCACACCTGGCTCTTGCCCAGCTGCTGGATGATATGTTACTGGAAAACTAGAGGGCAGCTTCTTCTATGTCACTCCCACCTGCTGCCTTATTCTTCTGTGTGGCTTAATATAAATTATAAAATATTAAATCAGAAAAATACCTTTGACCTTTCTGAATGATAAGAAAAGACATTGTTCTGCCTTCTAAAATGCCGTTATTTTCACTGGAAATGCTAATGGGATTATGTAAAGGTTATTTCAGCTTCCTCTCAAGTCTGGAGATGTGGCAAAATAATCATGATGGCCTTTGTTTATACTTTTTTAATGTCTGCTCTTATCTCCAGGTATCTGAGGCCTCTGCATTTTCTCAGGTCCTCACTCGTGGAATCCTTGGGCTGCTTTTGGGGGAAAACTTCCTGGGGAATATAAATGTGTCTGTGCTGTCATATTTGAAATCTGGAAGTGAACTGATGTGGTGAAGAGATCTGGGACTCTGGCAAGGGTTGGATGTGTATGTCTTGATACTTGTAGGGATGCGCCCTTGTGCATTCTGCAGTATGAGCACCAGGGAGCTCACATGGATCCAACATGTTCCTGTGGTGAGTCTGCACAGCAGTGCCCACACCGGTGTGTTCCAGTGCACCTCTGAGGTTCTGTCTTCTGGTTTCCTTTCTTCAAGGCATCTTGTGTGAGCCAGTGCAGGATGCATGCATGAACGCGTACTGCTGTCATGATGAGCAAGTGGTGTGGTGTGGTCCCTCTTTGCAGCCTCTGGTCTAGACAGACCTTCCCTGCACGTGCAGAAGTGACGGGCTGAGGAAGAAGCATAGTTCATGAGCCAGAGAAAAGTACAGAAATAATCGTGATGGTCCACATGCTCTGTTCTCTGGGAAGGTGATTCCAAAAGCATGTTTTCCTCTAATTTTTGGCTGTTACTGGGTTTTTGCCCAGGCCTTTCGTTTTTACTAAGTCATTCCCTTGTGTCCCAAAACAGACCCAGTGTTTTGCAGGGGGCTTGTGATGGCCTGACAACCTTCTTGCTTTCCAGAAAAAAGCAGAGCAACAAGATAGAATTGTACCTTCTAACATCAGAAACAAGAACTGGTTCTCAGTGGGGGACCCCTCCACATCCCTACCTCCACATGGACTGATAAATACAAGTTTTTCAATTGTGAGTGTTGGGGTCATAGATATCCTATGCATCAGAATCACAGTCACAGGATAGTTTGGGTTGGTAGGGACCTTAAAGCTCATCCAGCTCCAAGCCCTTGCCATGGGCAGGGACTCCTTCCACTGGAGCAGGTTGCTCCAACCCCCATCCAGCCTGGCCTTGAACACTGCCAGGGATGGGGCAGCCACAGCTTCTCTGGGAAACCTCTTCCCATGTCTCATTGTAAAAAATTTCTTCTTTATATCCAATCTCAATCTCCCCTATTTCAGTTTAAAACCATCGCCCCTTGTCTAATCACTAGAGGTCCAGGTAAAAAAGTCTTTCTCCATCTTCCTTATAAGCTCCATTTATACATTGAAAAGACGCATTAAAAGTGGCCTGAGCAAGTGTGGGGTCTTGCTTTGACCAGGAGGTTGGCCTGCAGACCTCCTGGGGCCCTTCCACCCTAAGTCCTTCTAGGAGTCTATAACAATTGCTGTGAAATTCTGTTTAGTTTCTGTCTTCTGCCTTTTCACGCTCTCCTAAAGTTTGTTTTTCATGAAGAAAAGATAAAATCAGAAATGTGGCCAACACAAGGACACTCCTCCCTGCTGAAGGTTCCTTTTGTCCTTCACCCAGTTGGTGGCACAGGAGGAGGGTGTGTGCAGATACCCTGGGGCTGCAAGAAGAGTAGGATGGGTATTCACACTTTCTCTTAAAAAAAATCTTTTCTAAACCTGGGAGAGGGAAATGGTATCTGGGAGTGATTCTTCTAAGCACAGCTTGACTGTGTGAATAGATAAGAGTAATTTGAGAGGAACAAGAGGTAGTTCCTGGAGGGCAGAGGGACAAATTAGCTAGTACAGCAGGTATTACATCTTTCACAGCTAATAGAGAGAGAAAAAGAGAAGGCAGTTGTCACTGCCTGTTGAATGCAAAAACATTTAGCAAATAGGATGGGCAGAGAAAGGTGGTGCATCCCTGATGTCTGGTGGAGATGTGAATTACAAATCCTGCTACTGAAAGTTGTAATTCTCTTTTCTAAAGTTACTTTGTAGGTCTCCCTGGAGGATCATGCCTCAGAGGTCAGAGACAGTGCAGAGCAGCTGCTTTAGGATGACAGTATCTTAACACTGATGGGGGGTTTCTCACACACATTGGCTACGTAAATTCATACAGTAGCTTTGGTTTTCACATCTAGTTTCAGCGAGACCATTTGAATCCTCCCAGACAGAAGAATTTCATAGTGTAAGATGCACACAATGTAGTTTGATCACAGTGACAGGCAGTGCTCTCGGCCATGTCTGCAGGACAGGATTGGCGTGTGGTGCTCTAGCTTAGCATGCTTCCTGCAAGTTTGTTTTGATGATCATTTTGGTAGCATTTGAAGGGTGACGAGGAAAAAGACTTCAGAGGATGGTTGCTTTTCCTATGTAAGTGGCATTTGTGTAATGTTTTTCTGGAGAGCTCCCAAAGAAAGATGGTATGGAATGAGCAGTGGAGGTTCAACAGGGGAGCTTGTCTTTCCCCCCGTGCAACAGTATCTGCTGGTCTAATGAGATTTATGCTCTCTGTCTACAGCCCTTGCCAAATTATATCATAGAATCATAGAATGGCTAGAGTTGGAAGGGCAGGGACACCTTCCACAATGGCCTTGAACACTGCCAGGGATGGGGCAGCCACAGCTTCTCTGGGCACCCTGGGCCAGCGCCTCAGCACCCTCACAGGGAAGAGCTTCTGCCTAAGAGCTCAGCTCAGTCTCCCCTCTGGCAGGTTAAAGCCATTCCCCTTGGCCTGTCCCTACAGGCCCTTGTCCAAAGCCCCTCTCCATGTTTCTTGTAGCCTGTTCATGCACTGGAGCTGCTCTAAGGTCTCCCCTTAAGGAGCCTTCTCTTCTCCAGGCTGAACCAGCCCAGCTCTCTCAGCCTGGCTCCAGAGCAGAGCTGCTCCAGCCCTCAGAATCATCTTTGTGGCCTCCTCTGGACTCACTGAAGCAGGTCCATATCCCTTTTGTGTTGGGAGCTTCAGAGTCCCAGTGTCTATCAGGCTTTGAAGTTCCTCAGGTGATGGATGCTTATCACTCAGTGAGACAAAGCAAGAGCCTATTTAATGCTCTTCCCTTTGACATCAGCACAGTCAATCCATCTCGACTCCCCCAGCAGGAAATTAGGAAACATGTCACAAACCCCCAACACATCAGCAAACTCCAGCAATTTCCTTCAGGCAATTCAAGTGGCTGGATCAAAAGGAATGTCTCTGACACACAAGGTCCCTGCACAGTTGTCAGAAGTGCAGCATCTCTTCCTGAAGTACTTGTGTGATGTGCATCCATCTCTGCTGGCCCTGACTCTGCAGGGCTGGCTTCAAATTCAGGGTCTCAGCCTGTTCGTAGGGCAATTCGTCACTCCCTGCTTCTGCTCCCTGAAAAAAGCCCACCACCCACCTCAGACCCAAAGCACCAAGCTTTGAGTGCAGATGTGTTTCAGGCCTGATGAACAGGTGCTGATCCTGAATATGGGATCTACAAGATAAACCCCTCTCTTAGAAAAGTACCTTAAAGATGGGGGTTTGTAGGGATGGCAATAGCAGTGGCATTTGAGAGCAGCACGCTGACGCTCTGAAAAGATTCTGTCCAGCTTGGGCAGCATTGCCCTAGGGAGAAGGAATACAGGGATAGAACAGAGGTTCACCAGAAACCCCTTCAGCCCAGTACATTACCTCTAGCAATGTGACATGGCAAGATGCTCCAGGAGAAGATGAGAAACCTGCTGCCTCCCACACAGGCCAATTCCTTTACTGCTCACTTCCTTCCTACCCTAAAGCTGTAGGTTATAATTTTACCCTGTCTACTCCATCTTAATTTTATTCTTTGTCTTCATCAATGCTTTAACGAGCCCTACTCAGCCCTTTCATAGCAGGAGGTTTTTTAATCCCCAATGCAATAAGGCTGCTTATTCATTCCTGGCTCCCCTCCACTATTTTCTCTCACAGGAAACGCTTTTGCTTCCCTGTAGGCTGCAGTAAGAGCGCTCAGCCCATCTCCGCTGCACCGGGATGAGTCAATATGAGTTCAACCTTTGCAAAATTGTTTCTTGAAGGCCAGAGACATTTGTTTGTCCTTTACTTAAATGTCTTCCGCTGACACATCAGAGCAACCACAAACCATTGTTTAGGATCCTGAGTGACAGCACAGCGTAACGGAGGGCCCAGTGAACATCTAACAGGATAAAAACCCCATGAAAATACTCTAATGTCCACAGTTAATGGGGTCAAAGGGGGCCTCATATGAAAAACTTCATTTTCAGATGACTTTTGACTGCTAGTACAGTGCTTTCTTATCATCCCAGTCCCTAGTGGTTTTAAGGCATAAAAAGATTTTTCTCCATAACAAATCTTACAATTGTTTTTTTGGTTTGGAGTTTTTTTTTTCTGAAAAGCCTGTTTGTCACAGTCCCTTACAGTTTCCTCTCTTTCTTCACCTTTCTCCCAAAGCTTATTTTGAACAAAAAAGTACTCAGCATCCTGCACCTCTTATGAGATGCTGTGCCTGATACATGGTGTTATTTTTTCCTTTCTTCGCACCCTAGTCATCTTTATGGAAAAGTAATCATCTCAGATAGCTTCTGCTGCTAAACAAAACCTTAAAACGCACCTTTTGGTGCCAAGACCCTGCCATATTTTGTTGACTTGTAGCCCAAATTTGCCAACAAGGCGGAAGCCTAAGAAACCTCTGCTGTGCATCCCCTTCCCAAGGAGACAGGACTTGGGAAGGAGACAGTTCCATGGGCTGCTGACAGCACTGCATTTCTGTGTCACTGTACTGGCTGCAATTCCTCGATTACAGCTTGACTCTGTGTTCAGGAGCTTGCTCTTTGTGCTCTTTGTTCCAGGGACATAGAAGTGTGAAGGGAACTTATCAAAGGCAGAGCAGAGACCAGTTCTGCCTGCTCAGTCTTATAATGCAGTGAAAGCCTCTGGGACACACATGACACACCACCAGTTGTCCCAGCTGAAGCCAGGTTTTAATTTAAGGAGAAAGCAAAGTGAGAGAGGAAGGAGAGATATGGTGTGTAAATTCCCAAGGTACCTCTCCCTCTAGGGAAAAACCCCAAAAGTCTGGAGCAGAAGGAAGAGAAAGTAATTGGCAAGGAAAGATCAATTTTTAGGAAATAAATAGATTTTGCATCTAAAACTGCTCCTCAGAAAGCACTAAGAGATCTTGCTGAAGGCTGTGACCTCTCCAGGGGAGTAATTACTGCTGCTTTAATACCAGCCTTCACCTCCAGCTTGCTCCAGCAAGGTCTACAGAGGGGCATTGAACTATGTCCTATGTAGTACCAGTATTGGCTGCCTCAAGCTGAAATGGCTCTGCCCATGGCCCCTCATGTGGAGCAGATGATGCAGAAACTAAAGGTGTTACAGGAGCTAAAGGCAATGCAGAAATGAGAGACAATGCAGGAGGCAGAAGAGATGCAGGAGGGAGAAGGATGCAGGAGGCACAGGAGATGCAGGAGGGAGAAGGATGCAGGAGGCACAGGAGATGCAGGAGAGAGAGGTGATATAGGAGGCAGAGGTAATGCAGAAGGCAGAGGTAAAGCAAGAGGTAAAGGAAATGCATGAGAGGCTATGCAGGAAGCAGAAGTGATGCAGGAGGCAGAGCGATGCAGAAAGCAGAAGTGTGCCAGGCAGCAGAAGCAGAGTGAGGAAGAAAGCAAGATATGTGGCAGCTGCAGTGATTTGTCTGCAATTATCCCACTGCAACATGAACGTGGAGTAAGTGAGCAGATGTGGGGGGCTCTTCCCTCATGTATGAAATAATGGACACAGAGATGAAGGCAAGACATTTACATTACTAAAATACAAACCAGAATGAAAATTCAGCAATTTTGCTGAGACACTGATCTTTGATTGAGAGCTTGGTGAAAGGACTAACCAGGGAGCAAGGGACAGCAGAGCACACCTCCAGACACATTGGGGCACCACATAAGTGAAAACCAGCTCCTAATACAAGTGCATGAGCCAAACTGCAGTCTGTGTTGATAGGGGATTGAACAGCCCTCCTGGTGTTGTGAAAGGGTGACATGGATGTGGCCCATTTCCCAGAAAGCAGAGTCAAGCTCCAAGCTGTGGCCTCGCAGTCCATCATGTTGTGGGTTTTCAGGGGAGAAGTATGAAGTGCACTGAATGAGTTGCACGGCAGCTTAGTATTTCCTGATATGATGGAGACTATCCTGGCAAAGGGAACAGACTGGTTTAGTATGTGCTGTTAAATAACCATGTGATAACAAATACTTGGAGACTAATGATGCGATGGACAGAATTCGTACATGAACTTTTCCAGGTTCAGCTGTGTTTTCTTACTATTGTGCTGAAAGAGAAAATAGTAACATACAATTCTGGAAACAAAAATGCACTGAGTTTTTAAGTTTCAAATGAATGAAAAGGTTTTGTTAATATTTTTCAGGGGAAAAAGAAAAAGAAGAAACTATGACAGGGTGGAGATCAAGCATGAAGGGCTTTTGCCTCATCTCTGGGATTCCTTGGAACTCACAATGTTTGGAAAGCAAGAAGAAAAATCCTTTGGTTGGTGGCTGTCCTCTTGTCCCTAGCTATGCAGAAAAGCCTCTGCTCCAGATTTGGCAGAGTTTAAATCTGGCCATGCTCCTCAATGCAGGCTGTGAGATAAAGCCTCAACATGTGCCACTCTGCCTGGGGCTGGAACCGTCCTCATGCAGCCCAACTGCAGATTAAATTGTTCAGATGCCTCACAGGCCCTGGAGACTTTTCATTGTGCCCAGGGGAGGATCAGCAAGTCTCCTGTGTGCACCTGGGAACATGCCTGAGATCACTGCAACATCAGGAAGCACAAAGATGGGTGCTCACCTATGTATGGGCTATGGCACAGACAATGAGGCTGTGCACCAGAAGCCCTCATTTCTGAGCTATTTTATTCTTACTGGAATGAGGTTCTGTACATGATTTCAGTTTTAGCATTTTAAATATGAAAACTCTCTAGCCAGTGAATGGTTCCAGAAGTGTCAGATTCACCTTAGGATTATCAATGTATTTTCACAGAAAGCAAAAAGTCCTACACTTCATTTGGGGGCTACATTGCACTTAATCCTTGTTTGACACCTGGAAACATATTCATACATTCTAAATCCTAAATGTCTCTCCTAGCTGTATGAGATAATTTGCACACAGTGCAATTTCATCTACTCATCTGTTCTTTCCTACCTTACCTTCAAACATGGTCATATTGACTGCTTGTTCCTCCTGTTGGAAGAAATTATAGTTTATTATAACCAAAGGCTATTGTAACATACAGAGTCAAGCTCTGCTTCCCCAACAGATCCATCTCAAGAGGGTAAGGATGGAGCTAAAGGGCAGACTGTTAGGGTTTCTGGGGAAGAAATCCTAACAGAAAACCCTTTTCATCTGTTTGATGTAAAGATTTTACTGTTAATTGGAGAAACTGATTGAAGAAAAGGCTTTATGCAGAAAGCCCAGTCTTGGGACTGAGCCTGCCCATGCTTGACTGCTCTGATACTGTTCAGTGTGTTGGGTAAACTATGGGATTACGCAAGGGCTACCACCAAGGCCACAACATCCTGTGTACCCCTCAGCTATGCCTGCAACATGGACTGACCTTGCACTGGCATCTACATTACTCTCTCTCTTTTCACAAACATGCAAAGCAATCTCTCAGTGATCTTGATGAGGCTTTTCAAGATACAACTGCACTGAAATTGCTTGGAGGGTGCTACAGGCAGTTTAGGACAGAGAACTCTTACAGAGTTATTCTTCTTGCAGCTTTCTCAAGCTTTGATTAAACTTTCTAGCAAAGTTCAGAAGAGTTTCCTGGAGTAACCTGGGCTGTGGCTTGGTGCCACTGGTCTTTCTGCTCCAGCAGCTTTCCATCTGGCTGGTTCCCACGTGGTAGCCAACTACCCCTGTCTTTGCCCACACAACTGTTTATGGGGCTAAGTGCAAGCTAATGTGTGAACTCATAAGTTTAATTTCTTCCCCAAAGAGGTATATAAAGCCTGGATCAGTTCTCTCTGGTTCTCAGAGCAGTCCCACTACCATCCCATGGGGCAACTGGAGGCACAAAAGCAAGATCAGCTCAAGCCAGTCTTGTCACCTTGGGAAACATATGGGGAAGCCACGACATCCCCCAGCCCCCCCCCCCCGTGAATCCAGCACTCACGTGCAGAGCACTGCAAGTGGTTGCATCAGTGCTACTCAGGCAGAGCAATAGGAAGCCCAGGGCTTTGCGCTGTCTCTACTGTCAGCACAGAAGATTTCGCAAAAGGTCCTTGCTTGCCCAGACCTTGGAGCATGTCCATACCGCACCAGAGCCTGCAGTTCTCGTGGGTGAAGAAAACTGGCTGTCTGGAAGTTACTCTCCTGGCTTTCTAGTCGAGTCGTAAAACAGGTTTGCTATTGCACTAGCAGAAGGCAATATGGGAAATACGCATCCTTGCCATTTCAGCACGCTTTGACTACAACCTCCCCATCAGAAATCAGTCCATCTCAGCACTTCTCCAACTCCATTAAATTGAAATCAGAAGCATGGCAGGGCATGAAGCAGTTCTTCTCTAACAGAATTTTGCCAAATTGGGTTCTTATTTCTATTCTCACCCTTGCTGGGATACTCTCTTTGTTCTCTTTGATTTGATGCAGGAATTTAAGGTCAGGTGTCCATCACTGCAAGCGAGTACCACAGCCACTGACTACAAGCTGCCTTGAGCATGGATGTGGAGTAAAGGCAAGCCTTTTCCATGTTCATGGTGGATCAGTCGTTGTACAGAGGACTCTTTGTTTAAGAGATGTATTGGCTCATCAGCATATGTGTCCAGAAGCAAAAAGGGAGGGGAGAAAATCTGTTGAAAGGGCATGCCCTGGGCGCCAGGGACACCAGAAAGCCAGAGTGAAAGGAGTAAATGGTTTTAAATGTATACAGATGACATCTGTGTAATTAATTACCCTGATTTAAGTTATACTGATCTTTTCTTGTGTAGATAATGCCAAAGGCTATGCTGTTATCTTAGAGGAATGTTTGTGTCTGGAGATTCATTCTCACTCTGCCAGTAATAAACTTTCCCCGGAGTTTCTGAAACATTAATTATAGTTTTATAACACTCAAGTTTTGCAACCAGCTCACGGTAATTCTCTGTAACACCGAGCTCTGACAGAAACAAATTAATCACTGATTTGAAAGCTGGCAGTTGCCTAGGCATGAACGCTCAGGACTTTATTATGTTTGTTATGTATAAATAAAAATAGGTCTCACTGTAGCTGCCAGCCTGCCTGCCTACATCCACTCTCCAACATAGCTAGCACCTGGGAAGAAGTAGTTTTCCCCTGGCTAAGAAGCAAGTACCAACAACCCCAAGCAGGAGAAGAAATGAAAAGTGAAGATCTTGGATGCAGCTGGACATCACTTGAGAGTATTTCATTCAAAGGCTTCCCTCACTGAGGTGTCACCAGGACATAGAGGTTCCCACCGCTCCAGCCTTGACACGTCCCAAGCGCTTTGTACCATGTCTCCTTTAGATCCACAGCTTTTGCCTCTTCCACATCAAATTCTTTAGTTCAGATGATGAAACAAGCCTAAAGGGACAAATTTAGATCTCAGAAAAAAGGAGGACTATTTGTTTATTTCCAGATTTGTCAAGTTACCACATTGGACTACAAATAAATAAATAAATTCCAAAAGTGATTTTTAGCTCACATACAGAAGAATATAGATTTTCCTTAGTCCTTTTTGTGTATCTGCTGTCTTGAGGAGGGGAATGTAGCTTCCTATGCAGCCACTTTAGGGCTGCCTTTCCTCCTTGGCCATCATGGATGGAGCTAAATTCCCATTGGCATTATATTTCTTAATTAGCACAATCCTTCAAATTACAGTGGCTTTCCTGCAAGCCACAACTTGTTCAGGACTGCAGCAGTTCTTTATAAATTGCGTAAGAAATGTCAGCTCTCTTAATAGATACACCTTACAGCTTCCAAAACAGCTTTTCATAGAGGGGTGCTGCAAATACAGGTAGCAGTTGCAATACTGGAAGTGTTTTCTCTTCTTTACTTCCTTTGCCTTTCTATTGGTCTGGAGGCAGTCACCTCCAAAAGGAGAAGGGTGATGACACCAATTCTGAACTGAAGTGAAGCTATGGGTGTCAGTAAAAAAACCCAAGGAATGTTTTTCCCATGGGACTGATGACAAGAAAAAAAAGAATTATTTAACTCGATGAGAAACAATGCGTTTTGAACAATGCTGCATGTCCAGTGCCAGGCGTAGATAGTAAAAATGTCATGTTACAGGAAAAACAAACTCAGGAAATACTCATCTTTTCCTACAATGGGTGACATATTCACATCTGAACATCAAAATACTTCACATCACCACATGGTGACTGAGGTGGGAAGACACCTCCAGAGGTCAATTGGTCCGACCTCAAGCAAGGCCACCAGGTTGCCAGGAAATCTAGATGGCTTTTGAAAACCTTTGAGGATGGACACTTGCAACCTCCCTGAGCAATTTATGACAGGGCTTGGTCACCCTCACAGTGAAAAAATGTTCCTGGTATTCAGAGGGAACCTGCTGCGTTTCGGTTTGTGTCCTTTGCTTCTGGTCCTGGCTCTGGTCACCACTAAAGATAGCCTTCAGCTGTGTAGTCTCCCTTCAGTTATCTGCACATTTCAATAAGATTCCTGCCCACCTCAGCCTTCTCTTCCCAGGATGAGCTGTCCCAGTGCTCACAGCCTTGCCTCATCATGAGGTTCCTTCTTCACCTTAGGCACCCTTTGTTGGACTCTCCAGTCTCTCTCACAGTGGTGAGCCCAGCACAGGCCGTAATGCTCCAGGGGTGGCCTTGCCACCGCTTCCAAAGCCACCACTAACTGTGGAAGATGTGAAGCACAAATGCTACAATTAGTTTTTATTCTTTTTTTTTAAACTGTAGGACTTGCTAGTGCGTGCTTGGGAATTTCATCATCCGAGGAAGACGCTGAGCAATTAGCATCCATGGTCAATACTAACAGCCTATGCCAGGTTGTAAGGCAGGGGGCGAAAATCCAACCCTGTTGCACATTTGTTAACAGGAAGTGATTAATCCAGGAGACCTTGTAAGAGTCTTCCAATAGGTAGAGGGGGCTACAAGAAACATGGAGAGGGGCTTTGGACAAGGGCCTGTAGGGACAGGATGAGGGGAATGGCTTTAACCTGCCAGAGGGGAGACTGAGATGAGCTCTTAGGCAGAAGCTCTTCCCTGTGAGGGTGCTGAGGCACTGGCCCAGGGTGCCCAGAGAAGCTGTGGCTGCCCCATCCCTGGCAGTGTTCAAGGCCAGGTTGGACACAGGGGCTTGGAGCAAGCTGCTCTAGTGGAAGGTGTCCCTGCCCGTGGCAGGGCTTGGAACTGTATGAGCTTTAAGCTCCCTTCCAACCTAAACCAGTCTGGGATTCTATGATGCTATGAATTCTAGGTCAGTTTGCCTAATTGTAAGCAAAATCACATCGGTATCGATGCAGGTACAGTGAGGAAGGAGATAAAAGACGAGGGGAGGTGACTACCGTGGACGCCTTTCTACAAGACAGGTTTGGGTGAGAAAACGTCGAGAACGGAGAAGCGCGGGCCCTCAGAGGCGTGAGGGGCCCCCGGGGCGGCCCCCGGAAGGGCCTTCCTGAGGGGAGCTGAGCACCGGGACACCGTTTGCTAGCGAGGCTGCGCCGCGCTCCCGCCCCAGGTGACAGAGGCCGCGGTCGCGCCCTGCGGGGCGGGTAGGCCGAGCCGGCGGCGCCCCGGGCCCGGCGCGGGGGGCGGTCCGCCGTGCCCCGGCCCGGCCCCGCCCCGCTCTCGGCCCCGCCCGCCGCGTTCGCCGCCATGTTGCGGCCGTTGGTGCCGGGTGCGGGGTGAGGCCTGTGCGGGGTTCTGGCGGTGGCGGGGCCCTCAGAGGAGCCGTCAGCGTGGGTGAGTGCCGCCCGCTCGGGCTTGGCCGCGCCGGGGCCCGCCCCTCCCGCTCGCCCTCCGCCTTCCCTGCGCCCTCCCGCCGGCCGGGCGGGTGCTGCCGCCCCGCGGGCAGGGCGGGCGGCCCCGCCGCTGGCAGACCGAGCCCTGCGCGCCCGCCTGCTCGCCGCACCGGCTCTTCCGGCCCGCAGGGCGCCCGCCGCCTTCTCCGAACCTCCTGACCCCCAGCTCCGCCGGCAGCTCCGGTCACGGCTCCGACTGCCGGCCCCGGACCCCACGGCGGTGCGGCGCGGCGCGGCCCGGTCCGGCGGTGCTGGGACAAACTAACTTCGGCGGGGTTCGCCCACGTGCGGCCGGGGCCGCGGGGCTGCGCCGTGTGTCAGCGCCGGGGGGAGCGGGCGGCGGCCGGGGAGGCCCCGGGCCTTTGTCTTGGGTGGGTCGCGCGTGGGGACGGCGGCGGCGCTGTCACGGGCGGTGACCCCGAGCCCCCGGACCCGCTCGTACCAGTGATCCCGAACGGGGCTCCTGCACTTCAGTGGGTGTTGCAGCACCGGGGCCCGTTTGGAGCCTCCGGTTTAATCTCCCACCAGCTGCCCTTCCCTGTTCCTGTGCTTTCCCCGTGGCCCTGACAGCCCCTGGGGCGGCCTCTGCCTTGGTCTGCTTTGGCTGCTGCCAGTTGGCATGTGCTGCTCGCGCTTCCTCAGGCGCTGCTCCTGCCATCCCTGCCTTCCCAGATGATTCCCTGGCAGGCAAGCCCTCTCCACATCCCTTCTGCATCCGTCCAGGAGGTGCTATCCCTCCAGGAGGAAGCTCTCTTCTGGGCTGGTGAGAGGAGCCCTTGGCCGATGTTTTCCAATGTACCTCACTGCTGTTTTGCAGATTTATCAATATTTACTGTTAACATCATTTTCCTATATTATTTAACCTTGGTGTAATGACATTTTTATGCTTTCCTTTTAGGTGGCAATCTTGAACCTCCTTCTTGAGCAGCATGGTACGCACTGGTTTGAAAGCTCCAGAGGAGCTACTGCAGAGCTCTGAGAAGCCCCGGGAATAGCACCGCTAGCGAAAGGTTTGTATGGTGCGTGTGTGGCATGCTGGTCCTATGGTGCCTCTGCCTGGCTGCAACATCTTGAGGCTTAGCCACAGCCCTGGGATTGTACAAACAGCCTCAAGCAAGTTCACAGGGGGTGGTTTTGATGGCTTGGAGGCTTCTAGGTTCCATGCTCCTTGGAGAAACGTGCTGTAGCGAGGTTGGCTTTGCACATGGAAATAGATGGGTTCTACTCTGTAACTCCTTTGCTCATTTTATTCACCTCTTCTGTTGCTTTGCAAATCTCAACTTCCATGTTTTCATAGGCAAGCAGAGAAGGAAAACTGGATTTCAGGCTTCGGTTTGAAGGCAAGTCCTTTGCACAAGAAAGATGGAGGTTTCATCTTTCCTCACAAAATAGTTTGCAGGAGGCTTTGACATAATTTCCTTTAATATGCTTCTGTTTGTTATCTGAGAACAGAAATAAATGGTGCTTAGTCAAAATTTTAAATTTGTTTCAGTTAAAAGTCAATTTTGTCAGCAAGGTACCTACTTTGTCTTCTCTAGAATCTGAGTCGAGTTTTGCTTTGAGAATTTTAGCTTCATGTATGACACGTTTAAGATGCAGTTTTGAGGAGAAATACTTGAGTAGAAACTTGTGCTCTCATAATAGCAGAGTGTAAGCTAGTCTTTCATAGGACTCAAAGATGTACATGAAAGCTTCTGAAAATGCACCATTTCTTCCAAGAAAAGCATATTTTGTAATGTTGCAGATACCTCGGGTTTATTTTGTCTGGTATTTTAAAGTAGTGCTGCGTCCAAAGATGTGGATAGGTGGAAAAGTCAAGAGCAATTGGCAAACTCCTTTTTCTCTATATAAAACTTGAGCATTACAGGTTATGGATGAAATGTCTTCCTTGTGGAAGGGTTTGTGTGCCAGAAATTTTGGGAGCTCAGTGGTGCCTTGCTCTCTCCCAGCTGGCAAAAGTTTTCTCACCAAAGGAAGGAGAAGTTTTAGGTCAACATTCTTTGCCAACTGCAGTAATCTGTGGTGTTTCAGAAGTCTTTATCAAGTGCTAGTGATGTGAAGCATATGGATAATCTTCTGAGCTTCTAGGGGTATAATGCACAGCCAAGCTACCTTGCTTAGGGATGCGATTGTAAAGTACTGCACAGCTCTCTGTGGACATTCATATTTGTGATTTAATTTAAGAATGAGAACAAGTTTAAGCTAAACTACAGTGAGCCACTCTTAAGCCAAGTAAATCTCCACAGAATGTTTTGCTGTAGATTAACCAAAGCAGCACCTATGGGGCTTGCCTGGAGGCACGGCTAAACTAAAACTCAAAGACCATTATGCCCTCTTGTTCAAAGCTGAAGTGATTTTTCCTGGTCCAGCTCTGTAAAGTGTTCCCCATACCTGCAGTTTTAATGTGACACTTCACAAACATTTAAACCCAATTGTAAATAATGAAAGCAGCCTTAAATCAGTGGCCTCTATCAGACAGCTCCTTTCTCTCCCTCCACTTTGTCCCAGGGTCCTTCGTTGTTTCTATCTGTGCCTCTCCTCCCAGCTCTGTCTCCTCCTGGGCTCTTGCCATCCTCTGCCTCCCTCACTTGCCACTGGCATTGGCAGCTCTGATGCAGCCCAGGTCAAGTGAGCGTGGCAGGACTTACCTTGCCTGTGGGTGCTCTTTGCCAAGCAGGAATTGGTGCTCTGCCAGCTCAGTTGACCGTCTTTGTTGGTTTTTGGTCGTTTTTTTACCTCCTGTGCGTACAGCATGCATCAGTTCACATAAATTTGGGGTTTAAATGGAACATGTATTAAATATTTGGGAAGTCTGTATATTGCCACAACTTGAAAATACTGTGATTAAACAGGGGAAACCCACTATCCCTGACAGTAGCAAACACAAACGTTCAAGTAATTCTGTGCTGTCAGTTTTCATTATGCATCTCATCAGAACTTCATTATTGCTGTCATAGGTCTCTGTGGTGAGCATCTAAGTCCCCACTAACCTTCTGCAGGGCTTATAAAGAATGA